>NW_027632956.1:686628-1391301 GCF_902686455.1 Sciurus vulgaris | reverse complement strand
TTTTGTAGACAAAATTTGTAGAACTGTCCCTTGGAATCTTTCCCCATCTAGTTCTATCATGTCTGTGTGATGGGTTTTATCTACTTTTGTCATTTGTTGTTTATTTTTTTCCTCAGAAATAAGCATTTTCTTGAACAACAAGTCGAGTCATTTCACATTTGGTAGCAGACCAAAATACATTTAGATCCTTGGTAATAAGTAACTGTAACAGGGACCTAAGACAGGCTGCATTTGCTTAAGAAAAAAAAAAAAAAACAAAAAAAACAAAAACAGTGGTTGTTTACCTAGAGGAGAACACCACACACCGTGGGTTACTAAAATCAGGAGAAAGCTTGCCATGTCTGCCTTCATTTGTATCTGTCTCTCTATAACTTGAACCTTTGTGACCCTGCTCAGTTCTGCACATAGTAGTCAGTGTTCATGGAAAAGTTAGCAATGTGAGGTTTGTCAGCCCACTCCATTCATAAAGTGCTTGCCTGTCAAGCATAAGGCCCTGGGTTAAATCACCAGCACCTTCTGAACGAAAAAAAAGAAAAAGAAAGAAAATAAAACAATATGCGTTTTTGTGATGAGCATATATGTAAAATGTTTGTCAAACTTAATCTTAGAAGGGAACATGAAGCAAACCTCAACAAAATAGGAAATCATGCCACATCTCTTCTCTGAACACTATGACAGTAAGGTAGAGGTCACGCACAGTGACCTCTGCCTGTCTTAGGAGGATCCCAAGTTCAATGCCAGCTTCAGAAATTCAGTGAGTCCCTGGGTAACTAAACAACCCTGTCTCAAAATTAATAATAATAATTATAATAAGAAAATAAATAAAAAGGGTCAGGGTTGGAGCTGGGTGGTTAGGTAGCACTGGGTTCAAGCCCTGGCACTAAAAAGAAAGCAGAAAGAAAGAAAGAAAGAAAGAAAGAAAGAAAGAAAGAAAGAAAGAAAGAAAGAAAGAAAGAAAGAAAGAAAGAAAGAAAGAAAGAAAGAAAGAAAGAAAGAAAGAAATAAGTAATTAAAACACAATCAATATTGTCAAATGTTTGGAGATGAAGCACTGACACATGAGCTAAGCACGGTGGCACAGTCACTCTGGAGGCTGAGGCCAGAGGTTCCCAAGTTAATGGCCAGCCTGGGTAGCCTGGGTAACCTGGGTAACCCACTAACCCACTGTTTAAAAAGAAAAAAAGTCTGTGGATGTAGCTCAGTCATCAAGTGCCCTTAGTGTACATCCACCCCCAAAACCCTGAAAATACATACATACATACATACATACATACATAATAAAATAAAATAACATGAGTCAAAGAAAATTAGACACCCCCCTTTATTTTTAAGGTGGACATAATTTTACAGTGAACATTGAAGGGCTGAATGATAATAAAAAAAATATATAATTTTTAAGGAAGTTGCTAAAACCATGGTAAGGTAGAAGCATCAGAATGCCAGAGCTCCAAAAAGAAGCCTAAGGAGATAAGGGAAGCAACTCTTCATTTCAGGAAGTAAGAAAAATACACAACAAATTTAACCCAGAGAAAGTGTCAACTTGTAAATTCACAGAGCTAAGGAGGAAATATCAACAACATCCACCTTTCACAAAGTCTTGAGCAGATGGGGCTGTGGGTGGGCATAAGAAAGGGGTAGGGCAGTGGTCAAGGAGGAGGTGTGTAAAACCAGACAAAATGTCCATTTCATCAACCCGGTAGGCTAGATAAAACAAGTATTTGAATTATTCCTCCTTGAAGCCATTTTGAGATTCTGGAGCCACTCCAGGCCTCCTTGGGCCTCTACCACTTTGTTGGAAAGGGCAATTTGCATTTCTCAAGGCTGTGGTGCCAGTTAGCAGGGAGGGGAAATAGAGTACACAGAGAAAAAGCCAGGTTGTCTTAGGACATGGTTGTTGTGATTTGCATGAGAATGGAGAGTGTTAAGTCTCTCTGGTGAGGTTAAAGATGGTTTACTGTCAGAGTAGGGCATGGTTTCTGCGTGGCAAAGTCCATCATGTGGTCGTGCAGTCGATTGTACCCCCATCTCAAAGGTTGGCTTGTAACTCTGCATTTTTAATGATGCATTGACTAAAAGCAAAAAGAAAAGGTTAATTTGAAGATCCCTCTTTTCACAGCATTTGTCAAATTTGTTCACACACAGGCATTTAATCTCTGCCTCCTGAAACTCAATTACTTGATTGCTTCTGACTCCTCTTCTGGCTCCCTTGAACTGTAAGACCCCCAAAAAGGAGACCCTAACTCTGTCCCACGGATCGATGTCAACCCCAATCAACCGCAGGAGGCGTCACTTGATGCAAAGTGCAAGAGGCTTTTATTCCAGCGGGCTGGGACCCAACTCGTGACTCACGCAGGAGTCGAGGAGTCGAGTCCCTAGCAGAAAATCTTACAAGTTTATAAAGGCAGAAACCACACATCGGGAGGGGTGGAACAAGGAAGGGAAAAGGGGAACAAAGCCCCTGGGAAATTCCAAAGGGGGTTTGGGTTTGCTGATAACATACAACATGTTTCACAATGTTTTACAACAGGGTGTAGATTCTGGTCAACAGTCCCTGGTAATCTTATATCCCATATATCTTAACTGTCTGAGCACTATCTTGCTCAATTTACCCTTTTACTCTCTGTTTGGGGCTGTTTCCTGGAACAGCTTTAAGGGCTTTGTTCCCATCACTGGGAGGGAGACCTTAGGGAGTTGAGATAAAACAGACAGCTTAAAAAAATGTCCATTCTTTCAGAACCACAGAACCAGATCACAAAGATGACAAAGACAGAGGGCACCCCACTAAATGAGAAACACAAAATTCAAGAAATTAGAAAGAGTTTGGTGGGGGATAGAGAGAGAAATATCTACATTACAGAGGGAGAGGGAGGGAGAGACACTCTTGTACCTCAGTTGTGGTTTTTTTTTTTTTTTTTTTGTCCACTATTTACAGTGTCTCAATGGGCAGTTTTCCTGAGTAAACTGCAGCCTCCCCCCTCCCCAAAATTCTTAGAAGTAAATAACTGTGTCTTCATTTCTGGCAAGAATTTACTCATCCTGCCTTTTTGAATTCATGGCTCACTCAGAATTCATATTTTGGGTCTGTGTGCTTAATACAACTTTGTTCTGTCTGGTTAGAACGGAGACTCGGCCCTCTGTGTGTTTAATGATTCTTTTCTCAAAAACTGGTTAACTGAGCATTAAGAGAAAATCAGGCAAGGAGAAAACCCTTTGTAAACTGAACTACTGTTAGGTACAACTGCTTAAATCAAGGGTTACATAAAGCTTATGAATGAGAATCTTAAAATCTATGAAAATACAATATGTTCGGATCTGTTCAATATGCTTCCTAAGTGGTTGATGCAAGGAAGAGAGCTTAAGATTGGTGTGGGGGGGGGGCGGGGAGTCCTTCAGTAAGTGTAAGGCTACTGAGGTAGAATGTGTGTTCACATACATGAGTCACTCTATATGCAATGAATGCCAAGGATTTCTGGTGTGCCTTGATTAAGAACAAACAAATTGGGAAAGAAACCAAAAAATCGTGAAATGGATAAACTATTATATTTAAAAAAAAGTAATGCATCTAAATTCATACATTTTATAAGTTTTTTTTTTTTCCCCCAACCATCTACTTAAGGAAAAAAGGGCAGAAAATATTACAGTGGTTCACTTAATGCTTTGAACCTAACCCTCACTGCTCAGCCACGGAGGCTCCTTTTAAAAAGGACATCTCTCTTACTGTCTCTTACTGCCACTGCCCCCCCCCCCCCGGGTTCTTTTCTCCCTCTCCTTCCCCTCCCTGGTCATGGGTGAAGCAGCATTAACTTTTAAGCTGAGTTATCTGTCCTTTGGCTCACAGACCACAGGGTGAGCATGAAGAAATCCAGGCTTCAGAGTTAGCACCTTTGGGATATAGGAAACAGCTACGCTAGCTCTCAGGGCTCAGGGCTTCCAATGAATTATGAGTCTGGACAGGGCACATTGCCCAATTCCCCTTTTGCCTCTAACCTTTGTCTCAAAATTCTATCCTCTTGATGGGATGAGAATCAGGAGTAAGGGCTTTTAGGACCCCAAAACATCAGCATGCCAGAAAAAGAAATTGAAGGAGGCCATGCATGTGAGGATCTATGTCAAATAACTGTTTGGGGATGAGAGTGAGATTTTGTAAGGTAAAGGAAGAATTTTGTCTGAAAGTCTGGGATGGTCAAGAGGAAGATAAGGGAAAACTGAGGATGGAAATAAATTGTAGAACTGTCTAAGCAAGTCACAGAAGGTTCATGGAGGACCAATATTAGGAAATGTAGGTGTGACAAAGTGGGAGTGTAATTCATGAAGTTGTTCAAAGGTCCTCCCCACCACCACTTTAACACACACCCACTGATGTGAAACCGGAATCCAATTCTCTCAATTATTGCAGCCACAAAGTTTTCAGCTGGTAGCAATACTTGCAAGGAACTGTCCTAAGAACCAGAGATTTTCCATTTTGTCCAGACAATGACTTGTGTGCTCTGCTTGGTGTCTTTGTTAGGTCTTGAATGGTTTAGAACACTGCAGTGTTAGCAGAGAAGTCAGAGTTAGTTTCTTTAAGGCTTTTGTTCTGTTGTTTTTGTTTTTGCTCTGAACTCCTCCTCCTCCACCTCCTCCCCCTCATCATCATCCTCCATGCTTTACACCTGAGCAATCCCCCACCCCCCACACACACACACTCTTGTTATTTTCTTATTCATGTACTTTTGTTTGAGACTCTTACTGAGTAGCTGTGGGGTTTAGTGAATTGCTGAGGCTGTCACTGGAGATGTGTGTACAATCTGAGGGCAAATTTACTACGCTGTGTATCTGAACTTAGTCTAGATATTATTCAAAAGTCAGTATAGTGAAAGACATGCAGGTTTTATACATGGGAGATCACCAATTAGTGTCCTCTTTTATGGAAGATGCACTTCTTTCTGAATCCTCAACCTATCTGACAGTCAATGAAATAGTTGGGATTTCTACCACACATATGCAATCAGTATCACATTCAGATAAAAAAAAATCTCTGCCATGTACAACCTGGTTTGCATCTGTTAGTCTTGACTGAGTGAGTAAGTAAGTAAGTAAGTGTTTTATGAATCTCATGTTGAGATAACACTCCTGTACCTGGTCCATGCTGTTCACCTAAGTCGATCTGTTAACAACAAAACACACATCATGTTATGGGGCACAACTTAAGAACAGAGCAATCGCCACTGAGGAGTCCAAATTTGAGGGTCTTTATTAAGCCAGCCAGCTGACTGTCTCACACAATGCCCCAAAAAATGGCTATGGGGGAGTAGCCCTGACCAAAGGGTTTTAGGGATTCTTATACCAAAAATCACATTAATCACAATTGTCTGTTGCTATGATTTGAAATTATAAGCTAACATCATGAGATCATCAACAGAGCGGGAAGTGGGTCACCTAGGTAGAAACTAAAGAATGGTTACTAAAATCCACACAATTACCGTTTACATGGTACATTGGTTAGGAGCAATAGGGATCAAAGGACAGCAATTTTTAATTATATAAGAATTGTCATTTTGTATCAGTAAACATGTCACTAATGACTAATTTTGTATTGGTAAGTAACTGATGATGGGGACAGGGGACAGAGGCGGGGTATTTTCATGGGAGAAGCTAAGCAATTGTTGATGGGTACTGAGGTGGGGTATTCCCGCAGGAGAAGCTTATTTCCTACATAACACGGAATCTCAGAGCAAAGTGGAGTCTGTCTGGCCTATAAGTTTCTTATGGAGCCAGATCTGTCAGCCCATCACACCACAGAAGTTCATGGATTCTGAACTTTGACTCAAAAGTTAAAGGTAAAGATTTCTAATTGACTGTGATGTCTTCCATCAGCATACAGGTAGAAGCCTTCCAAAAGTCAAAGCTTGAGATAGGTTTGTAGCTCAGTGGTAAAGGGCTTGCGTAGGTTGTGTGAGGCACTGCTAGTTACAATGTTCAGCAGTGTAAATAGATAGATAGAGAGAGAGAGAGAGAGATAGATAAAATAAAGATATTGTGTCCATCTATAACTAAAAAGAATTAACCAATAATAATAAAAAGAAATGTAAAACTTAGCTGGGCATGGGGACACATGCCTGTCATCCTAGAGGATCAGGATGGGGTTGAGACAGGAGGATTCTAACTTCATAGCCAAACAACTTAGTGAGACCCTCCCTGTCTCAAAAAAAAAAAAAAAAAAGTTGGAGATGTGGCTCAGTCAGTGGTTAAGTGAGTACCTCTGGGTTCGATCCAAAAATATATAAATAAATAAATAATCAAAAAAAAAAAAACAAGTAAATTTACAAATATAAAAAGGGACAGAGTGGGAGCTCAGTGTGGTAAAGCTTCCCTGGATTCAGTCCCCCAGCTTCAAACCTACCTAACTAGCTAACTAAGTAACTAACTAACTAAATAACTAACTAACTAAGTAAATACTTAAATAAATAAATAATTTGAGAAGTAAGATGCAAAGCATAAGATTACAAGATCACAAGCCGGGATCGTCAACAAACAAACAAACAAACAAACATGAACAAGATAGTTATGTGGCCAAGCACAGCACTAGTTTACATTGAGTCCCTGGGGTGACCTCCTGCAAACACCCCCTCAGCATGATAGAAATGTTTACTTCGAGGACACTAATATTGTTTTGTTTCTCGTTTCATGTCTCTGTTTTTTGTTTTGCTTTGTGGGAGTGGGGGGACTGGGTATTCAATCTGGGGGCACTTTAGCACTTAGCTACATCACAGCTCTTTTTATTTTGGGACGGGGGACTCCCTAAATTGCAGAGGCTGGCCTCCAAGTGGCCATGCTCCTGTCTCACAGGAGTGTATCACCCATACCGGGCTGAGAACACTAATGCTCTACGAATAGTATTCCTATGCACTGAAGTTCACCGAAATCACAGACTCTGTAGAAACATTTGTGCCATCGTTTTAATTGGTGAGCACTCGAGGTTAGTCGGTAACATGTAGACCATATACAAACACATCTATAAATATATGTGCTATCAACACATACCACACGCCACGTAGCTCTATGTCTACAGGTAGAAATACAAAGAGGTGAAAATAAAGATCTTGTCATCTTGACGTTTGTTTTAAAATTGTAGCCACGGGCTGGGTGGGGCTGGGGATCAGCAGCAGAGCGCTTGCTCACCAAGCACACATGAGGCGCTGGGTTCTGTAACCCAGCCCCCAAAAAGGAAACCCCAACTCTGTCCCATGGATCCACGGCAACCCCAATCAACCGCAGGAGGCGTCACTTGATGCAAACCGCAAGAGGTGTTTATTCCAGCGCGCTGGGACCCAACTCGACGAGTCGAGTCCCTAGCAGAAAATCTTGTAGGTTTATAAAGGCAGAAACCACACATCGGGAGGGGTCGCACATGAAAGGGGGAAAGGGGGGAAAAAAAAAAAAAAAGGAAAAATGGGGAACAAAGCCGCCAGGAAATTTCAAAGGGGGTCTGGGTTTGCTGACAACATGTTTCACAATGTTTTACAACAGGGTGCAGATTCTGGTCAATAGTTTCTGGTAATCCTACTGTTTGAGCACTACCTGGCTATCAGGCTCCATTTACTCTTTGACTCTCTGTTTGGGGCTGTTTTCTGGAACAGCTTTAAGGGCTTTGTTCCCATTACTGGGAGGGAAACCTTAGGGAGCTGAGATGAAACACACAGCTTAAAAAAATGTCCATTCTTTCAGTTTGATCCCCAGAACCACATTAACAAAAGTCAGTATCAAAGAGGCCCTGGATTCTCTCATTCTGATTCAAACTACACCCACCCAAAAAAGAATTAGTCATGAGACAGGAGTTTGGTCACTTATAAAGGCGGTGGGATCCAAGAGAGAAAGCAGAGGCCTCGAAAATAGTTGAAAAATCAGTTTTTAGTCAAAGGAACTTGAAACAGGGCTCTTTTAGTTTGTTACAGCAAAACGCCTCATGATTGGTTTGTTCTGGGACAGACAAGCAATCATTCCAGCATTTTTCTCCCCAACCTTCACTGAAAACCACACTTGGCAAATTAATTATTCCTATCTTCTTCTTCTTCTTCTTCTTCTTCTTCTTCTTCTTCTTCTTCTTCTTCTTCTTCTTTTGGCATTTCCCCTCAGGCACTCTGAGACAAGTGCTTTTGTCTTTGTGATCACTTGATTTGCAACACAAAGACAGTTGCCTTGATTTGCTCGAACAACAGTAGGTCCCTTGCCATCTTTTGCAGCCCTGAGGACCTCACCTGTTCAGGAGATTGTATTGCCTTTTTAAATTTTATCGTATTTTATGTTGTTTGTCTGTTTATTTATTGCTGTTCCTTCTTTACTTTATTCTCCTCTGTGATGCTATGCTGGTGGGGCAGAAATTCCAGGTTTTGTGCACGCTCCGAAAATGCTCTAGATCGCTGGGCCACACCTTCAGCCTTTCTTCTTTATTTATCCCTCCCTCCCTCCCTCCCTCCCTCCACCCCCGCCCCCCACAGAAAACAAACCCAGGGAGGGCCTAATGCCTGCACAAGTCAGGTGAAATCCTTTGCCACTGAGCTCCGCTTCCCAGCTCCCATTTTATCACTTTTGGGTTTTGTATTGGGTTTAGAAAACTTTAAATCTGTTCAAAGTGTTAAAAGATTTCACTGTCCAGGCTGGGGTCGTAGCTCAGTGGTACCGCGCTCTAGCGCTGGCCTCGCACATGCGGAGCACTGGGATCCATCCTCAGCACCACATACCAACTAAAGAAAGGAAGGAAAGAAGGAAGGAAGGAAGGAAGGAAGGAAGGAAGGAAGGAAGGAGGACTTCGCTCACCCTCCTCTCTAAATGACATATATATATATATATATATATGCTTATATATATGCATACACATGTTTTCTATATATGTGTACATATATATGTTTACATAACTTAATGGTGGGTAATTAGGACATGTACTGATCACGAGCTAAGCACGGACGCAGAGGAGATCAGTCAGCCAATAGAAAGCACTTGCAGCTGGGCTTCTCGGCGTCATCTTAGGGCGAGGCCAGCCACCACTGCGGGCCTTACAGGGCAGCAGCCTCCAACACATATATATGTTTTCTACATGTTATATATCTTTTGATGGCCACTGTCCAAGTGGCTGCTTCCTTTTCTCAGCATTCTATCCCCTTTTACTTGTGTTTGTCCATCATGGAGCAGATGTTTACCTCAGAGGTGAAACAAAGGGAAGTTGCTTTCAGTCACAGTCTAAACAGAAACCCAAAAATGTAAGTTAAAGGCAAAATCAACCAAAGTCCTTACCTTTGGGGAGCCTGATTAGGAGGGCACTTTATAGGTACATTACTAAGAATTCAATGTTGTAGCACAGGATGTGGTGTTGGGTACTTTGTCTCACGAGCTGGTAAAAACAAAATCCATAGACACAAGGGTGATAGCCAAGTAACAGGATTCTTTAGTGTAATAGAAGGAAAATGGGCTTCCCCAAGGGGGGAGGAAGTCATCCCAAAAGAGGGACCCCAGAGGGTGACTGATCCATCCTTAAGGGATCGGTATGGATCTACCGGGTCAAGAGAACTCGCCCCCTACTCAATCCTGGGTGGGTAAGGCACTCAGTGTGCGGTCCCATGAGATTATCCTCCGCCCCTTTTTGGGTGGGGTACCCAACAATAGATGATTCACTGTCCCCTGCACTTACAGGGGAGTCTTCCTGAGCTTATTGAGGTTTGATTTCTGTCCTGTTGTGTCTCAGCCAGCCCTGCTGGGGAGAGTCTGAGTGAGTGATGGGGGGGAGATAATTAGAAAGGGTCACTTTTCTTATCTCCTTTATCATACATGTTGCAGGCCATGAACAGGATATCCTCACCCAATGCAACCAAGGGAAGAACACAGATTTGGTCTCCCCCCTGGCTCCCCCACACTACCCTGGGATTGAACACAGGGTTTGGTGTACTTTTGGTAAATTTCCAATTGGTTTAGTGATTTCAGCTTCAGAGAATCAACAAACCAATCGGGCTTATTTTGACATGGCATGTTGCAAAACTCCTCAATGCCCGGTCGGGGATTGAACTCAGGGGAACTCGACCACTGAGACACATCCCCAGTCCTAGTTCTCAATGTATTTAGGGACAGGGTCTCACTTTCAGGGGTAGAAGGGTTTTATTAAGGACCTCTGGTGGTGACGGAAACAGTGAGAAATGCAGGGATTTTCTGCGAAAAGCCACCCAGGGCATCCTCTGGGTGGGGACATGGTGAAGCAAAGCTGAGGAACCTGATCCAATACCAGGGGCAAAAGAGGTGTGTCTCTGTTCCTCTAGCACTGTATATGAGAAAAAATATAACCAGGCATGGTGGTCCATGCCTACACCAGCCTGACATCCCAGGGACTCGGAAGATTGGGGGATGATGGTTCAAGGCTATCCTCAGCAATTGAGTTAGTGAGTCCCTATGCAACTTAGTGAGACCCGGTTTCAAAGCAAAAAAATAAAAAGTTGGGGAACTGGAATCGTGGCTCAGTGGTAAAGCCCTTGAGTGGCACTGCACATGTGAGGCATTGGGTTCAATGTTCAGCACCACATTAAAAATACATAAACAAAGTAAAGTGAAATGAAATAAGATGAAATGAAATAAATGTCATGTGTTCATCCATACGCACCCTCACAATGATTTAAACAAGTCAATAAATAAGAAGGGCTGGGGATGTGGCTCGATCCCCAGTAACCAAAAACAATAGTAATCAGATAAAGATCAAATAAATAAAAGAAAAAAAAAAAAAAAGAGGGGACCACCTCCTAACACTAACCCTAACTCTAACCCCCTCCTCCAGCCTCCGCCGTTCCAATCTTTCTTCCTCGGGCACAGCTGGACCTCCATAGAAGAAAACACACGATGGCTGATGGTGGGAGGAATAGCTCAGCCACGATTGTGCATATGCTTAGGTAGCCAGTGGTCCTGGGTTGGATTCCCAGGTACCTACAACAAAGAAACAAAGCAAACAGCATTACTTTACTTTTAAGTTGGTGTCACACTAAGTGCTGAGTGTCCTTGAATTGAGGCTAAGGTGATCCTCCTGTCTCACCCTCCTAACTTTTGAGGATAACAGGCATGACCACCCAGCTGCATTTTTGTTCACTGTGTTACTTTTATTTTTATCCATTGAACCAGGGATTTAACTGAGCAGAAGTTTATCAATTTTGTAATCTTTCTTTTCCTAGATTGCACTTCAGTGACAAATCTGGGACATGCTTTGCTTAACACTGGGTTCCCAGGATTTCCCCATATTGTTAGTTATATTTTCATAAATGGTATGGTTTGGATCTATAATATCCCCCAAACCTCAGGTGTCTGTGCTGCAGTGTTCAGAGGTGAAAAAAACTAGATTTCAGGGATTCTAATCTCTTCAGTTGATTAACCCACATAATGGGTTAATAGTTTGAATGGAACAGGCTGGGTTATAGCTCAGTTTTAGAACATCTGCATAACATGAGTGAAGTCTTGAAGTCCAGCCCCACTGTGGGCAAAATCTATAACTTATGACTTGAATGGATTTGCTTGGAGGTGTTGGAAATGAGAAGCAAGTTGGGTTTGGCTAGGGAAATTGGGTCCTAGGGTGTGGCCTGGGGGATCTGTAAGGCCCTGACTGCCTGTCTGTCTCTCTATCCCTTCCCTCTGGTTGCAAACCTGAGTACCATTCCTCTTTCCTGCTCATTCTCTATGAGGTTTCTTCAGCAGAGTTGGCCAACCACACTGTGAGATCATGAGTCCAATAAACTCTGACTTCTCAGAGGTGCACTAGGAAGGTGTGGTGGTCACAGTGGGGAAGGGCTGACCAACACACTGTGCATCTCACAGGGCTGTGCTTTCCCCCAGGTCCATGGCCCACTTTAATTTTTGTATAAGTTTGAGACATAGAGCATTTCCTTTTTCCAGTGGACGTTACCTGCTATACTGTACTACTGTTGACCAAGCTGCCATTCTTTCACTGAATTGTTCCCTTGACTTTGTGCAGACTCAGCTGGCCCATTTCTCTGGCCCCCTCCTGAGGCTCTGTTCCAGCCTGTTGAACCCATGTCTCTCCCTCTGTCCACCTTCACCATTGTTCTTTCTGACTGTGGTCATGCAATGAGTCTGGAAGTCTAGTTGATAGACCAGCTCCTCCACCTCATTCTGGTTTTCAAACTCTTTGAGCTGTTGATGTCTGTCTTCCAATACAAGTTGACAGTGACCTTGTCTGTGTCTAAGAAAGTCTTGATGTGATATTGACAGGAATTTCCTTGCTTGGGGTTTCCTGGTTCTAAATTTCCTGCATCAGATGGTGCTGTGGGTTTTGCCTCATTCATCAAATGAATAGACTCGAGGAGAGGAGAGCCTGTTGTATGAACAAGCACTTGTGTTTACTGGGTGTTTTCTTCCTGCTGATATCCCCTAGTCCCTCCTCACATAATTCTCCAAGTGGCAACACCCTTCAGAATGAAGTGGTAAGGAGACTTTCCAGTGAAGGCAAACAGAGGATAGACCAACAGCAACCTGCCCTGTGGAGGGGCCAGAGGAAGTCTCTGTTTAGAAAGCAGTGTTGAAAGGAGGGGCTGGGGGCCTTCATCTTTTTAACAATAACCTCATTGTCATTCAGAGGACTGGTAGAGAAGGAAACTCTAAGGTTTGGCCGTGAAGATGGGTAGGAAACTGGGTCATAGCTGGAGAGGACCCACTACATCAAGTCAAGCCTCTCTTGTTGTTTTTTTCCAAAATAGGAGAGTTTTGGTGCCATGAGTAGCCTGAAGGTTCCACACTCACCAGCATTAATTTTTTGATCCATGAGAAACTTTTAAATGCCTGGCATGGTGGCCACAACTATCATCTCAACAATTCAGAAGGCTGAGGCAGAAGGATCACAAACTCCAGGCCAGCCTGTGTGACTTAGTGAGACCTCATCTCAAAATAAAATTATGGAGAAAAATCATCAGGGTCTTAAACCCCCTTGCTCTTCTCAACCAGCGACAAGGGAAGGGGACACTCCCCAACAAGGTCAGACCGGGATAGGTAAGTCCGACTGACCAACCGCTCCCAGCCCTCCATGCAGAGGACAATCAGATGCGTCAGGGAGACTTGTCACAGCAGGAACTCATTTATTGAGGAAATCACACAGCTTTTATGTAGGGTGGGGGCTAGGCGGGAACCAATCAGCTTAAAGGTCAGCAAGGCATGGGGGGTTCACACAGGCGAGAGTCCCATAGGACTACATGGCAAGCACGAGCTGATCACGTTCACGGAACTATTGTTAACCAATCCCTGACAGTGGTCTGATTCATCATTCCTAACTATTGAAACCGCCTTTGAGGCCTTGATCTTGCTCACTTGCCAGGGAGTAAGGAGTCAGCCTGAGTTAGTTAACGTGTCATTAGTCCCAACACATCCCCCTGTTTTGTATTATATTAAGGGTGTGTCTGTCTTAGGTTGGCCCTGGAAAGGTCTACCCGTCATGGACCATCACCCTAGCAGTTTGGGGGTCCACCTTACTTGAAGGTGTGCCTGGCTTAGGTTATCCATGGCAGAGCAAAATTCTTACCCGTCATTGGACAATGAGGCTCTAGCCCTCATTTCCTGTCTTAGGTGGGTATGAGCTCCCCATGAATCTTACCTGTCATTGACTACCACCTTAGCACTTCAGGTGGGCCCCTCAGGAGGAGCAGGGCTTAAGGGAGAGACACTTAGGCCCCAGTGTGTTGATACGAGTGATCCATGATCCTATAGAGCTCCCAATCATCATTATGAAGGGCAGTATAATGCTGTCGGACCACCATGAGCTGCACAGACTTAGCCTAGCTTTTCAGTAAATGGATAAGTCTACTGATTATGCAAGGCCCAAAGGTGAACACAAGGATAATGGTGATTAGTGGTCCCTTAAGTGGGAGGAGGTAGGGGAGCCACCCGTGTAACCTAGTCCAAAGGAAATTAGAGTGGAGCTCTACAATGTTCCAGATCTTCTTGTAGGTTTTTGATTTAATCTTGTACAATGCCAGAGTGGTTGGCGTAGAAACAGCACTTCTCACCAAGCAACAGGCAAAGCCTTCCTTCCTTCACCTTTAGCAGATCCAAACCACGACAATTTTGCAGGACAACAATGGCCAAGGAATCAAGTTGAGCCTGTAGATCTAAGATGGTAGAGTTGCAAAGTACAATGTTAGGGGCTCTGTGTAGCTCTCAAGGAAGTCCACTGTCCAAAGTCATGAGGTCAGAGACCCCAATCTCAATCACTATTGTCCCATTTTGCTAGTGCATATTACATTCTTAAATGTCATTTTAAGAAGTTTACATATATTGACTCCTGAGTCTATATGAACATTAGTTAACACAATTTAACATTGTATCTAAACATGAATTAAAGAAATGCTGAGAGAGCTTTTAACTTTCCTTTTGTGTGGCAAAATGACAAAATGTTTTTATGTTTAACCTTTGAACTAATCAGGCTCTCAATAACCTTCAGAAATACATTTAACAAATTTTACATATACCCCATTGATGACAGGTCCTATAATACAACATTAAATGATAGAAATAAATCTCCAATAAAATTTACTCTTTGTAAGTTTAAAATTACCATTACAGACAAGTTTAGTTTGGAGAGTAGCAGCTTGATAAATTCTCTGCTTTAAAAACTTGTATACCTGGAAAATATGAACACATTTAATATACAAAGAGTAACCATTTCACAATTACCTTGACACTTTTATATTACCACATTTAGTTTTTAAAGAAAAATTTAGACCCTGTAACGTAGTACAATACTCTAACAGTTGCTTAACCATAATCGTATTGAAAGAATGGACATTATTTTATGCTGTTTTATCTCAACTCCCTAATGTCTCCCTCCCATTGTCTCAACTCCCTAAGGTCTCCCTCCCAGTAATGAGAACAAAGCCCCTAAAGCTGTTCCAAGAAACAGCCCCAACAGAGAGTAAAAGAGTAAATTGAGCCAGATAGCTAGATAGTGCTCAAACAGTAGGATTACCAGAAATTATTGACCAGCATCTACGCCCTGTTGTAAAACATATTGTATTTTATCAGACAACTCAGACCCCCTTTGGAATTTCCCGGCAGCTTTGTTCCCCCTTTTTTCTTTTTTTTCCCTTTTTCTCCCTTTCATGTGCGACCCCTCCCGATGTGTGGTTTTCTGCCTTTATAGACTTGTAAGATTTTCTGCTAGGGACTCGACTCCTGGACTCCTGTGTGAGTCACGAGTTGGGTCCTGGCACGCTGGAATAAACACCTCTTGCTGTTCGCATCAAGTGACGCCTCCTGTGGTTGTTTGGGGTTGCCGTCGATCCGAGGGATAGAGTTGGGGTCTCCTTTTTGGGGGTCCTACATTTGGGGGCTCGCCCGGGATAAGAAGGCCCCCCTCATCCGCAGAGTCGACCTTGGAGGTAAGAAGGGGTACCCCAAAGTTGTCTGTCTTTGTCTTGTGTTTTGTTAGTTGGTCTGGTTTTGTGAGCGCACTTTTGGTTTTGGTGGCAGCCGTTCGTGACTTGTGAGAGTGGCCGAACAGTGATCGGTAGACGTGCCTGGAGGGCCACAGGTTGCAGCCCTGGGGGACACCCTAAGGGTGGAGGAGAGCCAGGGACACCTGGTAGTCTCCATCGGTAAGGGTGCTGATCGGGTTCAATTGGTGGATCAGTGATTGGCGCCCGTCTGGTTCTGGTTCTGTTCTATGTTTGTGGCAGACAAGGTAGAGTAGGTGGGTCCTCATGTCTGTAGCATTTTTGTTGTTATTTTTGTTGTTTGTGTTTCTAACGACTGACGAACTGACGATGGGACAGACTGTGACAACCCCTCTTAGTCTGACATTAGACCATTGGGCTGAAGTTAAGGGAAGAGGTCACAACCTATCAGTTGAGATCAAGAAAGGCCCAAGGCGGACTTTCTGCTCCTCAGAATGGCCTGCTTTTAATGTAGGATGGCCAGCAAAAGGGACCTTTAATCTATCTATCATTCTTGCTGTTAAAGAGATTGTTTTTCAGAAGGATCCTGGAGACCATCTGAATCAGCAGCCTTACATCGTGGTCTGGCAGGATCTGGTGCAAAATCCACCTCCCTGGATTCGACCTTGGGTTGCAAAATCCAAGCTCTGGCCAGCCGCACAGATCCTAGCTGCCCAATCTCCCAATTCTTGGGGGAAATCCAGTCACTCAAAAACCCCCAAGAAGATTTATCCCAAAATCCAGGCTGACCACCTTCTCCTTGACTCACCTCCCTCATACCCTCCCGCCTCGGTCCCCGTAGGGGGTCAGGAAGAGACAGAAGAACCACTGGCCCCTGCAGTCGCCCCCTCTGCTCCCCTTAATGAGTCTCTGCCGGGGCCTACACAGGGCGCCACGGGGCCTGCACGGGGTACCAGGAGCCGCCGTGGAGTAACTCCCGACACCACTGTTGACCTTCCCTTAAGGGCTTATGGGCCCCCGCCATTGGCAATGGATGGTGGACCAGCTCCTCTTCAGACCCTCCAGTACTTGCCTTTCTCCTCTGCAGACTTGTATAACTGGAAAACTATTCATCCTCCCTTTTCAGAGGACCCCCAGCGCTTAACCACGCTGGTGGAGTCTTTAATGTTCTCTCATCAACCCACATGGGATGATTGCCAGCAGCTACTGCAGACCCTTTCCACTACTGAGGAGAGGGAGAGCATTTTATTGGAGGCAAGGAAGAATGTATCAGGAGCAGATGGATGAACTACCCAGCTCCCCAACATCATTGAAACTGCCTTCCCCCTCTCCAGGCCTGACTGAGATTTCAACACAGAAGAAGGAAGGGAGCGACAGTCTATCACCAGACTCTAGTGGCCAGCCTCCATGGGGCAGCGAGACGCCCCACTAATTTGGCTAAGGTAAGAGAGGTTATCCAGGGGGCCATGGAACCCCCGACAGTATTTCATGAGCGCCTAATGAAAGCTTTCAGGCGCTACACCCCGTTTGACCCTACCTCTGAGGGGCAAAGGGCTTCTGTGGCCATGGCTTTTATAGGGCAGTCAGCAAAAGATATTAAGAGAAAGTTGCAGAGAATAGAAGGATTACAAGATTATACCCTACAGGATTTAGTTAAGGAGGCAGAAAAAGTGTATCATAAGAGGGAAACTGAGGAAGAGAAGGAGCAAAGTATAGAAAAAGAGAGAGAGGAAAGAGAAAACCAAAGAGATCGTAAGCAGGAGAAGAACCTACCATGGATTTTGGCCGCAGTAGTAGGTGAGAGAGGCCAGGAACAAACACAAGGCAGGGCTAAAAAAGGGTCAGGCAACCTGGGCAACCACACTCCATTAGACAAGGATCAGTGTGCCTACTGCAAGGAGAGAGGTCACTGGGCTAGAGAGTGTCCTAAGAAGAAGACCGGGCCCTCCAAGAAAGTATTAGCCCTAGAAGAAGAAGAAGATTAGCGGGGACGGGGCTCAGAACCCCTCCCCAAGCCTAGGGTAACAACTAGAGGTGGAGGGGAAGTCAGTTGAGTTCTTAGTAGATACTGGGGCTCAACACTCGGTCCTGCTTGAACAGTCTGGGCCCATCTCCCACAAGAAATCGTGGGTCATGGGAGCTACAGGGCACCGGCAGTACTCATGGACTACCCGAAGAACGGTAGACTTAGAAATGGGACGGGTAACCCACTCATTTCTAGTCATCCCCGAGTGCCCTGCACCTGTACTTGGGAGAGACCTCCTAACCAAAATGGGAGCTCAGATTACCTTCACCCCTGATGGCCCACAAGTGACCGGAAGCAAGAGAATAACTACTGCCCTGACTATGCGCCTGGATGATGAATACAGACTTTTTGAGAGACAGGGAGCAAAAATATGTCACATAAATAACTGGTTGAACAGGTATCAAGGGGCATGGGCCGAAATGGCTGGAACAGGACACTGTCTTGGACTTAAATGATGCTTTCTTCTGCCTGCAACTACACCCTTCCAGTCAAAACATCTTCACATTCGACTGGAGGGATCCTGACTCTGGGACAACAGGACAATTGACTTGGACCCGACTACCCCAGGGATTCAAGAATACCCTGACCCTCTTCGATGAAGCTCTCCACCAAGATTTAGCCCATTTCCGTGCCAGCCATCCCCAGGTAAATCTTCTGCAGTATGTAGATGACTTACTACTGGCCAAGGCCACAGAGGAGGAATGCCAACAGGGCACGGGACTACTGCTAAAAGAACTTGCCCGCTTAGGATATCGGGCCTCCGCCAAGAAGGCCCAGATCTGCCAAAAGGAGGTAACATACCTGGGGTACGCCCTCAAAGGGGGGCAGAGATGGCTAACGGAGGCCAGAAAAAAAACTGTGACTCAGATACCCGTTCCTCGCTCACCCTGTCAGGTGTGAGAATTTTTAGGGACTGGGGGGTTTTGCCACCTGTGGGTCCTCGGGTTTGCTACCCTGGCAGCTCCCCTCTATCCTCTGACTAGAGAAGGTGCCTCATTTGGAGTGGGGTAATGACCACCAGCAGGCCTTTGATGACATCAAGAAGGCATTACTGTCTGCCCCAGCCCTGGCATTGCCAGACGTAGCAAAGCCCTTCGTCCTATTTGTGAATGAGAGGAAGGGGGTAGACCGAGGGGTGCTAACCCAGCCTCTAGGGCCATGGAAGAGGCCGGTAGCCTACCTCTTCATGAAGCTAGACCCTGTTGCTAGTGGCTGGCCTGCCTGTCTGAGGTCCGTGGCAGCAGTGGCAGTATTGGTGAAAGATGCTGACAAATTAACTATGGGACAATAGCTAACGGTCATTGCCCCTCACTCCCTGGAGAGCATCATCAGACAGCCCCCTGAACAGTGGCTGTCCAACGCCCACATGATGCATTACCAGAGTCTCCTACTGAATGGAGACAGGATCCAGTTCAGGCCGTCTGCCATCCTCAACCCAGCTACCCTACTACCTGACACGTCCACCCAGGAGAGTGTGCTGCATACCTGCCAAGAGATACTGGCAGAAGAAATGGGGACCTGAAGGGACCTCCAAGACCAGCCCTTACCAGATGCTTAGCTGACCTGGTTCACTGATGGAAGCAGCTACATAATAGAAGGTAAAAGGGTAGCCAGGGAGGCGGTAGTGGATGATGAAGATGATGAACAAACTATCTGGGCAAGCAG
Source organism: Sciurus vulgaris (assembly GCF_902686455.1). Lineage (NCBI taxonomy): Eukaryota > Metazoa > Chordata > Mammalia > Rodentia > Sciuridae > Sciurus > Sciurus vulgaris. Next base: position 1,372,209 of record NW_027632956.1, on the reverse strand, counting down.
CCTACCCGAGGGGACGTCAATTCAGAAGGCTGAGTTACTAGCTCTGACTCAGGCTCTGTGGTTGGCAGAAGGGAGAAAAATTAACATCTACACTGACAGCAGGTATGCCTTCACTACTGCCCATGTCCATGGGGCCACCTACCGGCAGTGGGGGCTACTGACCTTGGCAGGGAAGGAAATCAAAAATAAAGAAGAAATTCTAAGCCTGTTAGAGGCCATTCACCTTCCTAAGAAAGTAGCGATTATTCACTGCCCCGGACACCAAAAAGTGGGGTCAAAAGTTGCCAGAGGGAACCAAAGGGCTGACAGGGAAGCCAAGCGGGTGGCTCAAGGACTTAATATCCTATCCTTGTCGGGGGAAAAACTGATGTCTCACCCTAAGGATGCGGTATACCCCTCTATTAAGAACCTTGAATATTCAGAACTAGACCTTAAGGAAATGGACAGATTAGGATTTCGCTTAGAGACTCCAGAGGGAATCAGGGAAACTTCAGAAGGAAAAAGAATTCTCCCTGAAAAACAGGCAATCATTTTTCTCAGACACCTTCACAAGTTAACACATCTGGGCCCAAACCATTTAAAAACTCTTGTCCAGTCTTCACTGTATTACATCATGAAGCTCGGGGAGCTTGCAGATACAACTGTAAAAGAATGCAAGCCTTGCCAGATGGTGAATGCCCGGCCCAGCAAGCTACCTCATGGCAAACAGCTCCAAGGAGACTGTCCTGGGAGTTACTGGGAAGTGGACTTTACTGAGGTAAAACCAGCCAGGTATGGATATAGATACTTATTAGTATTCATAGATACATTTTCAGCATGGGTTGAAGCCTTTCCTACCAAGAAGGAGACTGCTCAGGTGGTGGCCAAAACAATACTAGAAGATATCTTTCAAGGTTTGGGGTGCCCAAGGTAATCGGGTCAGACAACGGCCCTGCATTTGTTGCCCAGGTAAGTCAGAGACTGACCAAAATCCTGGGGCTTAATTGGAAATTACATTGTGCTTATAGGCCCCAAAGCTCAGGGCAGGTAGAAAGAATGAATAGAACTTTAAAAAAGGTCATGACTAAATTATCCTTAGAGACTGGCATAACAGACTGGACAGTTCTCCTTCCCTTTGCTTTGTTTCAGGTGCACAATACCCCTGGCTCCCTCAAGCTAACTCCTTTTGAAATCCTTTATGGAACTCACCCCCCACTCATTACCATACAACACCTTCCTTCCCCAGAATCTTATCCCTCTCAATCTCTTTAAACCAGATTAAAAGCCCTTGAGACTGTGCAGAGGGAGGTGTGGAATCGGTTGGTTGAGGCCTACAAGCCTGGAGACCTTCAGATACCTCATCAGTTCCAGGTCGGAGACTCAGTGTACATCCGGCGTCACCGTGTGGCCAGTCTGGAACCAAGGTGGAAAAGACCATACATAGTGCTACTTACTACTCCAACTGCTGTAAATTTCGATGGCATCGCCGCCTGGATTCAGGCTTCACATGTCAAGCCTGCACCACCACCAGACCCAACGTGGAAAGTGGAAAAATTGGACAACTCCCTCAAGCTCCGCATCCACCGTGTTCCTGCTCCTGTTGACGCACCTACTGCCGATAAGTAGCCCCAACCCTCATGCCCCCCAATGACTAACATGGCAAGTCCTCTCCCAGACTGGAGATATAATATGGAGCACCACCAGGGAGAAACCCCTTTGGGCTTGGTGGCCGTCCCTAACCCCAGACATCTGCACCTTAGTAGCTGGGTTACATAATTGGGACATCCCTACCCTGACTTCTGAGGAAGCCCGTAGATGTTGGCCAACATCACCCAGGCCTTTTGGGGGAACAGAATACCGCCTAGTTGAAGGGTATGGCCCAGGATATAGCTACCCACGCTCCTGTGACAATCTAAAACAGACCCCTTTCTATGTCTGCCCCCATGATGGGAGGTCACGGAATATGGCAAGGACGTGCGGAGGCATAGACCATTATTATTGTGCTGCATGGGGGTGTGAGACTACTGGCAACACTCACTGGTCCTTCCAAAGAAAGCTGCCCCTACCCGCTACTGGGTCCAGGGCTGGGGTGGTTCTGCATGGAAATCCTCTCACTGAGTAGTCCTGCTCCTGGAAGCTGGCTATAGACAGCGCCTGCCCCCGCCTGAGGGAGCCATGTCCTGCCTTGGTTCCAGAAGCTGCCTGGGGTCCTGGTCCTGCCACTGGGTTCAGGGCTTGGGATTGGCTCTGTGTGGAAAAGCTCTCATTGGGTTGGCCTGCTCCAAGAAGCTGGCTGTGGACGCCCCCTGCCACCGGAGGGAGCCAGACTGCCTGGGAAAGCCTCTCGCTGCCCTGCTCTGTTCCCAGAAGCCCCTTGCAGGCTGGGTCCCACTCCTAGGTCCTGGGTTTGGGGTTGACTCTGTATGGAAAAATTCTCACTGGGTGGGCCTCCTTTGAGAACCTGGCTCTGGACCAGGCCTGCCGTGGGAGGGAGCATGGCTGCTAGGGGAAGTCTCTCACTGCCTTTCCCTGGTTTGAGAAGCCACCTATGGGCCGGGGCCTGCCGCTGGGTTCAGGTCTTGGGGTTGGTTTTGGGCAGAAAAGCTCTCCCTGGGTGGGCCTGCTCCAAGAAACTGGCTGCGGATCACGCCTGCCACCAGAGGGAACAGGACTGCTTGGGGAAGTCTCTCGCTGCCCTGCCGTGGTCTGAGGAGCCGGCTATGGCCCAGGGCCTGACGCTGGGTTCAGAGCTTAGTGTTGGCTCTGTGCAGAAAATCTCTCACTGGGTGGGCCTTCTCCTAGAACCTGGCTGTGTATCGCACCTGCCACCCGAGAAAGCAGGGCTGCTCAGGGAAGACTCTTGCTGCCCTGCCGTGCTCTGAGAAGCTGTCCCCTGTCCGGGCCTGCCACCTGGTCCGAGCTTCATCCAGTGGGAGAGATTCACCCTGTGGCACTGTGTTGGTCCGAGTGTCTCAGTACCTCCCCTTCTTGGATCCTGAGTTCTGGAGCAATGGGAGATGCAGTCAGCCTCTAGTCCACCATCTTGGATCTCCCCAAATCATGTCATTTTTGCATGTAGGAATAAAGGAGCTTTATAAAGTACCTGTTGGAACTAGGAATGTAGCTGAATCACAGAGTTCCTGTCTAGCATGTGCAAATCCCCACTACTGCAAAAATAAAAACAAAAAAGCGAACAGAAAAGTGTTGATTGACACTGTCAACTACTGGAATCAGTTGGGCAGTGGTGTAGAGGATTGAGTTATGGGAAAAGGAGATTAGAAGCTGTATTATAGCTGTTCTAAAGTTTGAGCAAGGCAGCTCAAACATGAGTAAAGTACAACTGAAAACTCCAACAGCAGGAGAGGCCTTATGGATTTTCTATTGGCAAAATGGACTGTTTCCATATGGAGAATGAAAGAAACAATGGAGATAATTTTTAGGTTTGTGGCTTGGAAAACCCTTGAAACTAATTATTAGTAATACTTGTTTTTACATTAAGATGAAGATTTTGAAATGGCTGTCAAGAAACTTAATGGAAAACTATCTGGATAACTTAGGAAAACATAGGCCATTAGAAGAAAATCTAACAGGTATGTTAAGTTTAAATGACTAATTAGATTTTTCTTAAACAAATCATCTATTTGAAAGGAACCTCCTGACCTGATGATCAATAATAATTTATTTTATTTTTTAACATAATCTTGTTCCTGGTGATTTAAAATATTTGAACAATAATGCTACATAAAAAATGTAGGTCTCCTAGTGATCCTTGTTCTCCATTAGTATCCATAGGGCTTGTTTTCTGGGTCTTTGGATTACATTGAGGTCCAGTGAAAAGCTGATCATTGTTGTAGAGTAGTTGGACTTCATCTAATTTTATCTTTTCTTTTCCTTGTGCTTTATGGATTTTTCAGATAATGAGAAAGAATATGTTATTATTGGGAAAAGAAGCCAACAGTTGAAGAGAAAGCAAAAGCAGATTCATTAAAGCTTCCACCTACATTTTTTTTTTTTTTTTTTTTTTTTTTTTTTTGTGGAGTCTGTGGTGATACTGATGAGGACAATGGAAATGGGGAAGAATTTGTCAGAACTTCAAAAAATTCAGGAAGCTCAGGTAAGAATGTATTGTTTTCCTTTTGGTTCCATTGACTTTGTTGATGTAGTAAGATGTAGAATGTTAGAAAATGGAAATGGTGGGTGTGACTAGCAGAGTGAATCTAAGTGGAGAGGTATATTGTTTATGAATTGGTACACTGAAAAAAATAGGATATTAGATTTTCCAAAATTGAGCTATAGATTTAAGGTGCAGTGCCAGTCAAAACTTCACCAGGATTCTTTGAAGATATAAATAAGCTAATTCTTAAAATTTCTATGGAAAGTTATGACTATATGTTAGTTATTATTGATGAAACCACAGTAAGACATTATCACCCAGAGTTTTAAGTTTTTACCTAAAATGGATATTCAATTTTGTCAAATTTTCTTATTCCGTCTATTGTTGCAATCATGGAACTTTTTATGAAATCTATGAAGGATATTGATTTTTGAATGTTCAGGAAACCAACATTGCATTCCTGGAAGAAGCCTCAATCATGGTATATTAATTATAAATTTTATATGCATTCAGGTTTGAGTAAATTTTGTTATAACTTTTGTATTTATATTTATCAGGACTATTGGTCAGTAGTTTTTTGTTTTTTTTTTTTCCTGGTATTATCTTTAGCTTCTACATAAGAGTTAATACTGATATCATAAAATGAATTGGAAAATATTCCTGGTACTGTTGTTTTCTGAAAGACATTGTGTTAATTGTAGCCATTTCTCCTTGAATGATCAGCAGTGTTTACTAGAGGAATCATAAAAGATGAAGTTTTGTGATGATTTTTTAAAAAATACAGTAAATGAATAGAGAACTGTAGGGTATCTCTTCAGGTTATCTACCAGTTATTGAGTGAATTTTGATAATTTGTGTCTTTCAAGGAAATGGTGTCAAATTTGTGTGCATAGAGTTGTTCCTTTAAATTTCTTTTTAGTCTTTTAATATCTGTAAGTTCAGTATAGACATATTCTGCTTTTTGTCTTCCTTGCTCTTTCTTGGTTAATCTGGTTAGAGGTTCATCAATTTCATGAGTACTTTTTCCCTTCCACCAGTAGAAATATATTTTGTCTTCATTGATATTTAGTCTGATTTCTGTGTCAAATTTCATTGATGTATGTTCTTTATTGTTTACTTCTTGCCTTGGGCTTCTTTTGCATTATTTTTGTACCAGGGTTTGAACCCAGGATGTTTAATCACTGAGGCATATCCTCAGCCCTTTGTTTTTTAATTTAATTTATTTATTTGTTACCAGGGATGGTACATAGAGACAGTTAACCACTAGTCTACATCCCCAGACTTTTTTCATATTTTGTTTAGAGACAAGGTGTTCCTAAAGCTGAGACTGTCTTTGAACTTGTGATCCTCTTTACTCAGCTTCCCAAGCCACCAGGATTATAGGTATGTGCCACTGTGCCCAGCTATTTCTAGTTTCTCAAAATAGAAGCTTAAATTCAGACCAATATTTTAAAGAATTTAACCTTTATTTTATTCTATTTTATTTTATATTATTTTATTTTATCTTATTTATTTATTTAATGTTGTGCTGAGGATCAAACCCAGTGCATTACTGTGCTAGGCAAATGCTCTACCACAGAGCTACAACCCAAGTCCACAGTGGTAATTTTTGTATAAGTATTTAATGCAAGAATTCCCCTGTAAACATTGTTTAGCTGCATCCCACAAGTTTCTGTGGTGATCTTTTGACTTTTCATTCAGTTAAGGGTTTTTTATTGTCCTTGCTATTCTTCTTGACCTGTGCATTAGTTAAAAATACTTGGTGATTTTCCACATAACATTGCTATTGATTGCTAGTTTATGGTTCATAAATATTTTGAATAATTTTAGTTGTTTGAGCTTAGTGAGATTTGTTTTCATGATTGTTTCATGTGCACTTGAGAAGAATTTTGTAGTCTGCTGTATTTGTGTGTGGAGTATTATATAAATGTTAATTAGGTCAAATTAGTTTATACTATGTTATTCAGATCTTACATATCTTTGATGGTTTTTTTGTCTGCTTATTCTGTCAGTTACCAAGAACGCTATCAAGCATAATTGTGACTGCCTACCTTTCATCAGATTTCACTCCTCATAATTCTTTTTTTTTTCAGTCTTTTTTTAGTTGTCAATGGACCCTTATTTTATTTATATGTGGTGCTAGGAATCAGATCCAGTGCCTCACACATGCTAGGCAAGCACTTCACCACGAAGTTACAACCCCAGCCCCCATACTTTCTTGATCTCTTGATTTAACTTTGTTGTTTTTCCAAAATTCTCTATTTTTTCTTTTCTATTCTTTTATTTTCTTCCTTCTGCTTACTTTGGATTTAGTTTGCTTTTTTTCCAACTTCTTATGATGTGAAGATTAATGGCCTATTGTCTTTGTTTTTTAACATTTACAGTTTTAAATTTTTCTCTAAGCATTGCTCTAGCTTCATTCAGTAAGTTTGGTAATTTTTGATTTTTAATATATTTTTTATTTTTTAATTTTTTTTGCAGTGCTGGGTCAAACCTAGGACCTTTGGCTTGCAAGATAAGCATGCTACCAACTGAGCTATATCCCCAGCCCTATTTTCTGTTTCTTAGTCTGTTAAAACAGTAAAGTTTGGTTTGCTGTTATTGTTATAATATGCATCTTTACAAATTATGACTTATAAAATGCCAGGGAAAGGAGTTACTAATTTTCTCTCTCTTTTTTTTTTTTTTTTTGCTTAGAGTTATTACTTACATACTTTATAGTTCTATATGGATTCACGTTACCATCTACATTGTATGTTCTCTCAATTCAGCCTGCTGGACACATTTATTACTTCTTATAGGACAGGTCTGCTAGCAAGATTTTTCAGTTTCTGCTTATCTGTGATACTTTAATTTCTCTTTTTTTAAAAAATGGTAGTTGTGCTGGATATGTAATCTGATGCTTTTCTCTTGCAGCCTTCAAAATCCTATCTTTATTTTGAATGTTAGACATTTTCATTATAATGTGCCTTGGTGTGGATCTGTTGTGATTCTGTGCATTTGTTGTTCTGTAAGCCTCTTGTATTTGATTTTCCATTTCATTCTTCCAGTTTGGAAAATTTTCTGATATTATTTTATTGAATAGGTTGTTCGTTCCTTTGGTTTGTATCTCTGTGCCTTCCTCAATCCCAATAATTCTTAAATTTGGTCTTTTCATGATGTCCCATAGTTCTTGGACAGTCTGTTCATGATTTCTTACCATCTTCTCTATTTGGGCAACTTTATTTTCAAGATTAAATATTTTATCTTCATTGTCTGAGGTTCTGTCTTCCAAGTGGTCTAGTCTGTTGGTGATGCTTTCCATTGAGTTTTTTATTTGGTTCATTGTGTCCTTCATTTCAAGGATTTCTGGTTTTTTTTTTTGTTTGTTTGTTTGTTTGTTTGTTTTTGAGAATCTCTATCTCTTTGTTGAAATGATCTTTTGCTTCCTGCAGGCGCTCTTTCAGCTTATTGGTATTATCATTCATTGCCTGCATTTGCTCTCTTATCTCCTCCTTTGCTTCGCGAATCATCTTAATCATGTATAATCTGAAGTCCTTTCCTGACATTTCTTCTAACATACTGTCATTGGATTCTATTACTATAGAATCTAGATTTGTTTGGATCATTTTCTTCCCTTGTTTTTTCATGTTGTTCATGTATCTTCCCCTGTAGCGCTGCTGATCTGGGGTATTGCAGATTTCCCCCTATAGGCTTATAGTGGCCCTATAGGTTTCCAAAACCCTTTCTTTAAGGGGAGATCAATATTAGCAGTACCCAAATCAGACACTGTGCAATCCTAGACCAAATAGGCCCTATGGGGACAATAACATCATGTACATAAGGGAGAAAGCAACTCTGAGGGAACAGGTAAACAGAAGGAAAAGAAAGCAAGAAACGTAAAGAAATAAAAACTTAAATATTTTTTAAAAAAGGAGAAGAAAGAAAATCTACTGTATAACAGTCATATACTAATGAAACCTCCCAGTGTTCAGTAGCCTGATGTATGAGAGGTACCTGACAATGAGCTTCAAGCCTCCATCAGGTGTCTCAGGATGGGATTTGCCCCACCTGAAGATCGGAGCTGCGGCTTCCAGGATTATCCAAGATGGCTGCTCTGGCTTCCAAATGTGTTGGCAAATGGGGAGCTGCAGCTCAGGGTGGACGTGGTCAGCTGGAGGTCCTGGAGACAGGATGCAGTTGGTCTGGTAGTGGTCCTGGAGGTCGGGTGTGTTTGGTGTCATTGTGGGATCCAGGAGGCTGGGTGCAATCAGTTGGTCTGGGTTCCCATTGATAGGGCACAGTCAGTTGGTCTGGGGGTCCTAGTGGCAGGGAGTAGTCATTTGATGTGAGGGCCCCAAAGGCAGGGAGTGATCGGTCGGGCTGAGGGATCCTGGAGACGGGACTTGGTCAGTCTGGCCAGGGGTCCTACAGGGCCTGGCTGTTGTCTCAAAATGGCAGTAGCCATGTGTAATCAAACCTGCAGATACTGTAACAGTGAACCTCCAGGCAGCAGCAGGCAGCTGGTTCTCTACTGGCATTCTGTGGTCAATCTGCTGGCAGTGAGAAACAGATATCCTCTGCTTGAATCCGGCGTTGGGGAGCGCACAAGGAACGCAGCCTCCCTCTAGACCGCCATCTTGGATCCTCCCCTCTGCTGAATATAAAACTCTTGGTTCACATTCTTTCAGCACTTTGAATATGTAATCCCAATGTTTTCTTGTCTTTTTCTTTTTTAGTTGTAGTTATACATAATTTTATTTATTTTTTTAATGTGGTACTGAGGATTGGACCCAGTGCCTCACATGTGCTAGGCAAGCACTGTAACACTGAGACACAACCTCAGTCCTATACCAGTTTTCTGACTCTGATTTCTGTAAGGGCTTTCCTATTAATTCTTTAAATTATTTGTTGATGAATCTTTATTTTATTTATTTATATGTAGTTCTGAGAATCAAACCCAGTGCTTTACACATGCTAGGCAAGCACTCTACCACTGAGCTAGAAGCCTAGCCCTTTATTAATCTTACTGAGCATCCCTTGTATGGAATGAGCTTTCTGCTTTCAAGAAAGTTCTCTTAATATTTAGCCTTTGATAGTTTATCTGTGATAAATTTAAGTGTGTATCTTATTTATTGTATCTCCGTTGGAGTTCATAAAGACTTTTTGGATGTTTTTGGACATTACTCAAATATTCTATCCTTTCCTCTCCTTCTGGGTTTCCCATTATGCATACATTGGTATGCTAGATGGTTATCATGTAGGTCGTTGAAACCTTTTTGAATTTTCTTCACTGGTTTTTTTTTTTTAGATTTCTCACACTAGATAATCTCAATTCATTTATCTCTAGCTTATTGATTTCTTTTGCCAGTCAGATCTGTTCTTGATCCCCTTCTAGTGATTTTTTTTAAAGTAGACTTTACTTTCTGGAGCAGATTTAAGTTTATAGGAAGGTACCAGAGATATCCATGTATCTCCTGCCCTCAACATAGATATTTTCTCCCTCATTAACATCCTGTACTATGGGGGCATATTTGTTACAATCCTAAAACCTGTATTCATGCATCACTACCCAAAGTTTATAGTTTACATTTTTCCCCCTTGTCTTGTACTTTCTATGAGTTTGGACAAGTACTTAATGAATAATGTGTACACCATTATAGTGTCCTACAATGTGATTTCACTGTCCTGAAAAGTCCTCACTTATATCCCTGATCTCCATCCCTATTAGCCACTGATCACATGGTGTTTGGGCTCAGTTTTTTAATATCTTTTAGTTATCAATGGTCATTTATTTATTTATATGCAGTGCTGAGAATTGAACCCATTGCCCCACATGTGCTAGGCAGGTGCTTTACCACTGAGCTACAACCCCAGTCCCCATTTGATTAATTTCTAGGGTTGGTTAAGAAGTTGATTTTGATCATCTTTGTTAATGATTTTCTTGTTTTTATGAAGGGGTGTATTTATAATCATCTCTCTTTCAGAAGTGAAAAATTGACTCCTTTGTCTTGATCATTCTTCTTTATCCCTTGTTATTTTTCTTGAATCTGCTTTATCTGGTAAAAAAGATTAACTCAATCATATTAATCGTATTTTTGTGCTTAAGTGTATGTATTTGTGTGGTGTAAATTTTTTTTTTAACCACCTATATCATAATGATTTCCTTTGGACTGAATTTTGGCATTTTCTTTAAAAATCTAATTGGATATTGTTTTATTGAAGTATAAGCAATTTATAATTTATTTAATGTAATAGTCATGGTTAGACTTTTATCATTTTATTTTTAGTTGCATGTATCCCTTTTATTTTTTATTACTGTTTTCATCTTTTTTAAATTATTTCAAAATTCAGAATTCTTTTAAATTTTATTGTTGTACCATTGTTGTGGTACTAGGGATTGAAAAAAAGAGATTTGTGTGGGCTAGGCAAGGGCTCTATCACAGAACTACATCACTGTTGCTTTTTAAACTTTTATTTTGAGATAGGGTCCTGCTAAATTACCCAGGCAATCCTACCTCAGCTTCCTGAGTCATTTGGGGATTACAGGTTTGTGACACCATACCCAGTTGGCAATTGACTGTTGTGTATTCAGTTTTTACCCCATAATCTTGTTATTGCTTAGCAGTTCCAGGAAATTGTGTATACTTTGTGTTTTTTATTTTTACATTTACAATCATATCATCAGTAAACACTGACAGTTTTATTTTTTCCTTTCCAATCTTTATATCTTTACACCTTTTATTTCAATGTATCTTGTGAATTTCTAATATATCTTCTGATATGAGGGAATATTCATACCTTGCTATTGTTCTTAATAAGAAAGCTAGTTTCTCACTGTTAAATATCATGTTAACTGCAATTTTTTTGGTCAATGTTCTTTATCAAATTTAATGAGTTCCATATTCATAATTTATGGAGAGTTTTTATTATGGTGTTGGATATTGACAAATGATTTTTCTGTAACTATTAACATGAACTTAGGATTATTCTTTCAGCTTTTTTATGAGTACATTGCTGTAATCAGTTTTCACATATTCATGCAGACTTCCATCAATGTAGTAAATTTTACTGTGGTATAATTCATTTTATATATTGATTTTTTTCTCCCATTTTTTAAAAATTGGTGAATTATAGTTTGTGCATAATGGGATTTTTTTTATATATTCATAGATGCATATAATATATTAATGTAATTTAGCCAATATCAGTCTCTGGCAAGCTCCTTCCCCCCACCTCCCACTCTTTGACCCCTTTTCTCTACTGACCTCCCTTTGATTTTTAGGAGATTCCCCCCACCTCCACCTTTACTTTCTTTCTTCTCTAGCTTCTGCATGTGAGAGAGACATATGATCCTTAACCTTCTGAGTTTTCCTTATTTCACTTAATGTAAGGGTCTCCAGTTCCATTTTTTTGAATAAACTCCAAGGTGTGGTATAGCTGGGTCATGTGGTGTTTCCATGCCTAGTCTTCTAAGGAAACTTAATACTGATTTCCACAGTGGTTTTACAAATTTGCAGTTCCACCAACAGTGTAAAATTTTCCTTTATCTCTACATCCTCTCCAGGATTTATTATTATTTTTGTTCTTGATGACTGCTATTCCAACTGGTGTGAATGAAATCTCAGTGTCGTTTTGATTTGCATTTACCAAATTGCTAACAATGTTGAACCTTATTTCTTATATTTGTTGGCCATTTGTATTTCCTTTTTTTTTTTAGTGTCTTTAATTTGTTTGCCCATCTATTAATAAGATTATTTGGTATTTTGGTGTAAAGTTTTGTGTAAGGTTTTTTTTTTTAGTGTGAAATCTTTAAATATTATAGATACAAATTATCAGAAGAGTAGCTAGCAAATATTTTCACCCATTATTTAGGTTCTCTTTTCACATTTCTAATTGTTTCCTTTGCTGGGCAGAAGCCTTTTAATTTGATGCTGTCCTATTTATTAATTCTTGGCATTATTTCCTGAGCTTTTGGGGTCCTATTGAGAAAGTCATTGCCTATGCCTATAAGCTGTAGTGTTGATTCTGTTTCATTCGTGGGGTTGCATAGTTTCTTGAACCCACAGCCTTTTTAACATGTGCCGTACTACTAGCTACACCCCCTACCCTGATTTTGTTGAGGATTTTGTTGTTGGACTTTGTTTTTGTTGTCATGAGAGAAACTGGTCTGTTTTTCCTTGCAATAATATTTGACTTGGGTATTAGGGTGATGCTTTCCTCAAAGGATGAGTTAGGAAGCATTTCCTCTGCTTCTGTTTCTTGGTAGACATTGTAGAAATTGGTATTTCTTTATTGAATATTTAATAGAACCATCTGAATCTGATGTTTTCCTTTTGGAAGATATTGTTAATTCACTGTTTTTAACATACATGTACAGGTCTATTGAGGTTATTTTTCCTTGTATGCATTTTGGTAGATTGCACCTTTTAAAAAATCAATCTAAATCAAATTGTAAACATAGTGCTGTGCATGATATTCTTATTTTTACTGTTAATATCCATGAGATCATTAGTTTTGACTCCTGTTTCATTTGTGATGTAATTTGTGACTCCTCTCTTCTTGGTTAGCATGGTGACAGGTTTTTCAACTTTTATTGATCTTGAAAAAGATGTTTTGTGTTTTGATTTTTTTCTTTTTAAATTTTTTATAGTTTATACTTGTAGGTTAACAGAATACCTTTATTTTATTTTGTTTTATTATTTTTGTGTGGTACTAAGGATTGAACTCAGTGCTTCACACATATGGGGCAAGTGCTCTGCTACTGAGCTATAGTCCCAGCCCCATTTCATTGGTTTCTGATCTTTTAATTCTATCTACTTGCTGTAGGTTTATTTTGCTCTTTCTCTAGTTTCTCAAGGTAGATGTTTAGATTTTGATTTTAGATCTTTTTAAATTGATACATTTATTGCTCTAAATGGTCCACATCCTTGCTTTCATAGAACCTCTCCAATTTTGATGGATTGTATTTTTATATTCACTCAATTCAAAGAATTTTTAATTTCTCTTGAAACTTCTTTTTTGATATGTTATTTATGTTCAATTTCCCAATAGTTTCATTTTTTCTAGTGAATATTTTCATTAATGATTTCAAGTTTAATTTCATTTTGGTTTGAGAGTATGCTTTGTGTGTTTTCTATTCTTTTAAGTGACCTCTTTTTCATTTTTATGTGATGCTGGGTAGCAAACCCAAGGATCTTATGCTTGCTAACCAAGTGCTGTACCATTCAACCATAACACATGCCCTAACACATGGTCTTTATTGGTAAATATTCCATGTAAGCTTCTGAGAACGTGTATTTTACTGTTGGTGGATGAAGTAGTCTGTGAAATTATTTCTCTTACTATAAGTTTCACGTAAAATTCCCATTTGGTTCTTTTTTATAATTGCTTATTTACTGAGAAAGTCTGTTTTCACTTAAGAGTGGCTGTCCTTCCTTCTTGGACTATTGTCATAATATCTTCTTTGAAGTATTTTTTGGATAGTTCCAACACATAAGTCATTTGATGATCACTCACTCCTCTGGTCAAAGAGAACTAACTGGCTTGAGACTTTGTTGTGTGTGTGCCATTGGCAGTTCCACTTCATTGAACCATTGTAATACCAGGCTGGAATATAGGAGAGATAGAAAAAAAATTCCACATGGATGTCACCACCAGATTTCCCATTTGGTTCTAAGATACTTAAGTGTGCTATGTTTATCTACCTTTCAGAGTTTCCTATAGAGTTGCTGTGCGTATACTTATACGCACTTTTTCCATATACTTATTAATCACCTATATGTCTTCTGTAAAATGTCTGTCCAGTTCCTTGGCCCATTTATTGATTGGTTTCTTTGTATTTTTGGTGTAAAGTTTTATAAGTTCTTTATAAATTTTGGAGATAAGTGATGTATATGAAGTACTCATAGAAAAGATTTTCTCCCACTCTGTAGGCTCTCTTCTCACATTATTAATTGTCTTTGCTGAGAAAATCTTCTTCATTTGAGTCCATCCCATTTATTGATTCTTGCTTTGATTTTTTGTGCTTTGGGAGTCTTGTTAAGGAAGTCTGACCCTAAGCCAACATGATAAAAATTCGGGCCTACATTGTCTTCTATTTGGTGCAGCCTCTCTGGTCTAATTCCTAGGTCCTTGATTCATTTTGAGTTGAGTTTTGTGCAGGGTGAGAGATAGAGGTTTAATTTCATTTTACTGCATATGGATTTATAGTTTTGCCAGCATCATTTGCTGAACAGGCTATCTTTTCTCCATTGTATGTTTTTAGCTCCTTTGTCTGGTATGAGTTATTCATGTGGGTTTGTCTCTATGTCTTCTCTTCTATATCATTGGTCTGTGCCAATACCATATCATTTTTGTTACTTCTGCTCTGTGGTATAGTTTAATGTCTGGTATTGTGATACCTCCTTTTTTGTGTGATGCTGGGGATTAGAACCCTGGGCCTTGTGCATGAGAGCTATAAGTCAGTGTTTAATGGCATGCTACTTTGTTACTTCCTCTGTGCAGAAATCCCAGAGTGAGGAAATAAGTAGCACAACTGACCATGTGTACACAGGTGGGACTGAAGTTACTGCAGCATTTTTCTGTAAATCTGAAGAATGTGATTCTACTACCAAACCTATTAGTTCATTATCTGTTTCCTCTGGAGTGTGGACAAACCTGTAGTTTTGTCAACTAGAAAGGAAAGTGAAACAGAATCTACAAGCCAAGGGTGGTGGTTCTGGGATTTAACCCAGGGATGCTTTACTGAGCTTCATTCCCAGCCTTTTTTATTTTAAGACACAGTCTTACTAAGTTACTTAAAACTTAACCAAATTGCTGAGACTGTCTTTGAAATTTTAGTCCTCTAGCTCTGCCTCACCAGCCACCCTACATGGCTTATTTTAAACATTTTTAATAGATGTTTCATTTGTTGAAAATGATAATGTTGCAATAATAATCTAAGAGCAGGATTTTAAAAACATTTAAAAAGTAGATTATGTGTTTTACATATCCTCATTTTTTCCTCAGATAAAAATTTCCAGTGGACAAATACTGGAGCAACTGTGTTTGGAACACAGACAACCAGTAAAGCTGGTGAAGATGAAGATGGTAGTGTTGAAGAAGTAGTTCATAGTGAAGATATTCATTATGAACCAATAGTGTCATTACCAGAAGTAAATGTCAGGGACTGAAAATTTTACTAATTACTTAATTTTCATTTTAAGCTGAAAACTTACCTTGGATTGATTTGTTAGGACTATGGTTGTTTCTTTCACAACACTTATAATCTGAAGTAGTAGCTCTATTTGTTAGACACCTGTGTTTTTGTTTATTTACTTATTTATTTGTTTATTTACTTATTTTTGTTTTTGGTACTGGGGGTTTAACTCAGGAGTACTTTGCCACTATGCTACATCCTTAGTTCTGTATTTTTTTATTTTGAAACAGTGTCTTGCTAAGATGCTTAGGTTCTCACTAAATTGCTGAGGCTGGCCTTGAACTTGAAATCCTGCATCTGCCTCTATAGTTGATGGGATTACAAGCATGTACCACTGTGCCAGGCTTAGGCATTCTACTTTTAAGTATACTTCAGGTTTTTTTCCTTGGTTTTTTTTTTTTTTTTTTTTTTTTTTTTTTTTTTTTAGCGGTGCTAGGGATTGAACCCAAGGACCTCAGACATGGTATGCAAGTGCTCTATTTCAGATCTATACCTGAGCCCTCTTTTTAAATTTTGTATATAGATTTTGCTTTGTAATTAGTATATGTAATTGTTGTTAAGAAATATTTTTTCTTATGTTTTAAGAATATCATATTTGTTTTCATACTGTAATTCTGGGGATAAAGTAATTTCCATACTTGCCAAAGTCATGTCAGTAAAAAGTAATCTTTTACAATTTTTGGACAAGAATGTTGTTTTAGAAAAAATTATTTTGTCATTTTTCAACCTCAATCAGTAGTTAGTATTTCTTTTCAAGAACCAGCACTTTTTGAAAGCTCTTAACCTGTAAAGTAAAATTGATTAATGTCCTTACAGGGAAAATCTGTTTAAAAATTTGGATTTTTGAAATTTGTTTTGGAATTGTAAGCTGTATGGAGCCGGCAGGTCATGCGCCCTGCCTTGCCTCAAGGTCACGTGCCTTGGCTCATGGTCACGTGCCTTGACTCACGGTCACACCCCCTGCCTCGCCTCATGCTGAGCTAAGATGGTGCCTGCCAGATGCTGGTGGGGCTTGCCTCTACCTGTTTACACACCTGTCAGACTATACCAGGCGCATCAGACTAGATTGCTTGGTGCTTCATGATTGGCCAACTACACTTCCTTATTGGAGTTCTGGCACGAGACTAGTCTTGCCTTTGCGCGCTTTCCTCTGATTGGTTTCTGTACTTTATATTAACTGTGTTTATTCCTCTAATAAATGAGACTTGATCAGGCTTTTGTCTTGTCTCCATTTCCTGTGTCTCTTTTCTCACTCAATCCCCGCTCCCCTCTCCAGGTACCCGTTGATGTCCTGCGGGCCAGGACAATAAGCATCAGCTTACAGATGAGTTCATCTTTTTTCATAGGTAGAAGTAAAATCTGGAGAAGAAGATGAAGAAATTTTGTTTAAAGTGAGCCAAACTTTATAGGTGGGATAGAGATGTCAGTCAGTGAACGGAGCAAGGTGTTAGAGATATGTCATTCTTTGACATACAATGAAGAATTACTATCAGATCCTAATGAGAAGAGACCAGATGTTTAATGTGTGTACAAACCATGTTATCACCAAAACGATGGGATTGAAATCCCTAAATATTTCAAATAACACTTTAGTTTGGACTGCTTCAGATTATGCTGGTGAGTTTCTAACTTTAAATGCTAACTTTCTTTCCCTTTTGGACTTTTCTAAAATCCATAAGAAACATAAAACTATTTATAACTTATGTTAATATTCTGGTCACTTCTTTTCCAATAGATAGAGAAGCAAAAGTGGAACAACTTGCAGTGAGATTTAAAACAAAAGAAATGGCTGAGTCTTTTAGGAAAAAATTTGAAGAATGTCAGCAAAATTTATGGAAACTCCAGAAAGGAGAGGTAACTCTGGCCGCAGAGTTATCAAAGGACACAAATTATGTGGTATTTTTTGAAGTTTGTGCAGATAGTGAACATTTGAATTATTTCCAAATGATGTTCCTTGAACTTCTGAGAACTTCAGAGCACTGTGCACTGGAGAGAAGGGCTTTGGTTTTAAGAACTCCATTTTTCACAGAGTAATTCTGGATTTTGTTTGCCAAGTAAGTACTAACTACCTGTTGTAATTGAAATTAAAAAGACTGTACATCACAGAAACTTGGGGAATTTGTGGCTTTCTTCTTGACCTCATCATGTAGTTTTCTTAAGATTTCTTTAGCTTTCCCAAATAAAAGTTGTCATCACCACTGGTTCCTTAATTCTGCCCAGAACTTTCAAGCTTAAAAGGGTCTAAATTTCTAACACCTGAACCATGCTGGAACCTAAGAGTGGAAAAAAGGCCTTTTCATTTTTTATCTTCATTCAAAAATAAGTATTTAATTTCAAAATGCATTCTTAAATAAACTGGGTAGTCAGTATTTACCCTATAGTGACAACTTCTATGTATATTTATTGTTTTACTCAGAATTCCTATTAATTGAAATCTTTCTTTCAGCAGGGAGATATCACAAAATGTTATGGAACAGGAGGACAGTCCATTTATGGAGATAAATTGGAAGATGAGAACTTTGATGTGAGACATACTGGTTCTGGCTTACTCTTTATGGCCAATTGAGGCCCAAATATTAATAATTCTCAATTTTTTATAACATTGAACAAAGCAGAACATTTGGACTTTTAGCATATAGTATTTGGGTTTGTTAGGGATGGCATAGATATTGTGAAAAAGATTGAATCATTTAGTTCTCCCAAAGGATCTGTTAGTCGAATAATTAGCATCATAGAATGTGGCCAGATAAAAATCATTGTTTTTCATAGTAAAATTTATCTGTATAAGCAGTTGAATTGAAGCTTAATTGTTACAGACAATATGGTAATTATGTTCAGCTTTTGAAAATGAATACTTCCAATGTATAAATGTAAAATTGCAGCTTATAGTTCTTGTTATTCTTTAAAGTATCATAATTGAACTTGCATGGTGTGAAATAAAATTTTAAACACTGGTGTATTTCAGGTGTACTTGTGTTTATCTACTCCTGACATATCTGTATTAAAATGGAATAATAACTAATCTTGTTATAAGCAATAGACCTTCACAGACTATTGAAGGATATGATAAATGCAAGTTAATTTTGGTCCCTTTAAAGATATTTGAATTTGTTGGATGGATGTATTTACCATTTGAATAAAGTGACCACAACTTGGATAATTTTATTTTAGATCTGAAATATATTTGTTAATTTTTACTCTCAGTGAGCTTCTTTATGCATAGAGACTCATTTATAAATGGATAGAGCCACAGAAAATAATTAACCAAAGTGCTATTCTAAAATCTTTACACCTCCTATATAGTCATAAAGTAAATTTTAGAGCACCTTCTTTTCTTAAAATATGTAGCTTTCCTGTGCCTTTTTCAAAAGGTGTTGATTTTTATGTTTGAAAAAAGTTGATTGTATTTCCTTAGGTTTTTTATTTTAAACGTTTCTGTCATCTGTCTCTACTACCTCAAAAATTTCAGCTTGGTCCTGATGATAGAATTGAATTTTTCTTTGTCACTATTGTGATAAATTATGAATATTTTCAAAAGGTCTATACCATGTTATTTTGTTAAAGATTTGTTTTACACTAGATAGTTGCAGTATATTTTCTGTTGAATTTTGTAGCAGAAATAAAGTGACAATTGATAATAGCCATGACATTTTAAACATTCATTACTTGTGCATCTAGTTGTTTGTTCATTTTAGTACTAGATATAAGGAGGATAACTAAAGAAAGTCTGTACTATAAATTGCCACATAATTTTCACCAATTTGATGTGCAACAGAAATGGTTTGTGTCAAAGGAAGTGTAACCAAACTACTAAAGAAAGATACTTTTATTGAATTACTCAAGGTAGAACTACAAAGAATTTCATTAGAGCACAAAATTTTATATATTGCAATGTGGATATTGACTCCCTTCTTCTGTATTCTTCTCAGTGAATATACCTCATTTTTAGTGAGGAAAGACAGGTTTCTTCCCTGTTGTATGGCAATGTAAAAATAAGGTATCCTATAGTGATTTCCTTTGAAACTGTCTGTCAGAGATGGTGGCAGGGATGTGACACCACAGGTGGCAGGGTTTGTGTAATGAGTGATGGAACACCATCATATCCATGACTAAATCTATTTGGTCTCAAAGCCAGATACCTAAAATACACCTACTCCAAATCTATCAATTGAAATACTTGAACCTTCAAGGAAACTGTAGACTACATATATGTACACTTAATATTTAGAATTGGCTCCTTTGGAAACCTATTGAAATTGATTTAAAAATGTGTTGTAATTTTTAGCTGAGACAGTTAATGCTGTCATGATTTTAGAATGAATTCTAAGTAAATGCAAGTGCTTTTAAAGAATTTTTAAGTAGATTTTCATGCAGTCCTAAAGCATTAAAACTAAAAGCTTCAAAGATTTTGACCAAAAAACTTGATCAAATAACATGTAAGCTGATTTTCCCAATATTGCCCTTCCACAGACACTTAAAAGTGGCTTGAGGCATTTACCAGAACTGTCTTTGATTTACATTTCAGGAAAGAACTTTATGATTTCTGTCATTTGAATGCTAACAAGGTATTAAATCCAATCTATTTTTTTTTCAAATTTGTTAGATTTTATATTGTCTCATTAAAATCTGCTTAAAGATAAAGTAATTCCAGTATTTATGCATTTAAGCAATACTTTATGCAACATTGAGTACTGGTTTAGTTTATTTAGATAGGAATTTCTTTGTTAAAGTATTGTTGTTATAAAATTTTGGCAATTGAGAAATCTAATCCAGAGTATTTAGTTATTAGTCCAGATTTGTAGTTGACAATCAGTTTAGAAAAGGGATTATGAAAGAACTGTCCAAACAACCATTCCCCTCAGTCAGTCAGTGTTTAATGATGTTTTTAGGTTGACATATCATTAAGCACCTGTGAAATGCTACACACTGTTGTAGGTACAAGGGAAAACTGGTTTGGTTTTGTGTTTTTAGTAGTACATGTTTTCCTGGAGTTTACATTTAAAGCTTTTTGATATACTGTTTTCCCATATGCAGAACACAGGCAGGGAAACAAAAAGGTTTCTGCCTACCTGTCCACTGTATTCTTGATTTTCTTCTGTTCGACAGCAAACATCACTTTCCATGAAAGTGCAAATACACACCAAGTGTGCTTAAGGACTAGAGGCCTCTGCAGTTGTGTTTCAAGTCTCCAGCACCAGGGCCATGGCATGGTGCCTAGAAGGCCCCTTGTGGCAAGGGGGAGCAATTTGTCCTCTTAACCAGGACAACTCACAAGGGCAGATACAACACTACTTACTACTCAAAAACTTAACCTCAGAAAATTACACTTTTGTAGTGCAAGAACAACTGGGTGGGTGCAGCCTCTTGCAGGACCAAGATGCTTTAAGACACCAGTGCTACACAGCCTTCACCCTGCAACCCTGTGTAAGCACCCCACCTCGCCACATAGTGTGCCCCAGGAGCGGGGCTTGTGCATCAGGATGCACATGCAGCCCTCAAGCTCCGCCCCTGTGCTGGGCTACTGGTTTGAGTGCGTTTCCATGAGACCACTGAGGACTCTGCGCACCATGGAGCCCTGGGTCATGAAGCCACCAGGGCAGGATTTTATAGTAGAGCATCTCAAAAGCTGATAAGTACTCAGAGGCAGTTACTCCAGTTAGGTGAGGGTACCTTCCCTCTGTCCACTAGTGGGTTGCTGTGAAGCCACAGCCCAGAACCGCCTGTGATTTGCCAGAGTACAGGCCTCTGCGAGGGAAGGCCCGGGGGTACCAAGGTGCTCTGTGCCAGGCCTCCTCACACCCTGAGGAGGGCAGACTTGATCAAAGTCAGCCAGACTAGGTCAGGGGCCAGTCACACACCGGAGAGAGAAGGTTTTCCTTAACAAAAAAAAAGTCACCATAGCTTTTGCAAGGTTTATGTTCTACAAAGCTCATTGAAAGCATTGTTGAAATTTGTTTGCAGTGATGTGAGTGAAACAGGGATACACAATTTTTTTGAAGACTTCTTATTTTGAAGTATTTTCAAATTTACAAAAAATATTTGCAAGAGTGACGCAAAGCATTCTTGTGGCCTTCATTTGAATTAACCCGTTAACATTTTGCCACATTTGCTTTATCATTCTCTCTCTTCTCCCCTTTTCTCCTCTGTGCCTCCTCACATACACATTTTCCCCCAGGAGCTATTTGACGGTAATTTGCTTGTATCATGTTCCTTTGCCCCTAAATATAGTTTGTTTTTTCCTGTGCATGAAGGCATTCTTTTATTTTTAATTTTTTTCTTTTAGTTGTGGATGGACATAATACTTTATTTGACTTTTTAATTTTTTTGTGGTGCTGAGGATTGAATCCAGAGCCTCACACATGCTAGGCAAGTGCTTTACCACTGAGCTACAACTTAAACCCAGAAGACATTCTTTTTTAATAACTCATAGTAGTATTTTCAGAAAATTTAGCCTTGCTACAATTATAGTGTATAATCTGTAGTTCATATTCAAATTTCACTATCCAATTTATTTATTTATTTATTCTGTCTTTTGCAGAAGAATTTTTCCCTTGATGCAGAGCCAAAGAATAAACATGGCATTTGGTGGTGGTTATTGCCCTTCACAGTGAACAGGTTCCCAGTTTTTGCTTTACATAACATTGATGCTTTTGAAAAGTTTAAGACCATTGTTTATTAGAATGTCCCTCTGTTTTGGATATGTCTGCTGTATACCTCCTGATTAACTTCCCATTATACATTTCTGGGAAGAATTGGACATGACTGATGTGGTGGTCTGCTCTGATGTATCAAGAGGTAAATTATGTTGGTTTGTCCTGTGGTGATATTAACTTGGATCACTTAGTTAGGGTGGTGTCTATTAGATTTCTCCACTTTAACTTTATAATTTTCATATATATATATATATATATATATATATTTATATGTACACACACACACACATACACATACACACACACATGTGGGGAAGTGGAAGTGTACCAGGGATTGAACTTGGGGGCACTTAGCCACTAAGCCACATCCCCAGCCCTATTGTATTTTACTTAGAGACAGGATCTCACCAAGTTGCTTTTGCTAAGGCTGGCTTTGAACTTGGGATCCTCCTGCCTTAGCCTCCCCAGCCAGTGGGATAACAGAACACCAAGCCAAACATTACTTTTATAATTAACATATAATTTGTGGGAAAATATTTTTTCTATTCTTTTCTTTTGAACTAGGAATTGGACCTTGGGATGCTTTACCACTGAACCACATCCTAGCTCTCTTTATTTCTTATTTTGAGACAGGATCTCACTAAGTTGCTAATGGCCTTGCTAAATTGCTAAGACTGACCTTGAATTTATGATCCTCTGCATCTCCTTAGTAACTGGTGTGTGCCATTGCTCTAGGCTGTTTGAAATATTTTAAGACATTAAATTGATTATTAGTATACAAATTAAGTTTGTCTTTTTTTCTTTTTTCCTTTTTCAGTATGATTTTTAAATTTTGATCAGGCTAAGTATAAGAGAAAATCTCTGACTTCCCCAGATAAGCCAGTAAAATAGTTTGTATATTTGCACTTTTTAACAAATTTAATTAGTTTTTTAAAAATTATTGTTTAGATCAAACGAGTATTCAATTTATACATTGATCACAGGATATAGATGCAACTTGGGCCAAAAATTCATCACAGTTCTTAGAGGATACCCTGGTACCACAAGGTACTTGGATCACAGAGTCCATGCAGGTCACATAAGCTAACTGGATATTATCAAATACACTAATCTTAGAGGTTTCAATAGTCAGAGGCTACTCAGACCAAAGAGGCAATGAAGATCATATAGGCTTGGTCTGTCATACAGGCAACTTTGGTTATATAGGTTATTTAGGTCATAAAAACTTCTAAAATATTTTAGATTACTGAGGTGATAGAAGCTACTTAGGTCATGGATACTTCACTGACATTGGGCCTACTGAGATCATAGGCTATTCATATCATTAATGTTTCTCAGGTCATAGAGTTGAAGTGGGTCACTTATTAAATTTAGACTAATCAGACCTGAAACCATACATCCTGAAACCATACGTACATAGGTGAATTTTTACAGATAGTTTGGCAGAGAGTTTGGCATCACAACCTGAAGTTTAATGGAGTAATCATTAGAATATTTGAATATATGTACATCAGCAATTCACCTGTACTACCTAATATGTGAAAATTTAATGTTAGTATGTTAGTATGACTAACATTAAACTACTCTGCACAGCAAAAACTGTACAATTTCCTACAGGTATTCATGCAACCATTCTCATGAATACTCATGTTTCCTGATATGCTTATTCATTCCCTAACCCTAAACTTAGGCACTCCCAAAAATTGATAGAACACTAACTGTATCCCTATGATGAAATTTTTGTTAAACAATAAAAAATATACATTTAGGTGAAAGTTTATTCGTCTATTGGAAGATATCAAAAATTAACTGTAGTCATTAATTTATTTAGTGGCATGCATATATAAATAATTTTCTTGGGCATACTTCATATGGAAAACCTGCATTCTTGTGATGAATATTAAAACAATTTGCACAAGAAATGTACATCTAAATAAGATTTTCTACATATTTTCATGCATACACTCTTAGGAATATTAATGCTTTCTGAAAAATGTATTCATTAAGACCCTCATCCCACCCTAAATGTAGTACAAAATCTAAACTTACACCTACACCTTATGCTAACTAAAGGTAATCATACACTGAAATACACATTGACAGGTATTTGTTTTACACACCTAACATTATTAAACTGGGTAATGATTAACATATACAAATATAAGAATATGTATCATTTAAGCATTTATCCCTCATATATAACATGTATGTACATAGATTTTAAAATACATTTGTAAGACTAATATTTAACAAATCTCAATGGCAAAAATATATGTTCATATATGTTGTCTTATAGGTTTTCACACATACATTCTATTTATATTACTTGATATAACTATTTAATACCTAACACTAACCCTAGTCCAGCATAAAATTTGGGACTAAACCTATACAGAAGCCTACAACTGAAACTCATTTTACATAAAAACATACATACTTACATTATTGTTCTTGAGGATTTGGCTTACACACCTAAAATTTAGTGGTGTAATATTTAACATTTTTACACATTCATAGATTTTGTTACACTGTGATTCTCTCATAGGTGAAAAATACATTCACAAAACTGAAAACAAACCAATCTCCATGGCAAAAAATCTACAAACATATGTGATTTTTGATATATTTTCACTTGTAAATTCTTATACATGTTCTTCTTTACTGATATGCCTAATTGTCTCACCACTAACAAAAATTTGTTATTAACTCTCACTAGACCCCAACACCTGAAGCTCTTTTTACATGAAACCCATCATAATTAGGTAAATGTTTATGGTTTTTATAGCTTTTGTACATGAAATCCAATGGAGTAATTAGTAAAATACTTGAATAAATGCATATATGTCAGTTATCAATGCATCCCTCATACTTACAAAAATGCAACGTTTTATAGACTAACATTAAAACAACTCCATGGTAAAAAGGTACACTAAGATAGGTTTTCCTCCATGTTCTCATACTTATATCCTTATGAATATGCATGTTTCCCAATATAACTCTTTATTTGCTAACCCTAATTCTAGCTCCCCAAAATTGTGTAGAAACCCCCAAATTACCCTTTCTCATGAAGCTAATTTTACATGGAGTGATACATATTTAAGTGTATGTTTATCATTGCTTTGACTCATCTACTAAAATTGAAAGGTGTAATAATTAACACATTCATGTATATTCATATGTGCCATTTACTTGTGAATCCCTCTTATGTAAAGAATGAATAAAACTGACATATAACCAATCCATAATGTAAAAATGTACTTTTATATATTTTTCTTCATGTTTTCAAATATACATTATTATCAATATGCATTCTCTAAAAACCCTAATTCCACATAAAATTTGGTACCAACCCTCACCATAAAATTACAGCCAAAGTTTATTTTTAAAACCAAATATGCTGAGGTGAATGTTTACTGGCATTTTGGCTAGTGTTTCTGAAATTTGAAAGTGTAATCATTATGACATTCTTATAGGTAAATCATATATATACATCTAATAATGTATGTACAGGTGTATATGTGCTAGACGTATATACATGATTTACCTGTGCAATTGACTCAGAGGTAAAAAAATTACTTTTATGACTTATATTAAACAAATATGGTAAAAATGTACACTCATGTGCTTTTTTTTTTTTTTTTTTTTTTTGCAGTGCTAGGGATTGAACCCAGGTCCTTGTGCTTGCAAGGCAAGAACTCTGCAAACTGAGCTATTTCCTCAGCCCTCAACCCTCACTCATGTGTTTTC
Source organism: Sciurus vulgaris (assembly GCF_902686455.1). NCBI lineage: Eukaryota > Metazoa > Chordata > Mammalia > Rodentia > Sciuridae > Sciurus > Sciurus vulgaris. The sequence goes on along the minus strand of NW_027632956.1, from coordinate 1,346,537 downwards.
TACATATTTTTCTGCATTTAATCTTATGAATATTTATGTCTCTTAATAAAGATTTTTGTACACTAACCTGAAACATAGCCCCACCCAAAAACTGGTATTATCCTAAATTTGCCCTGCACCCTAAGCTGACTTTTCATAAAATAGAAATACTCAGCTGAATTTTTATTATTGTACTATATTAAGTACCTGAAATTTAATGGAATAATCATTGACATTTTCATATAAGTGCAAAACTGTCATTTACCTGTTCATAGACTGTATCTAAAAATTATACTCTTAATGGCTAACACTAAAAAAATTTCTCACAACAAAAAATGGATATTCATATATACTACAAGTTTTCATATATCCATTCTCATAAATATTCTTGTTTCAGTATATGCCCCAAAATGCCTAATTCTAACTCTGACCCCTCCAAATTTTGGTAGTAACTCTAACCATCCCTTACACTTGGAATTAATTTGACATGAAAACATGCATACCTAGGTAATCCTTACAGGAAATTTTGCTACCATACCTGTAATTTAACAGTGTAAATATTACTACTCATATATGTTCACACATGTCATTTTCTGTACATCTCTTATATGTTAAAAAACATAGAAAATGAGTGAACAGAACAAATTTCCACAGAAATTAATGTAATTCATATGTGATTTAAACATATTTTCTTGCATTCATTTTTATGATTATACATGTATACAATTACACGATTTTATTTTCTAATCATATTACTAAACCCACTCCAAATTTGGGACTAATCCTTACAATTCACAAAACCTGAAGTAAATTTGACATGAAATATATATATGAACCTAAATGTTTATGAGTATTTTACCTGATGTACCTTGATATGTATAATCATTAATGTATTCATATATGTTAAAAATGTCATTTACTTGTGTGACCCTTATGAAAAAAAAATTAATTTTTAACTAACCTCAAACCAAATATACATGAAAAAATGTGATTTTATATATTCTGCATGATTTCATTTGTCCATTCTTATGAATATTAATGTTTCCTCATACATCTATTAATTCCCTAAAACTAACTCTAGCCCACCCAAAATTTTGTAAAAATCCTAACCATCCTCTACACTTCAAGGTCATTTTACATGAAACCATACATTTTTAGTTAAATATTTGTTGGTTCTTTGGTTTATGAACCTGAAATTTAATGAGGTATTAATTAACAGATTCATGTATATGCATACATGTCATTTACCTGAGCAACCATTTTGGGTTCAAAACATATCCCTATGACTAATATTAAACCAATCTGTAAGCAAAATAATATTAATTCATGTCTTTCTACAGCTTATATGCATACATTCTTATGAATATTCATGTTTCCTGATATTAATATTCATTCCCTAATCCTAGCCTAAAACAAAATTTGGTATGAACCCTAAATATACTCCTACAACTGAAGTTAAATTGACATGAAATCATGAAACCATACATACTTAGGTGAATCTTTACAGGTATTTTGTCATACACTTGTACTTAATGGAGTAATCATTAATATACTCAAATATCTGCATATATATCATTTACCTTTGCCTCTCATAGGTAAAAAATTATTAGTACATCTAACATTGAATCAATCTCCAAAGTAAAAACTGTACAATGGTACATATTTTTCTACATGCATTCATGTGTACATTCTCCTGAATATTCATATTTACTGATATACCTACTAGTTCCCTAATCCTAAGCCTAGGTCCACCCGGAATTTTGTACCCTCAATGCACCCTGACAACTTAAGCTCATTTTACAGGAACTGATTCATATATAGGTGTATATTCATCATTGTTTTGGCCCACATCACTGAAATATAATGATGTAATCATTATCACATTTACATATATGCATGCAGGTCACTTGTGAATCCCTCATAAGTAAAACATTATTTGTATGACTCATTAAAACGATTCCATGTGCAAAAAAAGTACATTCATGAGTTTTCCTTCATATTTTCACATGTACATTCTTATAAATATGGATGCTTTCTGATATTTCTATTAATTTTCTAACATATCCCTTGCTCCATGTAAAATTTGATACTAACCCTATATGTACACATACAACTCTAACTCATTTTACATGAAACCAAGTATGCTGAGGTGAATGTTTACAGGCATTATTGCTAATGTATATGATATTTAATGGTGCAGTCATTAAAATATTCTTATATATGTATATATGTGATTTACCTGTGCACACACTCATGGATAAAATCATACTTGTATGACTAATATTATATTAAACAATACATATGTTAAAATCTGTACATTCATGCATATTTTACTATTGCATTTGCACATACTTTGTATGATTATTTATTTTTCCTGATATCTGTATTCATTGCCTAACCCTAACCCTATCCCCATTCAAAATTTCATAGGAAACCTAACTGTAACCCTACAACTAAAGTTATTTTAACATGAAACCCTAAGTACTGAGGTAAATGTTAATGGACATTTTGGAGTACCTATCTAAAATTTAATAAAATAATCATAAATTTATTCAAATATTTGCATGTATGAAATTTACCTGTGCAAATATATGTACAGAAACATTAGTACTACAAACTTTAAACCAATCTCCACAGCAAAAGTACACAATCATACATATTTTCCTGTGTTTATGCACACATTCTAGTGAATAACCATGTTGCCTTATATACCTATTCATTCTCTAACCTTAACCCTAGCCACTCCCAAAATATGGTGGGAACTCTAATTGTATCCCTTATTATAAAGTTATTTTAATATCAAACCATACATAATTAGATAAACATTTATGGGTCTTTTGGCTTTGGTACCTGAAATTTAACTATGTAATCATTAATATATTTTAGAATATGCATGTATGTCATTTACATGTACATGTCTCATATGTAAAAATCTGTACTCATTGGATGAATATTGAACTAATTCCCCAAAGATTTGTGCATTTAAAAGTTTCCTGTAATCTTTCATGTGTGAATTTTTATGACTATTCAGAATTATTGAGTAATCCTTTTCTTAATCCTAACCCTAGTCCCACGAAAAATTTGGTACCAACACAAAAGTTACAACTACACCTAAAACAAATTTTAAAGGAAGCCTACACTTAGATGAACATTGTAGACATAAGGCTCACATACTAACAATTAAGCAATGGTTAATTTATACAAATATTATATATATGTATTATTTACCTATGCATCATTCATAGGTAATAACATGTGCTTGTATGACTAACATTACAAAAATCCCCATGGGCATTAATGGATGTTAAAGTTTTTTTACATGTTTTCTTGCCTGAATTCTATTCCTGTTTCCTGATATATCTAATTATTTCTTACTCTTACCCTAGATATATATATATATAATTTAGGACCAAACCTAAATAGACTAATAGAACTGAAGCTCATTTTACATAAAAATATGCATATATACTTAATTGTTTTCAGTGGTTTTGGCTTACATACCTAAAAGTTAATATTGTAAATTTTAACATATTATTATATAGCATGTATGTCATTTAACTGTTCTTCCCCATAGGTGAAAACCATATTCATACAACTTACAATAATCCAATCACTATGACAAAAAGTACACACTCCTATATAATTTCCCACATATTTTCACTTCTGAGATTTTAACAATATTCTTGTTTACTGACATACCTATTGTTTCTCCCACTAACCACAGAACTAACTAAAATTTGTTCCTAATCTGCAATGGAACTCTACACCTGAAGCTTATTTTACATGTAACCATACATAATTAGGTGAATGTTTATTACTGTTATGATTATGTACCTAAATTTCAATGATGTATTTCAATAAAATATTTTTAAGTATGCATACATGTCAGTTATCAGTGCATTCTTCTTATGTAAAAATAATCACACTTGTACAACAAACATCAAAGCAATCCACATGGTAAAAATGCACACCACATATTTTCTTTGATGTTTTCAAGCATATATTCTTATGAACATTCTTGTTTCCTAATAAACCTATTCATTCCCTAACCCTAAACTTAGATCTCTAAACTTTTTTACAAAACCTGAGAGTACCCTTACACAAGAAGCTCATTTTACATGAAGTGATATATACTTAGGTATATATTTATCATTGCTTTGGCTCATATCACTAAACTTTAATCATATAATCATCATAAGCCAAGTAAGGATGTTATGTGAGTTTTAGAGGACATATTTAGGGTCCTAGATGACAATCAGTGGCTCCAGTTTGAATATTTTGTCAATGTGCAGAGGCACAGTGAGGCTTTCAATGCCATGAACCAAACTGGGGCTATATATGAGCGTTAGAGGCAAAGTAATGATAATATACAAATTCAGAGGCCACAGTGATTGTATTATATGAATGTCATGGGTAACTGTGATGGTAGTTTGTGAGGGTCCAAGGTCACATTGAGAACATTTAGTGTCAGACAGAGGTCACAGTGTGAATATTATGAGGTAAGTGTTCACAGTGAGAGTATTATGAGAGTGTCACAAGCCATAGTGAGATATGTCAGTGTCAGAAGCTACAGTCAAGGAATTAGGTGAAAAAGTGAACCAATTTTTAATAATGCCCAATGTTTTATGGCCAATGGTTATGTCACAATCAGCCCTTGGGTCCTCATCAGCACTGTAAAACATATCATTAACTGATTGAAATCTGTGTTTGGGAGAACAGGAAATATGTGGTTATTCTGTGGTGCATAAGTTCCCCTAACCTGTGCCAATGAACATCTGGCAATACCATAACTGCTCTCTAGGTGATATGAACACAAGGAGATATGAGTATATGAGTCCAAAGTGAGGGTATTATGCAAGTGTCAGAGGTTTCAGGAATTTGAGTGACAGAGGCCATAGTGACCATATTATCTGAGGGTCAGAGTTCAAAGTTAGTGTATTATGTAAGTTTTAGCAGTTACAATGTGGGTATGATTCAGAGGCCAGAATGACAATATTATATGAGTTTCAGAAGTCAAGTTAGGATATTATATTAGTTTCAAAGGCCATGTGAGGTTAATATGTGATTGTAAGAGTCCTCAGTAAGAGTATTATTTGTTGCAACTACTCTAGAAAACAGTGAGATTTTACAAAAAACTTGGAATGGAATCACCATTTGACCAAGTTAACCCATTCTTTGGCATATACACAGAAGCTTTAAAATCAGCACATTACAGTGATGCAGCCACATCAATATATATAGCAGCTCAGTTCACAATAGTTAAGCTATGGAACTAACCCAGGTACCCTTTAATAAATGTATAGATACCTTAACTGTGACCTCTGACCTTTACATATTTTCACTGAACCTCTGGCTGTCAAATAATATCCTCATCTTCTTCTGATATTTATATAATTTCCTTAATTTGGCCTCTGAGATTCGCATAATAACCTCACTGTGACCTCTGAAACTCACATAATATCCTCTAACCCTCACATAATATTCTCACTGTGGCCTCTGGAACTCAGTATCCTTACCATGGCTTCATGCCTTACTCTGACATCTGACACTCACTATCCTTGCTGTGGATCATATTATTCACATATTTTCCTCACCTGGCCATTGACACTCATGAAAATTCCTCACTATAGATTCTGACACTCAAATAATACCAACACCATGGCCCCTCACACTGACAAAATTTTATGAATGAGGCCTCTGACACTATGTCCTCACTGTGGCATTTAATACTCACTGAGTATCTTCACCTGGCCTCTGACACTCACATAATACCCTCACTGTTGCCTCTGAAACTCAAATAACAGTCACCCCAACACTCACATTACATAATCACTTAGGCTCTTACATTCATAAATGTCAATGTGGCTTTTGAAATTTTCATCATATTATCACTGTAACCATGTAACTCACCTAATATCCTCATTATGCCTTCTGACACTCACAAGTACCCTCACTGTGATATGTGGTATTCACTTTATATTTTCAGTGTGTACTTTGTCACTCATATCATAACATCACTGTAGACCCTGACACTCACATAATATCCACAGTGTGGACTCTGGCATTCAAATCATGTCTTCACTGTGGTCTGGATGTTAACAAAATATCCTAAATTTTACCTCTGACTTTTACATAATATACTCATTATATTCCCTGACATTGACAAAATTTCTTAATTGCAGTCTCTGACATTCATATAATATCCTCTCTTTGGCTACTAACACATATTATGCTCAATACGATGTCTGCCAATGATGTAATAATCTGATTGTAACATCAGACACTAACATAATACCATCCTGTCACTTCTGACACTCACATAATACCCATATTTTTGCCTCTGACATCAAAAACTGTATTCTGGTCTCTGACACTGAAAAAAGTATTCTGAAAATGACTTGTCAATCACATTATATCCTCAGTGTGACCTTCTATTCTTACATAATATACTGATTTGATTTGTATCACTCACATAATACCCTCAGTGTGACCTCTACCATCCCAAAATATCCCCACTCTGGCCACTGACACTCAAATAATACTTTCACTGTGACCTTTGACACTGATGTAATAACCTCATTGTGTGTCCTCTTACACTAACATAATATACACTTTGTGACCACTGACACATAATGCCCACACTGTGGCCTCTGATAGTCTTTCCTCATTTAATCTCAGATATTTATATAATAAATTCAACGTCATCTCAATCACATAATATTGTAGTTGTGACCTCTGACATTCACATACTAACCTCAATTTGGTTTCTGACATTCTAATAATAACCTCAGTGTGACTGGTGACACTCACTTAACATCCTCCCTCTGGCCCCTGACATTGACAAAATATCATCACTGTGGTTTCTCACACTCACATAATATCCTCAGTGTGCATGTGTAATTAACAAACTGTCCCAATTTGGCCTCTGACATATAAGATTCCTCATTTTGACATTTGAACTCACATAATATCCTCACTGTGTCCTATGACACTCACTTAATATACTCACAGTGGCCCCTTACATTCATGTAATATATACAGTGTGAACCCTTACACTTACATAATACTGTCATTTTGGTTTCTGACACTCATATAATTCCTAGTTCACAATGTCAAGGATACCTATATAGTACTCTCACTGGGGACTCTGATTTTTTCGTAATATCCTCACTGTGGCCTATGACACTCACATAATATCCTCACTGGGGCCTCTGATATTAATATAATATGCTCACTGTTGCCACTGACACACTGTTAATTTCCTAACTGTGACCTCTGTCAATCACATACATCCTTATGGGACTTCTGACCTTTATATAATTACCCCAATGTGCCATCATTATACTTTTAATTTTTTAAATTTGTTCTTTTTAGTTGTATTAGACAGTAGAATGCATTTAGTCATATAACAAAACATGAAGAATAACTACAAATATTTGTGGTTGCACATGATGTGGCATTACACTGGTCATGTATTCATATGTGAACATAAACATTTATGTCTATGTCATTCTCTTTCCTATTACAATTCCTTCTCCCTTTCACCCCCTCAACTCTGTCTAACCTGGTGAACCTCACCCCCACATGTTGTGAGTCTGCAAACAAATATCAGAGAAACCATTTGTCCTCTTGTTTTGGGGGATGGGCTTATTTCACTTAGCATGATATAGTTCCCTCACTGTAGTCTTTGACAATCATATATCATCACTTTTACCACTGACATTCACATAATATCCTGACTATGACAACTGTCTTTCACTAAATATTTTCATGAAGACTTTTGACACATTATAACCTCATTGTGACCTCTGATAATCACCTACTCACACATAATACCCTCACTTTGACCACTGACTTTCACATACTGTCCTCACTCTGGTATTGACACATAATATCTTCACTGTGATTTCTGACAATCACATAATATCCTCTTTATGTCCTTTGACACTCACAAAGCACCCTATGGCCTCTGACACTAACATAATACTATCATAGTGGACTCTGACACTCTCATATTATGCTCACTGTAATCTCTGTAAATCACATAATACCTACACTAGGAATTAAGACACTAACACTGTACTCCCAATTTGGCCTCTGTACCTGGCATAATGCTCTTACTATGTCCTCTGAAACTCATATAATATCCTCACTGGGTCTCAAAAATTTATATAATAAATTTGGTATGGTCTCTGACACTCTCATAATGCCCTCACTGTGGCCTCTGAAACTCATAATATCCTGTGAACCCTGAAACTGACATACTTCCCTCACTGAAATCTGACACTCACATAATAAACTCAGTTTGAATTCTGACACACAATATCTACACTATAACCTCTGACACTGATAGTGGTCCCTGACATAATATTTTCCATGTGGTCTAGGAAAGTAATATAATACACTTACTTGGTCTCTGAAACTCACATAATACCCTCACTGTTACATGTGATACTCACATCATCTCCTCACTTGATCTCTGACATTCATGTAATAATTATCTTATGACCTTTAGCACTCATGTACTATACTCACTCTGGACATAACAATGACAAAATATATTCTCTGTAGCCTCTGACATTCATATAATGTCCTCACCATGACCTCTCACACTCAAAACATATCCTCACATGAACACTGATGCTTCCTTAATATCTTCTCAGAACTTTGACACTAATAATAAACTCACTGTGGTCCTTGATGTTCACATAATGACATCAATGTAGCCTCTGACACATAATAACCTCACTGCAACATTTGACACTCACATAATATACTACTCTGACCACTCACACTCACATAATATCCCCACCATGACCTCTGATACTCAATACCATCACTGTGATTTCTTACACTCACATAATACCCTGACTTTGTCCTCTGAAACTCCCAAAATACATTTACATAGCTGCTGACATTCACATAATGCCATCAATATGACCCCTGACACTCACATAATTCCCTCACTGTGAGCAATAACACTGAAACTGACATATTACCCTCACTGTGAACTCCGACCCTCAAAAAATATCCTTATTGTGACCTCTGTCACTCACATAATATACTAAATGTGACCCCTAACAGTAACATAATATCCTTACTGTGGCTTCTGACACTCATAATACCCTCATTGTGATCTACTCACACACTATTCTCACTATGGTTCTTGATATTGACACTCTGTGAAACTGACAGAATATCTTCACTGTGCCCTCTGATTCTCTCATAATATACTCACTATGGCTCCTGAGATTGACAAATATTCTAACTGGCCTCTGACACAAATATTATTATCATATTGGCCTCTGATAGTCACATAATATCCTCATGTGACCTCTAAAAATCAAATAATGTCCTCACTGAGGTCTCTGACAGTCATATAATATCCTCACTTTTCCCTTTGAAACTCACATAATATCCTCACTTGGCCTCTAACACTAACATAGTATCCTCACATGACCTATGACTTTCATTTAAGAAACTGAATAATACCTGTGCTGACATCTGAAACTCACAAAATATCCTACTCTGATCACTCACACTCATGTAAAAACCTCAAAGTGACCACTGAAACTCATTCTCACTGTGTCCTCTGATACTCACAATACCCTCATTGTGGCCTCTGTCACTTACATAGTATCCACACTCTGACCATTGGCATACATAATGCTCTCATTGTGTCCTGGGCACCATGGAGAGAATGGTGGCTCCACATTACAGGAGGGCAGCAGAAATGGGGACAGAATCAGGGAAAGCCCTAACAACACTACAAAGCAGCAACTTCTATGCCTGCAGGAACTCACAGATCCACAGATATCAACTCTTGTTTTTTACCTTTTTGAAAATTTTAGTCACCCTAGTGAGTATGAAGATGTTTCTCATTTTTGTTTGTTTCTCTCTCTATCTATCTATATCTGTTTTTCTCTTTCACATTTTGGCTTTATTTGTACTTGGTTTTGTTTATTTATTGCACTAGAAAATGAATCAGGGAGGGTTGAAAATTGAACTACATCTTCAGTCATTTCTGTTTCTTTGTTTTGGGACATGGTCCCACTGAGTAACTTGGCTTACAGGTGTGCTCCACATGCCTGGTTGCTACAATAGAATTTGGATGATTATAGCACAGTTATTTTTATAATAAAAGGAGTAATATACCTCAAGTAAAATGTAATTAAGATAATTTTAAGAAATAAGATGTAGGAAAAAATTATATGTATTATAAATGAGATTCAAAATCACAAAACTGTAAAAACAAATAGATGTAAATCAAAACATTCATGTAGTTATATGATAAAATTATGTACATGTTCTTAGTGATGTAGACTACTTATATTAACAAAATTTGGATGTATTACTTAGTAAATATTTTCTCAGAGGTAAAATTCTGTAAAAGAGTAAATATTTAACAAGAGTTGTAAAGCTGTCATAGATATTTTGTCATAAACTGACCTTGTTTCTGCATTTTATTTGCATAATTGTCATCATTTGATTGCTGCACTGATCAGCAAGGACTCACCTTCTCATAGCCATTGCCCACAGTGTTGTGGATGCATACCAGGATGGTGTCATTTCTATATATCATGCTTATGAATACCAACATGAGGTAGTGTGCATAGTATAGGACAGCAAAACACCTGATGAGCAGCAGAATGGTATGAATGGTCCTTTGTTCTACAGAGCTTCTAGAAGAATACCTGGAGCTCTGAAGAGGCATGGCCCATTTTTTATGTCTCTACAAGAGAATTGTCATATATCCACTAGAAAGAACTATAAGACTCACAAAGAAAACATCTCTAAACAACATCATATTTAAAAAAGGCCCCTGTTGATGTAGCTCATGGGCAGAAAGAAACAGTGATCATTGACAAACAGGGGACCAGGCAGGGTCTTCTTGGTTGTGGCTATAGTATAAAAAAGCATGTTGCTATAGGTGGACATGGAGAGGATTCACAAGAAAACAATTAACCACAGAATGAAATCTGTGGGTTTAACTTTAAAGTTGGTCAACTAGGAGATACTGGGGCTGATGGTAATGGCCTGAAGTACACTCAGGACACAGGTAGTGCAGATTCAGAGTCCCCTAATAACCTCTTACAGAAAGACGAGCATTTTACATTTGGAGTCACCTGGAATTAACTGTGCTTCCCAAAATTACATGAGTACCAATAAGTCCTGGGGTGAGGAACATAAAGATGTGTGTTAGAGCCAAGTGAGTGATCAGGGGGACAGTGATCATCACTAGAGGACCACAAGGACAGAGGTAATATGGAGGCAAAGAAGAAAGGTGTTTGCTGAGATCCCAATGCATGCATGGGGATAGAAGTCATTACTTAGGGCAATATCTATGCCATCTTTGTTCATCCTCACTGGCATGTTTAAGCAAATGATGTGCTTCTATAAGGAGAAACAGAAGTGTTTGAGAGCAGTAATATCTTTATTGACATGTTTCCTATCTTTATCTCACCCTTTTCAATCCCTAGAAACACCATTTTAGTCAAACACTTCTATGTAAATGGTTCTGATTCCCCATTGCAGTGTCAATTCAAGGGCTGGGTCAAGGCTAGTGGTAGAGCACTGGTAGTAAAGTGCTGCTAGAGTGCACAAGAAACTCTGATCTCATTCCAGGCATTTCAGTAAATAAGTAAATGAAATTTTTTCAGCATCAGTCATTCCTCTAAATTATGAACTTGTACATCAGTACGATCTGAGTTGCCATTATTAGACACTACCCACTAAGCCAGTAGTTCCCCTTCTGCATTCTGTTATACCATAAGTTACCTTACTTAATGGAAAACTTTACTTTTACATCTTCCCTGGTAGGCATACTTTAGGTAGAGACATCCTGTTACCAAAAACTTGGTTCTCCATAATGCAAATTCATGACAATTTAATGAAGACATGGTTATTAGAAAAAGGAAAAAGAAGATTTATTGCTTTGCTATCAAAGGAGAACACACAAAGAACTCCATTCCCAGAGGCTGTGGTTCTGTCCAACATGGGAAATGGAAGAATTTTAAAAGTCTCTTTCCAGTTGTGTGCTGGCGGGGGGGGGGGGGGGGGGGGGGGGGGGGTCCCAGGTGCAACCTGATGGTATGTTGAAATTCACTTGTTAATTTGGGAGACAGTCACTTCCTAGAGCTTCTGGTGACATCTCTTTTCTGTGGAGAACAGATAACTCAAGAGAATTTTATTTTGTGGACCCAGGTTAGGAAGGGGGAGAGGGAGAAAAGAAAATAAGTCATGTCCCTTTTAAATATGGAGCAAAGGCTATATTCAAAGGGTAAAGTGGTCCATGGTTACAATTCCCCAATTTCATTTCTACATTTCATTTCTATGGTAAAATGGGTGAGGACATCTCCATGCTGCTTGCAGCTGAGAGAGGGTGAATTTGGGAGTTAAAATCCCAAAGTCCCTGCTTTCTCTGCAGTGGGTCATGGACTGTTAAGAGTAATGAGTATCACAACTGTCCAGAGGTCCATTATGGCTGTTGACAGGTGATGGCACAGGGCACGAATCATACTTGAACAACAATGAATAAGACAGCAAAGGCTTACGTTTTTGTAAACAATATAAAAGCAATAAATATTTCAGTCTTTTTCTGAAATGCACGACACACTTATTTCTCCAAGGTTCTTTGTAATAGTTAAATATGAGGCACTCCCACAAGAACCCTCCCATTATAGCCTCCAGCTTCAGTTACATTTGGTAGAGCTGTGACAAGTTTAATCATAAGCTACAGTTTAAAAATCAGTGTTTTTTATTTAAATATTCACGCAGAACTATGCTTTGGCTATACTCTCCTGCCAGGTATTTGAGAAGAAATTGTTCAAAGCTAACCTTGTTCTTGTTCTCATCCGTTTTTAAATATCAGCTGATAATTCTCAGAATCATTCTTGGAAAGATGTGTGAAGCCTCTTGAGTCCTGTAGCTAACCTGTACCAGTGGTGCCATCTGCCACCATAGGTCAGGGTTTTACTGACCATATGTGGATTCTCAGAAGCATCAAGGAAATTTCCCTCTCCAGTGACTCTTCTCTTTGCAGAATGTGCCCTTGTTACCTTTCTGTCCTGTAGGATCCTCTCAATCTCCCTGATCATCAGATATATTGACTCACTGGAGTTGCAGGGCACTTATAGGGGTCCCATTTTTTTCTGGATCTTGTTTACCTCAGGTGATAAGGGCCAAATATTGGCTACTTTTTCCTTGGCCCTTTTACTTCCTTGACTTTAGTCTCCATATTTTTGGTTTTAAACATTCAAGAGACTAGTTTTACAAGTTTTTATTGGAGTATTGTGCTCTAATCTAGTCTGCATAGAGGTGTAGGTTTTACTTATACTTACCCCTTGCATTTATTAGCACTGGAAGTTAGTCTTATATTCTGTCTGTCCTGCAGGTGATGGCTTATTATCTCAAATTAACTCAGGTTGTTCTCTTAGAGGTTCTATCATGTTGTACCTCTTTAAATCATTAACAGGGAGCAGTTATAAAGTTAAAAGGAAAATATAAAATAAAATTGACAGTAGCAACATATTTAGTTTATATAATTACTAAAACCCAAGAAAATAATTTTTAGAATGTCAAACCTTACCTACTTGTATATCTCCTGTTTATTTTGAGATTACAGTAAACTTTACAATAAAATTTTATTTTTTGAACAAGTCTTTAAATGAGCTTGAGCCTAGGCAACTTTGGAGTTATACTAACATGGAGTAAGGTGAGAGATAGAGTCTTAATTCAGGCAAGGTGGGGCTCTTGACAAACCTCAAGGTGTTTTATTTCAGAAGCTAATCTTTGCCTCCTTTTAAAATATAATTTTACCGAGTTTTTATATACTTTTCAACGCAAAACACCACTGTATCTAAAATATGAGTATTACATATACTGTTTAACAAAATACAACATTGAATCAGAAACATGAGATCAATCACTTGGGATGATAGCGGATGTGGGAGGAACTGGGCTAAACCAGACCACAAAAGCTTTCAGGACTACAGAAGAATCATAAAATAGGCCAGAAGAGGAGGATCAAAGCGGCCAGAATGCAGGGAGCAAGTGGATGGATTGGGTGTGGTGCTGCAGAGCATAGCCAAGTGGAGTCCAAATGCTGGGAAGAACCTAAGAGACAAAATTGAGTGGAGCAGAAGAGGTGGGCAATGAGAGTCCATTGGAGTTGACTAGAGCCAAGTGGAGCCCAGCAAATGGTTAGAGCTGACAGAGCAGAGCTGAGAGGAGCAGGTGAAGTCCAACCCTTAGCAGCAGCTTGCTGGGCAGGGCCTCAAGGAAGATGTGGAGGAGCACCTGGCCCAGGGATTCTCAGGTGAGATCAGCATGGGAAGCAGTAGCCCTGCAGGTTAGCAAGGTTGATATGTACCCTCAGGTGAAGGGAGCCCAGAGAAGCTTGTAAGCTTTGAAAATTCTGTCCAAAGTTGCTGTTGGACAAATATAAAAACAGGAAACTTGGGCTCCCCTTGCCCTAGATGCGAGTTCAAAGTCTTTTCTTTTGAAGACTCAGCTTCCTACTTTTACAGCTAGACAATGGAAGGAGGCTGAAGAAACCATACCACAGACATCCTTAGTCCCTCCGTCTCACAGGATGTTCTGGAATTTCCATGTTTTCAGGTGGGTTGGCATTCTGTAAGGGGTCTTGGGGATTGTCTTTATAGAAACTTTGTTTTGGTGAGAAACCATTGCCCCAGGCATGTGCACATATATTTCTCCTGGTGTTGCTGTGTAGATGTGCAACCTGGAGGGTACACACATGGTGCTGCTGTCACTTGCTGGAGCCTGGTTTGAATGCCACAGTCCACTTTACTCCCCCATGGGAAGAGGCTTTCTGGTGCCTGGACAGTGAAATAAGCATAGATGGTGAAGGTGTTCTTGACCCTTTTCATGGAAAACCTTGGGATATTCACTGCATCTGTAAAGCAGGACAAGGAGTGATACCTGCCTGTCAGGCTGGCATAAGGTCAAGCCGCTATCTAAAACATAGTTTGGCAGGAATGTGGTAGGAGATCTGGGTTTGACAGTGTGATCATTTACTTTTATATATGAAAACATATCCCCCTTGTATTTAAAATAATAGTAGTATGTACCAGACTTTGTCCTGGCAGAGAGGATATAAATGTGAACAAAGCAACCAGCAATCCCTGCTTCCATTCTGGTGAGTGCTGCTGTCCACTGATGTAGCCCAAGAGTTCAGGCACTAAACAGACAAGGAACACTGATAAAATCCCGGTTATAAGTGACAAATTCTGTTTCCTCAAATGCTGAAGTTTGAACATTAGATAGATTCATTGAAGGAAGTATAAAAAGCAAGTTTTATTTAAATAAGAGTAACATAGGACTGGAGACTTGGTATGCCAAGAAGAGAGAACACCTTTCCACTTTCATATATTTCAGGTTTTCTTTGTTCTCCTGCCCTATTCCCCCTTTTCTTTTTCCTTCCTCTGTTGTCTCAGGAGATGTGGGTGTGATGGTGAAATGCTGAGAAGCAGGTGGGCTTTAAGGGCCAAGGTGGAGTAATCCAGGCAGGTGGCAGCCCAGGAGGCATTAATTAACAATTTCTAACACTCCCTGCAGGGAGAAATCATTCCTGGACATGTTATCTATGCAACAGGTGGAAAAAGAACAGGTTAACTTGCTAAGGGTGGGAAGGGTTCTGTAGGCATTAATATTTCAATCACCCAGTGTTGACCTTCCAGTTCCCAGACACAAATCAACCTCCATTTTCATATTATGACCTTATTACCTATCTACAAGGACTGTCTTTGATTCTTGCTTTACCAACACCTTTAGGCATTTGATCTAATGAGTTATCCTTGACAAAGTTTAAACTGCTCAATTATTCTAAAATACACCCCTCATCATGTCACTTAGCTGCCCCCAGTCCTTTTCTAACTGTGTGATAAAGCCCTCCTTCAAGAGCTGGCCATGGCCTACTTCTCTACTTCCTCCTCCCCATCCTTCCCCACAATTTCAAGACCACTTCTCTCACCCCACCAGTACATACCACTCTGCTTGATGTGGGTATTTTCTTGTAAGAAATTCTAACTCCTTTTACTACATAAGATAGTGGCAGAAATGTAGTTAAGACTTTATATATACCTACCTGTCCACTGGCCTGGTTAATGGAAATTTTAGAAATAGAAAGCACTTCAGTACTTGTTTTGCAAGCAGCAAGTATTTTTCCCAAAAAATTCTTAGTTTTATGGATGGATTATTTCCCAGTTTTTATATTCACTACCCAGACTATTTATTGCAATTTTGTAGAAGATGATAAAAAAATAAAAATTACTGGGGATATTGCCCAGTGGTTTTGGTACCTTCGGGTTCAATCCCCAGTACAAAATTCTTTTTTATGTACCTCTTTGTAAAAAGCAAAACTTAATTTATACTTTATAAATATGAGATATATAGCATCATAAAATATTTCCAGTCACATGTTCAAAAACAATTTCCTGTAAAAAAAGTAAGTATTAATTATTTTTGTTTCTTTGGACCATGTTGTTCTATACAAAAAATATATAAATGTTAAAAATTCATGAACAGAAAATATTACTTAAAATCCAGAGTTGTGTAATATACTTGTTTAAGATATTGGAAACTGTAGAATTTTTTGGGGGGAGGGGCATTGGGAATTGAACTCAGGACAATTAACCACTGAGCCACATCCCTAGCCCTATTTTATATTTTATTTAGAGACAAGGTCTCACTGAGTTGCTTAGCACCTCACTTTTGGTTGAGGCTGGGTTTGAACTTGTGATCCTCTTGCCTCAGCCTCCCAAGGTACTGGGATTATAGGTGTGCACCACTGTACATGGCTCAGTACAGTTTTGATTTGCATTTCTATAAGTTCTAGATATGTTGAACTTTTTTTGAATATTTGTTGATCAATTGTATTTCTTCTTCTGTGAAGTGTATTCTGAGTTTTTTGAGAAATCACAATATTCATTTTCATAGTGACTGTAATAAATGTACATTCACAATAACAGTGTGTGAGAGTTCTTTTTTTACATTCTTTTTTAATTTATTTTAATTAAAAATCATAAATTTACATAGGGCAATCTTGTTTGATTCATTTTGTTATTTTTTCCCTTCACCCCCAACCCTCCAACCACTTTTTCCCTCTATACAGTCCTTCCTTCCTCCATTCTTACCACACTCCTTATCCCTAACCCTAAACCTAACCCTAACCCTAATGCTAACCCCTCCTACCCCCCTTATATGTCCTCATCTGCTTATCAGCAAGATCATTTGTCCTTTAGTTTTTTGAGACCGGCTTATCTCACTTAGCATGAAATCCTCCAATTTCATCCATTTACCTGCAAATGCCATAATTTTATCATTCTTCATGGTAGAGTAATATTCCATTGTATATATATGCCACAGTTTCTTTATCCATTCATCAACTGAAGGACATCTAGGTTGGTTCCACAATCTGGCTATTTTGAATTGAGCAGCTATGAACATTGATGTGGCTGTATCTCTGTAGTATGCTGATTTTAAGTCCTTTGGGTATAGGCCAAGGAGTGGGATAGTTGGGTCAAATGGTAGTTCGATTCCAAGATTTCTGAGGAATCTCCATACTGCTTTCCAGAGTGGCTGCACTTATTTGAAACCCCACCAGCAATGTATGAGTGTGCCTTTTTCCCCACATTCTCACCAACACCAATTTTTGCTTGTGTTTTTGTTAATTGCCATTCTAATTGGGGTGAGATGAAATCTTAGGGTAGTTTTGATTTGCATTTCTCTTATTACTAGAGATATTGAACATTTTTTCATATATCTGTTGATGGCTTGTACATCTTCTTCTGTGAAGTGTTCATTTCCTTAGCCCATTTGTTGATTTGATTATTTGTATTCTTGGTGTAGAGTTTTTTGAGGTCTTTATAGATTCTGGAAATTAGCGCTATATCTGAAGTATGAGTGGCAAAGATATTCTCCCACTCTGTAGGCACTCTCTCCACATTACTGCTAGTTTCCTTTGCTGAGAGAAAGCTTTTTAGTTTGAATCTATCACACTTGTTGATTCTAGCTTTTATTTCTTGGGCTATGGGAGTCCTGTTAAGGAAGTTTGATCCTAAGCCAACAAGTTGAAGGTTTGGACCTACTTTTTCTTCTATAAGATGCAGGGTCCCTGGTCTGATTTCAAGGTCCTTGATCCACTCTGAGTTGAGTATTGTGCAGGGTGAGAGATAGGGATTTAGTTTCATTCTGTTACATATGGATTTCCAGTTTTCCCAGCACCATTTGTTGAAGAGGCTATCTTTTCTCCATTGCATATGTTTGGCACCTTTGTCTAGTATGAGAAAATTGTATTTATTTAGGTTTGTGTCCATGTCCTCTATGCTGTACCATTGAACTACCTCTCTATTTTGATACCAATACCATGCCGTTTTTGTTACTATTGCTTTGTAATAGAGTTGAAGATCTGGTATTGTGATACCCCCTGCTTTGCTCTTTCTACTGAGGATTACTTTAGCTATTCTGGGATTCTTATTCTTCCAGATGAATTTCATGATTGCTTGCTCTATTTCTGTAAGGTTCACCATTGGGATTTTAATTGGAATTGCATTGAATCTGTATAGCACTTTTGGTAGTATGGCCATTTTGACAATATTAATTCTGCCTATCCATGAACATGGGAGATCTTTCCATCGTCTAAGTTTTCTTTAATTTCTTTCTTTAGTGTTCTGTAGTTCTCATCGTAGAGGCCTTTCACTTCTTTTGTGAGATTGATTCCCACGTATTTTATTTTTTTCGATGCTATTGTGAATGGGGTAATTTTCCAAATTTCTCTTTCTGACGTTTCATCACTTATGTATAAAAAATGCATTGGATTTATGAGGATTGATCTTGTAACCTGCTACTTTACTGAATTCACTTATGAGTTCTAAGAGCTTTCTGGTGGAATTTCTAGATTCCTATAAATATTTAATCATGTCATCAGCGAACAGGGATAGTTTGAGTTCCTCTTTTCTAATTCATATCCCTTTAATTTCTTTGGTTTGTCTAATTGCTCTGGCTAGAGTCTCAAGAACGATATTGAATAGAAGTGGTAAAGAGGGCTTCCCTGTCTTGTTCCAGTTTTTCGGGGGAATGCTTACAGTTTTTCCCCATTTAGAATGATATTGGCCATGGGCTTAGCATAGATGGCCTTTAGAATGTTAAGGAATGTTCCCACTACCCCAATTTTCTCTAGTGTTTTGAGCATGAATGGATGCTGTATTTTATCAAATGCTTTTTCTGCATCTATTGAAATAATCATGTGATTCTTAACTTTTAGTCTGTTGATATGGTGAATGACATTTATTGATTTCCAGATCATCAACCTTGCATCCCTGCGATAAAACCCACTTGATCGTTGTGCACTATCTTTTTAATGTATTTTTGTATGCGATTTGCTAAAATTTTCTTGAGAATATTTGCATCGATGTTCATTATGGATATTGGTCTGAAATTTTCTTTCCTTGATGTGTCTTTGTCTGGTTTAGGTATCAGGGTGATTTTGGCTTCATAGAATGAGTTTGGGAGGGATCCCTCCTCTTCTATTTTATGGAATACTTTGAGAAGTATTGGAATGAGCTCTTCTTTAAAGGTTTTGTAGAACTCGACTGAGAACCCATCTGGTCCCAGACTTTTCTTTGTTGGTAGGCTTTTGATGACCTCTTGTTTTCATTGCTTGAAATAGATTTATTTAAGTTGTGTATGTCCTCCTGGTTCAGTTTAGGTAATTCATATGTCTCTAGAAACTTGTTCATGTCTTTGAGGTTTTCTGTTTTGTTGGAGTGTCGATTTTCAAAATAGCTTCTAATTATGTTTTGTATTTCACTCATGTCTGTTATGATATTTCCTTGTTTGTCCAGAGCCGGCAGGTCATGCGCCCTGCCTTGCCTCATGGTCACGCCCCTTGCCTCACCTCATGCTGAGCTAAGATGGCACCTGCGGGATGCTGGCGGGGTGTACCTCTACCTGCACACACAACTGTCAGACTATACCAGGTGCATCAGAATAAATTGCGTGGTGCTTCATGATTGGCCAACTACACTTCCTTATTCAAGTTCTGGTGCAAGACTAGTCTTGCTTTCGCACGCTTTCCCCAGATTGGTTTTTGTACTTTATATTAACTGGGTTTATTCCCCTAATAAACGAAACTTGATCTGGCTTTTGTCTTGTCTCCATTTCTCGTGTCTCTTGTCTCTCCCAATCCCCACTCCCCACTCCAGGTTCCTGTTGAAGTTCTGGGGGTCGGGATACTTGTTCATTCCGAGTTTTAATAATTCGAGTTTTCTCCCTCTTTCTTTTTGTTAGTGTGGCTAAGGGTTTATCAATTTTGTTTATTTTTTCAAAGAACCAACTATTTATTTTGTTAATTTTTCTGATTGTTTCTTTTGTTTCAATTTTGTTGATTTTGGCTCTGATTTTAACTATTTCCTGTCTTCTACTACTTTTGGTGTTGGTCTGCTCTTCTTTTTCTAGGGCTTTGAGCTGTAGTGTTAAGTCGTTTATTTGTTGATTTCTACTTCTTTTGTTGAATGTGCCCCATGAAATAAATCTTCCTCTAAGTACAGCTTTCATAGTGTCCCAGAGATTTTGATATGATATGTCTCTGTTCTTGTTTACACTTAAAAAATTTTTATTTCCCTCCCGATGTCTTCTGTTATCCATTCATTATATAATAGTGTATTATTTAATCTCCAGGTATTGGAGAAGTTTCTGTTTTTTTTATTCTGTCACTTATTTCTAATTTCAATTCATTATGATCTGATAGAGTACAAGGTAGTATCTCTATCTTCTTGTATTTTCTAACAGTAGTTTTGTGGCATAAGACCTGGTCTATTTTAGAGAAGGATCCATGTGCTGCTGAGAAGAACGTGTATTCGTTCTTTGTTGGATGGTATATTCTATATAAGTCAGTTAAGTCTAAATTGTTCATTGTGTTATTGAGATCTATGGTTTCTTTATTCAATTTTCGTTTGGACAATCTATCCAGCGGTGAAAGAGGTGTGTTAAAATCACCTTGTATCATTGTATTGTGGTCTATTTGATTTCTGGAATTGAGAAGGATTTGTTTGAAGTACATGGATGAGCCAATGTTCGGGGCTTAGATATTTATGATTGTTATGTCTTGCTGATTTATTCTTCCCTTAAGCAGTATGTAATCTCCTTCTTTATCCCTTCTGACTAGTTTTGGCTTGATGTCCACATTATCTGATATGAGGATGGATACTCGAGCTTTTTTGCTGTGTCCGTATGCATGATATGTTTTTTTCCCATCCTTTCACCTTTAGTCTATGGGTATCTCTTTCTATGAGATGAGTCTGTTGCAGGCAGCAAATTGTTGGATTTTCTTTTTAATCCATTCTGCCAGTCTATGTCTTCTGTTTGATGAGTTCAGGCCATTAACATTCAGGGTTATTATTGTGATGTGATTTGTATTCCCAGTCATTTGACTAATTTTTGTTTTTTGACATGATTTGGTTTCCCCTTTATTTGGCCTTTCCTTTAGGCTAGTTCCTCCCGTTGCTGATTTGCATCTTTGTTTTTCATCTCTTCCTCATGGATTATTTTGCTGAGAATGTTCTGCAATGCTGGCTTTCTTTTTGTAAATTCCTTTAGCTTTTGTTTATCATGGAAGGATCTTATTTCATCGTCAAATCTGAAAGTAAGTTTTGCTGGGTATAAGATTATTGGTTGGCATCCATTTTCTTTTAGGGCTTGGTAAATGTTGTTCCAGGCCCTCCTAGCTTTTAGGGTCTGGGTTGAAAAAACTGCTGATATTCTTATTGGTTTCCCCCGAATGTAATTTGATTCTTTTCTCTGGCAGCCTTTAAAAGTCTGTATTTTGTATGTTAGGTATTTTCATAATAATGTACCTTGGTGCAGGGGTGCCTGGCTCTCCTTGCAGTGCTTGACACAGTTCCACTGAAGGATGATTGCAGAGACTCATCCTAAAAGGATTGTAGGCAGATGTATGCCTCCCTAGCTTCAATGTTATTCTGTGGAATTTTCCTAATAATATATTACTCACTTCAGTCTGAGGATCTTGCTAGAGGTGATGGGACTAATTCTACAAATTTTCAGAAAAACATCATGGAGACAAAACACATGTTGAAACCCTGTGATGTTAACCTCACTACAGGAGAATGTTTTTATTATTTTAAAAATCAAACACTGCATTTACTGGCACAGCCAGAACATTTTGGGGCACAGAAATTTATATATAACAATGTTTCCCCAAGTTCTAAGCACAAAGCATCTCCCACAGTAGCTACTAGATATGGAATAGCTTATTTTATCTATTTCAAGCCCTCATACCCCCCTAAAGGCAAGCCCTTAGAGAAGGTAGATATAGATCTCCCGCTGTGTCCTACAGGGTGGTTTAATCCAGATGATGGTTTTGTTTATGTGTGGTGGTAATGTAGAAGGATAAGGTTTCATAACATTCCTTCCTTCCTACAAAGAATAGGTTTCCCCTATAATAAACATTGGTACACAATGCCTTGTTCTGGGAAAATGAGCTACATAAGACAAGGTAATTTATTCAGTAAAAAATACTTGGCCACGAGATCCACTGCGACTGCTGCTCTCCTGTAACCCTTAATACAGCAATTTAGATATTAATGAGATGGACCTAGTAGAGATGGTCACATGACATTATTTGTCTATCGCTTTACCGCAAAAAGTTATAAGAATAGTCTTAGGTCATATAGAGTTTAGATATTAAGGAAATAAACACTGAATTAGCTCATTGACATAGTTAGATATTCTTAAAATAATTGTGATTTAGTAAGGATAATCTGTACGGTTACTGTTTTCTCATAATCTTTCAGTAAAAACAATTTCTGCCTATGCTTTGGAAACTTCTTTGGTTTTATTAATCATAAGCCTGTCATCATAGCCTGAAGAAAAATGTATATAAACCCAGACTTCCCCAAAATAAAGTGGGATTGATTGCACCAGAACTAGAATCTGTGTCTTTCATTCTCCATCCATCACGATGCTGTCTCCCCATGCCCTGTTTATCAGTGTGGAACACATGGACTCCTGCTAGGGCTCAACCCCGGCACCTTGGTGTGGGTCTGTTGTAATTTTGTATATTTGGAGTCCTATATGCCTCGTGTACTTGGTTTTCCATTTCATTCTTCAAATTTGGGAAATTTTCTGATATTATTTCATTGGATAGATTGTTCATTCCTTTGGTTTATTTCTCTAAGCCTTCCTCAATCCCAATAATTCTTAAATTTGGCCTTTTCATGATATCCCATAATTCTTGTAGATTCTGTTCATGATTTCTTACCATCTTTTCTGTTTGGTCAACTTTGTTTTCAAGATTGAATATTTTGTCTTCAATATCTGTGGTTCTGTCTTCCAGGTGTTCTATCCTATTGGTTATGCTTTCTATGGAGTTTTTCACTTGGTTTATTGTTTCCTTCATTTCAAGGATTTCTGTTTGGCTTTTTTTCAATATCTCCAACTCTTTATTGAAATGATCTCTTGCTTTCTGTATTTGCTCTTTAACTGTTGATTGATGCAATCATTTAATCCCTGCATTTGCTCTTTCATCTCCTCCTTCAGTGTCTGCATTTGCTCTTTCATCTCCTCATTTGCTTCCCTGATTGTTTTAATTATGTACATTCTGAACTCCCTTTCTGACATTTCTTCTGCTGTGCTGTCATTGGGTTTTATTGATATAGTATCTAGGTTTGTTTGGGACAATTTCTTCCCTTGTTTTCTCATATTGGTCAGATGTCAGTGGAACTTTGTGATATTGCAGAATTCTTCTACTGGCTTATAGTGTCCCTGTAGATTTCCAGTGTATCACCTTCTTGCCTTCAGTAGCCTGAAGTCTTGGAGTAAGTTGATAATGTTGTGCTTCCAAGGAAAGCTGCCCGTAGCCTGCTACTTGTTCCAGGACTTGGGGCTGGCTCTGTGTGGAAAGGCTCTCACTGGGGGGTCTGCTCCAAGAAGCTAGCCTGGAAAGGCGCTTCCCACCAGAGGGGGCCAGGCTGCGGGCTGCTTGGGAAAATCCCTGGCTGCCCTGTCTTGGTCCTTGAAGCAACCTGCAGGCAACAACTCGCTGCCCTGATTCAGGGATTGAAGCTTGGTTCTGTGCAGAAAGGCTCTCACTGGGGGGCCTGCTCTGAGATGCTGGAGAATCTGGCCCTGTGGGAGGAGCCCACCACCAGAGTGTACAGAGCCACCTGGGGAAGACTCTAGCTGCCCTACCGTACTCTAATAAGCCACCTGAATCCGGGTCTGCCACCAGGCAGCGCTTTACCGGGTGGGGGTGACTCACACCAAGGCTCTATTTTAGTCCGAGTGTCTCAATGCCACCCCTTCTTGAATTCTGGGTTCTGGAGCAAATGGAGATGCAGTCACCTTCTAGTCCACCATCTTGGATCACCCCATGGAAAAAGCCTGCGGCTGTGGGGCTAGGGGACAGGTCCGCCTGGAGAGTTCTCTGGTTGCCTTTCCCTGATCCCAGAGGCTGCTTGCGGGCCGGAGGTCACCGCTGGCTTGGGGACTTGAGGCTGGCTCTGTGTGGAAAGGCTCTCACTGGGCAGTCTGCTCTGAGAACCTAACCTGGAAAGGCGCTTCCCGCCAGAGCAAAACTGTAGATTTTTAAAATTACTAATTGTAGAGTAGCATTACAGACATTTGACATTTTCCAAAATATTGATCAAATCAGGTGACATATTTCTTCATTTAAACATTCAGCATATTTGGTTGTGCTTCCTTGATTAAACTTGTAAAATAGATAGAAAAATAATCAGCAAAGGTCCACTGGTCCTTGTATTTTATGGGGTCACACTGGTTCATTAGCACACAACCCTCAGTGCTATTGTGTGGTATCCAAGTGCATATATGTGAAAGACATATGCCAATTTTAGTGCATTTAGTTCAGGTTAGGTTAAATAAATAATGATAATTTTTTTAAAAAATCACTTGAAATTGATATATTTTGTCATCTAATGAAAACAGTGAATGAGAATGCTAAGTATTCTATGAAATACTGCTTTTCTTTTAATTCAGGTTAAATCAATTTAGTCACTTGAGCTTTCCACATACAGTCTGAAAGCCACTTGAAGTGGCATATTTAAATCATCTGGCTCAGGGTGTTGGGGTACCTTATTTTTAGCATTTATCAGAATCCTTTCATCATTGTGGTGTGCTTATTTCTGACAATCACCCTGGTTCCTCCACTAGTCCCCATGTGATTCTCTTCCACCACCTCTCACTTGAGTCATGCTTGGATGTGGAGTGAATTTGTTCTAATTATTAAAGAAAGGAACTCTGATGGAATCTACAAGGACCACACCTGAATTTGGAGATAATTTCTCCAGGTAGTGTAGATTATGCCTTAGGCCAAACAGATGGCATGAGAACTTGGGATGTCTTTCAATCGGGACTGTCTCCTTCCCACCTTAGTGACAGCAGAAATGAATGTCTTTCCTGTTCATTTTGACTTGCCAAATATCTTATACTCCTGCGACTAAGAATTCTGTTTCATGATAACATGAGCCACACTTCATTTGTCCTATAATGTATACCACATAATACATGAATTTTCTTGCTGAATTTCTAGCCATGCTTTGTCAAGTAGAGTATGCACACTTAATAGATAACTTGATGGGAAGTGAGGTGGGCTATTAAAAAAACCATCTGAAATAATTTTCTCCTCAAGTATAAGTGGAGTCAAACTCCATTGTAGAAAGTTTTTCTTACTATCCAAGGAATCCCTAGTTATGTAAAAGAGGGATTAATAGAGGTTGTAGTAAATGGGTGTGTAAATATAGAAAGAACCCACACCTGTGTAAATACAAATATGAGACTCTTCCCAAACTGCCCTCAGCCCCTCATAAAAGCCATGGCCTGTGTAAATACGAAGCACTTCCCTAATTGCCCTCAACCCCTCATAAAAGCTGCAAAGAATCTTCACATCTTATCTGTAAAGGCCAGATGGCTGACCTTGCTGGCACAAAAGCAAACTTAAAAGATAATGATAACCCTCCTCTTGGAGACCCAGAACTTAAAATAACATTGTGTACAATTTTATGTTAACCAATTAAAAAGAACACTGTAAAACTGTTTGCCTTTCATTATAAAAAGGCCTGTTGAACAAAGGCTCAGGGTCTCTTAGCGTCACTGGTTACCGAGTGCATGGAGGACCAGGCTCGAGCTTGTTAATAAATGACTCTTTGTTGCTTGCATTGATTGTGTTCTCTGGTGGTCTTTGTGGGGTCTTGAGCCACTTGACACAACAGGTGAGGGTTAATATCCTGGTTTTTCTCCCTTTGCTCACTGTTCTCCATGAATGGAGTGAAAATTTTAAGAATGAATTTGGTAGACTTACTGGTACAAAATGACCACCAAAATCTCAAAGGGAAATACACTAAAGAAAAGACAGAGTGGTTTAGGGTCATTGTCAGTACACTATCATCATGTTCAGTTAGTGAAGCTAGTTCATTCCTTAGAGTAAGCCTGAGGCTGCCCCCAGACCCTGTGTCTCCTGTTATTCACATCCTGCATCACTGTGGTGTATTCTTTTAAATTTCCAAACCAATGCAATATTTCCAATGTTGATAGAGCATTTTGAACTAGTTGTATAGCTGCATAAGAATTGAGAAAACCAGTCTTGAATATCCACCATTATGGTATACTAGGAAATAGGCTCAGTACCCCCAAAGTCCCCATTCTATATCTCTTCGTTCCCTTCTATTCCCCCAAATTCCCCATGAATCTTTTTTTTTCCACATCATCCAGAAAGTCATCCAGTATGAATCACAAAGGTGTGTCATTTTGGATCAACTGTTTCCCTTAGCAACAGTCATTTTGTCTTGTTTGCCCATTTCTTGTTTTGTTGTCAAGTGACACTTTATTTGTATTAGTGGATTAGTCTCATATGTTACTACTTACTGAAGTTTATCTTGTTTGCTTCCTGTTCATAGCAATTATGAATGAAGAAGCTGTGAACTTTTTTATGCTAGTCATTTTGTAGACATAAGCTTTTCACTACAATGGATAAGCAGCCAGGAATGTGATTGCAGATTATATGTGCAACATGTTTGGCCTTGCAAAGAAGTGGCAAATTGTCTTTTGCAGTGTCTCTCTGGGAATGTATGAGAGAGTTCCTGTTCTTCTCTTTCTTAGCACTTGATATTGTCAGATTTCAGATTTTGCCCACTCATATAGGAGTGTTTAAAATGAAATACCCTAATAATATATGAGTTTTAGGATGTTTTCTTAGAATTATTTGCCATCCAAATATCTTCTTTGTTGCAGGTTGACTCATAGCAGCTCTGCTTTTGGACATTTCACCGTGAAGGCTTGAAGCACCTGCAGATATCTGTAACAAGGTAATCACAGTAGACGAAGTAGAATACTCTCACTGTGACCTTTGATAACATAATGTCATCATTGTGGCCTCTGTGTTGTATCTTCAGATACTCACATAACACCCTCACTGTGGCCTTTGACATATAATACCCTCACTGGGGTCTTCTACACACAAATAGTAGCCCCAATGTGTCCTCTGACATTCACATAATATCCTAACTTAATAACTTGACTGTGGCCATCAACAGTCACATAATATTCTGCCTATGGCCTCTGACACTCATATAATACCCTCACCATGACTTCTGAAACTCACATAATATCCTCACTGTTCCTCTGACAAAATTAAATATCTTCTCTGCATCTACAGAAACTTACATAGTGGCCTCACTTTGACTTCAATATTCACATAATCCTCAGTGTGGCCTCTGAAATTCCCATAATGACAGCACTATGACCTCTGACACTGAAATCATATATTTGTTGTCATCTCTGATACATATACCCTCTCTATTACCTTTGACACACAATTCCATCTTCTGGCCTCTGACAATGAGATAATATCCACACTGTGACCTCTGACCATAATAAAATATCTTCATTATGACCTTTGATACATAATACTCTCAAAGTAGTCTCTGACATCCGTTACCTACATATGTCCCTAATTATGAGATGAGGCATTCACATAGCATGAACAATGTGGCCTCTGACCCTCAAATAATGCCATCACTGTGACTTCTGGCACACACAATATCTTCACTTTGTTTCTGCCTCTAACACAATACCCTCAGGGTGGCTTCTAAAACACAAAATACCCTCAATGTTGCCTCTGAAACTCATATAATATCCTCACTGGGGGATCCTACACTCACCTAATACCTCATTATGGTATATGACAATCAAATAATATCCTCACTGTAACTCTGACAGTCACATTGTATCCTCAGTTTTTCTCTGACACTCAAATAATACCCTCACTATGATCTCTAACACTCACAATGTATATCTTCACTCTGGCTGCTGTTACTCACCTAATACCCTCATTGTGACCTCTGACGTACACAAAACATCCTCACTTAGCCTATCAATTTCATAATAACCTCTGGAACTCACATTATATGTTCAATGTGGCTTCTAACACTGACATAATACCCTCAATGTGGCCTCTGATACATTATATTCACATTATATATACCCATTTTGTCCTCTGAAAGTAATATAATACCCTCATAGTTGGCTCTGACACTCACATAAAATCCTCACTGTGAACAGTGAACTCATAATATTCTCATTGTAGCCTCTGACAGTAATAGAATATCATCCCTTTGACCTCTGACACACATAATACCATTATTGTGTTCTCTGACAATGACAAAATATCCTTCTTACAAACTGACATTCATATAATACACACACTCTGACACTCATATAATACACTGTCTTTGACCACTTTCACTCAAAATACCCTCACTCTATCCTCTCATACTCATATAATGCCCTTACTGTGATGTCTGAAAGTCAAATAATATCCTCACTGTTCTCTCTAACATAAAATATCCCCACTCTTTCTTAAGAAACTCACATAATAGCCTCACTTTTACCTCTGAAATTTACATAATATCCTCACTGTGCCTCTAAAAGTCACATAGTATACTCACTATGATCTGTGACACTAAAATCATACCCTCACTGTCATCTCTGACACATACCACCTCTTTATTCCCTCTGGAACTGATACAATACTCACTTGGCCTCTGAAAATGAGATGACATCTGCATTGTGACCTCTGACAAAAACATAATGTTCTCATTCTGACCTTCTATACTCACATAATATTCTCAAAGTAATTTCTAACATTTATGTATTACACTCACTGTGACCTTTGCCATCTGTCACCTACATAAATCCATCAGCATAACATGAGACACTCAAACAATACCCACATTATGTACTCTGACACTCACATAATGCCATAACTGTGACTTCTGACATTCATACAATATTCTCAATTTACCTCTGACCCTCACAATATAACTTCACTCTCATGTCTGACACACAATACCCTCAGGGTGATCTCTAACACAAATATTATCTTTGCTGTGGCTTCTGATGCTCACAAGATACCCTCATTTTGGTTTTTGACACTTACATAATACCTTCACTGTAACTTCTGACACTCACATGATATGCTCACTGTGATATCTGATACTCACATGATACCCAACTTTTGCCTCTGACGCTAAAAATAATTCTCAAAATGATCTCTCCATTGTAAAATACCCTCAATGGAACCCCTGACACTTACATAGTATTCTCCTTGGCCTGCGTCATTAAAATAATACCCTCAATATGACTTCTAACATCACACAATACACCCACTGTGGCCTCTGACACTCACATAATACTCTTGCTATTACCTCTGAACCTCACCTAATCTCCCCACAGTGGCCTCTTATACTCACATAGTATATGCAGTATGACCTCTTACACTTACATAATACCCTCATTCTGGACTCTGACAATGACATAATGCCTGGATCATAGTATCAATGATACATAATAACCACACTGTGAACTCTAATTTTCTCATAATATCCTCACTGTGTCCTCTGACATTAATATAATACCCTAACTATTGCCACTAACACTCACATAATTTTCTCACTCTTTCCTTTTACAATCACATATATCAACATTTGCTCTCTGACATTCATATAACATCAATGTGGCTTCTTTATTCTTTTAAAATTTTAATTTGTTCCTTTTAGTTATACATGACAGTAGAATATATTGTGAAATATAAAACATGGAGTATAAATACCCATTTTTGTGGTTGTAACTGATATGAAGTTACACTAATTATATATTCATATATGAACATAGGAAAATTCTATTCAATTGTTCAGTCTTTCTCATTCCCATCTCTTCTCTTTTCTCCCCACTCATCCCTGTAAAATCTGCAAATCTCCTGATCTCCCCCATCTAGTGTGAGTCTGCATCCACATATCAGAGAGATCATTGGTTTATTTTACTTAGCATTATAGACTCCAGATACATTCATTAACTGGCAAGTGCCATAATTTTATTCTTCTTTATGCCTGAGTAATATTCCATTTTGCATGTGTACCACATTTTCTTTATCCATTCATTTGTTGAAGGGCACTTATGTTGGTTCTATAGCCTAGCTTTTGTGATTTGAAAAGCTGTAAACATTGATGTAGCTGTGTCACTATAGTATGCTGATTTTAAGATTTCTATATTTATGCCAAGGAAAGGGTTAACTGGTCAATGGTGATTCCATTCCAAGTTTCTGTGGAATCTACATAATGCTTTCCAGTCTGCTTGTACCATATTATACCCTCACTGTGGCCTCTGACATGCACATAATTTCCCCACATGGCGTTTGACACTTACATAATATCCTACCTTGTCTTATGACAAAGAAACTGTCACTACTGTCACTGTGGTCTCTGACATTCACATAATATCCTCATTCTGACTACTGAAATACAAATAATACAATTACTTTGACCTCTGACCCTAATGTCCTCACTTTGTCCCCTTACACTCACAGTATACCCTCACTGTAACCTCTGCCCAACACTCAGTAGTACCCTGTGTGCCGAAACTCCCATAATACCCTCACTGTGGTATCTAACAATCACATAATATTCTCACTGTGGCATCTGACATTAATATAATACCCTCACTCTGGCCACTAAAACTCACAAAATTCCATTACTATAGCCTCTGACAATCAAGTAATATCTTCATTGTTTCCATTGACACTCATCTAATATCCTGTGACAACTGCCACTTACTTAGTATATATAGAGTAAGAGTCTGTATTCTTGACAGAATCTCACAAAAATAGGGAAAAAGTTTTGGAAAGAAATACAGAGAAACAGAGTAGTATCAGTCAAGGGAATTTCCAGAGCCCTTTTGTGAAAGGAAGTCCTAAATAACACATGAACAGGGTAAAGAGATGAAGACATTTATCTTTAATTTTTAGTTAAGTGTTTTAATTTAACAGTTTGTGTTGGATTAGTAGCTGAATCCTATGAGAAGTCAACAAACATTCTTTTTTTTTCTGTTGAGATACTACCCATATGTGGAACATTGGCATGTTTTTGTAGAAAGCAGCACAATGGGACTTTAAACTAGGAGTTCATCAGTTTGCCTGCCTCTGACTAGATAGTTGAAGCAAATAAGGTCCACATATGCTCTTAATAAATGCAATAAAACTTTTTATTTCAAGGAAAATCTATAATCTAGGCTTTGGTAGAAAGACCAGTCAAGATCAACTCTGCAGTTGGAACATCCATAACCAAGGAGGAAAAAATACTCTCCCCCATGAATAAGGTTTAAAAGAACTGGAAGTATTCTCAGACACATTACTAATCTTTAGATGACGCTGTAATACTGCTACCTCTGACACATCTTAAAACATATTAGCACAGTTGCATAAAGACATCTGAGTGCTCAGAAATAATCACCCAGATCTTTGACTTTCCTTCAGGAAAACTGTAACTATTTCCCAAGCTGAATTCAGATATTTGGGAACCAGATTGAGAAACACCTCCAATTGAGATAATCCAGTTACCACTTTCTTTTCCTTCAAAGACCACACAAATTCCTGGACATGATGTTTGACTTACCTTCTATCAACACCCAACTAGGAAGACTGTAATCCACCCACAATTGACTAGAAATTGTACTTGAAAGATATTTTTGTGAAGTAAGTTTTAATTTCAGAATGTCATCATTTTGAATATTTGAGAGGAAGGATCTGTAAAAAATCCTTTACAAGATAAATACTGCTCATGAAAAAATATTATTTTCTATATTATTATGTATTGCTCATATTTGTTAAAGTCAGTAATATTATAGCAAAGGAATTTATGCTTTTATTTCTAAAAGTTTTAGAATTTTTATAGAAATCACATACTCTTTGCCTTTTAAAGAAATACTAGGTACACAAAATCCTGGAGTTAAAATTTTTAACTTCTTCCGTTATTATTCATTAGTAAAAATTAACCTAAAGTTAAAAGACCAGTTGAGAGAAGATGAAAATTCCAGATATTTATCAAACATGAAGGAACAAAATTTTCTCACAAAAGAAGGTAAAAACTGACCAGACAGGCAGGTGTGTGGTTGGCTATAATAATGTCATTCTGACAGCCATAAAAAAGTTGCATGGGGCTGGGGTTGTGGCTTAGTGGTGGCATGCTCACCAAGTGCACATGTGGCCCTAGGTTTGATCCTCAGGACCACATAAAAATAAAATAAATGTGTTGTGTTCACTTGCAACTAAAAATCTATATATTTTAAAAAAGAATTTAAAATTAATTGTATGGTTTACTTGATTCCAAATTTACTTTATTTTAATATTTTATTTTCTCCTTCTACATTCGTGGTTTTCATTTTGTATGTTTTGGTAGCAGGATTTAGCTCAGAGGCACATTGCCTCTGAATTTCATCTGCAGTTCCTTTTTGTTTCCTATTTTGAGGCAAAGTGTCACTAAATTGCTTAGAGCCTAACTTATTGCTGAGATGGGCCTCAAACTTGTAGTTCCCCTGCCTTACTCTCAGAGTTGGGATGATATGCCTCTATCATACTCCTTGACCTTGGTGTATTTTTGAAGATGGCTAAATGTGCCTAAATATAAAATTTCAAAAAATATATTTAAAAAAATCT
The DNA here is from genome assembly GCF_902686455.1 of Sciurus vulgaris. Classification (NCBI taxonomy): domain Eukaryota; kingdom Metazoa; phylum Chordata; class Mammalia; order Rodentia; family Sciuridae; genus Sciurus; species Sciurus vulgaris. The sequence continues at coordinate 1,313,518 of NW_027632956.1, read as the reverse complement.
ATTTAAAAAATCTCATGATGATAAGGTAATTGTGGTATAGTCTATCTAGAAACATTGTTTAAAACAATGAAATATGTTCAGTTTTATGTAAATATACTATATATTGTATTTAAACTTATTAGTAAAAGTAAGATCATATTACATGGAAGTTTTAGGTGTACTTTTGAGATAAAGAATTGATAAATTAGGATTTGAAACATTTTAAGTTCTAGAAATTTAAAGACAAAAAATGCTGGCCTTTGAGTTATTATTCATCAGGAGTCCTTATACTTCAAAATCACTTATGTAAGACTATACTTATAAATATTCACAAACAATAAAAATAAAATTCTACATATTTCATCAACATAACTACTCTACTTAAATTTAAAGGTGTACGGTACCTCATAAGAAATAAATACCTGTGTCAGTGTTATGATGTAAAAAAGACAGACTTCAGAAAGTTATCTTCCAGCAACTACCTAAGAGAATCCTCTGGTAACACTTCCAATCAGATTTTGAGGTGAACCATCCAAGATGAGTTTATATGAGACAGACAACTTCATCTTATCTCTCAGATGCCTGGTAACTTTGGTGTTGTATCTGAAATGTGAGAGTAATAGTAATTTTCATGTTGTATCTAAAATTTTTCTGTGGATAGGGAGGATGTACTCAAAGGAAAATAAATCTACTTCCATTCTCAGACAATGGTACACAAGAAGCATCTAAATAAAAATTGTGTGTGTGGTAGCTTACATTTTCTACAGCACACGATTTTGAATTTTGCGGGTCCCTATCATAGGAAGCAGACCTTAGCCCAGTAAGTGATTCAAAATGGATAGTGACTGGCATAAAAGAATAAATGATAAAATATAGTTATATATGAATAATATAAATTGAACAGATCTATTAGGTGTGTCTGCTGAAAACACCTCATGTTAATCTCATTCATATATTCATAAATTTTCCTCTTAGTTAAATTTGATTTCTAAATACCTTGGTTGAGCCCATAATCCCGGTGACTTGGGAGGTTGAGATAGAAGCTTCCCAAGTTCAAAGTCAGCCTCAGAAACTTATTAGGCCCTAAGCAACTCAGGGAGACCCTGTCTCCAAATAAAATTCAAAAAAGTGTTAGAAATGTGGCTCAGTGTTTAAGCACCACTGGGTTTGTTACTTGCTACCAAAACATATAAATACCTTGGTTGAGAGAATAAAATATGGAATGTGAACTGGGACATCTTGTGTTGCAAAGGAAAGAAGGACTAGAAGGAGGGAATAAATGAGGGTTGTAGGAAAGAAGGAGAAAGAAAAGAAAATTTAAAAGGAAGTAATTCATTGACTAGTGGGATTATTTCCCATGGACTTTCAGGCAGGTTAAAAGGGCCTCCTTCCTGATTGGGCCACTCTTCACTTTATGAAGAGATTTATTTCTTCCCTTAGAAATTCTGATTCCCCAGCTGGTCCTCCATGACAGTGGCCTCCATATCTCCTTCTCGATGCTTAAAACTCAATCACTGTCCCTGTGCAAATCCTATAATGCAGACACGGTTTTGAGAAAAAATGAAAAAAAAAGTTTTACTGCTTTGCTAGCAAAGGAGAAGCACAGGGGACTTATGTTCCAAAACTTGTGATTCTCTCAATAGCAGAAACAGAGGGCTTTTAAAACATGACTCCAAGTCTACATTCCATGTGTTTTCTGTCTACTGTTGTAATTCACTTGTTAATTTGTGAGATAGTCATTTCTAAGATCTTTTGGTACCAGCCCCATTGTCTGGGTTACTTTGTTCCTATGATGGGTGTGTGCTCAAGGACAGATAACTCTTCCTCAAATGAAGAATATAAGTATTCCTGTTTTCCCTGATATTAGGGAGGAGGAGAGATTAAGGAGCAGCAGGGAGAAAGGAAGAGAAAGAAGCATGCCCATCTAAAAAATAAATTGTAATGACAGAGCAACAAGGGTTATATTCAAAGCAAATGCATTAAAAACTCCTGAGTCAGGCTTTAATATTGAGTGGATCTGTGCTCATTATGTGACATCAGAGCAAAGAACCTACATGTCCCATTCCAGAAATGGGAGATAATTTCTCCATTTTGTGTCCACTACAGCTCATCTATGAGACTTGATGGGTAAAGTTTGGATGCATTTGAACCAGGCCTCCCTCCTTCCTTCCTTGCTTACATCTATAAAGAAAGTCTTTCCTGCTAACTATGGCTTGCCAAATACTTCTTGTATCAGGAACCCTATGTCCCATCATAATATCAGTCCCACTTTATTTTTCCTTGAGTGTGCACCACTGCATCCCTCTATGTCAAAGTTATTGCTAAATTCCCACTCAAGTTGTGTCAGGTAAGCAAGTGTACAATATTTCCATCATAATATACTGTGCTGAAACTGAAGTTGGATATTTAAGAAAACATCTCCGATCATTTTCTCCTCAAGAAAGGGTGCAGTAAAATCCCATTGGATCAGGTTTTCCTTATGAGCTAAGAAATCACTAGTTTTGAAACAGAGAAATAAGTGGTCACTATTGTTTGATGGGAGGGTTTCTTAACTTCCTTGGGGATTTGTTGTTGTTACATATAGATATAACATTCACACCAGAGATGGAATGTAGGGGTGTTTAAGCTGAGCAATATCCCCAGCACTTTTTACTTTTTATTTAGACACAATGTTTTGCTAAGTTGCTTAGGGCCTTGCTAAACAGATGAGGCTTACCTCATAATTTTGATCCTTTTACCTCAGCCTCTTGATACCCTGGGATTACAGACATGTGTAACCATGCCCAGACAGTAAAAATCTTAAAAATGATTTGGTTTAAGTATTGTTAGACAAGGACCACAGAAACCTCAAAATGAAATATGTTAAAGACATGAAAGTTGTGAAACTTTCCTTCTCACCACAAAGTGATCTCTCATTGGGTGAGGACTGGTCATGGCTTAGGTCATGACTGAGCTTGCAACCTCTAAGTATGGTCTGCTTGCTGTAATTAACATTTTTTTTAGTATAGTTTTAATTTTACAGAAAATAACAGCATATACTACCAATTTCCCATAGGTCTTCCTGCATAGAGTTTCCCCTGTTATTTATATCTTGCATATCTGTGATAAATTTGTTACCATTGCCACACTTATATACGGTTGTCAATACTGATAAAATTCTTAACTAGTTGTGCAATTGTGTTAGTTATGACAAAACATCGTTCTCAATATCCACCATTACAGAATCTTACAGAACAGATTCACCATACCAAAGCTACCCGTTGTTCCACCACTAATACTTTTATCATCTTTTGTTTTGCCTTTTTCAGAAAATCATAGAGATGGAATCCTCCAAATTGGCATTTTACACCAACTGCTTTCCTTTATAAGGTGCTTCCTTTTTAGCCTTTTTTAAATTGCCAAACAATAGTCCATTATATGAATATATCAGGGATTTTTCTATCAATAACAGGAAAGTGCTTGTGAATGAATAAGTTGATTTCTTTCTGATTTTGGCTATCAAGAAAGAAGAAACTAAGGCTATTGTATTAGAGTTTCTGTGGACATAGCTTTTGATGACTTTGGATAACCACTAGGAATGCGATCTTTGTGACAGAGGTAAGCCTGTGTTCAGGTTTTAAGATCACCAAAATATTTTGAGAGTCTACTAGGAATGTGAGAGTTTCTGTTGCTCCTCCTTCTTGTCATCACTTGGTGTTCACAGGTTTGAATTTTGTCCATTCTTATATGTGGGCTTATTTAGCAGTTCTCTGTGATATGATGTTGAGAAAATTCTTCTTTGCTTTTGTGCCATGTGTATATCTTCTTGAGGGGTGCCTTCCCATTTTTCATTCATATTTTTAAAATATTTGTTCAAGTCATGCCAATGTATTATCAACTATATATATGCAATGTATACTTTGTTATTTGCTGTGTATATTTATCCATGAAGTCATCACCACAATCTAGATAGTGAACATTGATGATATCATACTCAAAATATTTCTGGTGTCCCTTTGTAATTCCTCCTTCTTTCCTCACCTTTCTTACAGAAGCAACAACTGATTGGATTTTTCTAGTCATATAGATTACAAAATAGTTTAAAATTCACAGAATTCAGACAAATCTATGCTCTAGAGTCCTAGTAAGCAAGATGGGTGATGTTAGAATGAGGACTTGTTTCTTACCCTTATTGTACTCTTCTCTAAAATCAGGATTTCTCCCATAAAGGCCCAAGACCTTGGGGAGAACAATCACAGTCTATTCGTTCCATTCTCACTTTTTCTATTTTGCTTGGCATTTTCATTTGAAATATTCTAACCATCAAATATGTGGGAAAAAATGTACAGCCTAGGGGAGGTGCTGGAATTTGCCAGCTTCTTCGGGTATGGAGAAGGCTAAGAAGTGTTTTTCTCAAGGGCAAAGTCAGTTTTCCTAAATCAGGGTATGACCAAGCAACATAGCCAAACTCTTTAAATAAAAATAGACAAAGGGAAGAGGATATGACTAATGGAGTCAGTGATCCCAGGCACATTATATGTTGTCAGGAAAAGAAAAGAAAAAATAAGAAAAACCTCTTCCAATTTTCAACCCTCCTATAGTTATGCTTGTAGCAATTCCTGTCAAGATTCATGACACTACGATTAGTTGCACAAAATCATATTCAATGAACTCTCATTCATTTATTTCCATTCAAATTCTTTCTACCCATTTGTGATCTTCCTCAAGTCAATACCTATTTTAATAGCAGTGCTCCTGTGAAGGTTGAGCAAAAGACACTAGAACAACAGTATTCAAAATGAAAGAAATAGGCATCCAGGATTTTGGGTTTGAAGGGCATAGATGTTCCAGTCTCCAGTAGGAAAATACTATTTGTTTCTCTCCCTAGAGGTAGGAAAATATGAGTTTCTACCAAGGGTTCCCTGAGGTCCTGGAGGTGCTGGAGATTCCACCTGATGTGCAAAGAGAGGTGGAAAGAGAGCTCAAGGTCATCACGATTCCCATGGCAACTAGAGAGGCTTCAGGTCCTTGCAGTTTCAGATCAAGCTTCAAAAGAAGCACCTATTCAGTTGTGATTGTAAGAGAGAAGATGAAGGGAGCAAGCCATAAGGGCCTGCTCATTTCAAGAAATGCTTTCCTAACATCTTTGCACAGGAGCAGAGTACCAGGATGTCTTGGGGGTGAGGCCCCACGGGTTTTTCATCTAACCAGCTCCATCCTAGAGAAAGGAGTCTGCTGAAGACTGACGGCCTGCATTTTCCTCCAGACCTGTTAAATGTCGAGGTCCTCATTTGACTGAAACAGGCATCATGACAGCCAGCCACCATCATCTTGTTGCAGTCAATTATTCTCCACAAATTCTAGTGGCCTGGGGGGGTGATGGATGGGAGTGAAAGTACCCATGGGTCACCAATTTTATCATCATTCTGTATTGCATTGCCTTCTAAACCCACTCCCCCAGATCTGAGGTCATCCAGGATTTTGCAGTCAGGAATCTGAACTAGGGACCTACCAGTCACATAGAATGTTGACTGTTGGCATCTTAGGGAAGGGGAGCATGCACTGCCACTCAGTGTGTTGGTAATGTTTGAATTAGTAAACATCATACCAACTCTGGTGGGATGCCCCTCATTTCTGGAATGCCAGAACAGGAGACAGCTATAATATGGGGAATTTGATTTCTTTCTTTTTTTTTTTTACCTTGACTTCTTCTTTTTTTAATTTATTTTTATTGTAAACAAATGGGACACATGTTGTTTCTGCTTGTACATGGAGTAACAGCATACCATTTGCATATTCAAAAATTTACATAGAGTAATGATGTTTGATTCATTCCATTATTTTTTCCTTCCCACCCATCCATCCCATCTCTCTTTTCCCTGTATACAGTCCCTCCTTCCTCCATTCATGTCCCACTCCCACCCCCCATTAAGTGTCATCATCCGCTTATCAGTGAGATCATTCCTCTTTTGGATTTTTGAGATTGGCTTATCTCACTTAACATGATATTCTCCAATTTCATCCATTTGCCCGCAAATTCCATAATTTTATTATTCTTTATACCGGAGTAATATTCCATTGTATATATATACCACAGTTTCTTTATCCATTCATCAGTTGAAGGGCATCTAGGTTGGTTCTATAGTCTGGCTATTGTCAATTGAGCCGCTATGAACATTGATGTGGCTGTATCTCTGTAGTGTGCAGATTTTAAGTCCTTTGGGTATAGGCCGAGGAGTGGGATAGCTGGGTCAAATGGTAGGTCCATTCCAAGTTTTCTAAGGAATCTCCACAATGCTTTCCAGAGTGGCTGCACTAATTTTCAGTCCCACCAGCAATGTATGAGTGTACCTTTTTCCCCACATCCTGTCCAACACCTATTGTTGCTTGTGTTCTTGATAGTCGCCATTCTAATTGGGGTGAGATGGAATCTTAGTGTAGTTTTGATTTGCATTTCTCTTATTACTAAAGATGTTGAACATTTTTTTCATATATCTGTTGATTGCTTGTACATCTTCTTCTGCGAACTGTCTGTTCATTTCCTTAGCCCATTTGTTGATTGGGTTATTTGTATTCTTGGTGTAGAGTTTTTTGAGTTCTTTATATATTCTGGAAATTAGTGCTCTATCTGAAGTATGAGGGGCAAAGATATTCTCCCACACTGTAGGCTCTCTCTTCACATTACTGCTAGTTTCCATTGCTGAGAGAAAGCTAGTTAGTTTGAATCTATCCCAGTTATTGATTCTTGCTTTTATTTCTTGTGCTATGGGAGTCCTGTTAAGGAAGTGTGATCCTAAGCCAACAAGGTGAAGATTTGGACCTACGATTTCTTCTATAACATGCAGGGTCTCTGGTGTGATTTCAAGGTCCTTGATCCATTTTGAGTTGAGTTTTGTGCAGGGTGGGAGATAGGGGTTTAGTTTCATTCTGTTGCATATGGATTTCCAGTTTTCCCAGCACCATTTGTTGAAGAGGCTATCTTTTCTCCATTGCATATGTTTGGCACCTTTGTCTAGTATGAGAAAATTGTATTTATTTGGGTTTATGTCCGTGTCCTTTTTCTGTACCATTGATCTACCTGTGTATTTTGGTGTCAATACCATGCTGTTTTTGTTACTATGCTTTGTAGTACAGTTGAAGGTCTTGTATTGCGATACCCCCTGTTTCATTCTTCCTGCTAAGGATTGCTTTAGCTATTCTGGGTTTCTTATTCTTCCAGATGAATTTCATGCTTGCTTGCTCTATTTCTTTGAGGTATGTCATTGGGGTTTTAATTGGAATTGCATTGAATCTGTATCGCACTTTTGGTAGTATGGCCATTTTGACAATATTAATTCTGCCTATCCAAGAACATGGGAGATCTTTCCATCTTCTAAGGTCTTCCTTAATTTCTTTCTTCAGTGTTTTGTAGTTTTCATTGTAGAGATCTTTTACCTCTTTGGTTAGATTGATACCCAAGTATTTTATTTATTTTTTTTTGAGGCTATTGCAAATGGAGTTGTTTTCCTCATTTCCCTTTCAGCTGTTTCATCGCTTGCGTATAAAAATGCTGTAGATTTATGTGTGTTGATTTTATAGCCTGCTATTTTGCTGAATTCGTGGATGAGGTCTAGAAGTTTTCTGGAGGAGGTTTTTGGATCCTCTAAATATAGAATCATGTCATCCACAAATAGTGACAGCTTTAGTTCCTCTTTTCCTATTCGAATTCCTTTAATTTATTTAGTCTGCCTAATTGCTCTGGCTAGAGTTTCGAGGACAATGTTGAATAAAAGTGGTGAAAGAGGACATCCCTGTCTTGTTCCCTATTTTAAAGGGAATGGTTTCAGTTTTTCTCCATTAAGAATGATGTTGGCCATGGGCTTAGCAAAAATAGCCTTTACAATGTTCAGGTATTTTCCTACTGTCCCGATTTTTTTCCAGTGTTTTGAGCATGAAGAGGTGTTGTATTTTGTTGAACACTTTTTCTGCGTCAATTGATATAACCATATGATTCTTATCCTTAAGTCTATTGACATGATGGTTTATGTTTATTGATTTACGGATGTTCAATCATCCTTGCATTCCAGGGATGAACCCCACTTGATCGTGGAGTGCGATTTTCTTAATCTGTTTTTGGATACGGTTTACCAATATTTTGTTAAGGACATTTGCATCTATATTTATCAAGGATATTGGTCTAAAATTTTCTTTCCTCGATGTGTCTTTTCCTGGTTTAGGTATGAGGGTGATATTAGCTTCATAGAATGAGTTAGGTAGGGTACCCTCATTTTCTATTTCCTGGAATACTTTGAGAAGTATTGGAATGAGTTCTTCTTTGAAGGTCTTGTAGAAACTCAGCTGAGAATCTGTCTGGTCCTGGGCTTTTCTTGGATGGTAGATTTTTAATGGCTTCTTCTATTCATTGCTTGATATTGATCTGTTTAAATCGTATATGTCCTCCTGGTTCAGATTGGGAGGAGCATATGTCTCTAGAAATTTGTCAATTTCTTCGGTGCTTTCTATTTTGTTGGAATACAGATTTTCAAAGTAGCTTCTCATGTTCTGTATCTCATTGGTGTCTGTTGTGATATTTCCTTTTGCATCATGTTTTTTAGTAATTTGAGTCTTCTCTCTCCTTCTCTCTGTAGTGTGGCTAAGGGTTTATCTATTTTGTTTACTTTCTCAAAGAACCAACTTTTTGTTATGTCAGTTTTTGAATAGTTTCTTTTGTTTCAATTTCATTGATTTCAGCTCTGATTTTAATTATTTCCTGTCTTCTACTACTTTTGCTGTTATTCTGTTCTTCTTTTTCTAGGGCTTTGAACTGTAATGTTAGGTCATTTAGTTGTTGACTTTTCATTCTTTTCTGGAATGCGCTCCATGCAATGAATTTTCCTCTTAGTACCGCTTTCATAGTGTCCCAGAGATTTTGATATGTTGTATCATCATTCTCATTGACCTCTAAGAATTTTCTAACCTCCTCCCTGATGTTTTTTTATCTATGTTTCATTCAATAGCATATTATTTAGTCTCCAAGTGTTGGAGTAATTTCCTTTTTTTACTTTGTCATTGATTTCTACTCTCAGTCCATTATGATCTGATAGAACACATGGCAGTATCCCTATTTTTTTTGCATTTCCTAAGGGCTGCTTTGTGGCATAACATATGGTCTATTTTTGAGAAGGTTCCATGTGCTGCTGAGAAGAAAGTGTATCCGCTTATTGATAGATGGAACATTCTATATATGTCTATTAAATCTAGGTTATTGATTATGTTATTGGGTTCTATGGTTTCTTTGGTTGGATTTTGTTTGAAAGATCTATCTAGTGGTGACAGCGGTGAGTTAAAGTCGCCCAGAATTATTGTGTTGTGGTCTATATGAATTCTTGAAATTGAGAAGGATTTGATTGATGTACAGGGATGCACCATTATTTGGGGCATAAATATTTACTATCATTATGTCTTCCTGATTTATGGTTCCCTTCAGCAATAAGAAATGTCCTTTTTCCCTTCTGAATAACTTTGGCTTGAAGTCCACTTTATCTGATATAAGGTTGGAAACCCCCACTTTTTTACTGGGTCCATGTGCGTGGTAGGTTTTTACCCATCCTTTCACCTTTAGTCTTGGATGTTTTTTTCTATGAGATGAGTCTCTTGCAGGCAGCATATTGTTGGGTCTTTCTTTTTAATCCATTCTGCCAGTCTATGTCTTTTGATTGATGAGTTTAGGCCATTATTGTTCAGGACTATTATTGAGAAATGATTTGTATTCCTAGTCATTTAGCTTATTTTTGGTTTTTAAGTTGGCTTGGTATCTCCTTTAGTGGATTTTCTCTAAGGTGGTTCCTCCCTTTGCTGAACTACATTGTTGTTTTTCATTTCCTCCTCATAGAATATTTTGTTGAGAACATTCTGTAGTGAAGGCTTTCTAGTTGTAAATTCTTTTAACTTTTGTTTATCATGGAAGGATTTTATTTCATCTTCAAATCTGAAGTTTAGTTTTGCTGGGTATAGGATTCTTGGTTGACAACCATGTTATTTCAGAGCTTGAAATATGTTGGTCCAGGCCAGTCTAGCTTTTAGAGTCTGGGTTGCGAAGTCTGCTGTTGTCTGTATTGGTCTCCCCCTATATGTAATCTGATGCTTTTCTCCTGTGGCCTTCAAAATCCTATCTTTATTTTGAATGTTAGGAATTTTCATTATAATGTGCCTTGGTGTGGATCTGTTTTGATTCTGTGCATTTGTTGTTCTGTAAGCCTCTTGTATTTGATTTTTCATCTCATTCTTCAGCTTTGGGAAATTTTCTGATATTATTTCATTGAATAGGTTGTTCATTCCTTTGGTTTGTATCTCTGTGTCTTCCTCAATCCCAATAATTCTTAAATATGGTCTTTTCATGATGTCCCATAGTTCTTGGAGATTCTGTTCATGATTTCTTACCATCTTCTCTATTTGGGTGACTTTATTTTCAATATTAAATATTTTGTGTTCATTGTCTGAGGTTCTGTCTTGCAAGTGGTCTAGTCTGTTGGTGATGCTTTCCATTGAGTTTTTTATTTGGTTTATTGTCTCCTTCATTCCTTCTTTTCAAGGATTTCAGTTTTTTTTTTTACATGGAGTAACAGCATACCATTTGCACATTCATAAATTTACATAGAGTAATGATGTTTGATTCATTCCATTATTCTTTTTCCTTCCTCCCACCCTTCCACCTCTCTTCTCCCTGTATACAGTCCATTCTTCCTCTATTCTTGTCCCACTCCTACCCCCCATAAGTGTCATCATCCGCTTATCAGTGAGATCATTCCTCTTTTGGATTTTTGAGATTGGCTTATCTCACTTAACATGATATTCTCCAATTTCATCCATTTGCCCACAAATGCCATAATTTTATTATTCTTTATACCAGAGTAATATTCCATTGTATATATATATATATATATATATATATACCACAGTTCCTTTATCTATTCATCAATTGAAGGGCATCTAGGTTGGTTCTACAATCTGGCTATTGTCAATTGAGCCACTATGAACATTGATGTGGCTGTATCTCTGTAGTATGCTGATTTTAATTCCTTTTGGTATAGACCGAGGAGTGGGATAGCTGGGTCAAATGGTAGGTCCATTCCAAGTTTTCTAAGGAATCTCCACACTGCTTTCCAGAGTAGCTGCACTAATTTTCAGTCCCACCAGCAATGTATGAGTGTACCTTTTCCCCACATCCTCTCCAACACCTATTGTTGCTTGTGTTCTTGATAATCACCATTCTAATTGGTGTGAGATGGAATCTTAGTGTAGTTTTGATTTGCATTTCTCTTATTACTAAGGATGTTGAACATTTTTTCATATATCTGTTGATTGCTTGTACATGTTCTTCTGTGAAGTGTCTGTTCATTTCCTTAGCCCATTTGTTGATTGGGTTATTTGTATTCTTGGTGTAGAGTTTTTTGAGTTCTTTATATATTCTGGAAATTAGTGCTCTATCTGAAGTATGAGAGGCAAAGATATTCTCCCACTCTGTAGGCTCTCTCTTCACATTACTGCTAGTTTCCTTTGCTGAGAGAAAGCTATTTAGTTTGAATCTATCCCAGTTATTGATTCTTGCTTTTATTTCTTGTGCTATGGGAGTCCTGTTAAGGCAGTGTGATCCTAAGCCAACAAGGTGAAGATTTGGACCTACTTTTTCTTCAATAAGATGCAGGGTCTCTGGTCTGATTTCAAGGTCTTTGATCCATTCTGAGTTGAGTATTGTGTAGGGTGAGAGATAGGGGTTTAGTTTCATTCTGTTGCATATGGATTTCCAGTTTTCCCAGCACCATTTGTTGAAGAGGCTATCTTTTCTCCATTGCATATATTCGGCACCTTTGTGTAGTTTTAGAACATTGTATTTACTTGGGTTTTTGTCCGTGTCCTCTATTCTGTACCATTGATCTACCTGTCTATTTTGGTGCCAATACCATGCTGTTTTTGTTACTATTGCTTTGTAGTATAGTTGAAGTTCTGGTATTGTGATACCCCCTGTTTCTTTCTTCCTGCTAAGGATTTCTTTAGCTGTTCTGGGTTTCTTATTCTTCCAGGTAATTTTCATGCTTGCTTGCTCTATTACTTTGAGGCACGTCATTGAGATTTTAATTGGAATTGCATTGAATCTGTATAGCACTTTTGGTAGTATGGCCATTTTGAGAATATTAATTCTGCCTATCCAAGAACATGGGAGATCTTTCCATCTTCTAAGGTCTTCCTTAATTTCTTTCTTCAGTGTTTTGTAGTTTTCATTGTAGAGATCTTTTACTTTTTTGGTTAGATTGATACCCAAGTATTTTATTTTTTTTTTTGAGGCTATTGCAAATGGAGTTGTTTTCCTCATTTCCCTTTCAGCTGTTTCATCGCTTGCGTATAAAAATGCTGTAGATTTATGCATGTTGATTTTATAGCCTGCTATTTAGCTGAATTCGTGGATGAAGTCTAGAAGTTTTCTGGAGGAGGTTTTTGGATCCTCTAAATATAGAATCATGTCATCCACAAATAGTGACAGCTTTAGTTCCTCTTTTCCTATTCGTATTCCTTTAATTTCTTTAGTCTGCCTAATTGCTCTGGCTAGAGTTTCGAGGAAAATATTGCATAGAAGTGGTGAAAGAGGACATCCCTGCCTTGTTCCCGTTTTTAAAGGGAACGGTTTCAGTTTTTCTCCATTAAGAATGATGTTCGCCATGGGCTTAGCAAAAATAGCCTTTACAATGTTCAGGTATGTTCCCACTATCCCTATTTTTTCTCGTGATTTCAGCATGAAGGGGTATTTTATATTGTTGTATATTATCAAATGCTTTTTCTGCATCATTTGACCCAGCTATCCCATTCCTTGGCCTATACCCAAAGGACTTAAAATCAGCATACTACAGAGATATAGCCACATCAATATTCATAGCTGCTCAATTGACAATAGCCAGATTATAGAACCAACCTGATGCCCTTCAATTGATGAATAGATATAGAATCCGTGATTATATATATGTATATATATATATATATACATATACATATATATATACACACACTGGAATATTTATATATATATATATATATACACACACACACACACACACACACACACACACTGGAATATTACTCAGCTATAAAGAATAATAAAATTATGTCATTTGCATGCAAATGGATGAAATTGGAGAATATCATGTTAAGTGAGATAAGCCAATCTCAAAAATCCAAAAGAGGAATTATCTCATTGATATCGGATGATGACACCTAATTGGGGGTGGGAGTGGGACAAGAATGGAGGAAGGATCAAGTGTGGTTTTTTTTTTTTTTTTTTGAGAATCTCTATCTCTTTGTTGAAATGATCTTTTGCTTCCTGCAGGTGCTCTTTCAGCTTATTGGTATTATCATTCATTGCCTGCATTTGCTCTCTTATCTCATCCTTTGCTTCACGAATCATCTTAATCATGTATAATCTGAAGTCCTTTTCTGATATTTCTTCTAACATACTGTCATTGGATTCTATTACTATAGAATCTAGATTTGTTTGGATCATTTTCTTCCCTTGTTTTCTCATGTTGTTCATGTATCTTCCCCTCTAGGGCTGCAGATCTGGGGTATTGCAGATATCCCTCTATAGGCTTATAGTGGCCCCATAGGTTTCAAAACCCTTTCTTTAAGGGGAGATATATATTATCAGTGCCCAAATCAGACGCCATGCAATCCTAGACCAAATAGGCCCTATGAGGACAATAACATCATATAAATAAGGGAGAAAGCAACTCTGAGGGAACAGGTAAACAGAAGGAAAAGAAAGCAAGAAACGTAAAGAAATAAAAACTTAAATTTTTTATTTAAAAAATGAGAAGAAAGAAAATCTACTGTATAATAGTCATATACTAATGAAACCTCCCAGTGTTCAGTAGCCTGATGTATGAGAGGTACCTGACAATGAGCTTCAAGCCCTCAGCAGGTGTCTCAGAATGGGATTTTCACCACCCGAAGATTGAAGCTATGGCTTCCAGGATTATCCAAGATGGCTGCTCTGGCTTCCAAATGTGTTGGCAAATGGGGAGCTGCAGCTCAGGGGTGGACGTGGTCAGCTGGAGGTCCTGGAGACAGGTTGCAGTTGATCCGGCAGTGGTCCCGGAGGTTGGTGTGGTTGTGAGATCCAGGAGGCCGGGTGCAATCAGTTGGTCTGGGTTCCTGGTAATAGGGTACAGTCAGTTGGTCTGGGGGTCCTGGTGGCAGGGAGCAGTCAGTTGATGTGAGGGCCACAGAGGCAGGGAGTGATCAGTTGGGCTGAGGGATCCTGGAAATGGGACTCAGTCCGGCCAGGGGTCCTACAGGGCCTGACTGTTGTCTCAAAATGGCAGCAGCCATGTGTAATCAAACCTGCAGGTACTGTAACAGTGAACTTCCATGCAGCAGCAGGCAGCTGGTTCTCCACTGGTGGTCTGCGGTCAATCTGCTGGCAGCTGTCGGACGATTGAGAGGTGAACCCCGAATGTTGGGTAGTGGATAGGGGTAAGGCAGGTAATGGACAGGTGAGAGGGAGGCAAATGGCGGATGATAGACGCCTGATCAGTGAGCAATCTGATCTCAAAAAAGGCGTTGATATGCTGGCAGATTCCAGGTGATCACAGCAGAGAAATCGGGTAAAGAGCAGGAGATCGATAAGCAGCAAAAACTGTCTCACCGAGAAACAGATATCCTCTGCTTGAATCCGGCGTTGCAGAGCGTCAAGGAATGCAGCCTCCCTCTAGACCACCATCTTGGATCCCTCGCCTTCTTGATAACTGGGGAATTTGATTTCTAAGTAGAGTTGTGTGGATGCTGTGATTTCTAATGAGGAGAAGTGGGAATCAATCACTCAGTCTGTGGGATGGGGGCTAGGAAAGTGTTAGCAAGCTAGGAGAGATGTTCTGTGCTCACTCTACCTGCCAAGACCAACCTCATTTGCTCCTGCCTTATATCTAGGCTGCAGTCAGAAATTCTCTTGGTATGAGTTACCCAGGGGCCCTTTAACTCACCTTCAGATGCAAAAATGTCTGGCCAATCTATCTTCACATAAGGGTTAATCCTCATGGCCTGACTACATTCTGATTGGCATAAGCCACTCTGAAAATGAAAATGTTTCTTTTACATGCCCATGGAGGAAACAAGCCATAGGATAGTGTAACAGATACTGGCACAATAATGCTCCAAAAAAGGGAAATTGATGGATGAAACAAGTACCTGATTATGGTATGATAAGCACAGTTTAAAATGGAATAATACCATTTTAGAACATGTATCACGCTGAAAGAGAGGAATGATACAGAGGTTCAAGCTGAATATTCAAAAAAGGAAGAGTAAAGAACATTTTTGGAACAGTCACTGCAGAAGATATTGAAGGTTTAAACAAACATTATTGAAGAGATGCTAAAACATAAAATTGTGGTCAATGGCCTCCCAAAAATTCTAGGACATTTCTTTATCTTCAAGATACTTTACAAATATGTCAAAAAGTAATTGTTTTCTTTGAGCAATGATAATTACTGATAATGGTTCAACTACCAAAGCACATCAATGCTCTTCCAAACACCTGACTCTTTTCTGCTGCTTGCAAGGGACTGCTGAACACACATATGCTGATTTTTCTTTTGTAGCACATGTCTTTGGTAGAAAGACATTTCTTACACCAGAGCACTTACACGAAGCACTTAAATTTATACAAGTAAAAATTTGGAAATGCAGCACTGAACTGTTACTCTTGAAATAAAGAATGTGCCAAAATATTAGAAATTTAAACAAAAGCATCTGTGGTAAAATACTAAAAAGAAGACCCGATATAAGGAAAACAATTTCATAAACAAAAATGTTAAAGAAAAACTCAATTTGGGATAAGATGTACTGAGCAGGAAAAGCAGATACTAAAGCATTTCTAAAATTCAAAATATTTTTCCTCTAATTGCTTATATACAACACAAGCATGCCACTTACTTAATGTCTCTGATTTCATTCTTTCAATGTCAGTTCTTTCAAATGGGTTTTCTTTTGTCATCCCTTAACCAAGAAAGCCCAATCAAATATATCACTTAATCAAGGCAAAGAAGAGAACACGACGTCCTACATCTGGTTCTACAGAGCAGCTCAAAAGAACATCCATCAAAATTATCAATTTCTATAAAAATGTCTTTTTTAGTATTGTGACTGTACCTTAAATAATACAGAAAAATCTAGTTTTAAAGACCCATGTGCCTCCTGAATGACATCAGCAGGAGATATAATATGTATTCAGCCCCAAATCATAAAATTCTATAATAATATTATTCCTATCCCAATGGAAAGCACAGCAGATTGAGAAAATTGAAGGCTTTTGGCAGCTCTCTTTTTCTTCTTCTCTCGGTATTTCAGCTGACATTGAGGTTGACTTAGATATCACCCAGCTGTAGAAGTTTATCTCATGTACAGGGAGGGCTTCCTGTGAGCCAAAGTTGGCTTCTTCCTGGACAAAACTACCACCGTTGACATTTTGAATTTCATGCCATTAAAAACTGGTGAACATCCCCTTCTTCAGGAACTTGCTGATTAAATACCTGCATCAGCATGTTCATGAGATTGATATAACCTATCATTTCCTGTGAGTTGTCTCATTTGCAGGAATGCCTTCTCTTAGGAACTCCAGGTCACTGGGGAAGCAATGCTCTTTGCCACCGCAGTTCCATGCTGAAAAATCTCTTTGGAATGAGTTTTCACTTCAAACTTGTTCTTTGTAACCATGATCTATTTTCTTGATTGAACAGAAGAGAAAATGTTGAGAAATTGGAGGGTGGAGGGTACCTGCAGATGCTCTGTACGAAGGGTGACTGGATCCTGTTCCAGTGCGACTCTGTGAAATGATTTGCAGAAAACCATCCCAAGGCAAAACCAAACAATTTCTAATGTATTTTAAAGTGCACTGTTGAAATAAACCCTGCAAGAAACATCGGTTGCATGTGAAGACCCACAATCCTGGTGTGTATCATGTGAGAAAGTTTATTCCTAGTTAGGGAGGAATAAGTTTGTAACTGAGCACTGCCCAATTTTTCCAGTGATCCATGCTGGCTTGGGGCAAGAGGAGAGGCAGGCATATGTGGGAAACATTATATACTCAGGTTTTTATTGTAAGAGTCATTATTGGGGTCATTTACTTCTGTACATAAGCTGTTATAACCACAGTCTATTCATTTCTTTCTCACTGTTCCTATTACCGCTGGTCTTTTTCTTTGAAACATTTTAATCAGCAGAAATCAGGGCAAAATGCACAGCCCAGTGGAGTTGCTGAATCTTGCCAGTATTCTCAGGTATGGGGGAGGCTGCGAAAGGTGGTTTTCAAGGGCAAAGCCAGTTTCCCTAAATTAGGGAATGCCTAAGAAACTTAGACATTTTCTGTCTGTAAATATAAATAGGCAAAGGGAAGAGTTGATGGCTCATGGGGTCTGTGATCATAGTCCAAATATTTGCTGGCAGAAAAAAAGGAAAACCTCATCCAATTTTCAAACTTTCTGTAGTAAGAGTTGCAGCAATTCTTCTCAAGATTCATTACTGTATGATTAGTTGTAGAAAATCATATCCATTGAACACTCATTAATTCACTTCCATGCAAAATTCTTCTACCCTTGTTTTGATCATTCTCAAAGAAATGCTTAATTGGTTACCAGTGTTTCTGTGACAATACAACAAGACACTCAAGTGCTACAATATTCAAAGTGAAAGGCACCTGCATCCAGCATGTTAAGTCTGAAGGGCATGGAGATTTCATGCTCTGTTAGGAGAATGCAATTTTTTCTCTCCCCAGTGGGTGTTTCTGGGCTTTGGGAAACATGGGTTTTCATGAGGGGGTTAACTTACTTCCTGTATGCTCTTCAGATACCAATGATGTCACAGAAAGGCAGAATGACAACACAATGAATTCCCAGTTCCTATGGCAATCAGAGACATCTCAGTTCCCGCCTACTTCAGAGGAGATTCAAGAAAAGTACCTACTCAACTGTGATGGCAAGATGGAAGGTGAAGGGAGTGAGTCCCTGGGGCTGCTTATTTCCAGAAATCCTATATCTCTGCCCAGGGTCAGAGGAGCCAGGGTGTGTTTGGGATACAGCCCCACAATTTGTGATCTATCCAGGTCCATCCAGGGCAGGGGTTCTCCCTAATGCCTGACAGTCTGAAGTATCCTCCAGTCCTGCTTGGTGGCACTGTCCTCATTTTTTATTACACCAGGCTTCATAACTGCACATCCTCCCAGATTTTGCTACAGGCAATTAACCCCCATGAGGTCTAATGGACAGGGGAGTGACAGAAGGGTTGGGGAGAGCTCATGAGTCACCCAGTTTTACACCATCCCAGTGGTATTGCCCTCTGAACCCACTCCTCTAGGTCTAGGCTCACCTGGGATTTTTCACAGGCAAAAAATTGACCTATGGCCCTATCAATCAAAGGAATGATGACAGTTGATAACTCAGCACTGGAGAGCATGCAGTGCAGCTCATTGTGTTAGAGGATAATTGAATTGGTAAACATCACACAAACTCTGGTGGGAAACTCCAACCTTTCCTGGAATAACCAAACAGGAGAGAGCTGGAACCTGGAAATTTGAACTTCTAAGTGGATTTGGATGCATCCTGTTATCACTAATGAGGAGAGTATTGAAGCAATCACTCTGCATCTGGGATGGAAGCCAGGAATAAGCTATCAAACAAGAAGATTTGTTGTCTGCTCACTCCACCTGCCAGGCCCCACCTTCTATGCTGCTGCATTATGACTAGGCTGCACTCACAAATTTTCTTGGTATGATTTTACAAGGGTTCCTTCCATTAACCTTTAGATCCAGAAATATCTGACCAATATATCTTCACATACAGGTTTATTTTCTTTACATGACTACTGCTGTCCGGCATGAGACCATTGTGACATGACCAAGTGTACTTTACCAGGCCTTCAAGGGTGCAAATGTGAGGCAAGTGTAACAGACACAGGCACAACAATGCTCAAAAAAAGTGAAATTTATGGATGAAACAAGTGTCTTATTTTGGTATGAGGAGCTAAGTTTAAAATGATATAATACCGTTTTTGAACATGCATCATGCTGAAAGGGAGGAATGGTACACAAGTTCAAAACTGAATTTTCTAAAATAGAAGAGTAAAATACATTTTTGGAGCCCTCAATGCAGAAGAATGTGGGAGATAAAAACCAATTTCGCAGTGAAGAGGCACTAAAAAATTGTCATTTTTAATTTTCTTCCCAAAATTCCAGGACGATTCTTCAGTATCAAAACACTATTCAAATACAGCAAACAAGTAATTGCAAGATCATTCTGTAAGCAATGATAATTACTGAGAGTTTTTCAAGTGACAGAACATACTAATGCCCTTACAAATTCCTGGCTCTTTCCTGTTTCTTGCAAGGGAGAGCTGATTACACATATGCTGATTTTGCTTTTCTTGGAAATTACTTATGAGGAAAGACTTTTCTTATAGCAGATCACCTACACCCATGCACTTAAATTTAAACAAATACAAATTTGGAATTGCATCACTGAATGATGACTCTTTAAATAAAGAGTGCATAACAGCATCAGAAATTTGAACAGAATATCACTGTTAAAATAAAAAAAATGACAAAACAATATTGACAAACCTGATTTTCAAGAACAGAAAATTTGAAAGAATAAAGTTGCAATAGGACTTACTGAGTAGGAAAAGGAGCTAAAAAGTGTTTCCAAAATTCAGTCAATTTTTGATCTTGTAATTGCTTGTATCCACCAGAAACATATCAAATACCTAATATCTCTGATTTCACTCTTCAAATTCTGTTCTTTAAATAGAGGTTCTTGTGTCATTTCTCACCCTACAAAGCACAATCAAATAATTTCCAGAACCATGGTAATGATGAGAATACCACATCCTCCACCCAATTCTACACAGCATTTGTTAAGAACATTCATCAAAATTTTAAAGTCTTCAAAAATTGTTCATCAGTATGGAGACTGGACCTCACATGATACAGTGAAACCATGTTTATATACTTTGTGTGCCTCCTGAATAATGTCAGCAGAAGCTAAAATATATATTAAGTCACAATTTATACAATTATTTAATAAAATAATATCTATCCCAATGGAAAGCATAACAGACAGAAAAAATGCAGGACAAAGGGAAGCTCCTTTGTGTATTCATCTCTCAGTTTTTCAGTTGACATTGAGGCTTACATGAAATACTCTCATAGTAGAGGTCCACTTCATTTGCAGGAAGACTGGGTATGTGCCCTAGAAGCCTACAACCTCACAAAGACTGCTGCAGTTGACATTCTGAATTGAATGCCTTTAATCCCTGATGGGCATTTTATTCTTCGAGAACTTACTGATTAAATACCTGAATCAACATGTTTATGAGAATTATATAACCTATCAGTTCCGGAGAGTTTTCTCATCTACAGGAATACCTACTCTTAGGAAATCCAGGTCATTTTGGAAGCACATGCTGAAATCTCTCTTTAAAATGAGCTTCCACTTAAAACAGGTACTTTCCCAACCATGTTCTATGTTGAGAAATTGGAAGGATGACATTATCTGCAGAGGCCCTCTATAGTATGGTAGGACTGGATTATGTCCCAGTCTGACTTTGTAAAATAATCTGCAGGAAAACCATCCCAAGGCAAAGCCCAACAATTTCTAATAATTTTTTGGATTCCCTTTGAGAACAATCCTGTAAGAATCCTTGATTGTATGTCAAGAACCCAGAGTCCTAGGGGGTATCATGTGAGAGAGATTTATCCCATTTTAAGGGGAAAATGGTTGTAGCTGACCACTGAGCAGAAAATTATCACAGTGACCAATGGTAGGCTGTGGCACAAGGAGAGGCAGGCACATGTGGGAAAAATTATATGTTCAGGTCATTATTATAATAGTTAATTGAGGGATCTTCCACAACTGAACCACAAACCATTACAATCACAATCTACACATTTCTTTCTCACTCTTTTTACTCCTCTGGTCTTTTTCTGTGGAACATTCTATCCTGAAGAAATCTGGGCATAATACACAACATAGTGCAGTGGCTGGAGTTTTCTTGCTATCTCACATATAGAGGAGGCTGGGGAATGTGGTTCTCAAGGGCTAAGCCAATTTTTCTAAATTAGGGAAAGTCTAAGTCACTTAGCCAGACCTTGTCTATAAATATAATTAGGCAAAGTGAAGATGTGATGTTTTACTAGGTCTGTGATCCCAGGAGCAATATTTGCTGGCAGAAAAAAAAGTATCTGATTTTCAAACTTCCAGTAGTTATGTTTGCAGCAATTCTTCTCAAGACTCATTGCAGTTTGATTAGTTGCAGAAATTCATACCATTCAAGCTCTCTTTCATTCTCTTCCATTGAAAATCCTTCTACCCTGGTTTTGATACATCACAAAGAAATGCCTAATTTTGTTACCTGTGCTCCTGCAATAATACAGAAAGAGACTTGAGAGCTACAACATTCAAAGTTGAGGTGGTTTGTAAAGAATCCCACAAAAACCACACTGGACATGGGAAATAACATAAGGGAGTTCATTAAGCAAACAGAGTGTCTCCCTGCAGGGTAAGAGAGAAAATAAGAGGAAAAGAAAGGGAAAGAGAAAGGGCACACACTAAAGAGAGTGGAAAAGTGAGGAGGAGAAAGAAAATGAGTCAGGGGGAAAGAAAGGCATGAGAAAAATGGTGGCGAAGCTATCTTTAAGAATCCCACTGGGCTAACAGGGGACCAATAACAGAGAAGGATACTTGCAAGCTGACTGATGAACCAACAGCTAGCTAAGATGCTCACAGACTGACAGTAGTTGGGAGGCAGGAAAGTGGCTGCAATGGAAAGGGTGGGGAGAGCAGCTTTGCACATTACATGGCTGACATCCAGCATGTTGAGTTGAATGGAGTGGAGTTTTCAGACTCTGGTAGGAGAACACATATTTTCTCTCTCCTCAGGCAGTGTTTCTGGGCCTTGGGCAATATGGGTTTCCATGAGTGGCTTCCCTAACATCCCAGATGATCTGGAGATATGGCCTAATGTCACAGAAAGACTGCGTAAAAGTAGGATGTCATCAAAGTTCCCATGGCAACCAGAGATGCTTTTGGTCCTCGCCACTTCAGATCATGATTCAACACAAAAGCCTGTACACCTGTGATGGTAAAAGGGAAGAAAAGAGATCAAGCCCCAGGGGCCAACTGTTTTCAAGACATGCTATCCTATCATGGGTGCCCAGTAGCACAGGCCCAGGGTGTGTTGGTGTGTGGCCCCACACGCCTTTGATCAATTCAGATACTTCCAGGTTAAGGGATTTCCCTGGAGGCTGACAGACCAAAATATCATCCAGGACAACTAATTGACACTGTCCTTATTTGGCCGCATCAGGTTTCATGACTGTCTGGCCTCCCAGATCCTTTGCAGGGAATTAGCATCTACCAGTTCTAGAGGACAGGGAATTGATAGAGTGGTGAGGGAAGGCACATGAGTTACCCAGCTTATCACAGTTCCAATGGCATTGCCATCCGAATCCACTCCTCCAGATCCAGGCTCATCCGGGATTTTGCCCAGGCAAAAAACTGTCCTAGGGTCCTTCATTCCTAGTCACACAGAATGAAGGCTGTTGAGAGCTTGGGGAGGGGGGACCATGTAGTGCAGCTTGGGGGGATAGGTGATGATTGAATTGGAAACATCATCCTAACTTTGATGGGTCGACACACATTTCCTGGAATGCCCAAACAGGAGACAAGTGAAACTTGGAAAGTTTGAGTTCTAAGTTGAGGGGGGTGACTCCTGTGATCCCTAACATATAGATGATTGAATCAATCACTCAGCATTTAGATAGAGGTCAAGAATTTGTAAGAAAGCAAGGATAGCTCTTCTCTCCTCACACCACCTTCCAGGCCCCACTACATTGGCTGCTACCATAAACTAGGCTCCACTCAGAAATTCTCTTGGTATGAGACTCAAAGTTTCCCTTCAACTCCTCTTTAGATGCAGAAATATCTAGCCCAATCTGTCTTCACATAAAGGTTCATTATCTTGAAAAGACTACTGCTTTCTGGAAAAAGAACCTGATACAATGCAAAGTGTCCTTTGACCAGAACCTGGAGGATGCAGAATCTAGGCCAGTGGCATAAAGATGGTCCAAAAAAGTGAAATTGATGGATGAAACAAGTGCCTAGTAATGGCAGGAAGAGCACATTTTACAATGGCATAATACTATATTTGAACATGCATCATGCTGAACGAGAGGAATGGTACACTGGTTCAAAGTTGAATATTCAAAAAGGTAAGAGTAAAGGACATTTTGAAGCAATCAATGCAGAAGAGTGTGGGAGATGAAAACCAACTTCAGTGATGAGACACTAATAGAAATTGTCATTGTTAATGGTCTCCAAAAAAATTCCAGGATATTTCTTCAGCATAAAAATAATATCAAATACAAGAATAATTGTTAGACATTTCCATAGGCAATGATAGTTACTGAGAATAGTTCAACAGGCAAAACACATCAATGTCCTTGCAAATTTCTGGCTCTTTCATTTTCTTGCAAAAGACAGTTGATAACACATCTGCTGATTTTGCTTTTCTGGCACATGACATATGAGGAAATGCTTTCCTTACACCAGAGCTCCTACTTCAAATACTCAAATTTAAACAAGTACAAATTTCAAAATAATGAACTAAATGATGGATCTCAAAATAAAGAATGCACCACTACATAAAAAATTTAAACAAAAGCATATCTGCTAATAAACAAAAAGAGGACCCAATATGGGCAAACCTGAATTTTAGAAACAGAAATTTTAAAGAAAATTAAATTTGTGACAGGACTTACCAAGCAGGAAAAGCAAATACTAAAGTTTTTCCAAAATTTAAAATACATTTTTTACTTGTAATTGCTTATATCCACCAGAAACAAGTCACACACCTAATATAGCAGATGCCATTCTTTCAAAGTCAGTTATTTAAATAGGGGTTATTGTGTCATTCCTCACCATGCAAGGCACAACCAAATAAATCCCATAATCCTAACCAACTCTATACAGCATCTCTTAAGATCACCCATCAAAATTAAAAGTCTATAAAAATGGTTAACCAGTATGGAGACTGAACCTCCCATGATATAGGAAAACCAAGTTTTAAATACCCCCTGTGGAAGACCAGAGAGTCAGGCCCAGTGCAAAGCCATTAGGTGAGACTTCCATGCCAGGGAGGTAGGCCCAGAGACTCAGGCCTAGAGCAGCCAGACCCCATCCCACAGTCTAGAGACCCTTAAGTTGACCATCTGTCAACACTTGGAGGCACCTCTGCCAACAAGCAGGGAGTATACTTCACCTGGAGGTCACCATCCTGACAGGGGCAGCATCCTTTTGGGTCACTGCATTATCAAGTTCCTCCAACACTTCAGGCTACTGAAGACTAGGAGGTGAGTTATTGGAAATCTGCAGGGATACTATGAGTTTATAGAGGGGAAACTGCAATACCTAAGATTTACACTCCTAGAGGGGAAGATACATGAGCAATATGAGAAAACAAGGGAAGAAAGTGTCCCAAACAAACCTAGATGCTACATCAACCAAATTGAATGACAGCATGGCACAAAAAAATGTCTGAAAGGGAATTCAGAATGTACATAATTAAAATAATCAGAGAAGCAAACAATGTAATAAGAGAGCAAATGCAGGCATTGAATGATCACACTAATCAAGAGTTAACAAAACAAATGCAGGAAGCAAAGGATCATTTCAATGAAGAAATAGAGATTCTGAGAAAACAAGCAAACAGAAATTCTTGAAATAAAGAAAACAATGAACCAAATTAAAAACTCCATAGAAAGCATAAACAATAGGATAGAACACCTGGAATACAGACTTTAGACAAGGAAGACAAAATATTTAATCTTGAAAACAAAGTTCCTCAAACAGAGAAGATGGTAGGAAATCATGAACATAATCTCCAAGAATTATGGGATATTATGAGAAGACCAAATTAAGAATTATTGGGATTGAGGAAGGCACAGAGAAACAAACCAAAGGAATGAACACCCTATTCAATTAAATATCAGAAAATTTCCCAAATCTGAAGAATGAAATGTAAAATCAAATATAAGAGGTATATGGAACCCCAAATGTGTAAAATTACAATAGACCCATACCAAAGCACGTTATGATGAAAATACTTAACATACAAAATAAAGATAGAATTTTAAAGACTTCAAGGAAAAAAAAATCAAATAACATTCAGCGGGAAACCAATACAGATATCAACACATTTCTCAACTCAGACTCTAAAAGCTAGAAGGGCCTGAAACAGCATTTTTCAACCTCTGAAAGAAAATGGATGCCAACAAATAATCTTATATACAGAAGAACTTACCTTCAGATTTCAAGACAAAATCCTTCCATTATAAAAAAGAGCTAAAAGAATTTACCAATAGAAAACCGGCACTACAGAACATTCTCACCCCAATATTCCATGAGAAACAAATAAAAAACAACAATGTAAGTCAGCAAAGGGAGGAACTATCCTAAATGAATAGACAAATAAAGGAGAAACCAAGTCAAGTTAAAAACCAAAAATAAGCCATAATGACCAGGAATACAAATTATATCTTAATAATAACCCTGAATGTTAACTGGCTGAACTCATCAATCATAAGACATAGACTGGCAGATTGAATTAAAAAGAAAGACCCAACAATAAGCTGACTTCAAGAGACTCATCTCATAGAAAAAGATACCCACAGACTAAAGGTGAAAGGAGGGAATAAAACATCCTTAGAAAAAAAGTGGGGGTATCCATCCTTATATCAAATAAAGTGGACTTCAAGTCAAAATTAGTCATAAGGGATAAAGAAGGACATTTTATGCAGCTTAAGGGAAGCATAATCAGCAAGACATAACAATCATAAATATGCATCAAACAATGCCTCATCCACATATGTCAAACAAAACCTTCTCAATTGCAGGAACCAAATAGACCACAATAAAATAATACTAGGTAACTTTATCACAACTCTCTCACCACTGGACAGATCTTCCAAACAAAAATTGAACAAGGAAACCATAGATCTGAAGGACACAATCCATAATTTAGACTTAAGAGACATATGTAGAATATTCCATACATCAATGAGTGAATACACTTTCTTTTCAGCAGCACAAGGATCTTTCTCTAAAATAGACCATATGTTATGCCACAAAGCTACTCTTAGCAAATACAAAACGACAGAGATACTACCTTGTATTCTCTCAGATCATAAGGAATAAAATTAGAAATCAATGACAAAATAAAAATAACAGAACCTACTCAAACACTTGGAGATTAAATAATACACTATTTTGAATAATGCATGCATAACAGAAGACATCGGGGGAATTAAAAAATTTCTTAGTGGTAAAAAATTTCTGAGAATAAAGATATAACATCAAAATCTATGGGACACTGTAAAAGCAATACTAAGAGAAAAATTCATTTCATGGAGTGCATTCAATAAAAGAAAAAAAAGTCAACAAATAAATGACCTACCACTATAGATCAAAGCCCTAGAAAAAGAACAGATCAACACCAAAATTAGTAGAAGACAGGAAATATTTAAAATCAGAGCTGAAATCAATGAAATTGAAACAAAAGAAGCAATCTAAAAACTGACAAAATAAAAAGTCTAATCTTTGAAAAAATAAATAAAATTGATAAACCCTTAGCCACACAAACAAAGAGAAGGAGAGAGAAAACTCAAATTACTAAGATTCAGGATGAAAAATAAATGATCACATCAGACACTATTGAAATACAACACATATTTAGAGGTTATTTGGAAAATCTATACTCCAACAAAACAGAAAATCTTGAAAACATCAACAGGTTTCTAGAGACCTATGATGCACCCAAATTGAATCAGGAGGAAATACACAATTTAAAAATACAAATTACAAGCAATGAAATAGAAGAACTCATCAAAAGTCAACCAACAACGAAAAGTCCAGGACCACATGGATCCTCGGCTGTATTCTACAAAACCTTCAAAGAAGAGTTTATTCCAATACTCCTCAAAGTGTTCCATGAAATAGAAGAGGAGGGAACCCTTCCAAACTCATTCTATGAAGATAATATCACCCTGATACCAAAACCAGAGATACATCAAGGAAATAAAATTTCAGTCAATATCCCCAATGAAAATGGATGCAAAAATTCCTAACAAAATTTTAGCAAATTGCATACAAAAATATATTGAAAGATAGTGCACCATGATCATGTGGGTTTTATCCCAGGGATGCAAGGTTGGTTCAACATCTGGAAATCAAGAAATATAATTCAACATATCAACAGACTTAAAGTTAACAATCAAATGATTATTTTAATAGATGCAGAAAAAAACATTTGATAAAATGCAGCGCCACTTCATGCTCAAAACACTAGAAAAAATAGGGATAGTGGGAGCACTCCTCAACATTGTCAATACTAAGCCCATGGCCAATATCATTCTAAATGAAGAAAAACTGAAAGCATTCACCCTGAAAAGTGGAACAAGGTAGGGATGCCCTCTTTCACCACTTCTATTCAACATCATCCTTGAAACTCTAGTCAGAGCAATTGGACCAAAGCAATTAAAGGGATATGAATAGGAAATGAAGAACTCAAACTATATCTATTTGTGAATGATATGATTCTATATTTAGAGGAGTCAAAAAGTCCACCAGAGGACTTATAGAATTCATAAATAAATTCAGTAAAGTAACAGGATAAAAATCAATGTTCATAAATGTAATGCATTTTTATTCATAAGTGGTGAATCCTCTGAAAGATAATTTAGAAAAACTACCCCATTCACAATTGCCTCAAAAAAAAAAATTTGGGAATCAATCTAACAAAAGAGGTGAAAGACCTCTACAATGAGAACTACAGAATGCTAAAGAAAGAAATTAAAGAAAACCTTAGAAGATGGAAAGATCTCCCATGTTCTTGGGTCAGCGGAATTAATATTGTCAAATTGCCATACTTCCAAAAGTGCTATACAAATTCAAGATTATTCCAATTAAAATTCCAATGACATACCTCATTGAAATAGAGCAAGCAATCGTGAAGTTCATTTGGAAGAATAAGACACCTAGAATAGCTAAAGCGATTCGTACCAGGAAGAGTTAACCAGGGGGTATCACAATACCAGAACTTCAACTAACATACCGAGCAACAGTAACCAAAATGTCATAGTATTGGCAACAAAATAGACAGGGGGATCAATGGTACAAAATAGAGGACACAGAGACAAACCCAAATAAATACATTTTTCTCATATTGTACAAATTTGCCAAAAACATACAGTAGAGAAAAGATAGCGTCTTCACCAAATGGTGCTGGGAAAACTGAAAATATATATACAGGAGAGTAAAACTAAACCCTATATCTTACCCACCAATAAAAATAGGATCAGAGACTTTGGAATCAGACCAGAGACCCTGCACATTATAAGAGAAAAAGTAGGTCCAAATCTTCATCATGTTGGCTTATGATTAGACTTCCTTAACATGACCTCCAAAGCACAAGAAATAAAATCAGACATCAATAATTGGGGTAGATTCAAAATAAGAAGCTGTTTCTCAGCAAAGGAACCTATCAGCTATTTGAAGAGAGAGCATATAGAGTGGAAGAAAATCTTTGCCAGACATAATTCAAATAGAGCACTAATCTCCAGAATCTATAAATAACTGAAAAAATTTATACCAAGAATACAAATAACCAAATCAACAAATGGGCTAAAGAAATGAGGAGACACTTCACAGAAAATCTACAAGAAATCAACAAATGTATAAAATAGTGTTCAACATCTCTAATAATAAGAGAAATGCAAATCAAAACTACCCTAGGATTTCATCTCACCCCGATTAGAGGGGTGATTATCAAGAATACAAGCAACAATAGGTGTTGGGAAGGATGTGGGGAAAAAGGTCCACTCATACATTGTTGGGGGAGGATGCAAATTAATGCAGTCACTCTGGAAAGCAGTGTGGAGATTCCTTAGAAAACTTGGAATGGAACCCCCATTTGATCCTGCTATCCTGCTCCGTGGTCTATCCCCAAAGGACTTAAAATCAGCATACTACAGAGATGCAGCCACATCAATGTTCATAGTTGCTGGATTCATTATATCTGATTTGTGGAACCAACCTGGATGCCCTTCAATTGATGAATGGATAAAGAAACTGTGTTACACATACACAATGAAATATTATTCAGTCATAAAGAAGAATAAAATTATGGCATTTGTAGGCAAATGGACGAATTTGAAGAATATCATTCTAAGTGAGATAAGCCAATACCAAAAAACCAAAGGCCAAATGATCTCTCTGATAAGTGGATGATGATACAAAATGGGGGATGAGAGGGAGGCAATAATGGAGGAAGGATGGATTGTATGGAGCAAAAAAAGCCATGGGAGGGGTGAAGGGAAGAAAAATAACAGAATGAGGCAAATATCATTACCCTATGTACATGTAGGATTGCACAAATGGTATGACTCTACTTCATGTACAACCAAAGAAACAAGTTGTTCCCCATTTGTTTTCAATGAATCAAAATAAATAAATGAAAAATAAATACCCCTGTGTCTCCCAAATGATACTAGCAAAAGTTAAGATTTGTATTCAGTCCTAGTTAGCACAATTCTTTAATAAATAACATTGATCCCAATGCAAAGCACAAGAGACAGAGAAAATGCAGGACCAATGGCAGCTCTCTTTTGTCTTCACCTCTTGATTTTCCAACTGACTTTGGGTTGACATGGAAAATGCCCAGCTGTAGATGTCCACTTTATTTTCAGAGAGATTCTACATGTGCCCCAGAAAGCTACAACCTGGCATTAAACCTGGTGAGCATTTTTTTCTTTGAGAACTTGCTCATTAAATAATGCATCAGCATGCTCATGAGAATGATGTAAACTCTCAGTTCCTGAGAGTTGTCTCATCTCAGGAAATCCAGGTCACTAGGGAAGCTCTACTCACTGTCATGGCAGCTCCATGTTAATAACCATGTTTGGAGTAAAATTCTACTTATAACAGGTACTTTTCCAACTGTATTTTATTCACTTGATATAAGAGAGAAAAGAATACTGAGAATTTGGAGTGTTGGTATTATCTGCAGTGGCTCTCTATGGTAGGTAACTGGATCCTCTTTTGATCAGACTATGTGAAATTATTTTCAGAAAAACCATCCCAAGGCACAACCCAACATTTTCTAATAAATCTTTATTTGCAATTTTGAGAACAATCCTGCAAGTATCCTTAGTTGCCTGTCAGGAACCACACTTCTGGTGGGTATTATGAAAGAAAGATTTATCTCTATTTAGGAAGGAGTATTGTTGTAACTGAACACTGAGCAGAAAATGATTCAAGGAATCCATGCTGGCCTGGGCCAGGAGTAGAGCCAGTCACTTATGAGAAACATTATATGCTCAGGACATTAGTATAAAAGTAAATTTTGGGATCAGTCACATCTCAACCCCAAGCCATTACAATCACAATCTACTCATTAATTTCTCCCTCTTTTTATTTCCCATGGCCTTTTCCTTTGAAACATCCTAACCAGCATATATCTCAGCAAAATGCACAGCCCAGTGGAGGTGCTGTATCTTGCTATTTTCTGAATTATGGAGGAGGCAGAGGAAGTTGGTTCTCAAGGGCAAAGCCAGTTTTTGTAAATTAGGGAAAGCCTAAGAAAATTAGCCAGAGTCTGTAATTATAAATAGGCAAAGGGATGACGTGATGGCTCACATGATCTGTAATCCCCAGTACAATATTTGCTATGGTGAATGAAAGAGAGTAAATTATGATGGGAGAAAGAAACATGCATTAAAGGATAACAAAGATGGATGAAATTCATTTCTAATGGAATTTGGGCAACTTGGCGAGAAACTTATTGAAGAGGCCTCCTTCCTCAGTGAGCTATTTTTTTTTCCTCCATGACTGTTCCAAATGATGTTTCAAATAGGAGTGATCCTAATTTAGATAAAATGAATTCACCATTGTCTTATTATGGTTTGCCTTTGGGTTTGTCTTTAAAATGTTGAGGTACGTTCTTATTAAGCCTAATGTATTCAGGACTTTTATTATGAATCAGCAGTAAATTTTTTTAAAAGAGTGATTCTGCATCTATTGAGATGAACCAGTAAATTTTGTTCTTAGTTCTTCTTATACTGTGAATTTTATATACTTATTTTCGCATGTTGAACCATTCTTGTACTCTGGAATAAAATCATATGAAATAAAATATTCTTAATGTGCTTTTGATTATAATTTGATAATATTTTATCAAGTATATTGCAACTATGTTGTGAGGGATGTTGCTCTGTAGTTTTCTTTTGTTGATGTTACCTGTTTTTGGTAGCAATGTAATACCAACTTCATTAAATAAATTTTGAAGCATTTTCTTTCCTCTTTTGTTTCATGGAGTAATTTGAGAAGCAACTAAATATTTTTAAAAATACTTTTTAAATTGTAGACAGACACAAAAAGTTTATTTTATTTATTAATTTTTTGTGGTACTGAGGATGGAACCCAGTGCCTCATACATACTAGGCAAGTTCTCTACAACAGAGCTACAACACCGGCCTTCATTAATTATTTTTAAAGGTGTGGTAATATTCAGCTAAGGTTACATTTGGTTCAGGGCTTTTCTCTTTTAGATGGCTTTTTAAAAATTATCTTTATCTGGGAAGAGTGCTGCATGTTTGAATTACCAGGTGTTCAGGAGTCTGAGGAAAGAGGATCATAGGTTTAAGGTCAGCATCAGCAACATTTCAAGGATCAGAGCAATTTATGAGACCTTGTCTAATAACAAAATATAACAAAGGACTGGAGATGTGTCTTAGTGGTTAATCACCCCTGGGTTCACTCCCTGGTATATATATACATATAGATAAGTACATCATAATTATGTTAAAAGTATGTGCATTCTGACATATTTATGTATGTACATAACAAAATTTGCATAGCCTTTTTTCTCAGTGCCTCAATTTTCCCTCTCCTCATGAGTTTCTGCTCTGCTCTTCTTTTTTTCTTCTTTTGTGAAATATTATTTCCTCATTCTTTTTTGTTTTATTTTTCACATGTAAGAGAAAACACTTGATCCTTGATTTTCTGAGTCTGGTTTGTTTCACTAAGCATGATGTTCTCCAGGTTCAGTCATTTTGAACAAATGACATAAATCTATTCATTTTTATGGTTGAGAAGAATTTGAAAATCTGTGAAGAGATGTGTAGATCCTATGTCCTCAAGAGAAATTGAATCTCCTGGTCCTTTGATCTTCACAGTGTGAAAAATAAGTGTGAGTAGCTTATGAACCACAAGTGCACTACAATCTTTTATATCATCTTCATAAGTCTAAGGGAGTGCATTGTCTCACTGTGTTTGCACAGAAAAATGTTCAGGTTCTTTTATTCAAAGGAGAATAATTCCATTTCTGTAGCTCAAGCCTCATGACCTAATAATCTCCAAGCCACACCTCCTTTTACCACAACCATGGATAAATGTTTCAAAATACAAGTTTCAGGAGAACAAACTTACAGACCATAGTAAAAACTGATGCCCTTTCTTTGTTCAGGGTATCATGTCAGTTCCTCATGAATAAATCTTATTGCAGGTTGTCCAAAATTCTGAGATATTTGTAGATATTAACCACATAATATCAGCATCCCTAGGTGAGTTAGGGCCAAGAGAAAAAATTTCAGGTCATTGGGTTTAAGCCTGTGCTGGAAAGAATATTGAATATGTAGAACAGAAGAAGGATGATGCTGGCTGAGATCCCAAGGCAACCTTCAGAGAAAAATGTATTCCTTTTGCTAATAAAATCATTGTTGGTTGGACTTTTCCATCATTTGGGCAAGGAATCACATAGTTTGTATCTTACGAGAAAATGAAAGAAAAAACCTTTATTTCAAACAGTATCATCTTTATCAATCTCAGCCTAAATTATTATCAGAAAAATATGTGGATTTACCCCAGTACACCCTTTCCCATTTTAGTTCTCAAGTTTCTCTGATACCTCCAGGGGAAATTCCCCTATTATTAACAAATGATGTCTGGATTATGTAACAATTGTTGGGCTCCCACTATATATTAAATTCCCTGTATATTCAGAATTACCATACATTTTTTGAGAAGAGTTCTCAATTTTAGTATCATCTTGAGATTTTCTGGGAGAATATCATACATGGCTTTTATCATTCTTATCTTCATTAAACATCAGGTACATATAAAAAACTCTACAATTTTTCATGATTTCAAGTGGGAGGATTGCATAACATTAGGGAAGACCAACCCTCTCGAGAAATGAATCTCAATGGAGCAGGTGTAAAAATATGTATATAATTTCAGTGCTGTCTATATTCAGGTTTAGTTCCAGACCTCATATTTTTAGTTCATTAACTGAGTGCACATTGAGAAATATGCACTCTAAGGTACATTGTTTGAATAAGCATATATGATCTTCCATTGAGTTCAAGTGTGATCTTGATGCTAAGTAGGATCAGCTCACCTATAAATCATGGTCGGTCAAATTACCTATATCCTAGATCTGTTATGTGTGAAAGAATATGAAGTATCAAATAGGGAATTGTTTCTGACCTATAATGAATCCGTAGACATGCTGACCTTTATGTATTAATTATGCAGTTCCTTATACATGAGAATTGGAAGATTTAATTGTTCTTTAAATAATGACTATCTCTTTTTCTGCCTCAACAAATCTCCATATTGTTTGAACACTTATTAATATGGATAGAAATATATTTTTTTTATTTTGGAACTGTCTTTGAATCTCCAGTCTAAGTATCTATCTTACACAACTGTTATTATCATGATCAGAATAAATATCTTAAGAGAGCCAAGTTCAATTATCAATTATCAGTGTAAACATATTCTAATTGTTTTTTCCACAATCATCTGGAATCAGGGTGGTAATTAAAGTCACAGTTAAAATAGATTTACAGTCATTCCATTAATGTTTTCCTTAAAAAAGAAGAATTTGACCCACATCCGAAAAATAGGCCTCCAAAACAGTCCCAGTTTTAATCTTCATCAAGTAAGCAAATATATTTCTCCAGTTCAGAGACCCAAGCATAAATTTGGAGAGAAAATTTGATTTTGAATTACTGATGAAATATTTTCTACACAAGGCTTATTTGTACTTTATTTCAAGTGTTTGAAATAGTAGGCATGTATTTTAATCATTTCAGACACATAATTATAATAAAAGTCATAGAAAATCATGTGTGGAAAGCTAAATCATTTCATGATCCTTTACAACACGCAGATATTTAAGGCAAGATACTAAGGGAAATGAAAACATATTAATGAACAAGGAAAGCCATTCAAAATTGCAAACTAGGTGGTTAAACCATTGACGTGTTACTTTTTATTTATTTTAATTTTTAATTGTAATCTAGTATTTGTACTTCGATATGGGACCCAGCATTATAATTCTACAGAATTATACAGTGTGAAGTGATTAAATCAGGGCAAATTTCATCTTCTCTAACATTATCACTTTTATGTTTGAAACCTGAGAAATCTTTGGTTATTTTGAATTGTATAAGTATTTATTATAAACTGTAATCCCCATTTTGCTAAAAAACCTAAGAATTTCTTTCTACTCTTAACTCTTTGGGTACTTCTTGCCCACTGTCTCTTTCATTCCCTTTCTTATAGATCTAAAAATCTTTTCTGTTCTTGCTTCTGTGTGATCATCTTCTTCATGGTTAACACATGAGTGCCAATATGCAGTACTTGTGGAAAATGTAAACTCTGTATCTCCAATAGTAAACAGCAATCATATTTTCTCCATTCACTAATTCTGTGTTTTGGGGTTTTCTTCCATGATAAGTCCACAGGGGGGAAAAAAAAGGAAAGATAAAAATCAAATGCCCATATTTGTCCAAGTTTTATGGGTCATATTTGATTACTAGGACACAAATTTCCTATTTTTATATCTATGTATATATAAATGGCATATTCCCATTCATATACATTGATTTCACATTAAAGTATTACATAAATATTTTATACTATAAGTTTATATAGATCCATGTTAGCATGGAATAAATACAGTTTTTAAAAATTCCTTCAGGTTGGGCAAAGTGGTAAATTTCTGTAATTCCAGAGGCTTAAGAGACTTAGGCTGGAGAACTGGCAGTTCAAAGACAGCCTCAGTAACTTAACAAGATCCTAAACAACTTAGTTGGACCCTTTCTCAAAATAAATATTAAAAGGGACTGGGATGTGGCTCAGTGCTCCCTAATGAACTCATCCTTTGCACTTATGACAGTACAATGTCTCAATCTGGCCATTATTGCCTGGCCTCTGTTGGGACAAATACTAAGTCTTGGCTAGCAGCTGTGAATGTTTCACTTGTGTAAGGAAAACCTTCACACATTCACGGCCATCAGGAATACTACAGAGAGGAGCATTCCACTCTGGTCACCTAGAAAAGTAAGCAACAGTCCCCAAATTTACCTAGTGTTACCAAGGGAACCTGTATAGGGGCCTGGTGGTCTGATCCCTAGTGGCACATTGTGATTGGGTTAAAAGTCTATAAAATGTATGGTTTCTCCTGCAATAAATGAGTTTGCAGGTTTCTTGTCACAAGCCTGCATTTACCCCAATCCCGGGGACTGGGTTATGGCTCCATTGACTCTTTCCTGCACCTGAGCTAACTGGGCACACACCCCTACATTTGGCACCAACTCATGGCTCCTCAGGATTGGGGAATCCCCCCTGATTCCTGATTTGGTAAGGGCCCCTTTGTGTTGTGTGTGCTGACAGTCATGTGAGGGTAAGCACAGGACCCCTCTCCTCCCCTTTCTTCCCTGTTTTTCCTAATTGTCCTAATCCCCAAGAAAAGGCACGCACCACTGCTGGCTTGAGTTACATGCCCCTCCCCCACCAGCAGCCCTATCTTCCCCTTTGGTTCTCCTGGCGAATTCACATAAGGGATTGATGCCCCCAAATTTGGAACCAGGTCTCCCTCTGTGGAGATTTTTACCGAAGGCACTGTGTGGGACACACGGCTGTGATGTAACAACTCACAGAAGTCCCCCCATGAAGCACCAAACTATTTCGAACCCTAAACACACTTCTCTGTGTGTCTGAAGATAGGCTCCCTTTGTCTTCCCGCTGGGGCCCTATCTTAGGCTTAGGTATACTCATTGCAGGTTGCCTCACAGTCATTCTCCTGGTTCTGGAGAGATTTGTTTACACTAATCCATAACTCAACACCACCCTTTCACTGGACTCCACTCCATAACAATGGGAAAACTCGCCCCTATGCAGAGAGCTCTGCAGCTCACCACTTTAAAGGCCCTTGTAGCACAGCACAGGCTTAAGGTGAAACCAAAAGATCTAAACTGCTTTGGGGAACAATCCATCATCATCGCACCATGGATTAGTCCGAAGAACATTTGGGAACCCCACATTTGGATGAGGGTTCTATACCTAGCTAGGAAAAGTGAAGTTTGTGATGGCTACTCCCCACCAGCAACTTTCATTCCGATTCTCCTAGCAATTATTGCCAGCCTACAGGGCTTCTCAGCAGAAGATATCATTAAAAATCACAACGATTCTCTAGATGACAAGAACATGATTTTGCAAACCTGTGCTTCAAGCGTTGTAACCTTGGAGGAGGAGAAGACAGACTTGGATACTGACAAAGTCCACCCGTGGAGCAACAATGGCCTCCCATCAAGTAATAAAGACCTCCCCCCATCTCCCCTCCCCTTTGTACCCTTGGAGTGAATTGCCCTCTCACTCCCTCCAGAGTTCTTTCCGGAGTTCCCTCCTGCAAACAGGAAACTTTAAAAGAATCTTCTTTTCCTCCCAAGAATCCATTTGCAGCATACCCCGTCAATTTGGGTCTGGATGGGGATGAAAGGCCTTGGATCCCTACCCCACTTCCAGACCTTGCCCTTCTTAGAAAGGCTTCTCAGGATTCTGGTCTCAACTCTCCTTAGTTTGAAGAAATACTTAACCAATGGTCAGCTAATCTTCAAAATATTTTCGATTGGCTTACTGTCCTCAAGGCCTGTTTAACTCGCCCACAATTCTTGCAATGAAAAGCCTCCTATGAGGAGGAAGCAGAACAAATAGTACGTGATAATTTGGCTTATAGTATCCCCTTAACGTTGGATATGCTTACTGGACTTGGGAATTACATTAGCCAACATGCCCAGTCGCAAATTGGTAACCTTATGTTTTTTGACCAAGTTAAATGTTTGACCATAAAAGCCTTAAAACACATTACACTGCCAAAAGCAGAGGAACTATTTAGAAATTTAATACAGTGGTCGCAGATTTAGCTCAGTGGCAGAGCGCTTGCTTTGCACACCCAAGGCCCTGAGTTCGGTCCTTGGCCCTGAAAAAAAAAAAAATTTAATACTATTCCCTAATGAATGGTTTCCTGACTTCTTGTCATGGGTTACAGAGGCTGTAGTAGAGAGTTCCATCTGACCCCACTCAGGATTCCTTGATAAAACAATTGGCTTGGGAAGGGGCAAATACTGAAATTAAAAAATGCCATAGCCCCTGTCAGGAATGAGTCAATCTCAAAATGGGTTTCAGCTACGAAGGAGGTTACTCCTGCTGCAGGCTCCATACTTGCACTAGTAACTGCAATCAATAAATTGACCCTTCAGCATGGACAAAAATTATCCCATGACAAGCTGGGGCCTATATGCTAGGATTGTAATAAAAAAGGACATGTAGCGAAACATTGTCTGTGAGATAATAAGCCTTTAAAGCCAAAAACTCCTTCCCCTAAATGTAAACAAGGATATCATTGGTCAAAGAATTGCAAAAGGAGCAATTTAAACTTAAAAAGGGACAACCCTCAGCCCCTCAAGTAAGAGGGACCACTGCACTTCCCCAGGTGTACTGGGTATTGCCAATCCTGGACACAAAACCTCAAATGACCATCGACTTAGATGGAGTTCCCATTAAGGGTCTAGTGGATACAGGAGCAGATATTACCATCATTGACTCTGCTACCACCTCAAAAATGCAATGGAAAACAATAGCTGGTCCTAACATTCAAGGAGTGGGTGGTCTCCAACCTACTGGTCAAGTGTCCTCCTCTGTGATTTGGCAAGACCTCAATGGCAAAAAGGGTGCTTTTTGCCCCCTAATCACTGATGTTCCCAACACTTTATGGGGACAAGATATATTAGGAATGATGAATACTCTTTTGACAATAGACGATAAGGCCTTTTGTGATGACATGACAAAATATATCTTTCGGATACACAGCCTCCCCAATTCTAAAGGCCACTGTTCCATCCCTTCTAAAGCCCGAGCCCAATTCCCATACAGTGGGACACCCAAGATGACATATGGGTAGAACAGTGGCCGATTCTAGAGCCTAAACTTACCATTCTAAAAATGCTGTTGGAAGAAGAGTTAAAACTTGGGCACATAGAGCCTTCCACTAGCCCCCATAATACTCCTATCTTCATCATCCCAAAAAGAAATGGTAAACATAGACTCCTGCAAGATCTTAGACCTATTAATAAACACCTGATAAAGAAGGGATTCTTTCAGGCAGGACTCTACCACCCCGCTAGTATTGCAAACATTTATCATATAATTACTATAGACATAAAAGATTGTTTTTTCTCAACTCCTATTGCACAACAGGACAAATCATATTTTGCTTTCATGGTTTGGGAACCTAATACCGGGATCCCAGCACAAAGGTACCAATGGACAGTACTGCACAAGGAATGAAGAACAGCCCCCCTAGTTGTCAATAGTTTGTTTCACATGCAACCAGTTATCTCATTAAACAATGTTTAATAATGCACTATATGTATGATATCTTACTTGCCCACAGAGATAGTGCCACATTATTAACTTGTCTTAAGCAACTCTTGGCCAACCTCACTACATTGGGGTTACATGTGGCGACTGACAAGTTTCAGCACCAACCACCCTTTGAGATTTTAGGATAAAAAATTTCATCGAAAATTAGGCCCCTCAGACCAACTATACTTATAAAATCTAAATATACCAAAAATAAATTACAACAGCTTTGTGGACATGTTAATTGGCTCAAACCCTTTCTGCCCATCCCTCCAAAGGACTTAACCCCCTTGTTTGACTTGCTCAGGCAAGACTCCTGCCCTTCAAAGAAAATTATCCTAACTCCACAAGCCCTGCAAACAGTTAATCACATCAATAACTGTCTTGCTGACCTCCAAACACAATGTTATGATGAAAGCCATCCCCTGCTAGGAATTGTCTTGTTGTCCACAGGGGAACCCCTTGGTGTCATTTTGCAGGAGG
This sequence comes from Sciurus vulgaris, assembly GCF_902686455.1. Lineage (NCBI taxonomy): Eukaryota > Metazoa > Chordata > Mammalia > Rodentia > Sciuridae > Sciurus > Sciurus vulgaris. The sequence continues at coordinate 1,274,243 of NW_027632956.1, read as the reverse complement.
ATGGCCCTGTGTTCTGGGTAAATCTTGTGTGGAGTCACTTTCACAAAATCACAGCAAACTGGAAAGTATTATTCTTACAGTACTTAAGATAAGATATTATTGTAATAAGGTCTACAATGCTGAGCCAGATACTCTGGTATTTCCATTAATACAAAATGAAATCTTACACCTCATACAGAACAACACTCAATTCCAAACCTTAATCTCTGACTTTCCAGGACAATTAATCACCTTCCTCCTAACAAGATACTTCAGATGCTAAAATCCCTAGATATTTCTCCTCCAAAAAATGCCTTCCCTTCCTCACAACCCATACCCAATGCCCCATGTGCATTTACCGATGTGAATAAGCAAAAGTTTGGGGTACTTATAAAAACAGTAAATGAACCAGACATCACACATCTAGAAAACTGAACAGGGTCTGTTCAACTAGATAAATTGAGGGTTGTAATTCAAGTATTTCTTCTATGCCCAGAAACCCCCATTAATATATCTTCTGATAAAAAATACACTGTATAAGTGGCAAAAACACTCCTCTTTTCTGTGTTCAGACCAACCAATAAACCAATTGATCAAGCCCTCCACACCTTAAAGGAACTTACTAAAAGCAGACAGTTTTCATGATATATTACCCATGTATGATTCCACACAAATCTGCCAGGGATCATTACTCAGGTTAATGATAAAATAGACAAACTTATCTCCTGTTACTCCATTTCATTGAGTGCCTTAGAGCAAGCACACATACTACATACTAAGTTTCACATGTCAGCTAGCAATTTGAAGGTTTTGTTTCCTGAACTCACTTTGGCACAATGTAAACACATGGTGCAAAGCCTGTAAATATTGTGCCCCATGGCACCACTTGGTCTCTTACAACCTCAAGGAGTTAATCCTAGAGGCCTATTCCCTAACAAGCTCTGGCAAATGGATGTTACCTATATTCCTTCCATTAGCAAATTAAAATATGAACATGTCAGTGTGGATTCCTGTTCCAAGCTCACTTTTGCTATTAAACAGTCTGGAGAAAAAACCTCAAATGTAATAAAGGCTATACAAATGGCTATGTTAATGATGGGAGTTCATTGGGCCATAAAAATTGATAATGGGCCTGCCTACACCTCTTCCAGCTTCCAGCAGTTCTTAACATCATGGGGTATCTCCCACACAACTGGCATTCCATATAACCCACAAGTGCAAGGAATATTTAAAAGGACCAATCGCACATTAAAGGAAATGTTGCAAAGACAAAAGGACATTCATATATGCCTGAACCCTAACCTCACACTCACACACATTCTATTTACATTTAATTTTCTCACATTTGATAGCAATGGTGTGAGCCCCGCATATAAACATTGGGGCTCCTTTCCTTCTCTTATCCCATTACCCCTGGTATACTGGAAATACCCACTCACAGGCACATGGCAAGGACCACACCCTCTTACCACCCTCTTATCACTTGTGTTTTCCCAGAGTCCACTCCTAGCCCCATTTGGATACCAGCCAGAAATGTCAAGTGAGCCACCACTAGCCAAATTCCAAAGATTAAGCCTATCAGACAAGAAATGACATCGACAGCCCCTGCATCAAAGAGCCCACAAGATACCACAGGGTGACATAAAGGCATTAGCCACCCAAGCCATGGAGATGTCAACATCTGGGGACCATAGCCCAGACACTCTATTCTTACTCATGTGTGCTATTATAACTGCTAACTCTCAGGTAAGTACCACACAGGTAAGTTCTCCCACCCATCTTTGGACACTTGTTCATCAACCCCCCATACTTCAGATTGTCCATAATCAGGCTCCTTCATTTCCTAGGATTTCCACTGTGCCAAAAGCCCCAACAAAGGCACCCATTAACATCAGCATTGATATAAAGATTTCTCTAAGTTTCTTGCTTATAAACACAACTTTTACAAACACATCACTTCATACTGATGATCACATCCAATTCAATTATCCAAGTAATGGAGGCAACTTTCTACAGTATTGCTGAACTAATAACATCCTTTGTCTCCTGAATGACATAGAATCCCTAGAAAGATGTAAGGTGAGTGATGTAAGTCACCAAAAGGCCAACAAATCAGGTCTTGGTGGTCCTACATTGGCTAATCCCATTTACTTTCAGGGACCACTAGACAACATTGAGGAGACAGATCTCTATCCAGATGCCCCCAATGCACAATGAAGCCCCCCCCATGCCTAATGTACCCTTCCTGATTGTTCCATACATAACACATTTAATTACCCTCTGCCTCATGTTCTATGCCATGGACCCTACATGACTGGAATTAATGGAACACTGATTTATCATGATGCAGCCATTCCTGTGGTTTTCATTGATCTATCATTCAATGATTCATCTGCAGCCATGGTATTTTACTTCTAGGCTGATAGTGCTAGTAACCCCTTTGGCATAAAAAATCTATGCAACAAGTACACTTGCACAGAACTTTCTCCTCTGAAATTCCTGAATGCCACTGTATATGGAGATAAAGGCCATTACCACCAGAAAGATAAAGTGTTTGTACATCCTCCATTTTATGTTACTCAAGTTTCAAACTTCAATTTGACTACCCTCACAGGTGGCATGATTAAATGCACACAATTAAGCTGTGCTCTTGATAACCATATGGTTATTAACATCCCACTTCATATCATGGTTCATACCCCCTCATTTCTGTATACCATGGTTACTGACATGGATCTAATGTTTCCTATCATGTTAACAGAATCACTCTCCTCACGACCATCAGTTGGATCCACAGATGAGAAGACTTTGGAATCTCTGCTGCCATAGCTGCTGCCTTGATTGCCTCCACTGCTGCTACAGCTGCCTCCACTGCTGCCTTGATCCAGTCTGGATCCACTGCTACTGCCCTTAAACAAACTATGCACACTTCCTCTGATTTTTTTCTGTGGCCTTACATCATTAGTCACACTTACTTTTGATGGCATACACAATTTACAAGCCAAAATAGACATAATGCAACAGCAAATACTTTATTTAATGGCAACAAAAGTTTTTTGGTGTGCCATTATCGCTCAGCCTTCATCTGTTTATATAACAGATGTTACTGTTCATAACCTTACACATGCCAGAGATTTACTTGTACAACAACTGAAGGCTGAATGGTCACAAAAATTTCTCAATGTAACACACCTCATTGAACAGGAAATCACAAATATGACAAAAATCAGGGTTAATCAATTTGATACAACTACAATACAACAAATATGGTGAAAGATAAAAACATGCTGAATCCTACAAATCTGATAATGTTAGGACTAATCTGTATACTCTTCCTTATAATTCTTGCAGTTTTTATTTAAGAACTGTGGTCCATTTTCAACAAGAGACTCACGAGGGATCAGGTTAATCAGGTCCTCCTGAAGGAACCTCTTGTCAAAATTAATAAAAATGGGGGAAATGTTGGGAGAAATCCTAAGTTTTGGCTAGCAGCTGTGAATGTCTCAAGTGTGTAAGGAAAACCTTCACACATTCATGCCCATCAGGAATACTTTTGGAGAGGAGCATTCGACTCTGGTCACTTAGGAAAGTAAACAACTGTCCCCAAGTTTACCTAGTTTTTCCAGGGGAACCTGTATAGGGGCCTGGTGGTCTGATTCCCCGTGGCACATTGTGATTGGGTTAAAAGTCTATAAAATATATGGTTTCTGCTGCAGGTTTCTCACCAAAAGCCTACATTTACCCAACTCCCGGGGATTGGGTTATGGCTCCATTGGCTCTTACCTGCACCTGAGCGAGCCAGGCACACACCCCTACAGGCCTTCCTCAAAAGTTCACCAGAGCCCATTCAGGTCAGCATCCTGGGTCTATCCTCACTTGCTGCTCATCCTGCATGGCCCTCTGGGTCTCTGCATTGGCTCTATTACACAACCACCCCAGCACAACTAGTTTTTCTGTCCTAGCTCAAGACAAAACTTGTTTGTTCAATGGGGCCCTTACATTATTAAAAATGTGTTGTTAGCACTTTAACATGACATATTTAGAACTGGAAGTGAAGCTCAGTGGGAAAGGAAGTATTTAACAGTTGTGTATCTCTGAGTTCCATCCCCAGCACCTAAATGTATAAAAAATAATATAGGCAGGTCCACTGGCAAATGCCTGTAATCCCAGGGGCTCCAGAGGTTCAGGCAGGAGAATTGCACCTCTGTCACCAATCTTTTTGTAAATGGTTTTATTAAAGCTTATTTTGAGACATAAAATTTTGTTCATATATCATCTAGGTGACTTTATATGACATAGAAGTTTTGGTCACAAAAGAAATATGTCAAGTTAGCAAATGCTTCTCTTTCAACCAAATATGTGAAATTGCTCCATTTTCAACATTACCATACACATTTGATCTCATTTTTATCAAATTATTTTCCTTTTTCTACCACTTCTCCCTCTTCCATTTCTTCCATCTACATGACTATGAAAGCATCTGCAATGATATAACCTAATGCTAATTTTGGTGTGGGGCACAGTTTTGTGGTAGTTTCCACCTCTGTCCAGTTTTCCAGTATTCTGCTGTATGCTTTGAATTCTTTTTAAGAGTCTTTATTCTTTTTACAATACAATGTAATCAGTTTTCCAAAAGATTAGCACTATTTTTGCAGGAATTTGGTCATTGAATGACATGATGAGGAAAGCACTTTGCATAGAACAAGCCCTGTGTTGGCTGCTAAGGAGAGCACAGAAGACTCTTGTGTGCCAAGTAGCTGTACACATTGTATACTGGGAAGGCTAAGAGAAGCTGTTGAATGTCACAGAACTAGATAAAAGCACAGGGCAACGCCTACACAAACACACACACCTTTAATTCTACTTATTCTCAAGCAGGGCAGGGACCTTGCTACTTGCTCACCTGTGTCTCCTCTGATTCCATACTCTGCCTGACACATAGTTGGCATTCAAAATATGTCAACTTTATGCTTATCAAATATTATCAATTGATTTGTTTATATTGTGAGACTGACTTACAGGTGAGCAGAGTGGTTCAAGGTCATCCATTTACAATAGGGGTTCCTGATGTGACCATAACACATGTTCAGTTATCTTTCAATTTAAGCAGTGTCTGAATCCACTGGGAAACTCTGCAAGACCCTTTTCATTCCTTTCAGATGGAGTTCTCAAGGAGAGTTATAGCAGGTGGGTGGCTGATAGGTGGCAAGTAATCAAGTGAGATTGAGTGAAGAGTCAGGCTGATCAAGAAAGACAGAGTCATTTGTAATGCTATTGAATGTGGGTGGAATTGGGTCAAGCCAGACCACAAAAGATTTTAGGATTAGAGGGAAAACATGTGATCCCTCTGTGTTATAAAGGCCAGAAAAGGAGGATCCAAGTGGTCAGAATGCACTAGTTCAAGTCGATGGAGTGGTCTTGGCAGTGCAGTGCAGAGTCAAGTTGAGTCCATATGTTGGGCAGAGTCTAAAACAGAAAGTTGACTACAGCTGAAGTAAGGGAAAATGAGAGCCCTGGGGAGAGTTTGTGGCCCAGTCTAGCCCAGAAAATGGCTGGAGCTGACAGAGCAGAGCTGATTGGAACACAGAAGCTCAATTGCTAGGAGAAGTGGGTGGGAATGGGCCTCAAGGAAAGAAATGGAAGAAGCACCTGATTCACGGATTCTCAGGTGAGCTCAGTCTGAGAAACATGAGCCCAGGAAGACAACAGACACTGTGGTGGGTGCATCTGTAGCAGACAAAGAGAACCCAGGGAGCCCAGAGGGCACATATGCTTGGAAAACATTTTGAACAATGCTGTGGGCCAAATGGGAAAGCAGGATCCTTAGTTTTCTTCTGCCTTAGATATGAGCTCAGAGTCTTTTCTGATGGAACTTCAGTTTCTCACTTTTACAATTATGCAATGGAGCAAATAAGAAGACACTATGATGAAGCCCTCCTTAGTTTCTCCCTCTTACTGGATGTTGTTGACTTTCTGTGTACTCATGTGGGTTGGGGGTTCATGGGGTTTTTGTGAGGGGTCTTGGGGAATGTCTTCATAGAGACTTTTTTCTGGGGGGAGTAACCATTCTCTGAGGCCCGTTCACAGAAACTTTTCCTCATGTTTTCTGTGTAAATGGTGAAACCTGGAGGTCCAAAGAGCTTAAGCAAGTGGTGTAGCTATCACTGAAGCCTAGGTCAGAGGCCACAGTTTACCTCACTCACCCCTGGTGTGGGGGATTTTTAGTGCCTGGGCAGTGAGATAAGCATAGTTGGGGGAGGTGACCATGACCCTTTCCAAGGTTTACCTAGAGGTACTCAATGCATCTGTAAAACAGGACAAGGAGCAATGCCTGCTGCACAGGATGGTGAAAGGCCAAGCTCCAAATTTTATGATTCTCTAGAAGATAATTGAGAATGAGTGGGTAGGGTATCCACATTTTGACTGTAATTATTTAGTTTTAAATATAAAAACATACTGCTTTTGTATTTTAAAATAAAACTATTAGGTTCAACAGTCTATTATAGGCATAGAGGACATAGATGTGAAAGAAACTTCTAGGAATTATTGCTTCCATTCTTCTGAAGGCTCCTGTTCCACTGATGTGGCCCAAAAATAAAGGCATTGAAAGGACATGGAGCTTTGATGAAACCCCAGTTATCATTGAGCAGTTGTGCTTCCTCGGATGTTGGAGTTTGAACATTAGAGAAGCTCACCAAGGCAAGCATAGAAAGTAAGGTTTATTTAAATAATAGTAACATAGAGTTCTCCCAGGATGAAGAAGTGGACCACAGCTGGAGTCCTGGTATTCCAAGAAGTGAGCACATCTTGCTACTTTTATACATTTTGGTTTCCTGTGCTCTCCTGCCCTCTTCCCCCTTATCTCCTTCCCGTGAAGGCCCAGAATATGCAGGTGTGACAGCCAAAAGCTGAGAAGCAGGTGGGATGGAAGGGAAAAGGTGGAGTCATCCAGGCAGTAGCTTCCCAGGACGCATTAATTAGCAACTTTTACTATTCCCTGCAGGAAGGGACAATTCCTGGAACAGATTACTTTAGCAATAGGTTGAGCAGGGGCGAGTTATCTTGTTAAGGGATGGGGAAGGGCTCTGGAGGCATAAGCATTTCAGTAGCCCCAAGAGAGACTTCAGCATAACAGATTCAAACTTGTTGGAGGCCGCTGCCCTGTAGGGCCCACAGTGGTAGCTGGCCTCACACTAAGATGGCGCTGAGAAGCCCAACCACAAAGAAAAACAACTTTAAGGAAGTGCTTTCTATTGGCTGACTGATATCCTCCACGTCCGTGCTTAGGTCGTGATCAGTACATGTCCTCATTACCCACCATTAAGTCTCCACGAGCCAAACGCCTGACCCGCTAGGTGATTGGTTGTTACATCCCACAAAGCTGTGTACTTTTCGCGGTGGAGAGGGGCAGCAGCTGCACGACAAGAGAAGAAGAAGATGGGACAGCAGCTGTGGGATGAGAGAAGAAGAAGAGAGAGCAGCAGCTGCACGAGAGAGAAGAAGAAGAGAGAGAGCTGTGTGGCGAGAAGAAGAAGAAGAAGAAGAAGAAGAAGAAGAAGAAGAAGAAGAAGAAGAAGAAGAACAACAACAACAACAACAACAACAACAACAACAACAACAACAAGGTGATGGTGGCGGTGGAGGAAGAAGAACCAGGCACTCAGTTCAAAAGCTCTCCCATTAAAAATAAAGACCTTAAAACTCCATCTGAGAGCTGAGTCTTTATTGTACTCGCTGGACGAGACAAGTGGTTCCGAAACCCGGGAACCCTCAAAAAGAGGTAAGTAATATCCCGGTAAAACAGCTGTTAAAACTAAAACAAGTCAAGGAAAATAAGTTAAGAAAGGTTAAAGCAGTATACAGGAAGCTGGGTAAAGTAACCCCCAGGTACAGGGAGCTGGGTAAAGTAACCCCCAGGTACAGGGAGCTGGGTAAAGTAACCCCCAGGTACACGGAGCTGGGTAAAGTAACCCCCAGTGGAGCTGGATCAAAGAGGGCCCAGGTACAGGGAGCCGGGTAAAGTAACCCCCAGTGGACTGGCCAGGTATTAAAATAATAAGATTTTGTGTGTTTGTTGTTTGTCAAGAGTTCATGTCTTTGGTCGCATTGTATTGTTGCAGAGCATTATTGTTTTTAGTTATTTTAGTGTGGCTTAGCATTGTAGTGTGGTTAGCATTTAAAGCTTTAGAAAATGGGCAGTGAAACATCACTGATCAGAATGGAGGGTCCGCTTAGAGACTTATTAAAAGCAAATGGAACACCGCTAAAAATGAAGACTGTGAGGCTTTTCCTCAGAACAATAGAGGAAGCTGCGCCATGGTTTTTAGATGAGGGACTCTTAAATATACCACAGTGGGATCACTTAGGAGAGGATCTAAGAAAGAGGGAGAAAGTAGAACCATTGCCGGTGGGCACGAGCACAATTTGGACATTGATTCGCGGGTGCTTAACTAACCCAAGGCCATGTTTACAGATACGCTAGAAAAAGGAGAAGACATTTTAGAAGAGATAAAAGAGGAATGATCCAGAACCTCTGAAAGATTATCCAAAAGAGGAAGTTCCTCAGATGAGAAAGAACTTTCAGAAGAGGAACTAGAGAGGATAGTCAAAAAAGAGGAACAGGAAAAAAGAAAAAAGTCTAAATTCAATATTATACCAACAGGTAGACATGTTACAACAAGTTATGGGATTAGGATGTATTTATACTACCCCAGGACTATGTGTTACTACTGTTGAGTGGAAAAATCAGACACATATTTCTAATCTCACAAGACAGCTTGGTATATACCTAACCTCAAACTAGTCTTATACTCTTAATAACTTTACCACTCAATTAGGATTAGAGATTATTAAACTGAACTATACTAGAGTTCACATTGAACCTATTTCAGCAATCTTCAAATCACTCAAAAACGTCTTCAGTTTTACTAAAATATGGGCAGACATCATGGCTCTTGGAATACTTATGGTACTGGGATTTGGATCCTATGCCTTATGCACATAAGACATCAACAACAGGGAGAACATCAGACCATCAAAATGGCACTTATGGTGCTTGAAACTGGCACATCTCTCCAGGTGTGACTAAATATGATGGATCGGTAGCCAATGACGGATAAGCAAACAGAGACATATATCAACCTAAGACAGGTCCTCATCCCAGGAGGGATGAGATACCAATGATGGGTAAGAATATGTTCTGCTGTTATGCAACCTAAGACAGGCATGATCCCGGGGATCCAGAGTCACAGATAGGCTCATGGGGGCCCATACCAACCTAAGACAGGGTTTTGACGCCTGGAGGTAAGAATTCCGATGAGGTAAGGATGGTGCCTGCCACTTGAGCTATCATGATGACCTGATCCTAAGCCCATTAATAAAACAGAAAGGGGGAGATGTTGGAGGCCGCTGTCCTGCAGGGCCCGCAGTGGTAGCTGGCCTTGCCCTAAGATGGTACTGAGAAGCCCAACTGCAAAGAAAAACAACTTTAAGGAAGTGCTTTCTATTGGCTGACTGATCTCCTCCATGTTCATGCTTAGCTCGTGATCAGTACATGTCCTTATTACCTACCATTAAATTTCCATGAGCCAAACGCCTGACTCATTAGGTGATTGGTTGTTACATCCCATAAAGCTGTGTAGTTTTCACGGTGGAGAGGGGCAGCAGCTGCGCAACAAGAGAAGAAGAATAGGGGGCAGCAGCTCTGCGATGAGAGAAGAAGAGAGCAGCAGCTGTGTGAGAGAGAAGAAGAAGAGAGAGAGCTGCACAGCAAGAAGATAGGTGATAAGAGTGAGACAGGAGGAACCCTTAGCACTGAAGACCTTCTGCATCCTAACTGTGTTACTGTCAGCACCTGATGAGGCCACAACACAGACTTCCAAGACAAGATCATTTGAGAATATTGGGTAAAGGGCACGTGGGTCTCACTTCACCATTTCTGACTCTGTTTGCATCACAATTACCTCAATAAAAATCATAATTAGTTTAATGGACACCATCTTCAAGACAAAGTGAAACTTATTAAATTATCAAGATGTAAATGGTCCCAGCCAGAGTTTGGTACAGAGGTGGACTGAATTGTGGTTGTCCAAGATGATCAGTTCTTAACCACAAGGTGGTTGGTCAGGAGTACAGAGCAAGGGCATGCAGGACCTATGAACATCAGGTGGTCATCATCAATGGGCCATACTCAATCTCAAGTAAGTTTATGGGGCAAGAATATTCAAGGCATTTATGTCTGGTGAGTGTCAGACATGAGATAGTGGGTGACAAGAGCACAAAGATGATTCTCACATTTCTCCATGGAGAACTGGATTGTAGGAGCAACATTTTCAGAGCAGGTGTGGGTTGAAGGGAAGATTGATAGAGAAGGGTTTACTTCTGGATGTGGTGAGTTTGTGTTCATTGGAAGACACTACAGGTGTCATCTGTCAGTTGTATAGGAAGGGCTGAAGTTCATAACTCACACTGGGATGCAAATTTAATGGAGATTTAGCCTCTTGGTCGAGATAAAGACATAAGTTTCAGAATAAAGTTCAGAAGAGAAAGAAGGCAGAATGCATTTCTCAAGAAAAGAGCAATATATTTTAAGAAAGAGCCAGTGATCAACTGTGAACATAATCAAGACATAATCAAGGATAAATCCCAATTCAAGTATTAGTGAACTGGGTATCACTGGTGACATGGAAGACAACTATGGGCAGAGAATAAGCTAGTTTTAGCCAGTGTGGTCTGAGAATACAGAGTGAAGAGGACTCATGTGGATCCTTGAAGCAGAGAAGCAGAATAGGGGGTGCTGAAGCTGAGGGGGACTGGGGAATGAACTGAATGAGCAGTGAGAAGAAGAGGCACAAGATTCCTGGCCTTAGGCGCAAGGAGGGTTGAAGACAGACAGGTCCACCTACTTGGATGTGTGAATGGAGAGCAGCACCAGCTGGGCAGAAATTCACCACTCATCTACTGTGAGGGAGATAAAATGACACAGAATGTTTTTGAATTTGGAACTGCAGTGTGATGAATAAATTTGTTGTTTTGATGTAGAATAGAATGAAAACTTGAGCAGTTTAATAACTGGCAGGCTATGGTTTTGCAGGCTGTCATACAGAATTTCTTCTTATGAACAATTGAACATTGAGGGTTGCAGTGGGTGCAGTTCTCTGTAGCAAGATAAGCACAGTAGAAGAGGAAGGAGTCAAATAAAATGGAAAAAAAAAAAAAAACAATCCCACTTCATACTTAGTGCAGGAAAAGACTCTGAAGTGTATGAACTGAATTCTTTAGGCTGTTGACAAGATTGTACTTATGTAAGAATTATAAAATGTACCCTCCAACAGGACTGCACTATCTCCCTTGCCTTGATGTATCCCAAATTTGCTTATGTATAACACTAAAAGCCCTGCATGCATGGGACTCAGGCTTTGGGAATTACCATTCCAATCCTTGGTAACACTAATAAGCTTGCTTCCAAATCTTGGTGTTCTGAACCTCATTTCTCACTGCATTTTCTTATTTCAGACTTCATTGTGACTGAGAAAGGCAAGATGATCTGCAAAGGAAGCACATCAGGGTCCACTGGCACTCATTTTCTTTATGCCCACCACCTAACCCCATGCCTGGGACAAAACTAGTAAGTAGATTTATTTGACTTAAAGGATTACTGTTTCCTTAAAGCAGTCATTCATTACAACCAGCGAGAAACTTCTTTAGGATAGCTACCTGAGAATGTACTGCCTATTTTCTTTCCCCTATACCTTTAAAACTTTTGAACCCAAGGGCACTGCCAGCACTGTGTCTCTGCACTGCTGAAAGCAACCCTGAAGGCACAAAAGGAAGGGAGAGGGGCAGAGGGTCCAGAGGCAGTCTGCTGTTTCGGCTTGCTGATCAGCCTGTACTTCTGTGGTGACTGTGTCCCCCAATCCTGATAATCCACTGTCATGATCAGCAAACAATAAAAATTTTGAACCTGATTGAGCTTCCAGGAAGACTATCAAGACACAATCTATGCAGAAGGCACTTGGTATTCTCTCCTGACCTGGATTTCCCTATGAATGCACCCTCAATCATCTGCTCCCACAGAGCATCACAACTTACTTTGGAGGGGTGGATTTCCTCAGTCAGCCAGGGTGAACCACCCAACTCACTTCTAGGCTATAATATTGAACCAAATGAGAGCCAAATTGAGGATAAAATTAGTTTAGGAGATGACAGTCACTCCTTCCTTGCAGCCTGAGTATATTGCTCCCACCTGACCCCAGGTCACTGGTCACTTGTGCACAGTGAGGGATCTCCAGACTTGTGGACTTGCCCTGGCAACACTGAGATGATGGACAAAAGAAGATGAAGGCCTTCAGACTGTTTTTGGCTGGTGGAATGAAGGGAAGGGTCCATGCCCTTCAATGAAAGGTACAGTATTCATACAGGATAGGCAATGAGAAGTCTTGAAGTACGTTTGGTTTCTTGTTCATTCCCAAATTTCTTGTTTCAGCAAATGAGGATCTCATTCCAATCACAGGAACTTCACACATTCCAGTTTGTAAAACCAAATCTTCTCCTCTGCCTCTCCCAGGCACTCTAGGTGGGTTCAAACCCTGCTTCCTTCACTGGCTTCCTTCACTGGCTTCCTCCAATAACTAATGTGAGTCTAAATAGAATGCAATTCCAGAGTGTGTTCCTGGAACCAGTGACACCCTAACATTGTGCACAGGGCCATCCTCAGGAAAAATCGGGCTTTTAATTTTTGGCTTGGATGGGTTCCAGGATCCCAATTGATATCAAAACCTAGGGATGCAAATGTTCTTTATAGTAAATGGTGTAGTATTTATATATAACCTGTGCATGCTCTCCTGTGCACTTTAAACCATCTCTAGATTGCCTATAATACCAAATATAACACAAATGCTCTCGAAAATGTTAGGTAGCATGGACAACAAAAATGTATGCTTTTGTTTAGTACAGATGAAATGCTTTGTGAATATTAGCATCTAAATTGTTTGAATATGAGCTGCACCCTAAGCCCCTGAAAGGCATAAATGTCTAAATAATAAAACTTGGCCTAATCAGAAAGGCCCAACCCAGCCTAAAGAAAATGGGGCTTACTTCTTTCACATTTCAGTGCTATGGGTGAGTAAGTATAATTTTACCATTTCAATGACATGTAGTAGGTTCCTGTTATTTTCTTGCAAATTGCTTATGATAATGTGGCTATTTCTGTCATTTTGCCTATGAGGTAACATAATCCACACAAAATATTGAGGCTAAAAGGAATAAGGATATTTAAGATAATGTAGTTTAAAATGTATATTTATTCCTTATTGACTTCAGTGGTTACAAAATCAATATCACAAATAAAAAATACTTCATTTGAGTTAAAGGAGCCAAAATATATAACACCAGATCAAAAAATCAAGATAACTGATATCTACAAATTATTAAAACTAAATGACTTTTTCAAGTCCATATTTTCATAGTGAAAAATACAAGTATCATGGCGAAAACATCTTGAACTTCCATGAAGAACTGTAAGGATTGATGGAGCATTTGTACATATCTAGATGCCACATTCAGTGATAGTCAATTTAGAAAAGCAGAGGTGCTGAAATTAATTTGGGAGAATTGAAATAACAGAGTGTGAATAAGCATCACTCTAAACAAAGCATTTCAGGTATGATAGAGTGGTTCTTCATCCCAGATCACAACTTCAAGTTCCCTCCAGTATATAAATAATTTGGGAACCGTTGCCTATCATTCTCAGTCAAATGTACCTCTCTTTTTCTGAAAGTGGAACCCCACTTTCCATCAACATATTGCCACTCAAATAGTTTTTGCTTTAAAAGGGAGAATAAATAGCAACTTGAGATTTGCAAATCTAGGATCATAGCCTCTCTGGAAATGCTTTGTTTATTCTCTGTGGTGCAATCAACCTAGGACAACAAAAAATGGACTACTTAAATCATAGGGACATGTGCTTTTATGAATCAGCATGGGAACAGGTTCTCAAAAATCAGTAAATTTAGGATAAATGTGGGCTCTAAAAGTAGAAAACTGAAACTCATTTTTTATCTCCACTACTGACCATCCTGGAGTGTGGGGTGAATTACCAAACTCCCATATTGTTCAGGGTCTCATCATTATAAATGTATTGTTTTCTTAAAATTCCCAATTCCTTTGTTACCCCTCTTTGTTTACAACTTATATATACTACTGCTATCTGTTAGCATTTATGTTGTTCAAATTATTCATATGAATGTATATATAGATACACATATAAAATATATATAATATGTATATGTGCATATATATATTTTACAGTGTTTTTCAAGTATATATACATATACATTGCATATATAATATATACATATATATTATACAATGATTTACATTAAGTGATTTTTACAATAGCTCATATTTAAATATGATTATTTATGAGAATATTTAGATTAATTACTTGAAGTTACATTTGAAATTATGTTCCACCAATGCTTACCAGTTTACAGTCCTGGAATCTCTTTCTAATTTGAGGCTATTACAAATCCTTCTGCACTGAAGCAAGTTTCAAAGTCCTTTGGATTATTTTGTAATTGTATTCTAATATAATATTCTTGAAAGGGGGATTCCATGCATCATTGTGTCTACTTTACTGTCTCACTATCTGCTGTTCTTCACTTTCTTATGTAGTGTTTCATATTATACATTTACACATGTGACACTCATGCAGTCCTGCAGTTTCCATAGCTCATTTTTTTCACCATGTCTGGGGAATGAATTTTACCTGCAGTCCATTTCAAATTTCTTCTTTTTGACAAGCTAATGTTTGTCCTTATTTTTCTAAATTCAGTCTTCAAGCATTTTCCAAAATTATGCCAAATTCTTTCTAGAAATTTCAGAAGCATTCTTTCAGAAGTAAAACCACAATAGATGGATAAAAATTCTTCTTTCTTGATAAGTGTCACTGTACAAAACCTAAGATAATGAAAAAAGAAGAGCAAATCACGTGGTTTGGAGGAGGTTGGTTTTGGCTTTGGCATCAAGCAGAATTGATTCTGATAGTTGAGGGACTTTGAACATGTTCCCTTACCCTGTATTGTTATATTAACCTCATTCATGAGGTTAATGAAAAAGTTGAACGATTCTGAGTGCCAAACTATCAGCAATTCTTTTGTCTCACCTGTGTCCATAACTTTGATAATGGGCTTTTAGTCCTATTTTTGTCAAAATTCAGAATGCTGGATCTGGGCCCTCATTTTTTATAACTCAAGAAAAGCTATGACCATTAATGAATATTAGTCAGACATTTAGTCTCAAACTGTCCCGGCCCACAGGACATCAATGGGTATCTGGAGAGGGGTGCAGGGATTGAGAGAGACAAGAGACATGTGAAATGGAGACAAGAGAAAAGCCTGATCAAGTCTCATTTATTAGAGGAATAAACAGTTAATATAAAGTACAAAATCCAATCAGAGGAAAGCGCACGAAGACAAGACTAGTCTCACGCCAGAACTCCAATAAGGAAGTGTAGTTGGTCAATCATGAAGCACCACACAATCTAGTCTGATGCACCTGGTATAGTCTGACAAGTGTGTAAACAGGTAGAGGCACGCCCTGCCAGCATCCGGCAGGCGCCATCTTAGCTCAGCATGAGGCGAGGCAGGGGGTGTGACCATGAGTCAAGGCGCATGACCATGAGCCAAGGCGCGTGACCTTGAGGCAAGGCAGGACGCGTGACCTGCTGGCTCCGGACATCAAACAATTTGTAGGCTTCTAGTTTTCTAAACACTGCTCTCTCCATGAAAATAAGCCAACATTAGTTAATTCAAGGACCACATGGGTTGGGAAATGGTGACAATTTTTTTGACAGCCTGCTCATCATCTGAAGTTCAGTGATATTTTCAACATTTAACTGCTGCTGAAAGACCCCAACAGAGCCCAACCTAATTTGATGTTCAGTCCAATATTGACCTAATACATTTTAGAGTGGTTTGCTGTCCATTAATGCACAAATAATAGACACACTCTATTCAGAATGCCAAGATTCAATCACATGTCATGCAGAATCTTTCTGGCAAAGAGCAGATGCCTTATAGGTAGTTGTTTACTTTTCTTATGATTTAAATTTAGAGTTGAATCTCTTGATAGACTGTTATATCATACAGATCTATGTGTAGACATATGTATATAATTTGCATTAGAATCCTCAATTTCCCATACTATTGAAGGAAACTGTCACCACATTCCTGCGTTTAGGTTCAAGAAAAAATTCCAAAGTAAGGTTTACTTTAATCTGTTTAAATTCAAAAGACTAGACTGTTGACAGATCTGAAGATATGGAGCACAAACCTCATGGGACACCCATGTTCCTTTGCTGTGTGATATCTAAAATGGTGTTGGATCTGCCCTGTTTCAAATGGGAAACTGTGGTCTACTTTTGGACAATTGGAACTTCCAGGTCGCTAAGGGTAGAATCTCTCCTGTTCTCTGACCCTGAGTAGAATATTGTCAGCTAGTCACAGTGACACCCACCTGAAATCCCAGGGGCTGGGGAACTGGAGACAGGAGGATTGTGAGTTCAAATTCAGCTTCAGCAAAAGTGAGGTGCTAAGCAACTCAGTGAAACCCTACCTGTAAATAAAATACAAGGCAGTGTTGGGGATATGACTCAGTGGTTGAGTGTCACTAAGTTAAATTGCCAGTACATCTATAAAAGAAAATGAATTCTATCACCTTGATACCACCATTTAATGGTGACGAGTTCTGCTCCTTCTAATGTTGAAGATTGAACAATAGAGAAGCACATCAAGGCAAGCATACTAAGCAGGTTTTATTTACAGGTAATAATACAGACTTCTCCCAGCAGGAAGAAGGGGGCCATGGCTGATGTTCTAAAGGCCCAAGAAGTGAGCACACCCTACATCTTTTATAGGTTAAAGTCTTTTTTGTTCTCCAGTTCTCTCCCCCCTTTTCTCTCCTTCCTGCCTATGTGACTAGGCCTGATTTTGCATTAAGTAAGAAGCCATGGACAGGGGGAGGGTCAAAGTGATTCAGACAGGTAAGGGCCCAGGGGGCATTAATTAGAAGCTCCATGCTTGCCATCCTTGACAAAGGCAGGTAAATTTGGTAATGAATGAGCTCTGGAGATCCTTGACATTCTATTCTCCCAGGGGCAGTCTCTAACTTCCACAGGCAGATGGCTTCATGGCTTCATTTCCTTGATTTGACCTGATCACCTATTTCTACACTAACTACCTGTCCTTAATTCTGGCTTCATTCCCCCCTTTTGCTTTAGAAACTCCTTACCACTGTAAGGAAAAGGGCGCATCGATTGTTCTGGCTGCTTCGAAGCTGAAAGAGGGCAGAGAGGGGAAAGCAGTATGGAGTTTCCTTTTAAAAATTGGGTCAATTGAGGGGTCCAAGGTAGAAGCCTGTTTGGGGAAGAGCAGATTGTAAAGTCGTCTGGGAGTGGGTGCTTCTGTGAGAGAAGAAAAAAAGACATGAATACTAAAATGAGATTAGTACAAAGTAAATGTTGCAGCATCTGGAGCATGCCAATGAATATTGTGAAAATGGCAAAAGTCAATTTCTCACCAGGAGGTGGCAGAACTGAGAAATTTTTCTCATACTAAGGCCTAACAAAGGCTGGAGAGGACAAGGCCTTTATTTGGGGACTTTAACATTGTTTAGGTTATCAGGAATGTAAACACAACATTTAATTCTTGTCATTGATGTCCCCAGAAAATATAGGTAAGCTACTTAAAGTCATCTGATTTTTGTAAAATATCCATTTTATAGGTTTAACCTGTGTTTAGTAGAGATCTCTATACTTCTGTTACTTAGGGCTAGGTAATCATCCTAGCAAATATAGATTAAGCCTACCTGTGTAACTGACTAAAATTTTCTGACTCTGGCAGTTTCTCTTGATAGTTATCAGGCACATTTGCCAAAGACTCTTTCATTTGTAGCTTCCAGTCTTTATTCTAGTGAGCTAATACAAGTGTACATCATAAGTTACATTTAACTCTTATTTCTTTTAAATGCCTAAGAATGGCTATATTTTGGTTTTAACTGTTTTGCTGGGTGTCTAAGATCAAGCTGGTCAAATTGACCTGTTCCTGTCTTGTTAAAGAATCAGCTGAGTTCCCACAGGGATCACTCATAGAGAACTGAAGAGCAGCTTCTTAGCTCCACCAGTGCCATTTGTTAGGCAGGGTCTCCTCAATGAGGTGGCTTCCTTTGGAAGCATCAAGGGATGTCTCCCTTTTTCCATGATCCTCCTCTGCAGCAGGTGCACTGACTTTTCATCCTCTAGTGGCCTCATCAATCTCCTTGATCAGGAGGTTGTGTGACCCAGAGTTACAACACTCCTTAGAGAAGTCCTCTTGTTCCCTGGGTTTGGGCTGACTGAGGGCAAAAGATCCAAATACTGGTTTATTTTGCCCTCTGTAATTAATCTCAATCTCTAAATTTTATTTTAATCATCCAGCAAGCCAGTCTCACCAGTCATAAAGTAAGAGTACTGGACTTTAACTTCAATGTCTATAACTTTACAGTTATTTACCATTTTATTTAACTGGAGTCTGTATTAGTACTGGAAGTTACCAATATCTGTTCTATAGGTGACAGCTTATTATCACAAGTTACCTAGGATGTGTGTTCTGGAAGCAGGTACTTCTGCAAAATAGTAACAGGTAACCGTTTTACAAAATGAAATTAGCAAGAGTAAAAAAAAAAATATTCTGCTTGTATAATAGCTATCTTGAATTTTGACTGAGAGTCACATTATATCCCCTACTTGAGATCATAGTACTTTTAAAACAAGAACCAATATTTTGACTATAACTTTAAATAAGCTGAAGTTTATCTTATTTTGGAGCTGTTCTAATATGCAGTAAGGTGGGAGCAGAGCCTTATCTCAGGTAAGATATGACTCTTTTACAAACCTTAAGTGTTCTAATTCTGATGTTGATCTTTGCTCCTTTCTTAAATATCATTTTAAGAAGTTTACATATATTGATTCCTGGGTCTATATGAACATCAATTAACACAATTTAACTTTATATCTAAAACATGAATTAAAGAAAGACTGAGAGAGCATTTAGCTTTCCTTTTGTGTGGCAAAGTGGCAAAATGCTTATATTTCACAATATTAACCTTTAAACAAATCAGGCTCTTTTAGAAATACATTTTTACTTTTAGAAATAACATTTACATTTGAAATTCTTTATCTCAGTGTACAAAGTAACAAATTTTACATATACCCTATTGATAACAGGTCCTATAATTGAACATTAAATGATAGAAATAAATCCCCAATAAGATTTACTCTTTATAAGTTTAAAATTACCATAAAGACAAGTTTAATCTGGAGAATAGTAGCTTGATAAATTCCCTGCTTTAAAAACTTGTATACCTGGAAAATATGAACACATTTAATGTACAAAGAGTGACAATTTCACAATTACCTTGACACTTTTATCTTACCAAATTTAGTTTTTAAAGAAAAATTTAGACTCTGTAACATAGTACAATACTCTAACAGCTGTTTAACCATAATTGTGTAAATCCCAATTTTTAAGACTAATTGCTCTAAAGAATAAAAGTTAATAGATACAAAGTTAAGAGTAAATTAGTGTTTCTAAGAAATCCTTGTCATTTTATCATATAGATTAAACTTTGGTTTATATCAGCACATTAGTATTTCACCTTAGGATAAACCTTAAATAGCTTTAGCTGTCTTACATACATACAACCAATTTAGTTACATGCAAACTTGTTGAAATTTGCCCTTTACTTACACACTTTCTTAACACTTACTTTGACCCTCATGTATTTCATCACACAAGCACTTTCTTACCCAGAAAAATTTTGTTCTTCACTAAATATATTTCCATACCCAGAACCTTTTATTTTCTTTTTCCTATCTGTTGACACCTTTTTGTTAACATTTTGAAACAACTCTTATGAAATTTCTGAATTTAGATAAATTACTCTATTTGAATAAGATTAAATATTTTGTTATTTATAGTACTCTAATTGAAACACAGTTGAAACTCTTGGGACCCTTTGTATATAGAATTGCACTTGTTAGGACATAACTCTTAGTAACCTTGTTTTATTTTAGTGATGACACAAAGCAAGTTTAAACCCTTTTATTTACCAACCTATGAAAGCACCAATAATGTTAAAGTATGTCTTCCCATGGAATTTAAGGAGTTGAGAGTTCTTGATGTTATTTAACAATTAGCATTTTAACTTTGTAAATTAATCAGATGTCTCCACAAACACATTTGAGTAATCCCATACATGTCAACTCTAATTCACTTATTTTGTAGAAACCAAGATATCAGACAAATGTCCTGAACAGTATTTGCCATCTCTTTCCTATTGAAGAAAAGTCCTAGAAACAATTGATATTAGACATTTTATTAATATCAATAATTTATTAGCTTGAACACCTTGAGATTTGCAAGTTATTTTCAAAAACATTTTACTTTTATTAGTTTACCCAATTTGAATTGAACCTTTTTAAATCATGTGAATTAAGAGTATCTTGATTCATTTTTAAATTTTAATTTTAGGAGCGTTCAGTTTTGATACAGACAAAACATGACATAAGACAGCACGGCATACAAATAACACAAAATCAAAGGCCTTGTAACCTTATAGATGAATCTCCATTGCAATGTATCAGATATTCAAAAACTCTAGTTGAATAAAAAAATAAAACTAATCAAAGATTCATGAGCTCAAAAAAATGTAGAATTCAAAAAAAAAAAAAAAAAAAAACCACCCAAGAGTCCTGGAAAAATGATATGGCCATTAATTACTTTAGGAAAGCACCATAAAATTTACTTTGTTGGAGTTTAGGTAAGACTCTTTTTACCTTTTTTTCTTCCTTGGGTTTGAGACCAGTCTCTTACTGAGCCTTTAGGCTTCTTCTACTTACATTTCAATGTAAGCCTTGACTGAGATCTGGAAGGATCTAACAGGTTTTAATAGAAACCTTGTGCCTGGGGCATTTTAGCCCTCTATCAGGACAGGATTTGATGTCAAAGAAAATGATGAGGCCTTATTTTCCATTACTTTTGAGAATGAAGTTACTTTGCTAAGTTGCTCACTGATACTTGCCATTGGTTATTGAGCTGCCTATAGCTGCGTATCTGGGATCTATTTTCCCCTAAGTGACAGTTTAAATCTTGCTTCATAGGTAAGTTGAGAACAGAAGTTTGAATTAAGGCCCCTTTTTGATATTTCTGGGGCAGAATATTATCTCATGGTGGCTATTTCCTGTAGTATTTAACCTGTTTATGACATAATTAAGGTTTATTTTTTGAGATCTTTTAATTCCTATTAGTTAAGAAGTTTAGGAGTTCTGCAATGGCCTTTTGATATTCCTCCTGGGTGGAGGCACATAAAATATGTCACTTACTTACTGGAGAACAATCACAGATGTTTTATCTCTGAATTTTGTTAAGTCCTTAGCTGAGGTTTGTCCAAAACAGGCGAGGGCCATCTAAATCCTGAGACTACACTGTACAGGTTAGTTGAGACACAGTATGTGGTTCCTCAAAGGCAAACAGCAATTGCTATTTAGAGTCTACTATAAACAGGAAAAGCCATCTTTTAAATCTAACTTAGTAAACCAACCAGCAGTTGGAATCCAAGATAAAAGTGTATGGATTAAAAACTACAGGGTGGGGGAAATTACTGCTTCATTATTCTAAGATTTTGGACTAGGAAGTTTGCTTTTTAACTCCTAAAATAGGTGAATTGCATGGGCTATTGCAAGTCACTAAAAGTTTCTGTCATTTTTAATGATCTTTAATAAGTCCTTTTTCTTGTCTTTATTCTCCCTTTCCTTTCTTTTTGATCTCTATTAAAAATGGAAGGTGCAAACTGAAGAAGATCATCTAAGGATTGATCAGGGCCACGTGCCAATTTTTGTAATTTCCTCCAAATATTTGGGACTGACTAAATGATAAATTTATACTTAAAAATAGGTGGCCCTTTATGGATTCAGGATTCAGGGTGGTGTGCTTTCTTATTGTCTTACTGAGTCTCTCCATGAAAATAGCAGGATTTTCCTGAAGGCCTCATAGTTTTCTAGGCATCCTACTCATTATTTGAATCCCAGTTAGGATGGTTTCTGGGAACTGCCTGTGCTATAGATGGTTAACAGCATAATTTTCCAGGTTAAGTCAAATACCTGGCATAAGTTTTGAAACATCTCAATATTTATTAGGATCCTTCAAAAGTCTCCTTAATTTTTTTTTTGTCTGTCTTAAGTTGGGAGGGTCCCCTCGATTTTCCTCCCTTAGTAGGTGATTCCTCAAGGCTTTAACCTCTCATGGTAGAGATTATTCATGTCAAGCATGGTAACATATGAAAGACACTTTTCTTGATCATTTGCAATTTAGCATTATGCAGGCTAGTGGTGAACCTGGCACTACTGTTGAAAGAGAAGCTCCCTTCTGAGTTAGAAGTATTAGGGATTTCTTCCGAATTTTGAGCTTCCTTACGGTCCAGAAAAACCTGTCTCTCACTACCTGGATTTGCCAAAGATATTTCTGGCCTTCTTTGGCAAAGTGCTATGGTCCTAGTTTGCCATGTGCTAGAGATCCTGGGAGAATTCAGACTTAAGAGCATTACTGCTTTCCTCCCTGCCACTAAAAACTACAAATTATGAAAATGATGACAAAAGTAAAAAGTGTGCCTTTTGCCTTTTTTTTTTTTTTTTTTTTTTTTTTGCCCTGTAGACTAAATGAATCTCCAGAGGGCGATGGGACATCTGTAGGTTGTTAGGCATATAACACCCTTTGCTTGGAGGGTCTCATGGGAGGGGTTTTTAAATGCCTCCCTCTTGTAGCTTAAAGAGAACACAGTGAGCACATTTAAGCACAGGAACAGTATTGGGGAGACTCTAGATATCTAGACTAGTGAAGGCTAACTATGGGAACACAGGGAACCTGGGCATTTTTATATGAATCATCCCAGGCCTTAATCCTAGTTTGAATTCCTAATGCATGACCAGCAAGGGAAGGGGACCATCCAGGAGGCAGTGGATGTGTGGGAGTGTTGTGCACTGTACGGCCCATATGGAGGCAAAGGTAATTGGCGCTTTCCCTCAGTGCCACTCTTCCACAGATCACTCTGGAGACCCCTCAGGGTGGTTGGGAGGGGGAGTCTGGAGAAGGAACATTTGGGGTCCAACCGAGAGTAGCCTGGGCCAGAAAACCCCACAGTTGTTCCAACCCTTCCTCCGCCTCCATGCATCCTGGGCAGATCAGGACTGGGGACACTGTGTACTGAATTGTGCTCCAGATCTGGACAGAAAAGTAGGAAATGGCTTTGGCAGAGTCCAATATGCTTACAGAGCAGGTGATTGGAAACTTGCCTGGGCCAGGAACCTCTCACCCAAGTCTTGAAGGATGGTGGCTGCACTAACTGCATTTAAGTAGCCAATGGGTGCCTATTTTGGCATCCAAAAATAAAGAGACAGAAAGATGCACCTCAAAAAGATGTGGGATATATGGAGAGAGAAGCTTACTCACCTCGGTGTAAATCTCGCTGGGGCCTCCAAATCTGATACCGCCATTTAATGGTGATGAGTTCTGCTCCTTCTAATGTTGAAGATTGAACAATAGAGAAGTACGCCAAAGCAAACATATTAAGCTTATTATTAAAGGTAATAATACAGACTTCTCCCAGCAGAAAGAAGGGGGCCATGGCTGATGTTCTAAAGGCCCAAGAAGTGAGCACACCCTACATCTTTTATAGGTTAAAGTCTCCTTTGTTCTCCAGTTCTCTCCCCCCTTATCTCTCCTTCCTGCCTATGTGACTAGGCCTGGTTATGCATTAAATGAGAAGCCATGGGCAGGGGGAGGGCCAAAGTGATTTAGGCAAGTAAGGGCCCAGGGGGCATTAATTAGCAGCTCTATGCTTGCAGTCCTTGATAAAGGCAGGTAAATTTGGTAATCAATGAGCTCTGGAGATCTTTGACATTCCATTCTCCCAGGGGCAGTCTCTAACTTCCACAGGCAGATGGCTTCATGGTTTCATTTCCTCGATTTGACCTGATCCTCTATTTCTACACTAACTACCTGTCCTTAATTCTGGCTTCAACCTCACTGAGATAAAGGAAGCCACAGTTCTTAAACATGGAAAGTGTCCAGTGTGAACTGAGGTGGTTTGGAGGTTTCAAATAAAGAATGAGTTTTGAAGATGTAGTTTATATATAATTTATTATATATTTTATTAGTAATTTTATATTATCAAACAATGCTAATAATCTGAATATATTGTTTTATGTTATTAAATTTGATTTCAACTATTCTTTTTACTTTTTAATGTGAATATTAGAAAATTTGAATTTACACACGTCTTACAATTGATTTGTGTTGAACATTGCTGCTTTAGGGAATTTTTCTAGCTCAAAGCCCAAGCTGCATATACATAAGTGCAGAGAGCAAAAAAGTTAAATAAAAATTGAAACTAATGTTTATTAACATTTTTATTTATGAAAAACATATGCAATTAATAAATTAATATGACCTTATATTCAAGTTTAAATGCAATTATCATACTGACTAGTCTAGATCCCAGTACTGCAAGAAAACCCAGCATTAAAATAGCTGCAGGCTGAAGTAAGTTCTGGGTTCACTTCCTAGCAAATCAAAAGTAAAAGAAGCAAATAAGGACTGGCTTGGAGGTTTATGCCTATTGCCTCAGTGACTCAAGATTTTTGAGACAGGAACGATCTTCCATGATGCACTTCTGTAATCCCAGGGACTCCAGCAGCTGGAATAGTAGCACTGCAAGTTCAAAACCAGCCTCAACAGCTGAGAAGACCCTAAGCAAGTTAGCAATACCTTGTCTCTAAATAAAATTCAAAAAATAAATGGGAATGTGGCTCAGTGGTTTAGCACCCCTGGAATCACTCCCTGTTACCACCCCCGCAAAGAAAAACAACATTCCCATAAGATCAGGTAGCAGAAAAGTTAAATGGAACTTAGAGTATTTTTTATTGTATCATTTCCATCCATGAACAATTTTTACATATATAATTCATATGCCAAAATGAACTTATATACAATGATAAATGCAAATTTCTTCCTCTCTGTGTTAGATTGCACTACTGCAGGGAAACCCTCCTATAAAGTAGCTGCAAGATGAAGCTCTGGCTTCAATTCGCAACAACTCAAACAACAAAAATCAACACCATGATTGGTGGTGCATGCCTGTGATACTGACACCAGTATAAGCAAATTCATGAGACTCTGTTTCAAATAATAAAAAGATGTGAGATTGGGTTTCAGTGTACAGTGTCCTTGGGTGAAGCTCATAGTACTGCAAAAACCAAAATTAACACCCCAGAGTCTGTCATTCTATTCTCATTAATTCCTGGGTTGGTTGCAATCTACTATCACTCAGAGGTAGGTTCACTAGGATCAGCATCTGGGGACGGGGCCTAAAGCTCTGTTCAATAAGAGGCTCCTGGATGAGAACCCTCCTCTCCCCATACAGCTAATCAAGAGGGAATGAGTTTATGCAATGGAGTGCTGTCCTTTGTCTCAAAAGTCTACCATTCTTTGGATCCATTTCTGGCTATTCCTCCTATGTTCAGGAGCCCCAGGTTTCTGGGCCACACAGGGGCTGAAAGAATCATAGGGAGAATGCTGGGCACAGTGAAAACCAGGAAATGGTGAGTATGGTTTAAGCATCTGGAGACTGGGGAGGTAAACTAAAGCCCTTGGGACTGGCAATGGAAGGAGCAGAAATGGCGGGCAGGGGTTCCTCATTTTCCTCTCAGTCTGCTGGCCGTAGTCTTTCCCTGTGTCAGTTTATCCTTCAGCCCATTACTGTAGGTCTACTGAGGTTTGTACCTGGACCCTGGGTATCTTGTCACATTAGTG
Organism: Sciurus vulgaris; assembly: GCF_902686455.1. Lineage (NCBI taxonomy): Eukaryota > Metazoa > Chordata > Mammalia > Rodentia > Sciuridae > Sciurus > Sciurus vulgaris. Next base: position 1,248,363 of record NW_027632956.1, on the reverse strand, counting down.
CATGCTGTCTTCAGATTGACTGAAGTCCAATAGGATATTAGTGTGCTGGCAGCCTAGAATCTCCCTGGGTTATGAGAAGACTTGTAGAATCATTAGAGAAAAATAAGGGTATCAGTGTGCTTGCATCTTAGCATCTCCACAGGTTGTGTGGTGAAGACTGAGATGATTATTAAAAGGGAACCACAACTCCATGGTGGTCCTGCATGAAAGTGGCTGTGTTCTCTAGAAACCTCAGTTCCTCCTTCCTGCTCAGTTAGCTAAATATACAGGAAGCTTATCTCAAATTCAGAAACATGGGCTCCATTATAACTATTCTTAGCTCTATGAATAAATTTCTAATTTTTCGGGGGTCTTTTGAGTTGTACATTGGCAATAGAATTCACTTTGGTGTAATTATACAAGAATGGAATATATCTTATTCTAATTAGGTCCCCATTCTTGTGGATGTTTATGATAGTGAAATACCCTATGGTGTATTCTTGTATAAATTTTTTCAAAATTTTTAGCTACTTTTCAAATTTCCAATGCCAATTTTTCTCAATATTATTAATTATTTGTTTCTCATGATATATTTCAAATTGATTAAATGTTTTGTAACTTCTTCAAATACTGGATTGTACATGTTAAAGTTTAATTTTTTTTCCATTTGTGAGCAATTTATGTGAGAGGAAAACAGAAAAGTATCACTTGGCAATTAAAAAAAATGTGTGCATCTTCTCTCTTTGTCTTCAAAGGCACAGAAACTTATCATGAAACTTTTGTGTTTAGAATCACCTTTGAAGAACTTACTGTGTGATGCTTCCTTATATTAATCTCTCATGCTATCCTACTTCCATGTTTCAGAACTTACTGACATAAGGTGTGGACATATGCTGTGCCTAAAACTTCTTGAGGTATGTAGTGAATGTCATCCTCTGAGACTTTTCCATTTGGAGTGCAATTAGAAATATTCTAGGGAGCCTCTCAAGAATGTAGTTGGATGCTCTGCACCTGGGAGGAATTTCTTGACCTACAATTACTCTAAATGTAATCCTAGTAACCTGTGTGTTGAGGCAGGAGGATCACAATTCAAAGGTAGCTGCAGCAAATTTTTAAGGCACTTAAAAACTCACGGAGACCCTATCTCAAAATAAAATACAAAATAAAGACTCATTATGTGACTCCGTAGTGAAGTACCACTGTGTTCAATCCCCAATATAAAATAAAATAAAATAAAATGTTCTAAAGGACAATTTGGGTTTTTTTCTTTTTTCTTTTTTCTTTTATGTGTGTGTGTGTGTTGCTTTGTTTTAGCTACTATGAATAGGTTGCAATAAGAATGGAGTTACAACTATGTCTTTGACATAAGATTCTCTTTTACATGTGTACCCAGAATTTTTAGTGGATCCAATGATATTTCTATTTTTATTTTTTCAAAAAAGACTTTACAAACTATTTGGAAAACAACATCACCAAACTTATTTTATCACCAACAGTTGTACAAAATTTTCCTTTTATTTATATTCATATAATCTGGATAATTTTTTAATTTTTGCATGGTTTTACTATCCATTCCTGAAGCTGGGTTGAAGCTCCAGGAAGTCAATTTGACTAGTACCATGAATCCCTGAACAAGTTTGTTAAAATCTAGGCTTTTCAGAAGCCACTGTATACTCAGGAATCAGTGACCTGTACAATATTTGAGGAGTAGTTTTTAGACCTGGAGTTATTACTAGGGTGAGTAGTGGAGGGACAATAATCAGGAAGTGAACTCTCACTCAAGCTATGAATGCATACTGTGTTTCCCCCTATTAAATACATGAATTAAGCTAGATAGACACTTTATTTTTAGAAAAAAAAGTGGTGGAAGGATATGCTGTCAAGTCTCTTCTAAGGGAAAATTCACACGTTTGAGATATAACTCCTCTTTCTTAATCCCTGTTTATAAAATACATGTATGTACATGAATATTCAAAGAAAATCATTATTTTGTGGTGGTGATATTGTGTATGTCTAGTTACTCCTTTTTTTTTTTTTTTTCCAAAAAATGGTCAGCATTTTATTACAAAAGGTGAGAAGTGGACAGCAAATATCAAAAAAATTTTGAAACTTTCAGAGGAAAAAAAAGATTAACTGTCATTGGCAACAATTCAGAAATCAGGACACCTCCAAGTTACTTTAGGAAAATACCCTAAAGACTTAATACAAGTAAGGCTGACTTCTTGGTCACACTAATTTTTCAGTATGTGTTGGGAGAAAGCTCTACTTATTGTTGTTACTCAGGCACCCAATCTGACAGAACCCCAACTTAGCGTAGAACTTTCCAACATGAAGGCAGGAAAAATACTGTATGGAATGATCTACTATATCTTCATATTATGGGGAGTAGCATACATCATCTATTCATGGTTTGTTGGTTAAAGCAAGTCACAGTACTGTATCTTAATTTCTTATTTTTCTCTTTAAACTATTTTAAAATATTTTATTTGTTAAAATTAGTTATACATGACAGTAGAGAACATTTCTGTATTTTGATAAATCATACATAAATGGAGTATAACTTCTTTTCTCAGCTCTGTATCAATTTAGATGAAAACCTCAGTGAAATTTAGAGGTGGTGTTGGTTTGGTCCTGTTCTCTGTTTACTGAAGTTAGCACTGAATCTTGAGGATTTGGTCCCAAATAGATGGCAAATTGCTCAAGGCAGAATTTCCTTCTAAGTGTACCTCAGATTTTTCTACTCATTAGAGGGTAAATATTTTTTCAGTTGTTTTATGTATCTTAATCTCTCAACTCATTTATATCTTTGCCAAGGAGGGATCTTAAATATAAGTAGATGTTTATTTCTTCAGTTTCTAAATATTTGAGTTTTTTTTTTTTTTTTTTTTTTTTTTTTTATTATCAGGCACATACATGTCTTCTGCATTCAGTGGCTATTCAAGTCTATTGACTGATTTTCATTTGTGGTCTCTAATTTTTCCTTTTTAATAAGTGTTTAGACTTATGTGACATAATTAATTTCTTCCACTCTGTCACTTCTCTTTGTACCCTTTAATGATATCACTTGAGAAATAAAACATATTTTATATTGACCCATTTATAAAATATTTAGCCTGTTTTGTGTAACTCTGAAGTGGTGTACCTTTATTTCTTCCTTGAAATTGAAGTCCAGTGTAACCTACCATTGATATTTATTTCAGGCATCTCCAAAATTTAATTTGGAGACTTTGTCTCACTCAGTTTTTCAAGTTGGCCTTGAAATTAAAGTCTCCCTGCATTAACCAAATTGGCTGGTATTACAATTGTGTACTACCATAGGCCCTCTGCAACTCCCTTGCTTATAACAAATTGAATGTTTTAAATTTTTTCTTAACATTTAAGTAGGTATTACCTCTGAAAATTATTTACTCCATGGTATAAGGAAAGGGCACAATAACATATTTGTCTCACAGGTACCACCTTGCCCAAGCTGCCTTCTTTAAAAGGATGCTATATTTTCTTCTTCTCTACAGTGCAAACTGTCTTTTCTCCTGATCTACTTGAAAAGTGTCTTTTCAAAGGTTCTGTCATTTTATATATTTGACTACTGGGTATAAAAATTAAACTTTACTAAAATTGTACCTAAAGTCAGACACACACTTCATATTTTCCATTTACTTTTTTTTTTTTTTTTTTTTTTTTGATGCTGGGATTGAATCCAGGGCCTTGTGCTTCTGAGGCAAGTACTCTACCAACTGAGCTATATCCACAGCCCTGCCATTTACTATTAAATGAGTATTCACATTATGATCCTGTGTTGTAGTAATTTGACTTCAGAGAACTGGATTGAATTCCATATTGCCTGGCTGCAGAAATTTTATAATTCCATCATCATGTAAACCATATGTTACTTATCTGTGATATGCTACTTTCAGCTATCACCATAACATCGGAAGAAGAATTGAAGCTAAAGAAGGAGCAGGTTTTATTTTCCTGTTATGACCATAATTTCATGATAATATGTGACTCAAGAAGTCACTATTTCTATACAACAGTTATGTGTTACATATTTATTTGCCCTTTTTTGCTGATTAGGGCTTTGATTACTGTGTACATTTTGAAAAACTCCATACCTTTGTTTTTCTGGAAAAGAACCTATTATATTAATTTTAATTTTTAACCATTTTTGAGGGTAAAATTTTGTACCGTTCACTAATTCATTTTGTATATCATTACCAACACAGAGTTCCAAAAATTATTTGATATTGAAAACACTGAGTACCCACTAGCAAGAACCTGTCATTTATTCCTTTTTGAAACCTTACTATCCCTCAGATAGTAGGTACACACCCATAGGGCAGGGTCTGAAACCCTGTTCAGTCAGGTACACTTGGGTAAGAATTGTACCCAATTGTAATTGTACACAAATGTAATTGTAAGAATTGCAAGTAGCAAGTGAGATGGGAGTAGCATTGACAGTTTGGTTCAGTGTTTGTCTCTGGAGATCATGATTGATGATATTCACTTCTAGGTTCCCTCTCCTATATTTAGGACATCCAGCTTGCTTCAGGAAACAGGTGCTAGAAAATTTGTAGGGAGAATGCTAACCACCCTAAAAGCCAAAACTGATGACTGCACAGTGTGAATGTTAAGATTGGTGAGCCGAAGCTCTTTGGAAGAATTCGGACTGCCTGTTGATGGAAGTGGTTTTGGTGAATGGGGCCTGTCCCTTATAGTCTTTGGAGTGTGCATGTCTGAGGCCTCCTTGGAACAATTCATTCTTAAGTCCATTCTGGTCAGTCTAATGGGAAATGAAAGAGTAACTGAGGCCATCCTGTCAGATCTCTCCATGGTGTCTTCAATCATGGTCTGAAACCCTTTGTGGTAATAACTGGAAAAATCATGAAGAGAGAATCTCAACTCCATGTGTGATTTTGCTGCATGAAAGTAGTGATGGTCATTAGGAACCCATTTTCTTCTTCCTTCTGAACTTTCTAAATGTATGGAAAGAAAGAGCTCAAATCCAGTATCCTGTCCTTCCTATTTAGTTGTTTATAGCTCTACAATGCATTCCTAATTTTCCATTTCCTTATCTGCATTCCCATTGTGAACTTCATCTCACCAGAACATTGTAAACTAGCTATTTCCCATGCCCTATTTCACATGGACAAAATATTTTATATGTAAAAAATATATAAAACATAAAATATATTTAAAATATATAATATAAAATATATAATATGATATTATAATATTATATATGTGTGTATGTATATATATATATATATATATGTTTATTTATTTATTTATTTATTTATTTATTTATTTATTTATTCTCCCCAAATTACTAGATGGTACATATTTTAAATTTTTTTTGGATTTGTGAACACTTCACATGATAGGATAAGAGAGAATCACTTGATCCTCTCTGCAAATGGTGTTTCCATTTTGCATTTTTCTTCCATTGGCACAATTTTCAGAATGTATTTGAGTTGAAATCCCATGCCTTTGACTTTACATTATGTTGTGTCTCAATCTTTCCTCCCCCAGACCTTTTCCTGGGCTTTAGAACTGCTTTTCTTAAGGTTCTCACAGCTGTTATGCCTCAGGTCTTTGAAGTATCTAGTGAATATCACTCTCTGGGTTCTCTCCTTTAAGAGAACACCAGTATCAAGTATGTGGTGGAAGCACTCCAAGAAGTAGATGTACAATAGCTGGAATAATATGTGTCTCCCAATGTATCCTTCATCTAAAGGCACTTCAGCTGTCTTCAGTACTATTATGATTTATGCTACAATAAAAATGGGAGTGTAGCTATTTATTTAACATACTGTTTGTACTTACTTTTAATATATAATCAGAATTATTTTCACTGGATAATAGGCTAGTTCTACTTTTGTTCAAATGCCTTCATACTCTTTTCAAAACTAGTTGTGCAGAATTTACATCATTACCAATAGTGTCCAAGTGTTTCCTATTTTTCATACCTTCTCTTCTGGATTATTTGTCATTTTTTCACATTTTATAATAGTCATATGAACAGTGGTGTTCAGGATGAAACATGTCTGCTATTTGAGTTTTACAATAAATCCCTGATGGATTACTTTTAGAATTCAGTCCGGTAGCTTACATGGAGATTGATTGTTTTCTAAATTTCTTCTGGGCACAAACGAGGATCTGTTCTTATTAACCCATTCTGTGCACTACTACTGTTTGTTGTCAGTCATGGAGTGTCTTGCACACCACTTATTTGTCATCTAGGGAGATTGGCATATGTTCAGTCAACTTTGACCACAAAGGTTAAAATGTAGTTAAAATGTAGTTCATTGAATGAAAGATGTTCAATATGAGATATTCAGTGAATGAAAAGCCTTCTTCCAAGAGGAATTGACAGGATGTACTTATTATAGAGACAAGCTGGGAGATGGAGCTCAGGAAATGCTAAACTCACCACAAAGGATACAAGTGATGCAATGTTTTATTTTTTCTTTTAAATCATTGATGCAGGATAGGATAGATTGTAGCTCAACTGTCAGCAACATAAGATGGTCAAGTACCCTAGCAAATCCCTTCTCTAGGAATAAAGCATGTCCTTTGTGATTTAACTTCTTTTCTACCCTGACCCCAGGTGTTGAAGTATTGAAGTACTTGCATGACCATAGAAGACCACCACTCTTTCTGTGGTCTTGATACTTATTATTGTCTAAATTCTTCCTCTTAAGCACTAGGTAAATTAAGGTCTCTACCTCAGCAAACTTAAGAGTTAGGTTGTATATATACCATGCCAGTCTTTCTCTGGTGACCCTGACTATTGGTAATTCTGTTCTAATTGCACAGTATTTTGCCTAAAACTGAACTAAAGCCCAAGGCTACCACAAGTTTTCTTCCACATTTGATGGCAGGTAATATAGATAAATTGACTCATTTATTACTTTGCCAAGAGGGACTTGAAACATAATGTTTATTAAATATATTCATATAGAACAAATGGCCAGCAGCATCCTATTTTGTTATATTTCCAATGTCATGCTCCTTGTACTCTGAGATAAGTCCTTTATTTTTGTGCTGGTGCTTGCCCACTGCACATTGCACATTCTATACACACACTGCCAGTGAACTGTGCCCCAAGTATAAACATCTACCTTTAGCTTTGGTTGTATCATCCCTTCATATTTAATGTTATTCTTGATGTGGTTTGATTTATATAGACCATTCTATTGTGATTTAAAATACAAATAGATTTTATATACCTATGAATTTATTCATGGATTTCCTTGTGTTATGATTCCTCGGCTTTTATTATTGCAAATTTATAGTTGAATAATATATATTAGTGTCAGGAAGGGATAATAAATATTTTTCCTCTTGGAATACAAAGGTTTTTTTGGCTATTTTTATATATACTTCACAATCTAAATAAATTTTAGAATTTTTCCTCTGCTTCCTTCTTTCATAAAAAGTAATGTATACTATCATTTTGAAGGGGTAATATTTTAGATTTGAGGAAATCCTATTCTTTATCCTTATAATGATGAGTTTCTCATTGTACACAAACAGTATTTATTATTGAGTTGAAGGATTAAATCATGGTTCCTATCAAAACAGGTATTGTCTCTGAAGGCTCTGGAAATTCTGATACCCAACATTACATCTTCCATGGGTGCAAAATTCTATGAGCACAATTTATATGATCTTTCCCTCAGTTTTAAATGCTAACAATGGATGACATTATTCTTGAAACTTTTGGTATCTCTTCCATTAAGTCAGAATCTCTTTCTCATAGTTTATATTAGAAAGATGTCCAATATACTAAGCTAATATGAAAATAGGATTCATTCTCTAGAATTTTAAATTGTCTATTAAACTAACCTCTTAGCACTTCTATAACACGGAACACATACAGAAATTAAACTTCAAGTAAAACTTTTATCAGAAGATTGACATTATGCTTTACTTTTATTTTGTTTTGCTTATTTGTGGCCACTCATATGGAAGCAATAATGGTGTCCTTTTTTGTGCATTGACACTTTCTACCAAAGAAATCTGCCAGATTCTTCCCAATAAAGTTCATAGATTTCTTTTTATCATTATCTCCTCAGAATTTTTCTGGAATAATCTGTATAAACCATCACATTTTATACAAAAATAATTCTACTTTTCAAATTTCTATTTATTTGTCACTTGCTTTGGAGAACAAAAACTCAATTTTGTTTATTAGATATATAGGCTTTGAAACTGGAAGTTTGAAGCAAAGCATATCCTCATATATTTTCATTTTATTCTACATCAACATCAAAGGCATACACATTCTAACCTTCTATGTTTTCAGCAAAAGAGTTAAAAAATCCTGTTTCTAAGTGTATTTAAACTCTAAAATAAACTTTAGAAATAATAAGTGAAATACATATAAAAAATACAAGACTCAGAATTTGGAGCTCTTTGTATTCTGTTCAATGCTTTTATTTCAGTAATGTCATACAAAATAAAGCATCAAAGCAAGTTGATTTAAATTTTATGCAACCGAATATATTTACTTTCTCTTACATGAAATGTTGTCTATTGTTTTAATGCATAAAGTGTACCATTTTCACATATGTGGTAAAATATAAGTATCCTTTGATCAATTTGATTTTATTGCCTTCTTAACATGTTTCCACTACTCTTAGTAATAACAAAGGTCAATAACTGTTCTGAAAATTCTTTTAATTCACACTTTATTTTAACCTTTATGTTCTTTGGTACTAATTATAGGTGAGGTAGAATTACAAAAAAATCAGACATAGTATTACTTGGATGTTTTATAAAATGTCTCAAATATTAAAAACAAAACTATTACCATTCTCATTAGATTATTTTGGGTGTATACATTAAGATATTAAAGAATTCCTTGGAGTGATGGATATATATTTGAACTGATCACAAAGGATTCTTGTTGTTAATTGTAATTATAGCAAAATGCACAAACTGCTTAAAATATTTGAATTGAAATTCATCAATGAAAAATTTTATTGCTATACAAGAGCTTTACCTGGAGCAGTGGCATTGGCATCACTAAAAAGTTTACTACATATTCAGAAATCCCGATCCTGTCCCAGGACTACTGAATCTGTGTATGCATCAGCAACATATCCAATCCATGTTTGTTTTCATTACAATTTAGGAAGCAATCTTCTAACTCACTATAACTTTCTCATCTGAGAAATATACATAATTCATTTCATAAAATATTAATATAACCCTCAAATATATATTCTTATGTTTATCTTAATTTTACATTTTATTTCAAAAAACTATAGCATATATACATTTTTGGACTTATGTCATCCTTTTTCAGAGTTATGTAGTATTAGACAAGCATGCTTTGTTAAAAAGTATCTTATTGAATAATTGAGATTTCTCAACTTTGCAAGAACCCATTCTTATACTTCTCATTGGGTCAAATTAAAAACTCTGTCAATGATCATATGGTCAGTGTGTCATTTATATACTTATTCTTATATCAGGAACCAGTGACATTCAGAGATGTGGCCATTGATTTCTCTCAAGAGGAATGGGAATGCCTGAACCCTGCTCAGCAGAATTTATACATAGATGTGATGTTGGAGAACTACAGAAACCTGATTTTTCTCAGTGAGTATAATTTCCCTTCAGAATTCATAATTCACTATTAATATTGGATGTCCTTCCCTTGTGGAATATTTCTTGGTAGCTTCTGCTGAGCATGAGTGGTATCAGATACTTACTTTCATGGAAATTGATTGGGAAATGGGTGATACATACCAGAAAATATTAACTATATTCTTTTTAATGTTTAATCTCATTCTTTCTTGATATGATGATATACCCCTCACTTCAGGTTTGCCATAGAAATTCAACAGTGTAAAATATTGTGACCTGCACCTTAAATTCCAATGTGTTTTCTTTGATTTGTTTCATTTACTGTCAATAGTTGAGAGTTGTGCTCAGGATTTGCAGATAGAAACGTTTCTTATGTAATTTAATGGGTCTGTCAGGAAACTATTTGGAGAAATAATTTTCTAGAATCTAAAATATAGTACTAGGACATAAACATAAGTAATTCCAAGGAGGATTCCCAAGAGTTATTCTATTTTCCAGTAAACAATTCTCATTGTCTCCAAGTCATTCCTAGTCATCTTTCTGGATCAAAGGAAGAGCCATGGAATCTAACATGACAAGAGACAGTAGCTGTTTTAGTCAGCTTTTTTGCTGCTGTGACCAAAAGCCCTGACAAGGCATTTTAAGGGGTAATAGTTTATTTGGGACTAATAGTGTCAGAGGTCTCAGTTAATAGACAGCTCTATTCCTTGAAAGTTGACATGAGGCTAAAAATCATGCTAAAAGGCTTTGGTGGAAGGACATTTCTCACATGATGATCAACAAACTGAGAGATAGAGAATCCATAGACCAGATACAGATACAATATGTATACTCTAAAGGTGTGACTCCAATAACTCACACCTCTATCCATACCCTATTAGACTACAGATAGCTACTTTTCAGTTAATTCTATCAAAGAATTAATTCAATGGGTTAATGCTCTAAAGCCCAATCATATCACCCCTAATCCTTTTATTATAGTCTCACACATGAGCCTTTGGGAGATACTTCATATCCAAACCATAAGAGTAGACATATAGACAGGTGTGCCGAAATGAATAAAACCGAAGATTACTGATGATAGGTCCAAATGTCAAGGAGAAAACCATACTAAAATGTTAATTGAGAAGATTTCACCCAACAGAAATAAATTTTAAGAAATCTAGTTTATTTGTCTTATAGTTCTATAAGGGAATGCCCATTTCTAGGCTCATCATGGTTTCAAACTCTTTTAGGCTCCTTCTTCCCCTCATAATCTCCCAGTATATTCAAAGTAACAACCACAGTACTCCCCTTTTCCATTTAGGGTCTGCATGGACTGACATCTCTTTATTGATTTTGAAGGTCCTAGAAAACATGTTCACATTTGTGAATGCCTCGAGGTTAAACCATTGCAATGTATTAATATCCTAACCCAGTTTCTCTAATATGATTTAAATGTTTATTATTTTGTCATTGATTTCTTCTCCCCCCCACACAATTTTTAATTTCTCCATACAATAGATTTAGATGTTTTTATGTTTATAAACCCTCCAGGAGAACAGAAATACAGCAGTTATAGCCTTCTTCTCAAGAATGTGAGGAAAGAAATGCCAAGTTTATGTTTTCATTTTCTCAGCCCTGTGAATCATGGAATATAATCCCACAATTTCAGTGTTGCTGGGGCATCCTTTTCATTAAATGTTCCATTCAATTTTCTCAGCAAATTCTGAAAGATGATTAGGCACTTGGTAGTGAGAACTGACATGAAGTCCCTTTAATTTAGTCTCTTGTTTGATCCAGAGTTCTGTTGGCCCATCATCATTGCCAAATTGAATAGCAGGGCCAGGGCTCCAGTGCAGGCATTCTCATCCATCTCTTTAACTCATGCCTTACTATTTTTGATCTATTGAACACTGAAAAAGTGATTGTAACATTTTTTGTGAGTCATCACATGAATTGGAAGAGTGATGGGATAAATGATTTAATCTTATTCTGCAGTTTTATCAAACTACATTTCTAAAGAAAGAATTATTGAGAGTCCATCCTCTTGATATAATACTTATGAAAGGAATGCAGTGAGTTTATGTATATATGCAGAGAAACAAAAAGGATTCAACAAAGAATCCCTGTGAGAAAAGAAGAGATATCCTGTTAGCAGGGTGAATCACAGGAGATATTAATGTTGAAAACGTGAATTTCATAATTGGATCTAGAATTCAGTTTTGATGGTGTGATAATTCCTACACCATGATGTGTGTGTTTTGTGAAAAATCAGAAGGCCACATTTCAGAAATAGGAGAATTGAAAACAGGAGGGGTTTCTTCATAAACTCCTTGGTGACTTAGCTAGAACTTCAGGGTAATGATGGTTTGTTGAAAAAAAACAAAGTGGACTTTTTTTTGGTGGGGTACTGTTGAATGGACCCAGGGATGCTTTACAATTAGATTTATTACCAATTCCTAGTCCTTTTAATTTTATTTTTTATTTTGGGAGAGTTTCTCACTAGGTATCTTAGTACTTTACTAAGATGCTGAGGCTTGTCTTAAACTTGGTATCCTCCTGCCTCAGACATCCAAGTTTCTGTAACTATTGTGACATGAATGCCTAGCCAAAGTGAGCTTTAGACAAACAGCTTATTTGTTTTCTTGCCTCTCTACAGATAATGAAGTAACACACACATTTGTCGTAAATGCAATGAACTTCCAATTTCAAAGGAAATCAAATATTTCAAATCTGAAATCTAAGCATTGATAAAAGGCAAAATGAAATTCAAATTCAACATGTCACAATCTTGTTGACATATTTTTGTCACCAAAGAGCAAAAGGGAATGTCTGCCATGAACAAATTTAAAAGAACTAAAAGCCCTCAGTTTGAATTGATATTGGTTGAAAGTTGCTGAAATATTTCTTAACTTAGAATCCTCTAAATGCTTATTCATTTATACACTGAAGGACACCTGAGGGCTGAGAAGACCCCCAAGCTCCTGAGTCTCCTTCAAAAAATCTGCCTGTGTTTCTCAGTCTTCTATCATTCTGCTCACAATGCATGAATTCAGACATGTGAGAAGCAGCATTAGAAACATCTCCAGTAGCATACACTAGTTACCATTTCTTGTCTTTTAAAATCATATATTCCTGAGGGTTGTAATTAATTTACCTTAATTAACATTCAAATCTAGACTTTGTGATCATTGACTAGATAGAAAGTGTACTTGGAAAATATTTTTATGAATATTACTATCAATTCTAAATATCATTAATCAAGAGTTGGATGATAAGAACAGCAAAAAATTCTTTAGAAAATAAAGTATTTTTTGGGAAAGATAAAATAAGTTTCCAGTAGATTATTGTAAACTGCTTTTCTTTGCCACAGAATTTTCAGTAAAATTACCCTAAAAGACTTTGTTGTATTTTTAGATCCATCAATAATTTTTACATAACCAAAATATATCTTATTCTTTAAAAAATCACTACTTATGCAAAAATTAGTGTTTCAAATTTTTTGTTAGTTCTCAGTGATTTTGCATGAGTAAAGAATAAACCTAAGAGATCAGTTGGGAGAAGGTAACCATTCTAAAATTTTTTAGAAATTGAGGGGCAATGATTTTCACATAGGATGATATAAATTGTAGACACATGTGAAGTCCTATATGCTTGTCAATAATAACATCAATCTTCCTAGCCATAAAAAATAAATTTTTATTTTATTGCAGACTTATGTTTCTTCTAGTACTTTCCTATCTCCTTTTATCTTTGGGATTTTTTAAAATTTAATAAATCTACATCAAAAATGACTCTTTTGGAAAACTCTTACTTCAAATTCTATGTCCTTTCTCAGAGATATGCATTAGTAAAGAAGAACTCTAAAGCTAAGTCTTGAACTACAGGAAACAGTTCCAGAATTATGACAGGTATCAAGGCAAAGTGCTTTCCAACCAGAGGAGATAATGACTGACACCACATAAATGTACCTGAGATATGTACACTATTATCACTATACAAATATGTCATGAAAATTTCATATTTTATATGAAAATAAATTAAAAATTATTCTATTCATTTTCTATATCTTTTCATTCCTATGATATTCTCTTTAATTTTGTGAAGTATATTAATTTGTAACACAAATTGCTAAATCATACCACATTTTACTTTTTTTTGGTATTATTTTTGCTCTTTTATTGATTAAATAAATTTAAGATGACTTTAGGATACATTTTGTCATATTCCAAAAAGCATGGAATAAAATTTGTTCCAGTCCAGTTCTGAGCTCTTCTTGCTCTCTTCTCTCACAACTCTATTAATCTCTCTTCAATTGATTTATAGTTTTTCAAACATTAGTTTTTGGTGTTGAGATTCCCATATATGGACTTAGGAAAGTTCCTAAGTTCCTCTGAATTTTACTGAGTAGCCTCTTCTGCCTTCTCTGCCTCTTTTTTCATTCAGATTTGGAGCTTAGGCTTCCAAGATGAAGTTCTATGCCACAGATGGCTTTAATTCAGCTCTGAGTAGACTGGTAATCTTGGTGTTGCATCTCACATTTGACAGTACCTGTCTTGCAGTAGGCAGAGTGGGCGTCCCCAGAGGAAAAGAAAAGTACTTTCTTCCATCCTCCAACATTGGTAAACAATCATCATCTGGATGAAAACATTTTGCATGTAGATCTCATTTTGTGAAGATGATGGGCTGTTTTTTTTTTTTTTTTTTTCTGAGTACCAGTCATTATAAAGATATCTAAGGTTTCCTTTATTGATCCACAGTAGTTAAGGTCTGGAATAAAATAAAATGAAACATAAACCTTTGTAATGGTATATGGGAATGTAAAAAAAATTAAAAATATATTTCTCATGTCTGTTTAAAGAAAACAACTCAAGAGTATTGACAATCAATATCAATGACTATATTCCCTGGCAGTGTTTGATTTCCAAGTGTTTGATTATGAGAAGAAATCATGGAGAGTAAATGGGGATATCTAATGATTAATAGAAAAGAAGCAAGGGAGGGAGGAAGAGTGGGAAATAGAGAATGAAGACAGAAGTTAGCATTCAAGACAAATGGGATTGCTTTGTGTGAAAATAAAGAAGTTAAATAGGTCTCCTTCCACAGTGAGACAGATTTCTCTTCACTTTTTAGTTTCATCTATTGTTAGGATGCATTTTGACATAATCACAACAACATGGATAATAATTAACTCTAATTTTGTCCCCAGCACTCACCCTTAAACCTGCTTTCCCCTGCTCTCAGTCTACTCTATTGGGCCCTCTGCAATTTAAATATAGTAATTTATTTTAAAATGAGTGTCTAGTGAAATTAGTGATTTGGCTTTTCTGGCACATGAGCTCTGAGTAAAGCCTTTCCTTACTCTGCACAAGTACATTCTGGAATAAAATAAAATTAAATATAAACTTGTATAATGGTTTATGGGAATAGAAAAATGCACAAACACTTAAATTTAAAATGTACAAATATAGAAATGCACTACTGAATGATGGATCTTGAAATAGTGCACTCAACATCAGAGATTTAAACAAAAAATTACATCTCTGTTAAAATACAAAAATGACAACCACTAGGAGTGAAACCTGAATTTCAACAATAGAACATTTTAAAGAATAACTAAAGATGTGATGGGAGTTATAGATCACAAACAAGAAAATCTAAAGCAATTCTAATACACAAAATTCTTTTTTATTTTCTTGAAATTGCTTACATCCACCAAAAACCAGCCACATAACTAATATCTCTGATTTTATTCTTTAAATGTAAGTTCTTTCAAACACATGTTCTTATATTATTCCTTACCCTACAAAGCACAATCAAAAAATTCCCAGAATCATGGCAATGATGAGAACACCACATACTTTACACAATTTTACAAATTATGGCTTCAGAACATCCATGAAATCAACAAAAGTCTGTAAAATTCTTCATTTGAATTGAGACTGAAACTCCAATGATAAAGGGAAACCAGTTTTTTAATACTCACTTTGGGGCATCAGCAGAAATGGTAATATGTATTCAATACAAACTCCCTCATTTCTTAAAAACAAAACAAATTTAAAAAAAAGAAAACAGTATCTTCCCAATGCACCATACAACAGACTGAGAAAATGCAGTGCAAAAAGCAGCTCTCTTTTGTCGTCATCTCTAGGGTTCTCAGCTGACATTTAGGCTGACATGGAGCAGGCCCAAGTGTACAAATCTAACTCATTTGCAGAGTAATTGAGAGTATGCCCCAGAAGTCTACTACTTCCCACATACTACTGCAGTTGACTTTTGAATTTCATGCCATGAAATTCTGGTGTGTTTCATTCTTCAAGAACTTGCTGATTAAATACTCACATCAGCATTTTCATGGGAATGTTATAAACTATCAGCTCCTGAAAGGTATCTCATCTCTAAAAATGCCTACTCTTAAGGAATCCAGATCATAAGGGGAGAACTGATAGTTCTTACCAAAGCTCCTTGCTGAAAACTCTCATTGGAATGAACTTCCATTTAAAAGTGCTAATTTTTCAACTGTTCTATTCAGTTGATTTAACACAGGAGAAAATGTTGAGAAACTGAAAGACTGGCAATATCTGAAGAGGCACAGAATGGTAGGTGACTGGATCCTCTTCTGTTCTGACACTGTGAAATGTTCTGCTGGAAAACCATCCAAAGGCAAAACTTTCTAATGAATGTTTAATTTCATATTTAAAAACATTTCTGCCAGAAACCTTAGTTTCATGACAAGACTCACAGTCCTGTGGGGAGGTGACATAAGAGAAACATTTTTCCATGTCTATTTAAAGAGGAAAATGTTTGTAGTTGAACACAGACTAATTTTCCCAGTGAACAAATTTGGCCTGGGGCAGAAGGAGAGGAAGGCACATGGGGGAAACATTATATGCTCAGGTCATTATTATTTATGGAGCATTTTGGATTGATACAATTAGCCACTGTGACATGGTGGGGGTGGGCAGCTTTTCATGGCTCTGCTTGGCCCTTCTCAAAGTGTGGTTGACGAGGCTTCAGCATCAACACACAAGTGAACTTGAGTATGTGTGACCTTAGACGCACTGTGCTCCTTGAGTGACTTCTGTGTGGTCTGACTCTTACGGCTTTCCTGACATGGCCCTTATGAAGGAAGGTCCCTTGTTGAACAATAAGGGGGCTGAGGTTGGAAGGGTGCCCCACCTATGATGACAGGCACTCAGGAGGCTAAGCAGAAGGATCAAGTTTGAAGCCACCCTGAGCATCTTAGAGAGACCCCAGGGTACCAACCTGAGGACCATCCCCAGCCTGACAAGTGGGAAGATTTGAAATGGAGAGGGACTCAGGGTATGGGTCAGGTTCAGGCTACCCCTGAGAGCAGCACACACCTTGAGCTTGGTGTTTGAGAACTTGGGGTTTGGGTACACTGCCACCCAATTATCACCAGGATACCTGCTGCTTTTGGTAAATCCCAGAAACTCTTAGAAAAGAGGAATAGGGGGTGAGAAGAGGAGAGCACCCAGGCCCTTCTTGACCAAGCATCCCCAGCTGTGCTGCAGTTCTGCAGTCACACAAGGTCCATTTGCTTCCTTCCCCCAAGGGTTCAGGCATTTTAGCCTCCTATAACAACCTTGCTCCTGGGGAAATCTGTGGGGGAGGCAGGGTGATCATAATGACATGCCACAGAAAGTTGCACTGGGGACTCTGGGAAGGTCTGCAGTGGAGGGGCAGGTTAGCCTGGTCACAGGTGACCTGATTGAGGAGTCCTAGGGACAAGGAGAGATCAATGTCCTGTGGTGGACTTTCATCCCACTTGACACTAAGAACCTCACAGGAGAATGTGACCCTTGCTGTCAGGGTCAAAGACCCAGTATATCATGTCTGGGTAGGGTTCCAGCAGGGCCAGACACTAAGCAGTGTGCATCTGCCAGGTAAGGGCTGGAAAAGAGGAGAGGAGAAGGGGAGAACAGGTGTCTCAGGGCTGATCATGAGGAACAAAATGTGAAAGACCAAACTTAGGGTCCCTGTGAACATGTGGGACAAAGGGACCCCTGGTTCCAGCAGGTACTGGATGGAACATTGAAGCTCTGTTACCCAGTCTCCACAGTCACATTGTGACCTAATCCCTGATGCCTGGACAGCACCCCAAAACCAGATATTCATAAACTCAGTGTCAACCATGTCAGAAAAAAGCTGAAACCAGGCTCTGCAGACCTCAGACTGCAGCCAGGGGAGGCAGAGGTCATTAGGCTAAAGAAAGTTTACACTGGTGGACACAGACCATACTAAGGCCTCACACCCTCTCCAAGGCCTTGGTAACAAAGTCAGCTGTGCCTTACCTTCCCCCATGCCATTATGACACCAGAAACTGTATGGGAGTTAAGGAGAGAGGCTGGCCTAGGCACTGTTCCCAGACCACCAAGGGGAGAGGACACTGGAGAGGAGAGGACACAGGAAAGATCCCATGAGGCCACAGATCAGCCTCAACATCACATCAGAAGAGCAGACAAAAGGAGAACAGTGAGCACTACATTCACATGATTACTAAGTACATAAACTGTCCTCTGAGCCAGGCCCCCAGGCCCCCAGGCCAGCCATACTCAGTCTCCTGTGCCCTGGGGTTGAACACTCCTCACCTAGGAGTTCTCAGCCTTCTCTGTTTCCTTTGTTTAGCTTCCTCTCACACACCATTGCTTGGGTCTTCTGTGTCCCATGGGTGAATACCCTCTCACATCAGTGCTCAGTTTCCTCTCAGTACTGTGGGTGGAAAAACTTCACTTGCCCAGTTCTCACTCTTAACTGAGCCCTAGGTAATATTGTTCTCTTAGAGAACTCTTAGTCACATTTAGGCTAATGTACATCTCTGGACTTAAATGCATGTCCAGACCAACACTACTGAGCAAACTTGAAACATGTGAATACTTTCTATTTCCAACAATATTAGTAGGGCTTTGGTGATGCCATACAGATAGCCTCCTCACCAATGTCTGAAAACACAACATAATTTTAATGGTTGTGAATTCCAATTGCTCTGAGGACCTCGTTCCAACACTCATAGTCCATCATTTCCACAACTTTGCTCAAGTGACTCAGCTCTTATGAGTGATGTAGTGATGTAGCATGCCCAGGATTTCTGCCATCCCTCTGATCAGTGGATGGAAAGCTTATATTTAATGATTTTCAGGATCTTCTCTGATAGATCGCTCGCTGACTGCTCTCTTTTGACAAGAGATAAAACTACCTAAGACCTCTGGATCAGGCACAATGCACATCTTCAAGATACAGTGTAAAATGTTGCCATGGACAATTTCCCATCATCATGGAGAAGTTCTTCAGAACTTTTATGAAGCACCACAGACCTACCATCCCTGAACTAAATGTGAACTTTTCTCTTGAAAATGATCTAGGGGATGAGTCATCTTGATGATCACCCCTCTCCAAACAGAGGCCATCCTCCTCTAGTTTCTGTGATCAAGCACCCATAATCTAACTCTGCTCAATCTTGTCTGGGTCCTGTCCTAAATATCCACTCACCCATCATTTCTCAGGGTACTCTGACTACTGTGGCTGAGTTCCTCTCACCCACTAGTGCTCAGACTCTACTAGGTCCTCTTGATGATAGTCCCTTTTCTAACATTGTTCAACATTCTCTGTTTTAGCTGCTAATTCATCTAACCTGATGTTACTCATTCTTCTCTGGGTCCTGTGAGTGAACCACTTTCAACTAATAGTGCTCAGTTTCCTCTGTGTATTTTTTCTGTGCTACCTGAACATTCCTTGCTCATTCTACCCTGGTCCCTTGGGTGAGTGTTTCTCACCTAAGAGTTCTCAGTCTTCTCTCTGTCATGTTCTAGGTTCCCCAAGGCTATCCTTGCTCAGACTTCTCAACTAAAAGTGCTCAGTCTTCTCTGGATTATGTCCTTAATCTCCATTCACACACCATTGCTCAGTGTCATCTGAGTCCTGTGGATAAATGCATCTCTTCCACCAGTGCTCAGTTCCATCTGGGTATTGTGTGTGGACACATTTAGTCTACCACTGCCCACTCTCCAATGAGACCTAGGCCACCTGGTTTCCTTAGTGAATTCTCTGGGAGAGTCCTGCTAATGTCAATATACCATCTCTAGCCTTACCTGTGTATCCATGCCAATGAGACTGTGGACACTTGGAGAGACGTGGTTTCTTCCTCTTTTAAACAACCTTAAGAGGCCATTGGTACTAAATGCAGACAGGTTCCTCACCAATGCCCAAGGCCCCAAGACAATTTAAGTGATGTCAATTCCCACAGCACAGAGAACGTAATTCCACCACTCATAATTCACCATTTTCACACCATTCCTCAAGTGATATAGCATGCCCAGCATTTCTGACACCTTTCTGAACAGTGGATTGAAAGCATATATTTAAGTATTTTCAGGATCTCTGATATTTCACAGACAACTCTCTTTTGACAAGAGAGAAAACCTACTAGGAACTCTGAGTCAGGCACATTGTACACCTTCAAAGGACAGTGTGAAATATGGCCAAGGACAATATCCCAACATAATAGAGACTTCTTTTGACCTTTTAAAAGGGACCAGCTCCCATTTATTCCTGAAGTGAATGAAACATTGGTCCAAGGGACACTTTAAAAATGTCCCTAAAACTGTGAGTCCTATGGGTGAGACTCCCTCTTGCAGAAGACCTCTGTCTCCTCTGGAACCCATAGTCATGCACCCCATATCTATCTTGGCTCTGTCTTCTCTGGGTTTGAGCCTAAACCTTCTCTCAAAAACCATTGCCCAGGGTCTTCTGAGTTCTTTGTGTGAGCACCCCTGATCCAGAAGTTCTCAGTATATTCCAGGACCTCTGTTTGACTGTACCTCATGTAGCAGTGCTCTCTGCCATGTGCTAAGTTACTATTTACAATCTTATCTCAACCTCCTGTGGCTCCTGTGTGTGATCATAAGTAGCCTAACATTGCTCAGTCTTTTCTGGGTTCTTTCTTAACCTAACATACCTCACCATTGCTCTGTTTCTTCTAAGTCGTCTTGGTGAGCACCACTATTAAAATTGTGCCCAGTCTTCTCTGTTTCTTTTTCCTGAGTTACCTAATCATTCCTTCCTCATTCCTTTCTGGGTTCTTTGAGTGACCACCCTCACTAAGGAGTGCACAGTCTTTTCTCTGTCTTGTTGTATTTTCCCTAAGACAAACCTTGCTCAGAGTCCTCTGTGTCCTGTGGATGAGTGCCCTTCATCTTACAGTGCTCTGTATTCTCTGGGTCTTGTCCTTAATCTCCATTCACACACCATTTCTCAGTGTCATATGAGTCATTTGGAGATCTCCCATTGCACACAGGAGTTCAGCTTTTGATGAATATTTTTATTGAGTGAGCCTTACCCTCTAGTACCCTTTACCCTCCATGTTCTCTTGGTGATTGCACCTCATCCAGTAGGGCTTAGTACTCTTCTGGATCTCTGTGTGAGTGCCCTCACCCAGCAGTGTTCATTCTCATCTGAGTCATGTACTATGTTCCCCTAGCCAATCTTTTCTCTGCCTCATCTTCCTTCTGTGTATGAGCATATACAGTCTAAGAGTAGCCAGCATTCCCTGGTTTCTGTCTTAACCTCAACTACCACACCATTGCTCAGAGTCTTCTGAGTCCTGTGGTGAGAGTCACTCATGCACAATTGCTCATTTTTACTGAATATTATTACCAAGCACCCCTTACCTTTCTGTTCTCAGTCTGCTCTTCATCCTCTGGTGAGCACCTATCGCCCAACATTACTCAAACTCTTCTGGATTCTATGGATTTTTGCTCCTCATTCACCAGTGTTCTGTCTCCTCTGGGTCTGTGGGTGTGTGCTCTTGCCCAGCAGTGCCAAGGCTTCTCCATGTCCTATGCAAAGAAAAATCAGATCAAAGGGAACATTTGTTGCACTCAACTACTTTGTGCAAAATAAGTGGGTCTTCCTGGTGGAAATGATGCTGTTTTTGAGTGCAGGAAGCAAGTTGCACACATTTCTGTAGCTCTTCACCATGGATTGGCTAAATAAATACCCATTTGTGCTTTATTAGCCTTTGCAGGATCACTGCATTAAAAGGAATCAATGGACAAAACAAGAAACCATCCTACAACAGGAGGTAGCTGCTCATTTCCCTGTTGTGGATTCTTCATGTGACCCAGGTTTAGCATGGCCAGGAAGGGACCTGGATTAGAGCAGAGCTGTGTTTTCCTGTGAACATGAATCACATACATCCTGATCACGGGTATTAGAAAGACTGGATGCCTGTGAATGTGACTCAGGTGAGTCCTGAGCAGGGGTAATAGGAAGACTGGGTGCCTTTGAAGGTGACTTAGGTGAGTCCTGAGCATAACTGATAGCAAGACTGATGTGCCTGTGAAAATGACTCAGGTGAGTCCTAAGCAGGTGTGAGAGCAAGACTTGGTGCAGCAATCCTCAATACACAGGTGAGAGAACAACAGCCCAGCAGTGCCTTACTCAGTTTCTGACTCTGGAAGTCAATGTGGGCTGACAAGTCCAAGTGCATAGTCCTGCCCATGTCCAGCACTGACTTCTGCACACAGGTTACCAGACACACATAGTGCCTAGAGAGGTGCAGCATATCTGGCAGTGTTTGGGTACAGGGCCACTTCTTTCCATAGCCCAGCTGTGGAGGCTCTCCCAGACACTGCATTTCCTGCTCCCTACCAGGATCAAGGAATGATGTACTCCCCAGTATCCTCCTTTCCTGTGTCCCTTCCTATTGCTCTTCTCCTGTGGCCACCCTGGTGCATACCTCTTGAGGAAACCAAACACGTGGGAAGAACTGGATTTTGGTTATGCTCACCTTCACTGAAACTGAAGTCAGAGATTTAGAATAGCACACTTGCTTCCATGCAGAGCAATCCATAGGGACTTTCAGGAGAAAGAGAATTCACTAAACACTAATATGGAGAACTTCAGTCATCCACCCTTGTGAGGCCTGAGGACTCAGCACTTGGCAACATAAATAAAAGAAGGAGAGGGATGTCAGATGGCACACTCTTGGTGGGCAAAGACTTTCTTAACATGAAAATACCAAGTGCCAGTGAGGAGTTGAAATGGGTGTTTCCAAACATTCAGGTCCAAGAGCCAGTAGAAAGAACCATAGAAAGCTCATTAGAAATGAGACAAGAACATGACACAGCCCCAAGCTCGCCTTTATGGGGTCACTGATGCAGATGGAACAATCAGAAGATGCTCTGCCACTGGACCATGTCTAGAAATTGGGAAGCACTTGAAAGGAGAGTTGTTCATGCAGTAAGGAAGGTGGAGCCCATGAAACATGCAGGGCAATGTGATGTGGAATTTGTTCTTCAGAGAAGGGAGAAAGTGCTCAAGTGGTGAACAGTGAAGGTGAAATAGCAGAGGAATTGGACACAGTGCAGGGCCACAGTGGGACTGAGGAGAACACCTGCAGAGTGGGAGCAGGTGCTGTGGGATGGATTTAACTGAGGTGCCCTGTCTCTGCACATGTGTGGTTCTGCAGTTTGACAATGGGACTGTGTGCATTTGTGCACAGGTAGGATGTCAGGGAAAACTGTGGCATTCCTTAGCTTAGTCCCTTGTGGAACATTTGTTTTCTGGAAGATAGAGAGCAGTCCTCCCACATTGAGCTCTGCTCAGGCTGATTACCTCTTCCTGGAGAGCCCTTTACCTGAAAGTCCCTGCAGTATTCTCCCAGCAGCCCTGTAACTTACTCCAAAAGGTACCGTCAATCAGTCTGGTCTTGGCCAAGCCTGCGAGCCAACCTCAAGAAGACATTGCAAAGGAGTTGAACCTATCACTCTTGAGGTCAGACTGGACCCTCTCTGAGCTGCAGGACTGGACTCCTCCTCAGGACCAACACAGTCAGTGGGACTGAGTCTCCTGTGGGGTGTTCTGGAGACTCCAGGGAGAGCCAGACTGTGGAATATTGGTGGAGAGGCAGAGAAGGTGAGTAAACATTGTATGGGGTTTTTGGGGCAAGATTGGCAGTGTGCTGGGAGGGGGCACCCATATGGGCTCTGACCTGAGGGCCTGAGGATAGGTGGAGTCTCCTGGTTTGATCCTTCTGTGGAGATTGTAGGACAGGTCATCCATGGTTGAGAGCATCTTTTCTGCCCTGAGTCATGCAAGACACTCCACACACATGGGGTCATGTACAATGTGCATCAAAACTATAAGGGATCAGTGATTGCCTCAGCTTCCAAATGGCAGAGGAGATTCAAGGGGTTGATGTTCATTTGCCAGTGTTACCCAAAGAAAGAGGAGCAAGCCAGGTACAAAAACCTAGGCCCATCTGCCCTGAGGCCATGCTCTGAGTGGTACAGGCAACACCATCCAGGAGGAGGATGCAGACAGGAGCTGGCCAAGGAAGAGCAATTCCTGTTCTGTGGCCTGTGAGGCTGTTCTGCCTGGGTATTCCAGTGAGATTACAGGCAGATGTTCCTTAGGGAGCCCCACTTGGTGGTGGGCTCATTCAGATACTTAGGTTTTCCTAGGTTTAACTTCAGGAGCACAGATTAGCCTGTGTGTACATAGGAGATGAGGTACAAGGCATGGGGTCAGCTCCAGACCTCGTTCAGAACTGTGCACATCCAGATCAAGATGAGGAAATGACCAAGATAAAAACCAGGCAATCACATCTAGAAATATCTAGCTCAGCCCATCATATGACTGTGACCAGGGGCAGTGACAGGCATGTGAGGCAGAGTGAGACTGGTTTTGCTGGGTACTCAACTTCTCCACAGGAAGGGAGGTCAGGGATCATACTGTGCCCTGATGCTGTCTCTTGGCACATCTGTCTATGAATGTTTAAACCTAAAAATATTTGTTGATTTGAGATACTGCATGTGGAATTCAGGATCGTTCTGCCCAACAATTTTTTTTTTTTTTAATTTAGACACAGGATCTCACTAACTAGACCCAGGCTGGCCTCAAACTGTGGCATCCTGGAACCTCAGACACCTGGTAGCTGGCATTCACAGGTGTGGCCACTTCACCAGGCCCTGTGGATGTTGTAACTCAGTGACCACTCTCAGGGAAGATTCCTGCACTATGGGATAGATCAGCGGTCTCTTCTTCAATGACCTTCTTTCAGATTTGGGAATCTCCTGAGTCCTTGGAGGACAATGTGGTCCTGGGGCAGTTTTTGTCTTTGCCTTGGAATGTGGCTGCAGATTTTTCTGCTGACCAGATCTCGGACAGTGTGTCCAGGACACAGGTGAGAGGGATAGAAAGATGGGGACCGTAACTGGAGAAAAGTATCTAATCTTGGTTGTTTGATTTATGACCCTGACCTGAGGCACTTCTACCCCTGCAGAAAGGGAAGGTTTGTAGTGAAAGGACAATAGAAATATTTGTCTCCCTCTAGAAGCAAGGCAGTGGGTGTTATTTTGGAAATCCCAGATTGACAGGTGTTCCTGGCCTCATGAGATGATGGCCAGGCTCAGTGCTCTGGAGTGGAGAGGAAGATGTCCTCATCCAGCCTGGTCAGAGATGGAATGGAAGAGTCCTCTATGTGCCTTTCTGATCAGCATTGGCAGTGGAATGTGAATGTCTTTACTGCTTCCTCTGGCCTCCATCTCTTTGCTCACAGACCAAAGTGATGCCGGGTGGCTCTGGGCAAAAGTCTCAGGTGGGCTTCATGCAGGTCATCAGTGCTTTCATCATCTCCACCTACCCAGAGTTTTCCATGGCAGCGGGTGCTGATTTGAAAAACAATAAAGAAAGAATTGAATTGCAGGTAGAATGATTTCCAATGGCCCTGGGTGTGAGTTATCAGCCAGGGTCACCTGGTCACTATGCTGGTGCCTCATTGACCCCACAGATGGATCACCTGGGAGCCTGACCCAATCACAGAGGGACTCTCAGATAGAACAGCAGGAGTCATATTACTGAAGGGATAGATGAGAAAGAGAAGATATGGGTTCTCATCTTCAACTTTAAAGAAAGGTCTGTGTTTGGGGACTGTGCCCAGGTGCATGTACTTTAGGGGTAGATGAGGAGAGGGTGGGTCTCAGAGAGCAAATGTTGGAAGCACACAGGGTCAGGATGATTGTGAGTGAGAAGAGAGGTAGGTCTGAGCACGTGCTGTGAGCCCCATATCTTCACAGATGTCTCAGGGATCTTTGTGGTGTACAACCACAGATCCTGTGCAGTAGGGCAGCCCCATGAGGTAAAAGGGGCCCTGGGAATTTGGACAGGACAGAGATTTCAGAGTCTTGGTTGAGTAAGAGGAAGGTGCTGACCAGGGTCACTGTCCACTGCAAGTTCACCTGCTACTACTGCACATGGCACACCCCAGGCATGTACTTCAGGGCTACAGGTAAAACTCAGCTGAGGAACTGTTTTGGTGCTCACTTTGGCTAAAAGGGTCTTTTCCACTGAATCCTAAAGTCTGTCACTTCCCTTCAGAGCAGGTACCGGATTAGCTAAAAGGATGGAAAACATTCATCCCAACAACCCAGGTCCAGAGCACTTGCTGGACAATAAGCAATGTCTTCCAAAGCAGTTGCTCAGGAGGGAGAATTGTCAGAGTAAGGCTGACCAGGTGCCAACCCTATCAAACCATAATCCTGGTCAGGGTCTGACCAGGCTTCTGAGCAGTTTCCCAATCATCCACTAGGGAGCTGGTGGGAAGCTCTGTGTTCTTTTCACTCACAATCTCTGAGTGCCCTTGAGGGGATCTCTGCATCAACCTGACACACAGAATCAAATAACACAGTGCTCCACACCCCTCAATTCTGCAGGATGCACTCAATGGAGGATGGGGACAGGACCCAATTAAAAATAGAGAATTTCAAAGAATGTTCAAATTGCTTTTTTCTCAGTGCCTGTCATTTGCTTCCAAAGTCCCAGCTCCCTGCAGGCAGCCATTCCTGCCCAGGAAGGGAGTTTGGCCAGGCCACAGCCAGGCACAGGAAGGAAGGGAGGACTTGGGACACTGACTGCACTCTCTCCACAACCCCAGATATCCACTCACGTGTCTCCTGGCTCAGTGTCTGTGGACAGCAGTGCTGTTGTCGATGTTTTTGGTAGATCAACTTCTCTTAGCTCTGTACAAATTGCAATCAAATTCATTTTTTTTTTATTTCTGATACTAGCAAAGTCCAGCCCATCAGCAGTAACTTCAGATTCTTGGGTTCCACAAAGTCTAAAGGTCATCCCAGGTGCCTGCTGCCCTACAGGGACTCCCAAAAGTCCCCTGCCTGCTGACCCTGTGCCCGTCACTGAGGTGCTGTTCATGTCCCCTGAACAGTAGTGGCCATGAGCTGGGCCTGGGTGTCCCAGTTTTCAGGGTCTCCTAAGTCCCCTCCTCAGCTCCCCACCCACATTCCCTTCTCCCCTGTGCCAGGTCCCACAGTAAGACCTGCTAAGGATATGGAACTCCACCTGCCCATCCCATCCCAAGCTGCTTCTCAGCTTCAAGGAATGTAACTGAGCACAGTAAGTGCCAAAGAGAGAGTTCACATGGGAGGGCCCATAAGCCTGGAGGCTCACCCCATGCTTAATATCCCCTCCCCAGTTCTGCATTGAGGGAGGATGCAGCTGCATACCAGACCAGTGGAAAAATGAGAGGACATGGGGCAGAGTCCTTGGGTGGGAATTACCTTAATCTGGCTTGCAGATGTACAAGTTATGTGGGTGAGGGCAAAAGGAAGCCCACAGTTCCAAGTCATGCATAATATCCTCAACATGACTTCTGACACTCAAATAATATCCATAATGTGAAATCTTTCTGTCATAATAATCTCACACTGACCTCTGAAAATCACATTAAATCCTAATTGTGACATTTGATACTCTCATAATATACTCACTGTATCCAATGACACTCAGACTATATCCTCACCCTGACCTCCTACACTCACATATCCTCAATGCAATATTGCAGAGTCACATCATGACCTATCATCTGGCTACTGGAATTGTTATAATACCCTCAATGTAGCCTCTCAAACTCACCTACTGTCCTCACTATGACATCTCACAATCACATAATAGGCTCACTTTGATCTCTGGCACTCACATGTTAGCCCCTGTCCTCTGACATTCACATAATACCCTCAATGTGACCTCTGATATTTATAATATATTCTCAATAAGACCTCTGATATTCACCTAATGTATTGAAGTTGGTCCACAATGTTGACAGAATATTCCCTACTTATGGCCTCTAGGCATTCACATAATATCCTAAATTTGACCTCAGATACACAAATAATATCTTCATTGTGGTTTCTGAATGTCATGTGATGACCTCAGTGTGCCCTGGCACTCACTGAATATCCTCACTGAGATTTTTGATACTTACATAATATCTTCAAAATTGCCTTAGACATTGAAAACGTATACTAAAGGAGGTCTGTCTTTCACATAATACCCTCACTGGGGCCACTTAAACTCATATAATTGCCTCACTGTGAAATCTTACACTGATATAACACCCTCACTGGGAGCACTGGCATACATTGATACACTTAATGCCCTCACCTGGCCTCTGACACTGACATAATATTTTCACTGTAACCTCCAACACACAGTAATATCCATAATGTGACACCTGACATTCACATATTACCCTCACCATTGGTTCAGACATACACATATTATGCTCCCTATGACACTTGACACTCTTAATAATGCTCAGAGTACACCTGAAGTGCTGATATAATAGCCTTAGTATGTCCACTGACCCATTATCCCTTCACTGTGTCCTCTGATCCTCACATAAAACATTCAATGTGACTTCTGACACACAATAACATCATCATTGTGACTTATGACTCTCATATTTTACCCTCACAAGGACCTCTAACACTGACAAAATACTGCTATTGTGACCTCTGACAATAAATAATATTCTCTGTTAACCAATGACATTGATATAATATCTACACTCTGACCTCTGACACTCATACCCTCACTTTGAGCTCAGACACTCCCTTTATTCCCAGGCTTTAGACTTGAATATTCACAAGATACCCTCACTGTGGTCTTGTCACAAAATGCCCTCTTTGTGGCATTTGATGCTTACATAGGACATTGACTGGGGCTTCTGAAAGCTCATATAATATCCTCACTTGCCCTCTGAATCTCAGCTAATATGCGATTTTGACCTCTGAAACTCATATATTTCCCTCTGACATTGATATAATTTATTCATTCAGCCTAAGAAACTCACATAGTACCCACACTGTGGCCTCTTATAGTTCCATAATTTTGCAACTTTGCCCCTGAAACTGACATAATATCCTCATTTTGACATCAGAAACCATATCCTCACTGTGGACTTTGAAACTCACAAAATACCCCCAATTAATTTTGGACACATAATATATACTCTTTCTGAGCTGTCATACTCACATAGTAGCCTCAAAGTTGCCTCTGACACTGTCATATTATGCTTTGATCTATCTCAGTCACATAATACCCTCTGTAAATTGAGATACTCACATAATATTCTCATGTGTCCACTGACATATCATGCCCTCACTGTGACCTATGACATTCAAAAACTATCCTCACAGTGTCTTATAACTCTCAAATAATATTTACACTATGGCCACTGCCACTCAATACCCTATTTGAGCCCTTTGTCATATCCCCACAGGGAACACATACACTCAGATAATACCCTCACTGGCCCTGTACATTCCCATAGCATGCTCATTGTGACAACTCTCACTCACATAATAGCCTCACTGTGTCCTCTGATCCTCAAATAAAACCCTCCCTGTGGAATCCAACAATCACAAAATACCCTCACTATGGCCCCTCACATTCAAATAATAATCTCACTCTGATCACTAATGCTCAAATAACACCCTCACTTTGGTTTCTGACACTTACATATTACTCTCACTTCATCTGACATTCATATAATACCCACATTGTGACTTCTGACATTCACATATTATCATTGCTGTGGGCTCTGTCACTCAAGTAATACCCTCAGAATGATCTTTGACATTCACGTAATATTTTCAATATGTCCTCTGACAGTGACAACGTATACTAAATGAAGCTTCTGTGACTCACATGATATATTTTTCTGTGGAATTGGACACAGAATACACTCAGTTTGGCCACTGAAATTCTCATAGTATCCTTTCTGTGACCTGTGACTTTCAGATAATATTCTTACTAGGACTCTGACACTAACATAATGTCTCCACTGTGACCTCTGAAGTATTTAATAGACTCATTGGGATTTCTGACACTAAAATAATACCCTACTGTGGCTTATGACACTAAAAAATACCTACTTTGGTCACTGACACTCATGTAATATCCTCAACATGACTTCTGACACTCAAATTATATACACACTGATTTATCACTTTCACATACCAGCCTCACTTTGGCCTCTGACACATATTATCCCAACTGTCTTTTTAAAATATTTTTATTTCATCTAATTATTTGTACTTGAGAGTAGAATGCATTTATACATTTAGGTAGATCATACATAAATGGAGTGTAATTTCTCATTTTCCAGAGTGGACATATTGTAGGATCACATCATGCAGTCATATATGTTCATAAGCTAATAATATCTATATCACTCTGGTATACTGCCAAACCCATATTCCTTTTCCTCCCTTCTCTCCACACTCTACCTAATATAAAGTATCTCTATTTTTCCCTAGCTCCCCTTTTGATGAATTAGAATCTGTATATCAGAGAAAACATTTGACTTTGGATTTTTGGGTTTGGCTTATTTCAGTTAGCATATTTTCCAACTGAATCCATTTACCAGCAAATATCAGAGTTTCATTCTTTAAAATTGAGTACTTTCAGATAATATTCTTGCATTTATTTTATATTACATTTATTTATCCATTCATCTGTTGAAGGGCACCTAGGTTTGTTGCATAGTTTAGCTATTGTGAGGTGAGTTGCTATAAACATCAATGTTTTTGCAGCACTTGTAGTATGCTGATTTTAAGTCCTTTGTATATAAATGGAGGAGTGGGAGAACTGAGTCAAATGGTGGTTCCATTCCAAGTTTTCTGAGGAATCTCCATATTGCTTTCCATAAACATGGCACCATTTTGCATTCCCACCAGCAATGTATAACTGTACCTTCTTCTCCAACTCCTAACCAACATTCTTTTCTTGTATTCTTGATAATTCCCATTCTGATTGGAGTGAGATGAAATCTTAGAGTAGTTCTGATTTTCTTTTCTCTAATTGCTAGAGATGATGAAGATATTTATATATTTGTTGATTGTATATATTCTGTGAAGTGTCTATTCAGTTTCTTAGTCCATTTATTTATTGGGTTATTTATTTGATATTTAGTTTTTTGAGTTCTGTATGTATCCTAGAAACTAGTGCTTAATCTGAGGTGCATGTGGTAAAGATTTTCAACCTATCCATATTCTCTTTCTTGACATAATTTATTGTTTCTTTTGCTGAAAAGAAGCTTTTCATTTTGAATCAATCAAATTGATTCTTGATTTAACTTCTTGCACTTTAGGTGTCCTCCTAAGGAAGTCAGATCCTAGGCTGACATGGTGAAGATTTGGGCCTAATTTTTCTTCTAGCAGTCACAGAGTTTCTGTTCAAGTGCCAAAGTCTTGAACCACTTTGAGTTGAGTTTCATGCAAGGTGAGATATTAAGGTTTAATTTCATTTAGGTACATGTGGCTTTCCATTTTTACCAGCACCATTTGTTTAACAGACTATTTTTTAGTGGTTGTTTTGGGCACCTTTGTCTAGTATGAAATAGCTGTATATATGTGGATTTGTTTCTGTGTTTTCTATTCTGTACAATTGGTCTATGTGTCTGTTTTAGTTCTAATACCATGCTGTTTTATTATAATAGCTCTGAAGTATAGTTTGAGGTATGGCATTATGATGCCTCCTGCTTCACTTTTCTTACTTGGGATTGCTTTGACTATTCAGGGTCTCTTATTTCTCCAAATGGATTTCATGATTGGTTTTTCTTGTTATATGAAGAATGTCATTTGGTTTTAAATAGAAATTGCATTAAATTTGCATAACATTTTAGGTAGTATGGCCATTTGGCAATATTAATTCTGCCTGTCCAGGAACATGGGAAGTCTTTACATTTTCTAAGATCTTCAATTTCTTTCTTCAGTGTTCTGTAGTTTTCATTGTAGAGATCTTCCACCTCTTCTGTTAGGTTGATTACCAAGTATTTTATGTTTGAGATTATTGAGAATAGGGTTGATTTATTTCTCTTTCAGTGCATTTATTACTGATATATAGGAATGGATTTGATTTGTGGATGTTGATTTTTATACCCTGGTACTATGCTGAATTCATTTACTAGTTCTGGAAGTTTTTAGTGAAAATTTTTGAATCTTCTAAATATGGAATCATATCATTGGCAAATAGTGATATTTTCAGTTCTTCTTTACCTATTTGTATACTTTTAATTTCTTTCATCTGTCTAATTGCTCTGGATAGAGTTTCCAAGGCAATGTTAAATAAAAGTGGTGAAAGAGGTTATCCTTGTCTTTTCCCAGTTTTTACACAGTATGTTTTCAATTTTTCATTATTTGGAAATATTTTGGCCTTGGGTTTAGCATATATAACTTTTATGATGTTGATGTATGTTCCTACTATTCCTAGATCGTCAAATATTTGGAACATGAAGTGTTGCTGTATTATGTCAAATTCTTTCACAGCACCTATTGAGATCATCATATGATAAAATGAATGTTTTTTTGATTTTTGTATGTTGAAACAGCCCTGCATCCATGAGATGAACTCCAATTTATCATGGTTCACTATCTTTTTAATATGTTTTTGTATGCAATTAGACAGAATGTTATTGAGAATTTTTGTATCCAATTTCATCAGGGATATTGATATGAAGATTACTTCTCTTGATGTGTCTGCAATTTTGGTGTCAGGGTGATATTAGCCTCATAGAATGAGTTAGGAAGGGTTCCATACTTTTTATTTCATTGAATCATTTGAGGAATATTGGTGTTAATTCTTTTTTGAAAGATGCAGAACTTGGCTGAGAATCCTCCTGGTCCTGGGCTTTTCTAAATTGGTAGGATTTTGATGGCATTTTCTATTTTATTACTTGAAATAATTCTGTTTAAATTGTGCATGACCCCCTGATTCAGTTGAGATATGTCATACCTTTAGAAATTTGTCAATGTCTACTTAGTGGAGTATAAATTTTCTACTTAGTGGAGTATAAATTTTCAAAATATTTTCTAATAATCTTCTGTATTTCAGTAATGTCCATATGATATTCCCTTTTTCATCACATAGTTTGGTAATCTGGGTTTCTCTTTTTCTTTTTTAGTGTGACTTGGGGTTTATGAATTATACTGATCTTTTCAAAAAATAAACTTTGGTTTTGTCAATTTTTTTAATTGCTTCTTTTCTTTCAATTTTATTGATTTCAGCTCTGATTTCAATTCTTACCTGTCTTCTATTGTTTTGGGTTTTGGTTTGTTCTAGTTTCTCTTTGGTTTTGAGATGTAATTTAGGTCATTTATTTGTTGACTTTTTATTATTTTTATAAATGAGATCAATGCAATGAACTTTCCTCTGAGGACTATCTTTATAATGTCTCAGAGATTTTGCTATGTGTATTGGTATTCTCATTTACCTCTTGGTATTTTTTTCATTTCATTTTTGATTTCTTCTACTATCCATTCATCATTCAATAGGAAATTATTTATTCTCCATGTGTTAGAGTAACTTTTATTTTTTTTATTTTATTGTTGATTTCTAATATCAGTCAATTATGACCTGATAGAATGTATAGTACAATTACCATTTTTTTTTTATTCACTAAGAGTTGCTATGTGGCATAAGACATCATCTATTTTAGACAAGAATCCATGTGCTGCTG
This sequence comes from Sciurus vulgaris, assembly GCF_902686455.1. Classification (NCBI taxonomy): domain Eukaryota; kingdom Metazoa; phylum Chordata; class Mammalia; order Rodentia; family Sciuridae; genus Sciurus; species Sciurus vulgaris. Next base: position 1,214,969 of record NW_027632956.1, on the reverse strand, counting down.
AGAAAAAAAAGTATTCAACATTGATGGATAAAAATATTTTATGTATGTCAGGTAAGTTTAAATTATTGATTGTATTATATTATTCCATAGTTTATTTTTTTAGTTTTTGTTTAGATAATCTCTCTAATAGTGAAAGAAGTGTGTTAAAATCACCCAGTCCTACTGTGTTATGGTCAAATTGATTTTTGAATTTGAGAAGGGTTTCTTTGACATACACAGATGATCTGTTGTTTGGGGCATGGGATATTTACAATAGTTGTGTCTTGCTAATGTATAATTCCCTTCAGTGGAATGAATTCACTTCTTTATTTCCTTCTGATTAACATTGGCATGAAGCCCACTTACCTGTTATGAGGATGGAAACACCAACTTGTTTAGACATTCCACATGAGTAATATTTTTTCCTATCCTTTCAACTTAAGGCTGTTGATGTGTTTGCCTATGAAGTGAGTTTCTTGGAGGCAGCATACTATCTTTTCTCCATTGCATATTTTTGGCACCATTGTCTAGTATGAGAAAATTGTATTTTTTTGGGTTTGTGTCAGTGTCCTTTTTTTTATACCATCAACCAACCTGTCTATTTTGGTACTAATACCATGCTGTTTTTGTTACTATTGCTTTGTAGTATACTTGAAGGTCTGGCACTGGGATACCCCCTGCTTCACTCTTCCTACTAAGGATTACCTTAGCTATTCTGGGTTTCTTATTCTTCCAGATGAATTTTGTGCTTGCCTGCTCTATTTCTCTAGGTACATCATTGGGGGTTTAATTGGAGTTACATTGAATCCGTATAGCACTTTTGGAAGTATGGCCATTTTAACAATATTTATTCTGCCTATCCAAGAACATGGGGGATCTTTCCATCTTCTAAGATTTTCTTTAATTTCTTTCTTTAGTGTTCTGTAATTCTCATTGTAGAAATCTTTCACCTCTTTTGTTAGATTGATTCCCAAGTATTTTTTTTTTTTTGAGGCTATTGTGAATGGGGTAGTTTTCCTAATTTCTCTTTCTGAAGATTCATCACTTATGTATAAATATGCATTGGATTTATGACCACTGATCTTGTAACCTGCTACTTTACTGAATTCACTTATGAGTTCTAAAAGTTTTCTGGTGGCATTTTCCAGTTTCTCTAAATATATTATCATGTCATCAGCAAATAGGGATAGTTTGAGTTCTTCTTCTCCTATTCATATCCCTTTAATTACTTTGGTCTGTGTAAATGCTCTGGCTAGAGTTTCGAGGACAATCTTGAATAGAATTGGTGAAAGAGGGCATCCCTGCCTTGTTCCAGTTTTTAGGAGGAATGCTTTCATTTTTTCACCATTTAGAATGACATAAACCATGGGATTAGCATAGATAGCCTTTACAGTGTTTACATAGATAGCCTTTACAGTGTTAAGGAATGTTTCCACTGTCCCTATTTTTTCTAGTGTTTTGAGCATAATGGGATGCTGTATTTTATCAAGTGCTTTTTCTGCATCTATCACAATAGTCATGTGATTCTTGACTTTAAGTCTGTTGATATGGTGAATGACATTTATTGATTTCTGGATGTTGAACCAACCTTCCATCGATGGGATAAAACCCACTTGATCATGGTGCACTATCTTTTTAATATATTTTTGTATGAAATTTGCTAAAATTTTGTTGAGAATTTTTGCATTGATGTTCATTAAGGACATTGGTCTGAAATTATCTTTCCTTGATGTGTCTCTGGTTTAGGTATCAGGGTGATATTGGCTTCATAGAATGAGTTTTTGAGGGTTCCCTCCTCTTCTATTTCATGGAATACTTTGAGAAGTATTGGAATGAGCTCTTCTTTAAAGGTTTTGTAGAACTCATCTGAGAACTCATCTGGTCCTGGACTTTTCTTTGTTGGTAGGCTTTTGATGACTTCTCTTTCATTACTTGAAATTGCTCTATTTAAATTGTGTATGTCCTCCTGATTCAGTTTAGTTAATTCATATGTGTTTAGAAATCTATTGATATCTTGGAGATTTTCTACTTTGTTGGAGTACAGATTTTTAAATTACCTTCTAATTATGTTTTGTATTTCACTTGTGTCTGTAGTGATATTTCCTTGTTCATTCCGAATTTTATTAATTTGAGTTTTGTCTCTCCTTCTCTTTGTTAATGTGGCTAAGGGTTTATCAATTTTCTTTATTTTTTCAAAGATCCAACTATTCATTTTATCAATTTTTTCTATTTATTTTGTTTCAATTTTATTGATTTCAGCTCTGATATTAAATACTTCCTGTCTTCTACTACTTTTGTTATTATTCTGTTCTTATTTTTCTAGGGTTTTGAGCTGTAGTCTTAGGTTGTTTATTTGTTGATTTTTTTCTTCTTTTATTGAATGTGACCCATGAAATAAATTTTTCTGTAATTACAGCTTTCATAGTGTCCCACAGATTTTGATATGATATAACTTGTTCTCATTTACCTCTAAGAATTTTTTAATTTCCCTCCTGATATCTTCTGTTATCCATTCATCATACAATAGTGTGTTTTTTAATCTCCAGGTATTGGAGAACTTTTTGTTTATTATTCTGTCATTTATTTCTAATTTTAATCCATTATGATCTGAGAGAATACATGGTAGTATCTCTATCATCTTGTATTTGCAAACAGTAGCTTTGTGGCATAAAATGTGGTCTATTTTATTGAAGGATCCATGTGGTACTGAGAAGAAAGTGTATTCACTCTTTGTTGGATTGTATATTGGATAAATGTCTGTTAAGTCTAAATTGTTGATTGTGTTATTGAGACCTATGATTTCTTTGTTCAATTTTTTTTTTTTTTTTGAAGATCTGTCCTGTGGGGAGAGAGGTGTGTTAAAATCATGTAGTGTTATTTTGTTGTGGTCTAATTGATTTCTGGAATTGAGAAGGATTTGTTTGATGTACATAGGTGAGTCACTGTTTGGGGCATAGATACTTACAATTGTTATGTCTTCCTGATTTATGCTTCCCTTAAGCAGTATGAAAATTTCTTCTTTATCCCTTCTGAGTAACTTTGGCTTGAAGTGCACATTATCTGAAATGAGGATCGATACTCCAGCTTCTTTGCTCAGTCCATGTGCATGGCATATTTTTGTCCTATCCTGTCACCTTTAGTCTGTGGGCATCTCTTTCTATGCGGTGAGTCTGTTGCAGACAGTATGATGTTGGATCTTTCTTTTTTAATCCAATCTGCCAGTCTATGTCTTTTGATTGATGACTTTAGGCCATTAACATTCAGGGTTATTACTGTGATATGATTTGTATTCCCAGTCATTTGGCTTATTGTTTTTTGACATGCCTTGGTTTCTCCTTTATTTGACTATTCCCTTTGAATAGTTCTTTCCTTTGCTGATTTGTGTCACTGGCTCTTTGTGGTACGAAATCCGTGGATATTTGTCACCGCTTGCAGCAACTATTTGCACGGGTCTTATGGGTGGTGGACTGGAAACTGAGCCACTTCTATCTCTGGACTGCTTCCCTGCTTGCTTGCTTATAGAGGATAGAGGAATTGAGGCTTACTTCCTTTGAGAGGAGAGAGAGAGAGACTTTGCTTAAGAAAGAGACTTTGAGAGAAGGACAGGCTTTGCTTAGAGCTTAGAGGAAGAGAGACTTGCTACACCTTACTTAAGGTCTGCTGCCTCTTACTAGTGCATCCTGCATCCTGTGAACTAAGGGTGCGTCTACCTAAGGTGCTTTACTGATGCGTCTCAGTTCTCTGTTCTGCAATCTGCCTTCCGCCGCTTTCCGCTAGCTGCTGTTCTGCTTTCTACTAGCTGCTGCTCTGCTGTCTTTTCTTTCTGCTTGCCACTTCTGCTAGCTGCTGTGTCTATCTGCTAGCTGCTGCTGCTTCTTCCTCCTTTCTGCTAATGGCTTCTCTGTGCTTCTTTCTGCTTGCTGCTGCCACTCTTCTTTCTACTAGCTGCTGTGCTGCGCTGTCTCGCTCCTCCTATGCTTATATCACCTCCAGGAGGCAGAGAGCAGGGCCACGCCTCTTATGCAAAGATTAGCAAGACACTAGATGTCCAAGCAGGCACAATTAGGAGTGCTTGAGAACACATGCGCATACATTGTGTGCATGGACGATAAATCACCTGAATGTGCTTATGTCAATTAACCTCTTCACTGCTGATGTGATCAGGCACCATTCTTGCGCTGTCAACATGGCACAGCCCACAACAGATTTGCATCGTTGTTTTTCATCTCTTACTCATGGAATATTTTGCTGAGAATGTTCTGTAATGCTGGCTTTCTTTTAGTAAATTCTTTAGCTTTTGTTTTTCATGGAAGGATTTTTATTCATTGTCAAATCTGATGGTAAGTTTTGCTGGGTTTAAGATTCTTGGTTGGTGTCTGTTTCCTTCAGGGCTTCAAAAGTGTTCTTCCAGTCCCTTCTAGCTTTTAGGGTATGAATTGAAAAATCTGCTGATATTCTTATTGTTTTCCCATGAATGTATTTTAGTTCTCTTCTCTTGCAGTCTTAAAATTCTCTTTATTTTGTATGCTAGGTATTTTCATTATAATGTGCTTTGGTGTGGGTCTGTTCTAATTTTGTGTATTTGGAGTCCTATAAAGCTTTTGTACTTGATTTTCCATTTCACTCTTCAAAATTTGGAAATTTTCTGATATTATTTCATTGAATAGATTGTTCATTCCTTTGGTTTGTTTCTCTAAGCCTTCCTCAATCCCAATAAGTCTTAAATTTGACCTTTTCATGATATACCATAATTCGTGTAGATTCTGTTCATGATTTCTTCCCATTTTCTCTGTTTGGTTAACTTTGTTTTCAAGTTTAAATATTTTGTCTTCAATATCTGAGGTTCTGTCTTCCAGGTGTTCTATCCTATTGGTTATGCTTTCTGTGAAATTTTTAATTTGGTTTATTGTTTCCTTCATTTCAAGGATTTTTCTTTGTTTGTTTTCAATATCTCTAACTCATTATTGAAATGAACTTTTGCTTCCTGTATTTACTCTTTTAACTGTCGATTAGTGTGATCATTCAATTCCTGCATTTGCTCTCTCATCTGATCATTTTAATTATGTACTTTCTGAACTCCTTTTCTGACATTTCTTTTGCCATGCTGTCATTGGATTTTATTGATATAACATCTAGATTTGTTTGGGACATTTTCTTCCCTTGTTTTCTCATATTGGTCAGGCATCAGTGGAACACTGACATATTACAGATTTCCTCTATTGATTTATAGTGTCCCTGTAGATTACCAGTAACTGACCTCCTCACCTTCAGTTACCTGAGGTCTTGTGGGAACTTGATAATTCAGTGCTCCACAAGGAAGCTGCCACTCTATGGGTGGTGGACTTCAGGTGGGGTATATTCCCTCCTAATGGGCAGTGGTGCTTCCACTTGTTGACTGATGGTCAGTCAAAGGGGAATTATACTGGGGCTGAGGCAAGGCTTGTTCAGGCCTGTGTCTCTGGTTCAATGGCCCTTGTGGGAAAACCTCACCTGTCAGGGAAAACTCACCTCATGGGACATCTTGCTGGTCAACTCCCCTCCTAGAAGTTCCCCTCATTCCAGAACTACTGCCTGGGCTAGGCAGTTCTCCTCTGTAAAGTTACCAGGGGCCACACATACCTCCTGGGCTCGGGAGCTTCACCCTGTTCCAAAAGGTCTTGTTGGGCGGACCATCCTTGGAGAAGCTGCCCACAGTGCTGGAACCTTTGCTCCACCCCTAAGTGTTTCTTGCTGGACAGCTCCTTCTCTGAGCAGCCACCTGAGATCCAGGGCAGTGGCTCTGAGTCCAAGTGTCTTGCTGGGTGGCTCCTCCTCTGAGCAGCCACCTGGTGTCCCAGGGTAGTCGCTCCAAGTCCAAGAGTCTCACTGGGTGGCTCCTCCTCTGAGCAGCAGCCTTTGGTCTTAGAGCTGTGGTCTGAGTCCAAGCGAATTGCTGGGTGGCTCCTCCTCCAAGCAGCTGCTTACAGTCCCAGGGCCTTCGCTTCCAGCCCAAGTATCTCACTGGGTGGCTCTTCCTCTGAGATGGTGCCTAAAATCCTGGGGCTTTCACTCCAGACCTGAGCATCTGGCTGAGCAGCCCTCCTCTACGATGCTCCCAGTTTTCCGAGTTCACCACTCCAGGGAATGGTGTTGTCTTGTTGGGCAACTCTACTTCACAAAGTTCTCAGCCTTTTGGGACTACTGCCCCATCCAGGACACCTCCCCATTGGGAGAGACTCACCTGGCAGCTCTGAGTTGGTTCTGAGTCTCTGAAAACCTCGTCTTCTTGAATCCTGAGTTCTGGAGCAACATGAAATGCAGTCACCCGCTCATCTGCCATCTTGAAACCTCCAGGTTCTGATTTTTTATTACCAATGTTTATTTCCTGTGTCCTCAGTACTGTTTGTTAAAGGGACTCTCATTTCTCCATTTTGTATTATTGGAACCCTTGTGAATGATGAGAAGACAGCATAAGTATGAGCTTATCCTGGTTTTCTTTTCTGTGCATTTGTCTGTATGTTGCCTACTATTTAAGAATCACAATGTTTTAATTTCTAAAGTTTTATAACTTTTTGGATTCCACCTTTTTAAAATTTGGTTTAATTAGTTGTGCATGACAGTTGAATGTATTTTGACATACCATACATAAATGGAGTGTAAATTCTCATTCTTCTGGTTGTACATGATATAGAATTATATCAATTTTATAATCATATATGCACATATGGTAATTATGTCCAATTAATTCCACTGGCCTTTTCACTCCCATACCTCAGGCCTCCTGTTACTCCCATCTGTCTAATCCAGAATATCTCTATTCTTCACTAGCCACCCTACCTTCTCTTGAATTAACATCTAAATATCAGAGAAAACATTCAGCATGTGGTTCTTTGGGATTTTCTTATTTTGCTTAGCATGATATTCTCCAGCTCCATTTATTAATCACCAAATGCTATAATTTCATTTTTCTTTAAGGTTGAGTAATATTACATTGTGTACATATGCCATATTTTCTTTATCCATTCATCTCTTGAAAGATACCTAGGTTGATTCCATAAGTTACCTATTGTGAAATGAGTTACTACAAATATTGTTGTGGCTGTGTCTCTATAGTATACTGATTTTAAGTTTTAGGTGCATACCAAAGACTGGGATAACTGGCTCAAATGGTTCCATTCTACATTTTCTAAGGAATTTCCATACCGCTTTCTGTAGTAATTGTACCATTTTGCAGTCCCACCAGCAGTTTAAGAGTAAACATTTTTCTTCACACTTTCACCAACATTTATTGTTACTTATATTTTTGATAATTGCCATTCTGATTAAAGTGAGATTTTGCATTTCTCTAACTGCTAGAGATGTTGAATTTTTTTGCATATGTTTGTTCATCAATTATATTTCTTTTTCTGTGAAATGCCCGTTCAGTTTCTTTGCCCATTTATTGACTGGTTTTTGTTGTTTTGTTGTTGTTTTTGGTGTTAAATTTTTTGAGTACTTAGGACATCCTGGAAATTAATTCTCTATCTCAGGTGCAGGAGGAAAAGATTTTCTCTTGTTTTGTAGGTTCTTTATTCACTTTATTGTTTCCTTTGTTTCATTGTACTGCATGTGAATTTTCTGTTTTTCCAGCCCCATTTGCTGAAGAGGCTGTCTTTTGTCCAGTCTGTTTCTGGCATCTCTGTCTAGTATGAGATGACTCTATTTCCATGGGTTTGTCTTTATGTCTTTTATTTTGTTCCACTGCTCTTCATGTCTGTTTAAGGCTAAATACCACACCATTATTCTTGTAGCTCTGTAGTGTAATTTAAACCCTGGTAGTGTGATGGCTACTGTGTCATTGTTCTCACTAAGAATTTCTTTGACTCTTCTTGTCCTCTTATTTATCTGAATGAATTTCATGACAGCTTCTCTATTTCTATGAAGAACATCATAGAAATTTTAATAGGAATTGCATTAAATCTGTGTCCCTCTTTAGGTAGTATGACGAACATGACAATATTAATTCTGCCTATCCAAGAACATAGAAGATCATTCCATCTTCTAAGATCTTTTCAATATCTTTATTTAGTCTTCTGTAGTTTTAATTGTAGAGGTCTTTAACCTCCGCTGTCAAACTGATTCCCAAGTGCATTTTTGAAACCATTGTAGATGGGATAGTTTTCTTAATAACTCTTTCAACTGATTCATCATTGATGTACATGTACACAATTGAGTTATAGGTGGTATTTTTATATCATGCTACTTTACTCTTTCTAATTGTGATTTATAGAAACTTCCTGGTGGAGTTTTTTTTTTTTTTGCCCTTTTTAATATGGAATCATGTTATCAGTAAATATGGGTAATTTGAGCTCTGCTTTTTCTATTCAAATCCCTTTAATTTTTTTTTTTATCGTAAACAAATGGGATACGTGTTGTTTGTTTGTACATGGAGTAAAGGCATACAATTTGTGTAATCATAAATTCACATAGGGTAATGTTTGATTCATTCTGGTTTTTTTCCCTTCCCCCCACCCTCCCACCCCTCTTTTTGCTCTATACAGTCCTTCCTCCATTCTGGCCCCACTCCCTAACCCTAACACTAACACCTCCCAGCCCACATTATGTGTCATCATCGCTTATCAGCAAGATCATTCATCTTTTGGTTTTTTGAGATTGGCTTATCTCACTTAGCATGATATTCTCAGATTTCATCCATTTGCCTGAAATGCCTTAACGTTATCATTCTTTATAGCCAAGTAATAGTCCATTGTATATTTATGCCACAGTTTCTTTTTCCATTCATCAATTGAAGGACATCTAGGTTGGTTCCACTATCAGACTATTGTGAATTGAGCAGCTATGAACATTGATGTGGCTGTATCTCTGTAGTATACTGCTTTTAAGTCCTCTGGGTATAGGCCAAGGAGTGGGATACCTGGGTCAAATGATGGTTCTAGTCCAAGCTTTCTGAAGAATCTCCATACTGCTTTCCAGAGTGGCTGCACTAATTTGAAACCCCACCAGCAATGTATGAGTGTACCTTTTTCCCGACATCCTCGCCAACAACAATTGTTGCTTGTGTTCTTCATAATCACCATTCTAATTGGGGTGAGATGGAATCTTAGGGTGATTTGATTTGCATTTCTCTTATTACTAGAGATGTTGAACATTTTTTCATATGTTTGTTGATTGCTTGTACATCTTCTTCTGTGAAGTATCTGTTCATATCCTTAGCCCGTTTGTTGATTGGATTATTTGTATTCTTGGTGTAGAGTTTTTTGAGTTTTTTATGTATTCTGGAAATTAGCACTCTATCTGAAGTATGAGTGGCAAAAATATTCTCCCACTCTGTAGGCTCTCTCTTCACATTACCGATAGTTTACTTTGCTGAGAGAAAGCCTTTTAGTTTGAATCTATCCCAGTTGTTGATTCTTGTTTTTATTTCTTGTGCTATGGGAGTCCTGTTAAGGAAGTCTGATCCTAAGCTGAATGTTGATGATTTGGACTGACTTTTTCTTCTACAGCATGAAGGGTCTCTGGTCTGATTCCCAGGTCCTTGATCCATTTTGAGTTGAGTTTTGTGCAGGGTGAGAGATGGGGTTTAATTTCATTCTGTTGCATATGGATTTCCAGTTTTCTCAGCACCATTTGTTGAAGAGGCTATCTTTTCTCCATTACATATTTTTGGCCCCTTTTTCTAGTATGAGAAAATTGTATTTATTTGGGTTAGTGTCCATGTCCTCTTTTCTGTACCGTTGAACTACCTGTCTATTTTGGTACCAATACCATGCCATTTTTGTTACTATTGCTTTGTAATAGAGTTGAAGATCTGGTATTGTGATACCCCCTGCTTCGCTCTTCCTGCTAAGGATTGCTTTAGCTATTCTGGGTTTCTTATTCTTCCAGATGAATTATATAATTTCTTGCCCTATTTCTGTAAGGTACATCATTGGGATTTTAATTGGAATTACATTGAATCTGTATAGCACTTTGGTAGTATGGCCATTTTGACAATAATAATTCTGCCTATTCAAGAACATGGGGATCTTTCCATCTTCTATTATTTTCTTTAATTCCTTTCTTTAGTGTTCTGTAGTTCTCATTGTAGAGGTTTTTCACCTCTTTTGTTAGATTGATTCCCAGTTATTTTATTTTTTTTGAGGCTATTGTGAATGGAGTATATTTCCTAACTTCTTTTTCTGAAGATTCATGACTTATGTATAAAAATGCATTGGAGTCATGAGCATTGATCTTGTAACCTGCTACTTTACTGAATTCATTTATGAGTTCTCAAAGTTTTCTTCTGGAATTTCTGGGGTCCTCTAAATTTGTAATCATGTCATCAGTAAACAGGGATAGTTTGAGTTCTTATTTTCCTATTTATATTCCTTTAATTTCTTTGTTCTAATTTCTCTGGTTAGAATTTCAAGGATGATGTTGAATAGAATTATTAAAAGAGGGCATCCCTACCTTGTTCCAGTTTTTAGGGGGAATGCTTTCAGTTTTTCACCATTAGAATGATATTGGCCATGGCCTTAGCGTAGGTGGCCTTTACAATGTTAAGGAATCTTCCTACTCTTCTGATTTTTTTTTCTAGTGTTTTGAGCATGAAGTGATGCTGTATTCTATCCAGTGCTTTTTCTGTGTCTATCAAAATAATCACATGATTCTTAACTTTACTTCTGTTGATATGGTGAATGACATTTATTGATTTCTGGATGTTGAACCAACCTTGCATCGCTGGGATAAAACCCACTTGATCGTGGTGCACTATCTTTTTAATACATTTTTGTATGTGATTGGCTAAAATTTTGTTGAGAATTTTTGCGTTGATATTCATTAATGATATTGGTCTGAAATTTTCTTTTCTCAGTGTGTCTCTGTCTGCTTTGGTATAAGGGTGACATTGGCTTCATAGAATGAGTTCGGGACGGTTTCCTCTTCTATTTCATGGAATACCTTGAGAAGTATTGGAATGAGCTCTTCTTTAAAGGTTTTGTAGAACTCATCTGAGAACCCATCTGGTCCTAGACTTTCCTTTGTTGGTAGGCATTTGATGACCTCTTTCATTTCATTGCTTGAAATTCATTTATTTAAGTCGTATATGTCCTCCTCATTCTGTTTAGGTTATTTATGTGTCTCTAGAAACTTGTTGATGTCTTTGGTTTTCTGAGTTGTTGGAGTATAGATTTTCCAAATAGTTTCTAATTATGTTTTGTATTTCACTCGTGTCTGTTGTGATATTTTCTTCTTCATTCCGAATTTTATTAATTTGAGTTTTCTCTCTATTTCTCTTTTTTAGTGTGGCTAAGGGTTTATCAATTTTCTTTACTTTTGCAAAGAACCACCTCTTTATTTTGCCAATTTTTTTGATTGTTTCTTTTGTTTCAATTTCATGGATTTCAGCTCTGTTTTTAACTAATTCCTGTCTTCTGCTACTTTTGGTGTTTGTCTGCTCTTCTTTTTCTAGGGCTTTGAGCTGTAGTTTTAAGTCATTTATTTGTTGATTTTTTCTTTTTTTGTTGAATGTGCTCCATGAAATAAATTTTCCTCTAAATAGTGCTTTCATAGTGTCCCAGAGATTTTGATATGATGTGACTTTGTTCTCATTTACTTCTAAGAATTTTTTTTTTTATTTCCCTTCTGATGTCTTCTGTTATCCATTCATCATATAATAGCATATTATTTAATATTCAGGTTTGGGGAAATTTGTTTTTTATTCTATCATTTATTTCTAATTTCAATCTATTTTGATCTAATAGAGTACATAGTAGTATCTCTATCTTCTTGTATTTGCTAACAGTAGCTTTGTGGCATAAGACATGGTCTATTTTACAGGAGGATCTATGTGTGCTGAGAAGAAAGTGTATTCGTTCTTTGTTGGATTGTACATTCTGTTTATGTCCATTAAGTCTAAATTGTTGATTGTTTTATTGAGATCTATGGTTTCTTTGTGTAATTTTTGTTTAGAAGATCTATCCGGTTGTGAGAGAGTTGTGTTAAATTCGCCTAGCATTATTGTGTTATGGTCTATTTGATTTCTGGAATTGAGAACGATTTGTTTGATGTACATGGATGAGCCAATGTTCTTGGCATAGATATTTATGATTGTTATGTCTTCCTGATTCATGCTTCCCTTAAGCAGTATGTAATGTCCTTCTTTATCCCTTCTGACTAGTTTTGGCTTGAAGTCCACATTATCTGAAATGAGGATGGATACTCCAGCTTTTTTGCTGTATCTGTGTGCATGGTATGTTTTCTTTTCATCCTTTCACCTTTCATTTGTGGGTATCTCTTTCTATTCGATGAGTCTCTTGCAGGCAGCATATTGTTGGATTTTTCTTTTCAATACAATCTGCCAGTCTATGTCTTTTGATTGATGAGTTCAGGCCATTAACATTCAGGGCTATTATTGTGATATGATTTATATTCCCAGTCATTTGACTCACTTTTGGTTTTATATATGATTTGGTTTCCCTATTATTAGGCTATTCCTTTAGGCTAGTTCTTCCAGTTGCTGATTTGCATCATTGTTTTTCATCTCTTCTCATGAAATATTGTGCTGATAATGTTCTGTAATGCCAGCTTTCTTTTTGTAAATTCTTTTAGCTTTTGTTTATCATGGAAGGGTTTTATTTCATTGTTAAATCTGAAAGTAAGTTTGTTGGGTATAAGATTCTTGTTTGGCATCTGTTTTTCTTCACGGCTTGGTAAATGTTGTTCCAGGCTCTTCTAGCTTTTAAGAAAGATGTGGATTGAAAAATCTGCTGATATTCTTATTGGTTTCCTCCTGAATGTAATTTGATTCTTTTCTCTTGCAGCCTTTAAAGTTCTGTCTTTATTTTGTATGTTAGGTATTTTCATAATAATGTGCCTTGGCATGGATCTGTTGTAATTTTGTATATTTGGAGTCCTATAAGCCTCTTGAACTTGGTTTTCCATTTCATCTTGAGATTTGGGATATTTTCTGATATTATTTTATTGAATAGATTGTTCATTCCTTTGGCTTATTTCTCTAAGCCTTCCTCAAACCCAATAATTCTTACATTTGGCCTTTTGTGATATCCCATAATTCTTGTTGATTCTGTTCGTGATTTCTTACCATGTTCTCTGTTTGGTCAATTTTGTTTTCAAGATTAAATATTGTGTCTTCCATGTCTGAGGTTCTACTTTTCAGGTGTTCTATCCTATTGGTTATGCTTTCTATGGAGTTTTTAACTTGGTTTATTGTTTCCTTCATTTCCGTGATCTTTGTCTGTTTTTTTCAGTATCTCTAACTCCTTAATGAAATGATCTTTTGTTTCCCGTATTTGCTCTTTAACTGTTGATTGATGTGATCATTTAATGCCTGCAATTGCTCTTTCATCTCTTCCTTTAATGCCTGCATTTGCTCTTTCATTTCCTCATTTGCTTTTCTGATTGTTTGAATTATGTACATTCTGAACTCCCTTTCTGACATTTCTTCTGCTGTGCTGTCATTGGGTTTTATTGATATAGTGTCTAGGCTTGTTTGGGACATTTTCTTCCCTTGTTTTCTCATATTGGTTAGATATCAGTGGGACTCTGAGTTATTGCAGATTTTCTCTATTGGCTTATAGTGTCCCTATAGATTTCCAGTATATCACCTTCCAGTCTTCTGTATACTGAAGTCTTGGAGGAACTTGATAATGCAGTGCTTTCGAAAAAAGCTGCCCCTAGCCCACCACTGGTTCCAGGTCTGTTGTCTGGTTCTGTGTGGAAATCCTCTCACTGGGCAGGCCTGCTCCTAGAAGCTGGCTATACACAGGGCCTGTCCCACCTGAGGGAGCTGGGGTGCTTTGGGTAAGCCTCTCCCTGTCCTGCCTTGGTCCCAGAAGCCGCCTGTGGGCTGCAACCTGCTGCTGGGTTCAGGGCTTGGGGTTGGCTCTCTGCAGATTAGCTCTCACTGGGCAAGGCTGCTCCAAGAACCTGGCTGTGGACCCCGCCTGCTTCCAGAGGGAGCCAGGCTTCTCAGGAATATCTCTCACAGCCATTTCCTGGTCTAAGAAGCCACCTGTGGGCTGGGGCCCCCCACTGGGTTCAGGGCTTGGGGTTGGCTCTGTGCAGCTCTCACAGGGTGGGCCTGCTCCTAGAAGCTAGGTGTGGATCGTGCCTGTCGCCAGGGGTAGCAGGTCTGCTTGGGGAAGACTCTTGCTGCCCTGCCCTGCTCTGAGAAGCTGCCCAATGTCCGGGCCTGCTGTCCAGGCTGAGCTTCAGCTGGTGGGAGAGACTCACCCCACAGCTCTATGTTCATCTGAGTCTCTCAATACCTTCCCTTCTTGAATCCTGATTTCTGGAGCAACAGGAGATGCAGTCATCCTCTAGTCCACCATCTTGGATCTCCCAATTTCATTCTTTTGTCTGATTGCCCTGGTTAGATTTTTGAGAACTATGTTGACCAGAAATGGTCAAAGAGGGTATCCCTGTTTTCTTCCTATATTTAGAGAAAATGCTTTCAGTTTTTTACCATTCAGAATGTTGTTGGCTTTGCGTTTAGCTTATATAACTATTACAATATTGATGTTTGCCCCACTATCCTGATCTTTCTAGTGTTTTGAGCATGAATGGGTGCTCAATTTTTTCAACTGATTTTTCTGCATCTATTGAGATAACCGTGGGTTTTGTGTTTAAGTCTATTGATATGATGCATTATATTAATTCATTTCAATATTTTGAACCAATCTTGCATCCTTAGATGAACTCCACTTGATCATGGTGCAGTACCTTTTTAATATGTTTGTGTGTGCTATTTGCCAAAATTTCATTGAGAAATTTTACATCTCTGTTCTTCAGGAGTATTGGTCTGAAGTTTTCTTTCCTTGGTGTGTCTTTGTCCAATTTTAGTGTTGAGTGATATTAGCTTCATAGAATGAGTGTGGAAGTGTTTCTTCCTTTTTTTATTACATGAAATACTTTGGGAAGTATTGATGACAATTTTATGAAGATCTCATTGAAATCAGTTGAGAATATGTATAGTCCTGGGCTTTTATTTTTTGGTAGGATTTTGTTTTGATGGAACCTTTAATTTTATTGCTTGAAATCAATCTGTTTACATTTTGTGTCATCCTCATTGAGTTTGCATAGGCCATATGTGTCTAAAAATTTGTTGATAACTTTGAGATATATTTGCGTGTATTTTGTTGTGTAGATTCTTTTAGATTTGTAGGATCACACTGTGAGTTGTGTAGTGAGGACTCCACAGGTGTGTAGAAAGAGCAATTGATGTGAGTAAGGAGGGCTTTCTTAGGTGTGCAGAGAGGTCTCTTTGATGCATGTAGAAAGGGCTCACTGAAGTGTGAAGTGAAGGTTCTCTGAGTGTGTATGGAGGGCTCATAGAGGTATGTAAGAAGGGCAATCTGAAGTGTGTAGGAATGCTTTATGAGGTATGTACCAGGGCTTCTTGATGTAAGAAGCTGTGCTCCCTAAGATGTGTAAGAAATGTTGTTTAAGGTATAGAGGGAATGTTTACTGTGAGTAGAAAAGTCTCTCTGAGGCATAGTGTGTGTTCTCTAAAATGAGAAGGGCAGACTTAGCTGTATATTGAGGACCTGCAAAGAGGTAAGTGAGGACTCAGTGTGGTGTGAAGAACATCTTTCCGAAATGTGTACAAATTATTCTTGAAGTGAGTAGGGAGGGCTTTCTGAGATTTGTAGAAGTTCTTTATGAGTTGTGTCAGAGAACCCCTTGGTGTGTGGAGAAGGGACCCCTGAAATTATTAGGGATGAGTTACATGGTGTATATTGAGGGTTCAGTGGGTTGTATAGAAAGGTCTCAGTGAGTTGTGTATAATGTACCTATGAGGTGAATAGTGAGAGTTATGAGGAGGGAGTGCATAAAATTTCAGAAGGTGAGCTCTCTGAGGTGCTCAGGAAGTGTTTTCTCTGGTGTGTAGGTGGGACTGTCCGAGATGTGAAGGGAGGGTACTCTGAGGTTTGCAGTGTATGCTTTTTGAGGTAGGTATAGTTGGCTCTCTGTGGTGTGTAGGGGGTCCGTATGAGGTGTGCAGGAGAGATGTATGAGGAGTTTAGGGGGATTTTTGACTAAGTTAGAGTGCTATTTCAGTTGGTTTGAAAAGGCCCTCTGTAGTAGTTAGATCTCTCTGAGATGAGTAGAAAGAACACACTGAATTGTGATGAGAGGGTTATTTTTGGAGAGTAGAAGAAATATCTGAGGTATAATGTAAGTGCTCTGAAAGGAATATTGTGAGGACTCTCTGACACATGTAGGTATGGCTGTTGAAGTGGTTCATGGAAATATTTGTGGTGAGTAGTAAAGTCTGTCAGATGTGTAGTTAGGGCTTTCTGAGGTGTGTACTAATGGCATACTCAGATTTTTATGAAAGGCTTTCTAAGTTGTGAAGGGAGGACTTTCTGGAGTATATTAGGAGGGTTCTCTGAGGTGAGTAAAGAGAAATACCTGAGATGAATAGGGAGAACTCACTGAGGTGTGAAAGGACGGCTCTCTGAGTTGTGTAAGAGGGCTCCCTAAGGTGAGAAGGGAGGCTTTTGTGAGGCATGTAGAGAGTCCATATGTTGTGTAGTGAGGCTACTCTGAGATTTGTAGGAGGGGTTTTCTGAGGTTTTTAAGAATTTGGTCAATTTGGTATGAAAGAACCATCTCTATGTTGTGTAAGAATGACCCTCTGAGGTGTTTAGAAGGGCACTTGATGTAGGTGGGAATGCTTTTGAGATCAGTTATAAGGACTTTCCGTGATTTGTAAGTAGGGCTCTCTGAAGTGTATAGGGAAGACTGAATTTTGTAGGGAGAGATCTGTGAAGTGAGTAGAAGTGCTCTCTGTGATGTTTAGTGAGAGCTTGCTAAGAAATATTGCATGGACACACAGGGGTGTATAGGTGTTATATTTGAGGTAAGTAGTTAGGATATTCTAAGGTGGATAACTCTATGATGTGTGTAGAAGACCTCTATGAGGTGTGTCAACAGTGCTCTTGATCTGTATGGAGGCCCTTCTGAAGTTGTTATGATGGCTCAATTAGTTGCATATGGGGGCCATACAAATTGTGTAGAAAGACCTCAGTGAGTTGTGCATGTAATGTCATCTGAGATGATAGTAAATGTTCTCTGTAATGAGTAGGGAGGACACAGATGTGTTGAAGAGATGGCTCTCTGTGCTTAGGAAAGACCCTCTGAAGTCTGCTTGAAGGCTTTTTGAGGTATGCAGGAGGGTACCTTGACCTGAGAGTTAGTGCACCCTTATATAAATAAGCAGGGCTATTTGAGGTGTATAGGGATGGCCTCTGTGTAAGTAGAGAAGACTCACTGAAGTGTGTAGTGAGGACTTCCTGAGGTGAGTAAAAGGCCTTTCTGAGGTTTTTGTGAGGGTTTGAAAAATCTCCTTCCTTTCCATCAGGTTAGGGAGAAGAAGAGAGATATAAGGAAAAGAAAAATATGTCCCAATTAAAACAAGATGCAAGGACTATGTTCAAAAATAAACCAGTGCTAAATTTTCCCATTGTCAATTTCTACATTGCATTTATTTGGAAAAATGGGTGATGAAATACAGAGATACAGCCACATCAATGTTCATAGCTGCTCAATTCACAATAGCCAGACTGTGGAACCAACCTAGATGCCCTTCAATTGATGAGTGGATAAAGAAACTGTGGTATATATATACAATGGAATATTAGTCAACCATAAAGAATGATAAAATTATGGCATTTGCAGGCAAATGGATGAAATTGGAGAATATCATGCTAAGTGAGATAAGCCAATCTCAAAAAGCGAAAGGACGAATGATATCACTAATAAGTGGAGGATGACACATAATGGGGGGGAGGGAAGTGTTAGTGTTAGGGTTAGAGTTAGGGTTAGGGAGGGGGGCAAGTATGGAGGAAGGAACTACTGTATAGAGGGTAAAGAGGGGTGGGAGGGGTGGGGGGAAGGGAAAAAATAACAGAATGAATCAAACAACATTACTCTATGTAAATTTATGATTACACAAATGGTATGCCTTTACGCCATGTACAAACAGAGAAACAACATGTATCCCATTTGTTTACAATAAAAAAAAAAAAAAAGAGATCCAGGGGAAAAAAAAAAAAAACAAAAAAAAACAAAACAAAAAAAAGAAATATCCAAGATATTTACTGCTGAGAGAGGGCAAAGTTTGGAGAATTGGATCCAAAATATTTGTTTTCTGTCAGGTGGGGCATGAAGAGTTAATGGTATTCAGTATCACAGCATTCCAGAGATTCAACTTGGCAGTTGGCCAGTGACTGGACAAAGGCATTCATAAAGAAGGTCTATGCTAGGGCAACATTAACCAACACAGCAAAGAATTTTATTTTTGTAGACAATTAATACAAAAGCAATAAGTACTTTATCCAGTCTCTGTAATGTTGGACAAACTTGTGTCTCTAGAGTTCTCTGCAATATCTAAATAATTGGCATTCCCATATAGGAACACTTTTTTTTTTTTTACAGCTTCCAAGCTTTCTTAACTTTGGAAGGGCTGTCACAAGTGTACATCTTAAATTACATGAAAAGAAACTGATGTTTCCTTTAGAAATCCATGTAGTGCAGAGTGTGTGGGTCTCTCTGTCATGTCCTGCCTGGATGAGAAAAGAGATAACTGCCAGAGGATGATGTTGACTGTAAATCAATCTAACAAGCAAACACACAAGAGCCTTTTAAATGAGAGGGGGCATGATGGTACCATACCATACCAGATGTGTCCTCTAACAACATGGAGTAACCTAACTCTCTTTTATTTAGAGACACACAGGTAAAGGAGACCAGAACAGGAGAAGCTTTTTCTGTGATGAACACAGTAGGGTGGAATTAGAGGTGCCATTTTCTCAGAGAAATTAGAGAATGACTCCCATACAGCTCCAAATAATTTCATGGCTGGTAATTCCTGGAAGCCAGGCATCTGTGTCCCACGGCTCAATCTCATCTTATTCTGTTCAAGAAAGATAGCTTTCCACAACTGTGGTTAGGCTATACACTCTTGCTAGGTTTTGAAGGATGCATCCACAAAAACTGACTTTGTTCCTACCTACTGTAAAGAGTTAACTGAGCTTCTTGGCTCCTTTAGGTTTGTTCTACCATCTTCCAGAATGGGTCAGAGGCTTATTGATCATATGTGGCTTTACTTAGAAGCATTAGGAATATTTTTCCTTTCCAATGACCCTCCCCTTTGTATAATGTGCACTGGTTTACTTCCTGTTGTCTGGAGTCAACTTTATTTCGCTGATAGGCAGTTCAGATAACTCACCAGAGATTCAGGGAACTTTGAAGGACCTCGTTGGTCCCTTGGTCTTGGTTGATCTTAGAAGGCAAGGGTCAATCCTTGACTGCTTTTTCCTTGGTCATTTCACTTCCTTAACTTTAGACTCCAAATTTTTGGTTTTAAACATCCAGCAGGCCAGTTTCACCAGATTTTAAGGAGGAGTAATAGGTTTTAATTTTAGAGTTATCCTTTCCATTCAATTGGGGTTAGTATTAGCTCAGAAATTTTGCCTTATATGCTGTCAGTCCTGAAGGTGATGGCTTATTATCTCAAATTAGCTCAGATTATTTTATTAGCAGGAGTACATCTGCAAAACATTAATACCAACACTTTTAAAGTTTAAAGGAAAATACAAAATAAAATTAGCAATAGCAAAAACATGTTCCATTTACATCATAGCTATGATTCAAGTAACATATTTTTATAATCACAAACCCCAATTAATTAAATATATCTCCTGTAAATTTTGAAATAACAGTAATATTTACATTTTTTTAATTTGAACACAGTGTTAAATGAGTTTAAGTCTAGCATACTTTGAAATCATCCTAACATGAAATAAGGTAAGAGGCAGGTGAGGTGGAGCCCTTGACTTATCTTAGTTAAAGTGTTATGTTTCTGAAGATAAACTTTCTATCTTCCTTCAGTATCATTACATGGAGTTTTCATATATTGTTTCTTGAGTATATATGAATGTTAGTTTACATAATATGATGTTATACCTGAAACATGAATCTAACAAAATCTAATAGAGATTTTAACACCTTTTGTGGGAAAATGACAAAATCTTTTCATGTTTTACAATATTAACATTTAATCAAATCAGGTTCTCATTATCTTTCAAAACTACATTTAAGTTAACACACATAAAGAGTAACACAATTTTTAAGACATTAATAACAGATCCAGTTACATAACATTAAATGACAAATAAATCCCAATTAAATTTTCTATTACTGTAACTCTAATATTACCATTACAGACAACTTTATTTTGTAAAACACCAGGTTGGTGACAGGCTCTTCAAAGCTTTATATTTTAAAACTTGTATACTAGAAGCACATGAATGTATTTAAAATACAAAGAACTAATAGAGTTACAAACACCCTGATTCATTATATTAACTAGGTTTAACTATAACAGTAAAATTCAGATGCCACAGATCATTAGAGGCTTGTACAGTTGAGCAGTACAAGCAAAAATCAAGACAGTCTTAAATCTCTTATGTTTAGGAAATGCTATTAATGATCAGAACTAGACTTATTCAAAGCAGATATGTATAAGCCAGGATTTAAAATGGAAGTGTGGCCCGTTTATGCCAGATGCAAGATATATATAAAAAAAGCACTTATTGGATGATCCTTTATGAACTTTCTTTTAAAAAACTTTTACAGAAAATTTAGACAAGGTTCAGACAAAAATATTTAGTTTCAGATGTCTACATATCTCTAGTCATGTATATTTAGGTGCTTCACAAAAATATCTGGCCAAAATTTTAAGACATTTTTTCTCTAATGAAGAAAAATTCTAAAAGCAATGTATGTCACACTTTAATAAATATTTTATGACTCTCAAATCTTGCACAAATTGGTACTCATCAATGTGAGGTTTTTTAACAGGCACAATAGGCAGAGTAGAATGTCTGGCAAACCTGACTCCTTGCACACTTTAAACAATATTCCAAAATAGACTGATTCCCCATTAAAACTTCTTTCTTAAGTGTGACGGGCCCCGCCCATCGGCCATTAAGTCTGAGAGCTAAGATGGCGCTGAGCGGAAGTTCCTCGGAGCACTTAGGTGGTAAACAACTTTCAGGAGGTCTGACAGCGGGAGCATGAGATGCACGGGAACACCGCATGCCACGGGGCAACTGCCAATGGACTGGCTGAGTCCATGTGATGTGCACGTGGACAGGCTGCTGATTGGCTGATGGGCTCTATAAGGGAATGGTTTCTGGGGTAGAGGGAGGAAGAAGATCTACCGGAACTCTGTAAGAACCTGGGGTAATAAAACTGCTTGAGGAAGATTGTGTAAGAGTCGTCATTGCGAGTGACACTTAAGGTGTTATTTGTTTCTTGTGATGCAAGTTTTTTCCCCCTAAATCAAAATCTTAAGATAACATGGATCACCTTACTCTGTGTCCCTTTGCCCTAGAAGGTCTTGCTCACTTTTAGTAGAGCTCCAGTGATTTTTGAGAGAAAAGTAAGTCTGTGTTCAGTTTTGTAAGAAACCACCAAACCATTTTGGGAGTCCACTAGGAATGTGGGAGAATTCCTGTGGCTCCTCATTCTTGTTAGCACTTGGTGTTGGCAGGATTGAATTTTGTGTGTTATTATAGGTGGACTTAATTTGCAGTTCTCTGTGATATGGTGTAGAGAAACATTTTCTATTTTTATTTTCCATGATTATATCTTGTTTGCTGAAGGGTGACCTCAGATTTTTCATTCATTTTTAAAAACAACTTTATTCAGGTCGTACTGATGAATGATCAGCTAGACATAAGTAAGGTATACTTTGTTGTTTGCTGTATAGATTTACCCATGAAAACATCTCAAATCTAGATAGTGAACATTGATATCAAACCAAAAACTTCCTGGGGGCCCTTTTTGAGTCCTCCATTTTCCCTTACCCTCTTTACACAAGCATCCACTGACTGGATTCTTATCATTCCAAATAGTTTGGAATTCCAACAATTCAGACAAACCAGTGATCTAGAACCCTAGCATGCAATGTGAGTGAACTTAGGATATGCACTTTGTTTCTTAGCTTTAGTGTTCTCATCTCTAAATCAGGATTTATCTCATAATGGCGAAGAACAGTGGGGACAAAAAGGATTCAAGTACATAAAGAACCTATAGTGGTGCCTGAAATAGCTTAAGCTTTCAATTCCTGGCATCCAGTAATACTATCAGATGTTTTTTGAGTTGTGATCCAAGTATACCTGGGAGCCTATAGCTCCACCTAGAGCTGAATCCTCTGCAATTGAGACTTCGGTGTTTTCAATTTTTAAAAGTTTTTTTGAGAGTAACTTCTCATAATAGTAACATTTTAATATGTGCAATTAGGTGACTTACAATATTGTGACATAATCTTCACCTTTATCTTGTTTCACATCATTTCATCATCACAAAGAAAACCATCTGCTCATTAAATAACCACTCATTCTCATGCTCTCCCAGGCCTTGGCAATACCATTCCAGTTTCTGTCTCTAGTATTTACACATTCTGGATATTTTGCATGAATTAAATTTTACAATCTGTGATAATTTCTGTCAAAATTTATTCAGTTAGGTTAATATTTTTAAAATTTATTCTTATTGCAGAATGCATCAGTATTTCATTCAAGTATGATTTTCTGAGATGTGTGTATATAGGTGTAAATATGTAGATATGTACAAGTATATGTAAACACCCCCCATATAAATATGTGTATTTTTTTTTATCCATTTTTCTGCTGTTGTCATTTGGATTCCTTTTCCCTTTTGGTGGCATGAATGGTGTTGCTGTAAATATTCATGTTTAAGTGTTTGTGTATCATTTTCAATTAATCTGGGTGTACAGCTAGGAGTGGAATTGGTAGAATATATGGGAAATCTGTGTTAAACTTTTTGAGAGGCTATCAAAGTGCTTTGTATACCTACTGTACAAGGAATATGTAAGTGATTCAATTTCTCCACATTGTTACAACACTTCTTACATTTGCTCTTTTACTTTTTAAAAATTATACTATCTTTGTGTGTGTAAAGTGTGGGTGTGTGTGTGTTTTGGTAATTTGGGCTGAACCTAAGTGCGCTCTACCACTGAGTTATATCTCCAGCCTCCTTTATTTATTTATATTTTTTGTTTTGAGTCAGTCTCACTAAGTGTCCCAGGTTGACCTGAAACTTGCCATTCTCCTTCCTCCATGTCTGGAGTAGGTGGAATTGTGTGTACCACAGTGCCTGCTCTCCCTGTCATTTTGATTTGCATTTCCTAATGACTAATGATGAGCATATTTTGAGGCACTTACTTGGTCATTTTTTAACTGACTTTAGTACTTTCTATTCAAGTTCTTTGCTTATTAAACTTTTTTGTTTCTGTACTTTGTTTTTGTACTGATTTTGAACCCAGGGGTGTTTAAACACTGAGTCAAATGCCTAGCCCTTTGTTTATATTTTTTTAAAATTTTAGATCAGGTTTTAGATAAGTCTCTCAAAGTCTCACTAATTTGCTGATGCTGGCCTCAAATTACAAATGCCTACCTCAGTATCATGAGACACTGTGATTGCAGTCATGTGTTGAGTTGGTAGTTTTGTGGTTTTCAGATGCAAGAGTTCCTTATATATTCTGGATTATAAATATACATACATATACATATATACATACATACACATAAACACACCAAAATTGGTGTTTAAATACTTTTCTCATTGCTTAGGTTGTCCTTCTTGTTAATATCCTTTGGAATATAAGTGTTTTTAATTCTGATGAAATCCAATTTACATGATATTCTTTTGGAAAATGCTAAATTCAACATCAAAAAATTTACTGCCTTGTTTTTTCCTAAGGGATTCATCCTATTTTTAAAGAAATTAATTTTAGCATTAATTAATGGATTAATTAATGGATTCAAAACTTTATTTATTTATTTTATTTGTGTGAGGTTGAGGATTAAAATCAGAGCCTCACACATGTTAGACATGTTCTCTACCACTTAGTTACAACACCAGTCCAGAGTGTAATATTTTTAAGTGTCATATTTAAGCATGTCTGATAGGTTTATTTTTTCAATGTGGTGTGAGGTGAGGTCAAATAAGTCCATTTGAGTGTTCATATCCCTTTTTTCCAGCACCATTGGTGACATAACTATCCTTTCCACATTGTGTATTTCTATCAAAATCAAATGACTTGGCTGGGGTTCTGACTCAGTGGTAGAGTACTTACCTAGCATGTGTGAAGCACTGGGTTTAATTCTCAGCACTGCATACAAATAAATTAATAAAGGTTCATCAAAAACTAATAAGATATTTTTAAAAAATTGAATGGCCACAAAACATGGGTTTATTTGTGTTCTTTTTTTCCCAATCAGGCTGTGTGTTTGTGTTTAGGCCAGTACCACATTGTTTCAATTTGTATAACTTTGTAGTAAGCTTCAAAATCAGGAAATATGAGTCCTCTGACTTTCTTTAAAAAAAATTATGGTGTTAGTAGTTCCAGCCATTTTGTCTGAATTTGATGATAACCTCTTCTACTTCTGCCAAAAAAATAAAAAAAATGCAGTTGGGGTTTTCACAGAGATGACATTGGATCTGTAGATTGTTTTAAGAAGAATTCCATTTTTGGCATAATTAACCCCTCCAATCCATGAACATGGGATATCTTTTTACATATTTTGAAATGTTTCAAATTGTTTGAACAATTCTATATATTTTTGATGTTGAAAAATTTTCCTCTTTGATTAAATTTATTCCTGGGCATTTTAATATTTATGTGCAAATATAAGTGAATAATTTGAAAATTATTATAAATTATTCTTTGCTGATATATAAAACAGATGAACTTTTGAGTATTCATCTCATAATGTGTAATTATGCTGAATTCATTATATTAGCTCTGGGAGTGGTATGTTTCCCCTCAAATATATTGAGGTTTCTGTATATGGCTACTAGCTCGTGTGGGTCCTCTGGCATGAATAAAAGTGAGTTACTCCATCCTTCAAGTGGTGTTTGGTCTTTAGGTAAGAGTGATTTCTATAACAATATAGTGTTGTCATCTATGTAGACATCCAACTCTAGTATATTTTCCATTTTCCAATTAAAAGCATAATGCAAATCCATAATTTTTCTGGCATGAAATATCAAGACCAGTCATTTTCCATGTTTTCCTCTACAATTGGAATTCTACATTTTGACCTCATATGAAACACTACTAGTAAATAAAAAGACTGTCACTACCTAAGGCATCATAGGCACCTTTGAAAAGCTGAGAGATACAAACTGCTGCTTAACAGAATTTATAACAAAAATTTCTTCTCCTTCTCTCTACAGATTGTGAGTGGGCACACATCTGTAATCCCAGCTATTTGAGAGATTAAAGCAGGAGGATCACAAGTTTGAAGCCAGACTGAAACAAATTAGCAAGGTCGTAAATATCTTATTGGGACACTGCCTCAAAATTAAAAAAAAAAAAAAAAAAAAAAAGAAAAGAAAAGAAATGGCTGGGGATGTAACTAAGTGGATAAGCCCCACTGGATTCAGTCCCTAGGGGGAATATTTGGACCCAATACACTGAAATGCACTAAAACTGTTAAAAATTATGTTTTGGCATCTTAGAATCATGACATGTCAAATATTTTTATTGTAGAGAATTTTTTCACAGTGTTTATAAGGTCACTGTGAAATAAACAGAAGCATGTGGTGTTTGTCCTGTGTCAAGTGTAATTTACTTAACATAATGAGGGACACGGGAAATTTTTATTGGGGTAAGGTGCACATAACAGAAAATTTACCATTTTGATGTTTTCACAGTATAGGTCAGAGGAAGTAAGAAAATTCATACTATTGTGAAAAAAATCGCCATCCATCTCCACCACTTTTTTGTCTTCCCAAACTATCCCTGTGGAGCTATCAAATAAGAACTCCTCACTGACCCCCTTCCTCTTCCCTGGTAATTCCCATTCTATTTTCTTCCTGTGAAACTTTCTACTCTCAGGCCTCTTCTATATTGATGTCTAACAGCATTTTTTCTTTAAAAAATATTTCTAGCTGTACATGAACATAACACTTCTATGTATTTATTGTTATGTGATGCTGAGGGTGGAACCAAGTGCCTCAAACATGCTAGGCAAGCACTCTAACACTGAGTGTGGTTGAAAGTTCATTTGAAATAATGTATTAAGATTGTTGAAGTGCTTACTCAGGAATTTATTTTTCTGTTCCAGGCTGAATAATATTCCATGGGATGCCCAGGCCATGTTCTGTTTATACATTCATATGCTTTTGGTTGTTCAGTTGTTTCTACCATGGGATATCATTAAGAATGTTAATGTAAATATTAGTTTGTATATGATAACTCTGGTCTGTGATTTAAAGTCATATTAGCAGATCAATAAAAGGATAGTTAATGGATAAGGCAGGTAATTCATGGCAATAAATATTGACACATTAATTGTGCAAAATACAACCAATTGAAGCACTTACTTAAATGTGCTGTACACTCTCAATGTGTTTATAAGTAACTAACCTCAGTCATGAAGTTGAGACACACCTTATAAGAATGACATGCTGATTTCAAGTACATATGTTGCATCCCTGTTATCTCAAAAAGGTACATGATTGACATTTCCATGACATGTTTGTTTTTCACATGCCAAAAAGTATGCAGATTTAACAAAACATGCAGATTTCCATATTTGCTTAATCCAGAGAGTATATATTCTATGCTGTAATTTATTGTTCAGAAACCAGTATATTGGTACATTAGGAGAACTTATCCATCAACAGTAGTTAAATAGGTGCTATCTTCCCCAAAGAAACATTGAAGTTAGTAAAGATTATCAACAAAGGAGAGGTTATGGCATAGCCAATGACCAGAATCATCTTGAGGAGGAGAAGATGCAGTCTAAACAGTACATAAGCACAAAGATACTCATAAGCAGAAGGATGATCCAGGTGGCTCTAGTACAGGGGATCCTTTTTGAATGTGCTGTAAGTGCCTCTTATGCCTGCACAAGTAAGCCATCATTTACCCACTGGAGAGGGACATGAGTTCTATAAAAAAGACATCCTGAAATACACTTAATAGAGAAGTGTATTTGAAAGTAACCCATTGATAAAATCATATAAGATTAACTATTAAATATAAAACCATTTGCTGTCACATTAAGGATGAGAGTAGAAGAATATGAGAAGGGAGCACTCAAGACCATGTAGAAGATCCATAGGAACATGAGGAAACACAGTGCTGATGTGGGGATTTATGTTTCAATTTTGCCAAGCAGAAACTTCTAGGGCTTAAGGTGATGGCCTACATGACACACAGCAGGCAGATGGCACAAATGAATAATCCCTTCAAAAATCTGTTCAAGTAGATGAAGGATTTACATTTGATGTCATTCCAAAAGACCTGGTACACAGAAACATTTGTACCCATGTATCCCAAAATTATCAGCATCCCTAAGTGGATTAGGATGGAGAGACCAATGATCAGATCAGTCAATTTGACCCTGTGCTGGAGAAGAAATGTGAAGATATGGAAGAGAATAAGAATGGTGATGGCTGAAATACCAAGGCCCTCTTCAGAGAAAAGTGTATTTTATATGGCAGTAAAATCAAATAATTGGTTGGGATTTTTTATCTTTTGGGCAAGGAGACTTATAGTATCAGCCTTAGGAGAAAATGAAGAAGACAAAGTCATTATTTCAAATAGTATCATCTTCATGAATCTCAGTGTATACTACTATAATCAGAAAATATGTGGATTCATCCCAACACACTCTTTTTTCAGTTCAGCACTAAAGCCTCTCTGACAACCTCCAGGTGCCATTTTCCTATTATTATCAATCCATTTGTGGATTATGCAATAATTGCTGAACTACCACTATACATCTGTTTTCTATCCATTCAGGGTTTACATATTATAAACTTGATTTTCATCTTTCTCCTCTTTCTTAAGACCAACGTACACATTGAAAACTACAATTTTGATGAGTTCAATTGGGAGAATGGCATAATAGTGGAGAATTCCAATTTTCTCAAGAATTTAACATCAAAGGAGTAATTGTATATATGTATATATGGATACATTATTTCACTGCTATCTTTATTATGGTTATCTGATCTAATATCTTTAGCACATCAACTGAATCAACATTGAGGGGTACATTCTCTAGGACTAAATCTGTCAATTTGCATCTGTAATCTTTCTTTGGGTTCAAGTATTACCTTGATCAGTTTATGATGCTAAACTCTGATCATCATCTATAAAATACAGGCATTCCCTTAACTGTTTTCTATGTAAAAGAAGATAAAGAATCAAATATGGAAGGGTTTATGACATATAATGACCTCTAGAAATATTGGCCCTTATGTTTTAATTATGTACTTGCTCATAAATGTTCCTTGGGAGATTTAATTTAGTTTCTTTTTAAATAATGACTACCTCTATTGCTGCCTCAAAATTTTTCCTAATTTTAGAATGTTTAAGCAATATCTTTAGCAAGATCTAAATGGTGGTATTTTAGGAGTGTCTTTGAATCCCAACACTATCCATCTTACTTACCATCACTACATAACTGCCCTAAGAGAGCCCAATGCAGTTATCAAATAATAGTAAAACATATTGTAATGTTTTCTACTCAGGTACCTGGAAATTGGATGGTAATTAAAGTAACAGTTAAAATAGATTCAGAGGCATTCCATTTTAAGGTTTTCATTAATGAAAAATTATTTGAAGAAAATGTGCAAATTGGGTCTCCAAAAGAGTCCCAGTTTTCATCTCATGAAGTAACCAATTTTCTAGTTCAGTCACATGCATAAACTTGAGGCAGAAAATCTGATATTGACCTACTGATGTAATATTTTCTATACAAAGCATTTTGTGCTTTAATTCAAGTGTCTGAAATAGTAGGTGTGCATTTTAAACCTGTTACAGCTACATATTAAAAACAGTCAATAGAAAATCATGTGTGAGGCCAAATCATTTCACAACACTTTAAGACATGTAGCTGTATATGGTAATATACAAAAAGAAAACAGAAAATTTAAAAATAAATAAATATATGATACCATTTAAATATCCAAGATGATGTAGAAACTTGGTTAAAACATGGAACCATTGATCTTTTTAATTTAATTTTTAATTTGAAAGTAGTATTTGTACTTGGCTATGGGAATATAATTCAAGGTGTGTACTCAGTGCCTATTGATAAAATGAGAGTGATTTTCATCTTTTCATATATTATCAATTTTATGTTTAAATCCTGAAAACTCTTCTGTGGTTCTTTGATTTGTATAAGTAGTTATTGTAGATTGTCATGAACCTATTGTGCTATGAAACATGAGTTACTTTCCTCTCTTGTTTTTGGCACTCCTTACACACTGTCTCTCTCATTCCCATTTTGATAGATCTGGGAAGCATTTCTGTTTCTGAATTCTGTGTGATGAACATTTTCAGCTTGCACATATGAATGAAAACATGCAGTAATTTTGGAAAATAAAAAATCTCTAGCACCACTAGGAAAAGACAATCTTTTTCTTAAGTAATTATCAGGTAAAGCAACACAATATTCTTTATTTACTCATTCAGTGTTTTGGGTTCATCTCCCATCAAAATTCAGGAAAAAAAGAATGTCCATAGGTGTTCAAGCTTTCATGGGTCACGATTGATTGCAAGAATGCAGTTGTCTTATTTTGTAATATATATTTTCAAACAACTGGCATATAATCATTCATATGAAATTATTTTACATAAGTCAATTTTTATGTGTATTTGTATAGTATAATCTTAAATATATCCCTATTAGCACATAAAAATAACCTCTGAAACTTGTACTACCAGGCCTAGTGGCACATGCTTATAGTTTACTTGCAGAGGATGCTGAGACAGCAAGATTTTATGTTCAATATCTCAGTAACTTAGCAAAGCCCAAAGCAACTAGAGTGCTCCTACCTCAAAATAAAAAAAAAAAAAAATATCAAAACTACTGGGCATTTGACTCAGTTTTTGATAAGTCTGACATCAATTCCTGGTACAAAAAAAAAAAAAAAAAAAAAGAAAGAAAGAAAGAAAGAAAGAAAGAAAAAGAAAAGAAAAAAAACAAGGTTTCAAATTTTCTTTGTTACTAAGAGGGAAGTTCATTGCATTGAGTTTATTCATTGAAAGAATAAAAAGTCAATAAATTAATGACCTAACATTACAAGTCCAAGCCCTAGAAAAAGAAGAACAAATCAACACCAAAAACAATAGAAGAAAGAAAATAATTAAAACAAAGCTGAAATTTAAAAAATTGAAACAAAAGAAACAATTACCAAAATTGACAAAGTAAAAAGTTTATTCTTTGAAAAAAATCAGTATAGTTGATAAACTCCAGCCATAACAACAAAGAAAAAGAGAGAAAACACAAATTACTAAAATATGTGATGAAAAATGAACTATCATAATGGACACAACTGAAATACAAAAGATAATTAGAAACCATTATAAAAATTTATACTCCAATAGAATAGAAAATACTGAAGACATTGACAAATTTCTAGAGACATATGACTTCCCTAAACTGAAAGAGGTCATGCATGATTTAAACAGAATAATTTCAAGAAATGAAACACCAAATACCATTAAAAGCCTACCAAATAAGAAAAGTCTAGGACTGGACAGATTCTCAGTTGAGTTCTACAAGACCTTAAAAGAAGAATTAACACCAATACTCCTCAAATTATTCCATGAGGTAGAAAAGAAGGGAAACCTTCCAAACTCACTTTAGAGGCTAATATCACCCTGATACCAAAACCAGAAAAAGACACATCAAGTAAAGAAAACTGCAGACTAATTTCCTGATGAACATAGATGCAAAAATTTGCAATAAAATTCTGGCAACTTGAATACAAAATATATAAAGCTTACAGCCTACCACAATCCAGTGGGGTTCATCCCAGGGATGCAAGGTTGGTTCAACATATGGAAATCAATAACCAAAATTTATCATAGCAATAGTCTTAAAAACAAGAATAATATGATCATCTCAATAGATGTAGAACAAGCATTTGACAAATTACAGCACCCCTTCATTGCTCAAAACACTAGAAATAGTACATAATGTAGAAGCACACCTCAACATCATGAAAGCCATGTATGCTAAAATCAAGGCCAACATAATTTGAAAGCATTACCTTTAAAAAGTGGAAAAAGACAAGGATGCCCTCTTTCACCACTTTTATTCAACATTTTCTCTGAAAATTTAGCAAAAGCAATTATATAAAAGAAATTAAAGGTGAAAAAATGGATAAATCAGAATTAAAACTATCAATATTTGCCAATAATATGATTCTATATTTGAAAGTTCAAAAATATTCCACCAAAAATCTTCTAGAACTAATAAATATATTCAGCAATGTAGCAGAATATTAAATCTATACCCATAAATCAAATGAATTTTTATGCATCACTAAGTAATCCACTGAAAGAGAAATAAAAAAAAAAAACACTACTTGTTTAACAATCACCTCAAAAAATAAAATACTTGGGAATCATTCTAACAAAGAGGTGACAGACCTCTACAACAAAAACTACAGAACACTAAAAAGTTCTTGTAGAAGACCATATAAGTTGGAAAGACTTTCCATGCTCCTGGATAGGGAGACTTAATATTGTCAAAATGTTCACACTATCAAAAGCTCTATAAAATTTTAATGTGATTCCTATTAAAATTCCAATGACATGTTTTCCAAAACTAGAAAAAGCAATCATTAAATTTATTTGGAAAAATAAGAGACCCAGAAGAGTCAAAGCAAACCTTAGAAAGAAAAGTGAAACAGGAGGCATCACAATACTAGAAGACAAACTATATTACAGAGCTATAGTAATAAAAAGAGCATGGTATTGACACCAAAACAGGCATATAGATCAAGGATACAAAATAAAAGATGGGAAAAACCCACATAAATACAGGTAACTTATATGAGAAAAATGTGCTATAAACATTTACTGAAGAAATAATAGCTTACTCAACAAATGGTGCTGAAAAATATGGATATACACATGTAACAAAATGAAATTAAACCTTGCCTCTCATCCTGCACAAATTCATCTTACTGTAGATCAAAGCCAAGGCACTAGAATAGAGACATTTCAACTACCAGAAGAAAATGTAGACCCAGATCTTTCTATGTCGACCTTGGACATGACTTTTTAACAAGACATCTAAAGCACAAGAAGTTAAATCAAGAATAAATAAATTGACTCATACTAAAAAGCTTCTTTTCACCCAAAGAAACAATCACTAAAATGAAGAGAAAGCCTATGGATTGGGAGGAAATCCTTTCCACATGAACCTTGGAAAATTCATTAATCTCTGGAATATATACAGAATTCAAAAAGGTTAACACCATAAAATCCAAATCTCAATTAATAAATGGAATAAGAAACTAAACAGACTCTTCACAGAAAAAGATATAAAATTGATCAACAAATATTTAAAAAAATGTTCAACATCTCTAGCAATCAGAGAAATTCCAATAAAAACTACTCTAAGATTTCATCTCACTCCAATCAAAATGAAAATTTTCAAGAATACAAGCAATATTAAATATTGGCAAGATACACTCATACATGGCTGTTTGGAGTTCAAACTGATGCAGCCATTATGGAAAGCAGTAAGGAGATTCCTCAGAAAACTTGAAATGGAACCATTATTTGACCCAGTTATCCCACCCCTCAATTAGTTCATGCCCAAAGGACTTAAAATCAACATACCACAGGGACACCACCACATCAATGTTTATAGCAACTCAATTCACAATAACCAAACTATGAAACCAATTTAGATGTCCTTAAACAGATAAATGCATAATGAAAATATGGTGTATATATGTAGAATGGAATATGACTTAGCTTTAAGAAGAATAAAATTCTGGCATTTCCTGGTAAGTGGATGGAGTTAGAAAATATCATTCTAAGTGAAATAAGCCAAACCCAAAAAACCAAAGGTCAAATGTTTTTTTCTGATATGTTGAAGCTAATTCACAATAAGGGTGGTAGGGAAGAATTGAGTTACTTTATATTAGGTAGAGGGCAATGAAGGGAGAGAATGTGTAAGGGGAAGGAATGATAGAGTGAAACAAGTTATTCCCTCATGTACATGTATGACTACATTACTGATGTGATCCTGCAATATATACAATCAGGAAATGTGAAATTACACTGCATTTCTCTATGATTTATCAAAATATATAAATGCATTGTACCATAATGTACAACTAATTAGCACAATTAAAGATTAATTTAAAAAAAGATGAAATTGGAGCCCTGTTACATGGAGTAAAATCATTTCAAGTAGACCAAGTGATGTTCCAGATATTGGAATCAGATAATTTTTTATCACAGTCATTATCAATATGTGAAGGGTTAATACATGTATGAACACAAATTAAAAATTATTTATTTATAGAGAGAATCAGAAACATGAACTAAATGAAAATACATAAAATAAAAACTCTAATATCCTCAGGCTAAAATTTCACATGGCTGAGGTGGTTTGAAAACTGCACAAGAAATTTACAAAAAATGCCAAAACACGAGACCTCAAAAGTCATGTTGAAGGAAAATATAAAATAGGATAAGAGCACAAGTGGTTAAACAGGAATTTCAACATATGTGCAATTAGGGAATACAACTGGGAAGGAGGCAGATCAGGGCTTCATGTACTGTGGAAAAGTTTGTCCCTATATGCAACTCAGTCTTTGCTTAACTAAACCTCTTCTTTGATGATGTGGGTTTTGACCTAATTTGATGCCTTGCATGGCATGTCCCATTGATCACCAAGGTGCCACCTTGAATCCTGTCCCAAATGTACACTCATTTCCTGAGAGACTTCTTGGTGAGTGTGACAGAGGGGTTGAATTGTTTCTTCATAAATTCTGGAGAGTTTGTTTTTGTGTGGAACCACTGAGAGCTGTTTGTAGAGGTACAGAAGTATAGTGACAACTTCTTGTTCTACTTTGGACTTGCTGTTTGACTTTAGGAAGGTGAGTCTATTCTCCATTTGTCTAAATTCTCTTAGTTTTTAATAGAAAAATAACTCCATCTCTAATTTTGAAGATTAGTTACCAATACACAGTTACCTGGGGTTTAGCTCCAATGAATTAAACAAGAATCTCTGGGAGTTGCATAGTGAGTGCTCCCTAAGGCAGGAGAGGATGGACTTTTATATTTTTGTTTTAATGGTGGACATTCAGTGGTAGCTCTGTTGGCAAAGCCCTGAGCAACTTAGCAATAACCTGTCTCAAAATAAAATTTAAAAAAAATGCCTAGGGTTGTTACTAAGATGTGAATTATGGAAAATTTCAATCCCTGTTGACATATAATAATCATTTTTATTAGTGCATTTTAAGTGTCTTAACAGTATGTTCACTGGGACATATGCATATGTTTGTGCATAACAATAAATGATCAATTTCATTCCTCAGTACCTGACTTTTTCCTCTCATCCTCTCTCCCATGAGCTTCTAATCCACTCTTCTCTCTTCTATTACTGTGAGATCCCCTTTCTTTTTTTCAATCCATATTTCTTTCTACCTTTCACATAGGAGAGAAAACAAAACTTGACTTTCTGAGTCTGGTTGATTTTAATTAGCATGATGTTATCAAGGTTCATTCATTTCCCACAAATGACATAAATCCATTCCTCTTTATAAGTTAGTAGAACGAGTACAATTGTGAAGAGATGTGTAGATGATATTTCCTGGGAATGTCACATGGCAGCTACTAGGAGCTCTCATGTTCAACACAGCCTGCTATTGTGGAAACCAGGGTTCTGAGACCCAGGTAGGAAAAGGTCTGATGTGAAGCATGTGCAGACTTCAAATCTGTCGCTTTTGTCACTTGTACACACACTAAGCAGGCTGACCACCTGAAGCATCCTTCACTGTCTGTGTGGACTACTATCATGTCTCTGTAGCTCGGTTTTTTTTTTTTTTTTACAATTGTGACTGGGAGAAGGGAGTCAGTATGAAGTGAAATCTCAGCATCCTCCCGGTGTTAACTGTATGACTCAGTTCCTTCCCACAACTTTCTCCTGCATCCATTCATAAAACTGAATTTAGAAGATTTACAGTGACTAGCTCTTCTAGCAGAGAAGAGCATTTTTGCTCTTCTAGCCTTGAGCTCTGGTTTGTTGCAGGAAATCTGGAGTCAGAGAAGACCTAGGCCCACTGATCTGGTGAACTTGCTTAAATGGTTTTATTTTTCTGGGATTTAGTTTTCCCATGTTGTGAAGTGGGATTGACAGCTAATAATGATAACACTTAATGACAGCAGAACCATTGATGAGCATATATTGGACAAAACATGTTAATCACAACATTGAGGCAATCTTATATCAAGTAGGTGTTTTGGACAAAAAAAGAAATGTATGAAATAAACAAATGCCTCTTTTTCACCTGAATTTTTTCTTCTTTTCTTAAATTCAGCGATGATGCTTTATTGACAAAATTACTATACATATTATACATATTTGATCTTATTTTAAACCAGTTATTTTCCTTTTTTCTACTCCTCATCCATCTCCCATTCCCTCCTCCTTCTTTCCCTTCTATGTGGCTAGAAAAGCATCTGGGATGATGTGGCCTAATGCTAATTCTGGTGTCTGAGACACTGGGTTTTTTTTTTTTTTTTTTTTTTTTTTTGCTTCCTGTCCTTTGCCCAATTTTGCAGTATTCTGTTGTATAATATGAGTTTTTAAAGAATTTTAGCTTTTTTAAAATAAAATGATGCAATGAGTTTTCCAAGAATTAGCACTATTTTTGAAACATTTGAGGCATTGAAGGACATGATGAGGAATGCACCTGGCCTAACCTGACTGCATGATCCTGAGAGGCCCCCAATTACTTTGTGAGGACATACATGTTATTCTTATCTGAAATGTATTTCCTTTGACCATTTATAAGATTATTGCTCATCCTTCAATACCATACAACATTGAATGGGAAGAATTTCAGATGTCTACACTCAGTCAATCAGGTCTTTTCTCTGGAAACATCAAATCTGACCAGTGAAAAATGGATAAGAGAAAGTCCTACAGTTTGTTCATATTGCAGCAGCATCCAGGGAGACTGTGTAGGAGTTTGGGGTACTGTGATCACCTGGCATAACCCAGCTTATTTTACTTTTCTATCATGTTACCTTGACCTCTCCAGTGTCTTCTAACTCATTGTTTTTATTTAAAGAACCCAGATTATTTTCTGTAACTTGAAACGCAAATCCCCAACTGCTTTGAGTCAAGCTGTCAGAATGAAAGATATTTACACGGAGTTACAAAGAAGCTCTCATTTTAAGACCCAACCTTGAGAAAGATGGCCATGATCAGACACTTCCTCATTCTGAGATGCCTGGGGTTGGCTGGCTGTGAGAGAATAGATGGCTCTTGTTTGTGAAGGAAGTGTGCCCATCTTGCGTTCAAAGGCTAAGAGAAGTTGATGAAGAGCACAGATATAGGAAAAAGGAGTATGTGTAAACATGCTCCCTTAATTCTTGTGGATTTCTTCATATGCAGTGCAGTGACCTTGCTATCTTTCTCACCAGTCTTCTCTGATTCAATCACCTGCTTAACACACAGAGGGAATTCAAAACATCCTTGCTCTCATACTAATCTAGAATTATCATCAGTTGCATTGTGTAAATGGAGAGACTATTGCTCAAGTGAACAGAGTTGTCCAAAGTAATCCCTTGGACTGTAGAATTCCAACATGACCAGTCCCAAAGTCCAGTTGTTCCTCAGCCTGAGAGGTATCTGCAACCATGGGCAACACTGTAAGACAAATTCCATTCATTTTGGAGGAAGTTATCAAGGAGCTGTGGCAGAGCGGCCAGGCGATGAGCAGTGGCAGGTGTGGGAGTGAGCTTAATTAAAAACCCTGGCTGATAAAGAAGAGCAGAGACATTGGGGATGCTGCTGGAAATTGGTAAAATTGGCCCAGCCAGTCCGCAAAAGGTTACATGATTAGAGGGGAAAACTTGCAATCCCAGTGAATTAAATAGGCCAGAAGAAGTCAAGACATGTAGGTGGAATGCAGGGGAGAAAGTGGGTGGAGTGCCCATGTGCTGAGAGGAGCACAGATGTAGGTCAGAGACTAAGAGAGGAAGCTGAGAGGGCCCAGTGGAGCCACAGGGGTGGACCAAGCTGGTGGGGTGGAGCCAAGCTGAGCAAATGGAACCAAAGTCTTAGAAGCAGTGAGCGAGGCAGGGCTAGAGGAAGCACATGGGAGGCACGCATCACCCAGAGTTCCTCAGGTGAGATGGGCACTGGAACCAGGAGCCCCAAAGGTGAGTGGAGAGCAGTGTGGGTGCATTCACAGGAGGTGAAGGGAGACAGAAGAGGCACATATGTCTGGAAATCCTGTCAGAAATCACTGTGAACTCAGCGAGGATGAAGGGCCCTTCTTCTCTTGGGTCTCCACTTATGCAACTTGGCAAAGGAGGGAGGCTGAAGAATCTGAGGAGCAGTCTTCCTTAGTCCCTACTTTTTACGGGAAGCTGTGAACTTTCCATGTACTCAGGTGCATTGGGTTCTCTAGTGTTCCTGGGTGGGGTTCTGGTGATATCACCTTAGACATTTTGTTTTCAGGTAGTGGCCATTTTCCCAGTGTGTTCAAAGGAAGCTCTCCTGCTGAGCGGATGGTGAGACCTGGATGTCCAGAGAGGGTAAGCTGGTGAAGCAGCTGGAGCCTGGTCTGGATCCCATATTGCACAACACTCAGCCAGCAGCAGGGGCTTCCTGCCACCTGTGCAGTGAGAGAAGCATAGGTAGGGAAATGGTCTTGACCCTTTCCAGGGGTGACCTTGTAGAACTCACTGCATCTATAAAGTAGGACAAAGAAAGAGATCTGTGTCTCAGGCTGTTGCAAAGCCAAGCTCCAGTTTCATGATATTCTAAAAAGTAGTTTTGCATGGATGGTGTAGGTGATCTGGGTTTTAACACTGCTATCATTTAGTTTTATATACAGAAATATATCTCCATTGTATTTTTTACAAAATAACTACTTTGTATGAAGCACTGTTCTAGGTGAGAGGACATATATTTGAACAAAACAGCAAGATATACCTGCTCCCATTTTGGTATGGGCTGCAGTTCCACTGGTCTAACCCAAGAATTCAGGCACTAAAAAGAAAAAAAAAAAAAAAAAAGAGCACTGACCCCTTTAGGCATCTGATCTAATGTTGCTTTCCACAGTAAAGTTTTGTGATTTCCTTTATTCTAAAATACACCCCTCATGTCACTTAACTCCCCCAATGCTTTCCTACTTGGAAGATAAAGGACCCTTAAGAAGCAGTCCCTTTCTTGCTTCCAATCCCTCTCCTAGTTTTCAAGATCACTTATCTCACCCCTGCCAGTACATACCTCTCTGGTTGATGTGGGCCTTTTCTTTGTTAGATGTGCTAACTCCTGCTTAGATGCTAGATGTCACCAGAACTTCACATAAGACATTCTAGATTCCACCAGTGTATCAGTCTACCTGTTCATTGACTTGTTTAATGGAAGTTTGAGAAAACCCTTAAGAGCTGCTGTTTTATAAACAGCCTTTTTGTTTCTTTGTTTCTTTGTTTTTGTACAACTCTTAATAAGTTTTAAGTATAGAATTAATTGTCCAGCTATGAAAGGAGTATTATTACACTCAGCATCCAGTGCTCATTTTCATCATAGAGAAGACAAAGCAGATAGATAGATACATACATACATACATACATAAATATATACATACATACATGCATACATATTAATGTGTATTTTTCTCAAAATTTTGTTGAGAAGTGAGATTAGGGTCTCAATTCAGTCATGACCTCATTTACAGCTGCTATTCATGGGACACTGAAGGAATCTTTGCTGATGGAGGTATTTTGTGTTCTTTTCTAGATTTTGATTATTATAAGACTATACATATAATATATAAATAATATATACATATATGTTACCTTACATATATGTATATAAATACATACACATATGTGTGTATATATAGCAGAGATGACAAGAGTTATTCTGCTTTTATTTACACATTGGGCATCTGTTGACCCCAGTGAAAAATCAGTGGTTTGGGGCAAGAGCACCCTTTAAGTCCCTCTAATATGAGAAGAATTTGTGGTCATTTAGCAGAACTTGCCACCATGGGCATGTGTATCAATGGAATACATATTATATAGCATGATGTCATAACTAGGTAACGGGAATAAGTGATTGAACCTGATTTATTAATTACAGAAATTTTATGTACATATAACTACTTATAATTACATAATTTATGTATTTATAATTTTGTGCATATATATATATATATATATATACACACACACATACACATACACACATATGTTTATAATTTTGTCTCTAGAACAGAAGGGATTGATGATGGATCATGGTAGGGGTAAGGGCCAAAAGACCAATGAAAATTTCTGAGTGTTTTTTTTTGTTTTTTTTTTTTTTTTTTTGTGCATCCTAGGGGTTTGATAACTTCTGGTACAGGATGGGTCTGAAGGATGCCATGAGCAGGAAAAAGAGCACTGATTTTGAGGAAGGCTTTTGCATTGTTTGTGATGCCTCCTAGATATCCATTTGGACAGCTCTGAAGGTGAAAGAGAGTACTGGGAAGAAGATGGACATTTGGGAGGCAGGAAAATGAGGAAAACACTGACTGCCATGAGACTGAGGGTGACCTAGGGTGAGGGTGAACATAGAGAAGCTCAGGGAACCTTACTTTGAGATGGGGACACACCTATATTTAGCAAAGGAGAAAACTATGGCAAAGACAGAGAGCAAGGGCATTGACTTAGGTGAATAGAAAACCAGGGCAATGGAATAACATGGATTTCTGAATAAAGATAATTTTAAAAAGAAAGACAGAGACTTCTTTACTGAAGACCATGCAAAAGAGAATTAGAGGGCAAACAAGGAGGGGACATTAGATTTGGTACGATAGATTTTTCTGATGCTCAGGGGCACCACTGTCCATGGGTGGTTGGAAATAAAGCCAACTGGTGATTTATGAAAGACTAGAAAGTGGCAAAGTAAATGCAACAGTTGGAGATCAAATAAGGAGGTCTAACAGAGAAAGCATATCTCCAAGTAGTCATGTCATCCAGAGAATAGGTCTGTCATTCTAAACACTACCACATGTGCATTAGCTCATGTTAAGGGAACTTAGGCATCACAGAATAATCTCATATTTCCTGTCCTCCCCAACACATATTTCCAAAAGTAAATGATATGTTTACTGAAGAAGACAAAAGAGCTGATGGTGACATAGTCAATGCCAACATCTATGTACAATGATGAATTGCCTCATTTTTCCACATAATTCTTATAAACATAATGCAGTTCACAAAGTGCCTGAGAACAATGAAATGCATTAAGAGCAGGATGGTCCTGAGGGCCCTCTCTTCTGGGGATCCTTTCAGAGACAGACTGGTATTCTGAAGGTGCTGACATTGCCTCTTATGACTGCACAAATTAGCCACCATGTGCCCACTAGAGACAGCCACAAGCCATATGAATGGGATGCATTCTAGATTAAAACTGTATTAAAAGAAAAAAATGCAAACCACACTTTGAGCATAGAACTTCTATCTTTCATGAGTAAGTTATTCCCAATACACAACAAAAACAAAACAGGAAATTATTAGAGAATATGGCAAAAGATTTCATGTAAATTTGATCAAATAAAATATAATTAAAGGGAAGTCAATAAATGTCCTTAGCCTGCGGTGAAATAAGATTGTGGTTGAAAGGTCAAGTCAAGGGACTGGTACTTCCAAGGTCTATGACAACACTTATCAAAGAGTAAATGAAGTGTTGACACACAGCAGGTTGGATGAATCCCTAGAAAATCACACTAAAAATCCAAAAACTTGCACATTGCAGGAGTCCACTCAAGCAACACTGGTGATAGGATCAGTTCATACCAAGGGAAAACAGCTTCAAAGCTGTTTTATATTAAATATGTGGCAGGGACGGGTAGGGGCAGAGGTGACAAGAGGGAGAAAAGAGGAGCCTTCAGCACTGGAGACATTCTGCTTTTGGAGGGTCAGATGACTGTCAGCAATGGGCCTCACTCAAGCAGATATGTGGAGCATGCATATTCAGGGCATTTATATCTGGTGAGTGTCAGACATGGGATAGTGGAAGACAGACACACATGATTCCCACATTTCTCCAGAGATGAGTGGATTGCTGGTGGAACCATTTTCTGAGCATGTGTGGTGTGATGGGCAGATTGATGGAGAAGGGCCTAGTTCTGGATGTGGTAATTTGTGTGAACTAGGAGATACTATAGGTGTCATCTCTCAGCTGTATATGCAAGGTTTGAGTTCAAAGACACTCAGAGGAGTAAGAAGGCAGCAAAAATTTTGACTTTCCCAAGTCATAAAGAAGGCATTTTAAGAAAGGGTAAGTGGGCACCAGTGACCTAACAGAAGAAAGACATCAAAACCAATTAATTCCAGTCCCTAGAATTGGTGAGCTGGGTGTCACTGGTGACATGGTAAAGATGACTCTGGTCAGAAAGCAAACTTAGTTTTAGAGTGGTCTGAGAAGATACAGTAAAGAGGACTCACATGGATCCTGAAAGCAGAGAAGAAAGCAGAAGAATAGGAGGGGTTGAGGTTTAGGGGGACTGTGAAGATTAACTGGATGATTAGGGAGGAGATGAGGCACAATATTCCTGGCTAGAAGGCCAAGCAGGGTTAAGGACAGTGAAGTCCACCTAGTAGGATCTATGCACATATAGCTCTAACAGCTCAATAGTAAACTGGCATTCATCCACTCTAAGGGAGATAGGAAGAAGCCACACAGATGTCTTTGAATGTGAAACTACAGTGTGATTTATAAATTTGCCTTTTGTGTTGAGGTAGAACAGAATGGAAGCTTGAGCAGCTTAAGTGTTGACAGGCTGTGGCTTTGCAGGTTGACACACAGCAGTGCTGCTTATGGCCATTTTAGCATAGAGGCTTACATTGGATGCAGGTGCCTGTAGGAAGTTAATCAGAGTAGAAGAAGCAGGAGCTGAATACAATAGACAGAACAACCCCTATTTAGGTTTAGTGCAGTAAAAGTCACCACAGTATATGAACTTGGCTGTTGACAATCTTCTACCCATATAAGAAATATAAAATGCACTCTCTAACTGAAGAGCACCATGTCCTTTCCCTTGGTGTACCCAAAACTTTCTTATGTATAACACTAAAATATCCTGCTGTGCCTGGGACTCAAGCTTTGGGAATAACCTCTTTGAGCCCTGGACTACAAATAAACTTCCATATCATGATGTTCTGATTCTCATTTCTCACTACATTTTCATACTTCAAACTTCATTGTGAATGAGGAAGGCAAATGGCCTGTACAGGAGGCAAGGCAGGGTACACTGGGATGAGTTTAGACTATGCCCAACACCTAATGACTTTTCTGGGACACGGTTGACAAGTATATTTATTTGACTTAAGGGGTTACTGTTCCCTTAATACAGTCATTAATTAAAACCTAGGAGCAATTTCTTCAGGTTAACTACCAGGGTTTATACTGTCTGTCCTACTTCACAGAATTCCCTATGTCATGTAGGTCTCCCTTTTCACATTGTTACCACTGTTTAATTACAAAGAATAAAAACCCAGTACCTTCATAGAAGTTGTAGAAAAATAGCAGAATCCAGAATTTCTAGGTGGACATTGGCAGACTGGATGGAGCAGCACATGAGGAGAGAAAATCTCTAAGAATATTCCCATGGCTCATTATCTTGTGACATTGCAGAAGATGTAAATATATTTCATAAAAGTCTGTGTAAGGGAGGATTAGGTATCAATGAAGAATCATTTTATATATATTCACTGAATTGTAAGAATAATTTCCCAGAGACCAAGTTGGAATATATAATAATGAGTCTCTACTAATCTGATCACCACACATATTTTGACTTCATTTTCAATTCTCAGATTTACAAAATGAAGAAAACATATTATTAATGGAGATACTTGAATGTCAGTAGAGTATTTGGTGATATTTTCTAAAAGATTTACTTGTTAGTTATGATTATTCTATCATGATTAAATCACACTTTTTCTTTCACAGATGTTTCCCAAAGAATGCAAAGTTCACAATGACTATTTTACTTTCAAATGCTTAAAGAAGAAATGAGTATTGCAACTCAATGATACTGACCCTTAAACCATCAAAAAGATTCTTTATTCCATCTTTCAATTTGTGACGCATAAATGTATTGTGTGCTACCATTGGAAAATGATTTCATTTTATAACTGAGATAAATTATCAGGGACACAGGGCATGTTCACTTAGAAATTATCATTCAGGCAGACACAGTGGTACATGTCTGCAATCTCAGGGACTTGGAGACTGAGGAAAGATAATCTCAAATTTGTGGGCAGTTATGACAAGTTATTGAGACTGTAGCTTAAAATAAGAATGACCAAGTGTGATACTCAGTGGTAGAGAATCTGAATTCAATCTCCAGATGCATAAACATGATGCAAATATAAAAGACTCACTGCCTGGTAATTTCTTATGAAGAAATTCATATTCAGATGAAATAGACTTTCCGTCTTTCCAGCAGTCCATCTATGCATCTATTCTTTTAAGAATTCATTTTTTTTCCCTGAGAGCTGTATTTGAATCGCATACTTTTCTTCCAGGTTTCTCCCAACTAGACAATGAATTCAGTGCAATGAATACACTGAATTCTTGCATTCTATCACTGCTCCTGTAAAAATGAAAATTATACGTTCTTCCTTGCTCAGAGTTGATGTGGTCTTGTGTAGTGACCAAATAATGATACTGACACTTAGCACATTATCTATCCCTGGTGTTCTTTCTGCCTAAGGCATGATCTGCCCATTTCAATTCTCTATATCTCACAATTTTCACTCAGTGTTATTATTTTTCCAAACAAGGAATGGCAAACTTGATCTTACATAAGAACACCCATCCCAGGACACAGAAGAAACTGTGTTCTTAGTATATAGGTCTCTAGGTTATATTTTTTGAAATAAAAAATGCCCATACAAAAATAAAGAAACTAGGTTGTTGTAGACAATCTTCATTCCTTTTCCAGGAATTGTTGTTTTTGTACTGATTATCACTGGGATGAAAGTATACATAGCTCAACCAACAGGAAGTATTCATACTGAGTTTGCAGATGTTGAATTCATGAGGAGGATACTCCTGAGAAAAGGTAGTGGCAATATCATACAAGTTTATTTTTGGATCACCTTACAGAACTCATTTTCTCTCTCTGAGTCTTACTTATATATTCTGTGCATGGATTCATCATAATTTTGAGCACCTATTCAGTGACTGGGTCCAAAATATTAACTTGTGTTGAACACATGTAATCATAGTCACTGTAATAAAGATAAAAGCAATGATGAGAAACAAGTCAAATATAGAATTCTGCAAGGTTTATGATTCAAGGTTATTATTCTATTCAATGAAATAAAATATGTAATTGAGTATTTTGATATCTAGTAATTTTGTATTAATTTATTTAATATTCTTCAGAAAGATATGCAGATAAGTTCATTTTTACCTTTTTCCATAGTCATCATAAGTTAATGCTTAAGAGTTAACCACACTTATTCATCCAGTTAATATGCTTAAGACATTTTTCTCCTTTTATTTCCATATGTGCATATTTAGATTACATCATGCTTGTGGTAAGTCACTTTTTATGTGGATGAGAATTTTGAACACAGAATCTAAAATATTACACACAGAACTTGACTGAATATGAACATCTTAAATAGCTTCATTACAAAATAAATCAATTTTTCTAAAATTCAACAG
Organism: Sciurus vulgaris; assembly: GCF_902686455.1. NCBI lineage: Eukaryota > Metazoa > Chordata > Mammalia > Rodentia > Sciuridae > Sciurus > Sciurus vulgaris. The sequence goes on along the minus strand of NW_027632956.1, from coordinate 1,170,231 downwards.
GTAAGTTGTACAGTTCAACTTGTATATTCCAGATTTTTTAAATAAACACATACCAATTTATGCATGATTTTATTACTTAATTAAACACTTTTTTGTTCATGTCCTCCTAACCGTATGCACCCAAATGGAAATCCATTGCCCTGACTTTCTATAGATTTTATATTCTTGCATTATATATAATAAATTATGGGGTCAAATATTTTCAGCAGCCTTATCCCAATGTATGACAGACTCTAAGGTGCAAGGGAGTTGGGCTCCTACTTCTCATATACATGGATCCAGAAGAGAGCAAAAAAGTTCAATGAAAATTTAATTTTATTAACCATTTTATTCATGAATAACACACAATTAATAAATTAGCATGGTCTTATATTCAAAATTAAAAGCAAATATTATTCTGGCTACTCTACATCATACTACTGCAAGGAAATCCAGCATTCAAATTGCTGCAGCCTGAAGTTCTTTGTTCAATACTTAGAAACTCAAAAGTGAAACAAACAAATAATAGCCAGGTGTGGTGGGGTATGCTTGCTTTCTCAGTGACTGAAAAGGTTGAGACAGGAGACTGCTGTAGTGATGCACTCCTGTAATTCCAGTCATTTGGGGAGCTGATGTAAGAGGATTGCATGTTGAAAGCTAGTCTCAGCAACTGAGGAAGGACCTGAGCAACTTAGCAACGACTTGTCTGTAAACAAAATATAAAAGGAATTGGGGATGCAGCTCAGTGGTTTAGCAACACTGGGACCATTCCCTGGTGCCCACTTCCCCCCCCAAAAAATTCAGCATTCCCATAAGACCAGAAAACAGAAATATTATTTTGAATTTAGAGTAATTTTTATTATATCATTTTCATTCATGAACCATATGTACATATATAATTCATAAGTCAATATGACCATATACACAATGAAAAATAAAAATTTTCTTCTCTCTAGGTTAGACTGCACTACTGCAAGGAAATCCTGCCTTAAAATATCTATAAGCTGAAGCTCTGGGTTCAATTCACAGCAACTCAAAAAAAAAAAAAAAAATCAGCCGGGTGTGATGGTGTATGCCTCTGATACTGAGGTCAGCCTAAGCAAATTCATGAGACCCTGCCTGAAAAATTAGAAAGAAGTGAAAATTTATCTCAGTGTAGAATACCCTTGGGTTGAGTCCCTTGTATTGCAAAAACCAAAAGTAACAGCCCAAAGTCTGTCATTATGTTCTCATTAATTCCTGGGTTGGCCACATTTGACTCACTCAGAGGTGGTTCACTAGGCACAGAGTCAGGGGGTGAACACTGTAACCCTGTCCAATCAGAGGCACCTGAGTGAGAATGGTCCAATTCACATGCAGCCAGCAAAGAGGGAGCAGGCTTCTGAAATCTAGTGCTGTTCTTTGTCTCATAAGTCTGCCATTCTCTGGATCCATTTCTGACTTTTCCTCCTTTGCATAGGACCCCAAGTCTCTGTGCTATACAGGGGCTGAAAGAATCACAGGGAGAAATCTGTGCATGGCAAAAAACAGAAAATGGTGAGTGTGCTTTAGGCATTCAGAGATTGGGGAGGGAAGCTAAAGCTCTTGGGACTGGCAGTGACAGGAGCAGAAATGGCAGTGGAGGTTCCTTCTTGTCCTCTCAGTCTGCCAGCCATAGTTTTTCTCTGTGGGAACACAGCCCTCAGTCTCTACTTCTATATCTAGGGAGTTCGGTAGCTGGACCTTGTGCATCTTGTCAAATTAGTGCCCAGAGTTTTCAACCTCTTCCTGAAGCGCCATGAGGATATCTGTGTGCAGGCAGCCCAGAGTCTCCCAGGGTTGAGAGAACACGTGGATAATTATTACAGGAGAATGATGGTACCAATGTGCTGTCAGTCCAGCATCTCCACAGATTGGTTAAGACTGAGAGGCTCCATGGTGTACCATCATGAAAGGAACTGTGGTCTCTAGAGGTCTCAGTTCATCACTGCTGAGCTAGCTAAATATTCAGGAAGCAGTACCTCAAATGCAGAACTGTGGACTCCATCATAGCTCCTCATAGGTCTATGAATGAATTACTAAATTTTCTTTTTTATTTGTTCTTTTTAGTTGTACATGGCAGGATTCATTTGGATATAAATATACAAGCATGGGATATATCTCATTCTAATTAGGTCCCATTTATTGTAGATGTTCATGATTGTAAAATAAACTATGGTGAATTCCTGTGTATATGTAGGAATATTTTTTAAATTTTCAGCTACTGTTCACATTCCAAATGCCAATTTTTCCTCCCAATATTATCAATTTGTTTCCTATGCTGGATTTCAATTTAATAAAATATTTTGTAACTTCTTCAAATACTGGAAGGCACATGATGAAGCTTTTGTTTTGTGTTTGTGAGCAATTTATGTGAGACGGAAGCAGAGAAGTATCACTTCATCATTTGAAAAAAAAATGTGTGTGCCTCTTGTTCCTCTGTCTTCCAAGGGACAGACACATTAACAAAGTGTTTATGTGTTGACATTCACCATTGAAGAACTGATTTTGTGATACTTTGTTATCTCATGCTCTCATGCCTTCCTAGTCCTGTGCTTCAGAACTGACTGATATAAGATGCCCACTTCTGCCATATCTAAACTTCTTGTGTTATGTAGTGAGTATCAGCTCCTGAGACTTGTCCTTTTGGAGAGCAGTTTGCATTATTGGGTGGTTTCTCTCAAGAGAATGGCTTGATGACTTACAGCTGAGAGGAATCTCAATATTAAATGACTCTAAATACTATTCCAGTGGCCCAGGAGGCTGAGGCAGGAGTATCAAAATTCAAAGCCAGCTGCAGTAAATTATTCAGGCACTTAGCAACTCAGTGAGACCCTGTCTTTAAATAAAATACAAAAATATGCTGGAGATGTTGCTCAGTGATTAAATCCTCTTGGATTCATTCCTCCATACCCCCTAAAAATTCTTGAAAAAGTCATCTTAAAAAATTTAACTAGTTTGAATAATGCTGGAATGGAAAGGCAGTTATTTATTTCACAGAATAATTCCAACTCTTTTAGATGTATACCCAGTATTATTACTGAATCACATATTTCTATTTTAATTTTTTTAAAAATGACTTTCCAAACTTTTTGAAAAAAGTTACCAACTTTATGTTTTCATCCACAGCTGTACAAAGGTTTCCTTTAATCCATTTCCTTATAATCTAGGGCACTTTATTTTTCCTGTGTTTATTAATATCCATTTATACAGCTGTGTTCAAGTTGCAGAAAAATTTGTTTCACTGTTATCTTTAATCACTGATGCAAGTTTGTTAGAACCCAGGCTTTTGAGAAGTCACTGTATTCCATAAATAAAAAGGAATCTGTGATATCCAACCTATTTTCTCAACTGCTGCTGGGGATTTTCACCTGCCTATGTGCTTCCAAGGCAATTTAAATTCATTTGATTTTAATCTATGGAGATTTAAACATGTTCATTCACATTGACTCCAGAGACTGGAGTTTAATGTTGTAGTCCTTTGAGGAAAATGTGTTAAAGTTAGACTGTCAGTGCTTGTACAAAGTCCTAGGAAAATTGTTAGGCATGGAGTTATTCCTGGATTGAGTAGTGGAGGGACAATAATCAGGAAGTGAACTGTCACAGGCTGTCAATGGTGTACTGTATTTACCACTATTGAATGCTTATTTATATAAGCTAGATAGAAGCTCTAGTATCAGCAATAACAGTTGGAAGAACATTCTGTCAAGTCTCTTCTTAAGGATAAACTCACAATTTTGAGATATAACTCCTCTTCCCTGATCCCTGTTTATGAAATCCTTGGATATACTTGAATACACATAGAAAATCAATTTTGTGGTTTTGATATTGTGTATATCTTGTAAATAGTTTTTATTTTTCTGATAAAGGGTCAAAGTTTTAATACAAAAGCTGAAAAGGGGAAAGCAAATATAAAAAATTGTTGAAACTTGCAGAGGAAAAGAGAATAGCAGCAGTTGGCAACAATTCAGAAATCAGGGTACTCCCAAGGCCCTTTAGGAAAATACTCCCAATATCTTAGTACAACCAAGACTGATTTCTTAGTCACCCTAATTATTCAGTGTATGTTGGAAGGAAGTTTTACTTATTGTGGTCACCTGGGCATCCAATTTGAGAGAACACCATCTTTGTATAACTGTTTCCAACATGGAGTCAGGAAAAGTACTACATGAAATTATCTAGTCTATCTCGATATTATGGGCACTGGCACACATCATCTGTTCATGACTTCTTGGTCAAAGTAAGTCACTGTCCACCATCTTAACTTCTTTCATTTTCTGTTTTAAAAACTTCTAACTTTTTTTACTTTTTTCTAAATATACATAACAGTAGAATGCCTTTATGCATTTTGATAAATCATACCTAATTGGAGTATATTTCTTTTCCCAGTTCTATAAAAATTAAGATGAAAACCAAGGAAAAATTCAGATCTGGTGTTTTGGGTTCTGATATCCCTTTACTCAAGGTAACACTGGCTCTTGGGGATTTGGTCCCAATTAGATGGAACATTGCTCAGGGCAGAATTTCTTTGCAAGTTTATCCCAGATTTTGCTACACATTTGAGGGTAAATATTTTCTCAATTGTCTTATGTATCTTACTCATTCAAGTGTTTTATAACTTTGCAAAAGAGGGGCCAAAAACATTAGTAGATGTTTATTTTATCCATTTCTAAATATTTGTTTTTGTGTTTATCAAACATATATAGATCTCCTGCATAGAGTGGTTATTCAAGTCTCTTGTATGATTTCCATTTGGTGACTTTTTTCCTTTTTATTGTTTATTCACATGTGAGGTAATTATTTTTCTCTTCTCTTTCACTTCTAATGATATCTTTGTATTTGTATATAGACCTATTTATAAATTTTTAACCTGTTTTTTTCTTTTACTCTAAATGGAGTTCCTTTATTTCTTCCTTGAGATTGAAGTCCAATGTGACCTACCATTGATCTTCATCCCAGCAATCTCCAACATTTAATTTGGAGACTTGGTCTCATGCAATTTTTCAAACTGGCCTTGAAATTTCAGTCCTCCTTTCTTAGCCAAAGTGACTAGTATTACAACTGTGTAGCAGCAGACACCTCCCTCCCTGCAACTCCCTTGCTTATAACAACTTGAATATCTTACATTTTGCTTTAATATATAAGTATATATTACCTCTGAAAATAATTTACTTCATGGTATGAGGAAAGTGCACAATAATATTTTCATCACACAGATATGACCAAATGGCATGCAATATATATATATATATATATAGATAGATAGATAGATATAGATACATATATAGATATATAATCACTGGATTACACATTTTAAAGAATTTTTTGTTTGTGTACATTTCCTTTGAGAAGAAAAGATTAGAATCAGTTGACCCTCTGTAAATTAATGTTTATATCCTGCATTTGTTTCCCATTGGCACAATTTCCAGAAAGTTTTTGAGTTGAAATTCTGTTGGAGGCCGCTGCTCTGTAGGGCCCACAGTGGTAGCTGGCCTCACCCTAAGATGGCGCTGAGAATCCCAACTGCAAAAAAAAACAACTTTAAGGAAGTGCTTTCTATTGGCTGACTGATCTCCTCCACGTCCGTGCTTAGCTCGTGATCAGTACATGTCCTCATTACCCACCATTAAGTGTTCACGAGCCAAACGCCTGACCTGTTAGGTGATTGGCTGTTACATCCCATAAAGCTGTGTACTTTTTGCAGCGGAGAGGAGCAGCAGCTGCGTGACTAGAGAAGAAGAGAGAGCTGCAACTGCGCAATGAGAGAAGAGGAGAGCAGCAGCAGCTGCACGAGAGAGAAGAAGAGAGAGAGCTGTGCTGCGAGAAGAAGAAGAAGAAGAAGAAGAAGAAGAAGAAGAAGAAGAAGAAGAAGAAGAAGAAGAAGAAGAAGAATAAGAAGAACAAGAAAGCAGCAGAGGTGGAGGAAGAAGAACCAGGCATTTGGCTCAGAAGCTCTCCCATAAAAATAAAGACCTTAAAACTCCATCTGAGAGCTAAGTCTTCATTGTACTTGCTGGACGAGAAAAAATTCTATGTCATTGACTTTAGTGTTTGTTGTGTCTTCACCTCCATTCCCCCAGAACTTTTCTTAGGCTTTAGGACTGCTTTCCATGATGTGTGCACAGCTGTTATGTTTTAGGTCTTTGAAGTATCTAGTGACTATCAGTCCCTGGGTTCCCTATTCCAAGAGAGCAAGATATCTGAAGTACAGGATAAAAACTCTAGGAGAAGTAGGTAGATATCCTGCAGCTGGAAGGACATTGGGTCTCCCAATATACCCTTCATCTAAAGGCATTTCTGTTGCCTTCTTTGCTACTGTAAATTTTTCTAAAATGAAAACAGGAGTGTAGCCATTTCTTTTACCTAATCTTTGTAATTCCTTTGGATATATAATCAGAATTATTTTTACGTGGTCATAGGCTAGTTCTATTTTTAGTTCAAAAACCTTCATAGTTTTTCAAAACTAGTTGTGCTAACTTTACATCCTTACCAAAAGTGTCCAAATGTTTCCTATTTACCATACCCTGACTTCTGGAGTATTTGTTATCTTTCAACTTTTTATAATAGTCATTCTAACAGTAGTGTTCAGGATGCAAAATGTCATCTATTTGAGTTGTACATTAAATTTGTGGTAAATTTTTTAGAATCCAAGCAGTCTAGTACCTACTGAGAAATTGTGTTCTAAGTCTCTTCTGGGCACAAAAAAAGTATCTGTTCTTTTGAACTCCTTTTCTGCACTATTGCTGTTTGTTGTAGGTCATGGAGTGTCTTCCATACCACTTATTTGGATCTATGGAGATTTGAACATGCTCAGTGAACTTTGACCCAAGAACTTTGGAGTTAATGGTGTTGCAAATGGAATAAAAGATGGTAGAGATAAGATACCCAATGAATAGGAAACCTCCTTCCAGAAGCAATTGGCAGGATTGCAAGTATTATAGAGGTAAGGTGGGATAGGGAGTGTAAGAAATGTTAAACACCCACTAAGGCTGCAAGTGGTGTCATGTATTTTCCCTTTCAACTCTCTGATGCAGGATAGGATATCAAGTGACTCAACTTTCAGCTACATTAATTTGTTAAGTACCCCAGCAATTCCTTTCTAGGCAAAAAACATGTCCCTTATGATTTAACTTCTTCTCTACCCTGATCCCAGGTGTTGATGTCCCTGGAAGTATTCCATGACCATAGAAGACCACCATGCTTTCTGTTGTCTTGATTCTTACTACTTTCTAGAAACCTAGTCTGAAGTACTAGGTAAATTAAGGTCTCTACAACAGCAGAATTTATAGAGTTAGGGTGTGTGTATATGTCACAATGTTTCTCTCCTCAGGGTGACACTGGCTATTGGTGATTCTGTTCTAATTATGCAGTATTTCCACTAAAACCTAAAACTTCCCTAGGTTTTCTTTCACATTTGATGGCAGATATTTTCTCTGTGGTTCAATGCATGTAAGTCTATTGACTATTATTTCACCAAGAAGGGCTTGAAACAATATGATTATACAATGTGTTCATGGAGGAGGAATGTTCAGCAGCATCCTATGGTGTTATATTTCCAATGTCATCCTCCCTCTTCTATGAGTATATCTTTTATTTTGTGCTGAAATTTGAGTCCAGGGCCTTGCACATTCTGTACACACACATTCAGAAAACTGTGCCCCAAGCACAAACATCTATGTTTAGATTTGTTTGTATCACTCTCTCCATACTTAATATTAGTCTCAGTGTTATTGAATTTATATAGTCTCTTCTATTTCTATTTAAAATACAAATAGATTCATATACCTATGGTTTCTTTTATGGCTTTCTTTATTTCCTGATTGCTTGGTCTTTATTATCGCAGATTTATACTTTAATAATAGGCATTGGTACCGAGAACCACTGTTTGCCCCAGGGCTGCTTCAAGTGGCTCTGGTTATGGAGGAAAACCACAGTTTCTTTGCCCGGCTTGCTCCAAGCAGTTCGGCGTGGCTTCTTGCTCTTTTCTCTTACCTAAAACTGCCACGTCTCGCACTTATGGCTCTACCACTGGGACAGAAGACATGTACACTTCAAAGGTTCATCAAGCAGCTTCCCCTTTATTCAAATAACACCCTCAATATATAAGCAGTCTCATGCATAAGCAATTGTAACCAGATATGTCCATCCAATCCTATTAAAGGTCAAGCAATCACTCGCTGGAGCATACATGTAAAGTATATCTGTCCATGCGCTAGACAGCTGAACTGATTATAATACAGCCAATTGCAAATGAGTTCTGCCTTTCTCCATGCATAATCAGAATGCCATTTGCTCTCTGCCAGTCACCATCTTTGGATGCATGTGGCATAACCCTGGGCCCGAGGTTCCGCCCACCACAACTCCCCCTTTCTATTTATAAAAGGGACCGTGCCTGTCTTAGGTTGTCCATGGCAGAGCAACATCCTTACCCATCATTGGACAATGAGGCTCTAGCCCTCATTTCCTGTCTTAGGTTGGTATGAGCTCCCCATGAATCTTACCCGTCATTGGCTACCGGTCCAGCATAATAAACAAGACTTGGGGGAATGGGCCAGCATCAATTGTGATGAGAGCTTGGTGAATAATTGCTGTTATTTTGCGTGGATGTATATGCATTTTGTATATGCACAGGACAGATACAACACACAAGAGACCTCCCCTGGACAAAAACGTAAACCATTCTTTTCCCCACAGAACAGCAGACTGCATAAAAATGGCCAAATGTTGTAAAGTTAGGAGGATATAGAATAGAGGAGTTGGAAAGGGGTACAGGATAGGGCAACATCTTCACTATCCCCCATAGTTCATCTGAGTCTCCTCCGTTAATTTGGCGAGAATTTGCCAGCACCATCAGTGGGAGAAGTCTCCTCATCTTCTTCCTGTTTTTGGATCTCTGTTGAGGCCTTGATCAATCTCTCTGGCACCCAAATCGGTGATTGTGCATCCTGTGGGAAAACACAAACAGACCCTCGGGTCCAGATTAATACTGGATCTGGGCTTTTCCATTCTCCTGATAGAATGTCCTTCCAGAGCACTTGAGGTAGATACTTTTTATTAGGCTCTGAATGACGGTCAGCAGTTGATCAGCCCTCAGAATCAAGATTTAAAAATTTAAAATGAACAAGACAACAGACAATTTGTCTTTTGACGATCTGAATGATGCCCCTATTCCCCCTTTTTGTTTATAAAGCATGTTTTTAAGAGTTAAAGGGGCATGCTGAGCAATGCTTTGTCCAGTAGGATTATAGAGAATTTCTGTGACATGTTGACTATCAAAGGTGGAACAAAATTGTTTAAAGGCCTGGGACATATATCCAGAACCATTATCTGTTTTAATTTGTTTGGGAATTCCTAAGATGGAGAAAGAGTGTAAACAGTGTGTTGTTACATCTTTGGTTTTTTCTCCAATAAGCACAGAGGCCATAATAAATCCTGAAAAGGTATCAATAGACACATGAATGAATTGTAGTTTTCCAAATTCTGAATAATGAGATACATCCATTTGCCAAATATGATTGGGCTGAAGCCCTTTTGGATTTACTCCTAATGAGGGGTTAGGAATAAATGTAACACATTTAGCACAAGTCTTGACTATGTCTCGAGCTGTTGCCATAGTAATTTTATAGCATGTATGTAGAGTGGAAGCATTTACATGAAATTTGGAATGAAAAGTTTTTGCATTTTCAAGCGTATTAAAGATGTGTGGGTCTCTGGTGGCAATGTCTGTTAAATTATTGTGTAAACTTAAAGAATGTGGAAGGCCAGTATGAGCCCGAACATGTCCAATAAAAAAATGATTTTTTTCTGTCCCAAATAAGTTTTTGTAAACTTTGCAAATATTTAGTAATAGTGGAGGTGAGGGAAATCAGACCAGTTAATTCTAAATTTTGAACAACATTAACTATGTATTTGCTATCAGAGAATAGGTTAAAAGGCTCACGGTGGGTTTTGAATACTTCTATAGCTACTAATAGTTCTGTTTGTTGTGCAGATAGAGTATTAAACAACAATGTTTCTGTAACATTATCTATAGTAATAGCACCTGTACCATTTTCTGATCCATCAGTAAATATAAGGGTAATTCCTGTAATAGGTTCTTTTCAGATGACTTTAGGAAAAATTATAGGATGTTGACTCCAAAACTGGAGAAGAGGATCAGATGGCAAATGATTGTCAAACACAGCCGAGTACTACTAAAGACTGCTGCCCACGAATTTGAATTATTAATAAGATATTGTTTCTGATCAGTAGTATATGGAGTAGTGATAGTTGAGGGATGTGATCCAAAGGTGGAAAGGGATACTTTTATTGCCTGAAGGATTAATTCTGCCACAGATTCAGTAAACAAGGCTAAAACCTTGTTAGGGGCATAATTCATGTGAACCCATAGAATAGGAACCTTTTGCCAAAACAGTCCTGTGGGAATTTATTTGTGGCCAAGACAATGAATGATAAAGGCTTAGTTAGGTAAATACAATCAAGATGAGCCTTTTCCATAGCTGTTTCAACAAGGTTGAGAGATGTTCGAGACTTAGGGGTAAGCACTCACTTAGAAAGAGGGTCAAAATCACCTTTAAGAATATCAAACAGGGGGCCCAAACTTGAAGTGGGTAAATGAAGGAAAGGTCTAATCCAATTAATGTCACCCAGAAGTCTTTGAAAATCATTTAAAGTTCTAATTTCATCCACATGAATGGTAATTTTTGCGGGTTTAACCATAGTTTGATTTATGATAGATCCCAGGAAGTTTTTGGTGTCTGTCATTTGTATTTTATCCATAGCAGTATGTAAGCCCCATCTTTCAAGTGACTTTAGTAAGGAATTATAACATTGCTTTAGGACAGGTTTTTCCTTATGAGATAGCACAATATCATCCATATAAGGACAGACTAAAAGTTGGGGGTTATTTTGTTGATACACACCAGGGTGGAAATTAATCTGATTACCTTGCTCTTCATATGGTCCTTGGCCTGTCAGCATGTTTAGATTCCATTGAGAATTGCCCACAACTGCATTACGTTGGGCAGTATCAGAACATAACTCCTGGTCAGCCACCTTCCATTTTAATATGGCTGCACTTTTGTTAGAATTGGAAGCCATACCCAATCCCCTTAAAGTCTGATCTGCCTTTTGAAGTTGCCAGGCTTTTGGCCATTCTGTAATTTTGATAATACTTTTGTCAGTCCCAGTATCTAATAAGCCCTCAAAACTTTTGCCTTCTCTCACTAACTTTGTCATAGACCTATCTTTTAAACCCCATGTTAACATGACCATATTTTGGCCAGTAGAACCTAACCCTTTATTTCTCCTAATAATATTTTTTGATGGATATTGATCATACCAACTGGGTAATACCAACAATTGTGCTATGTGATTACCCTGAGCTATTATTACTACACCTCTTGGTGAAGAAGCAAGAATTTTTATTTCTCCTGTAAAATCAGGGTCTATAACTACAGGGACAATATTTAATCCTTTTAAAGCAGAAGAACTCTTCCCCAGAACTATTTCCACTGTTCCTTTATGTAATGGGCCGACAACCAAAGTTCATATTGGCTGTACTCCCATCTCTGGAGTTAATACTGCTCTGGCGGAGGCACAGAGATCTAAACATCTACTTTTTTTTTCAGAAACTCGATTTGATTGTTCTTTTCCTACAATTTCTAATATCTTTTCCCCTTCTCTTAACTGTTTATGAGATTTTGGCTTTTTTGGAAGTCAGACAAAAACGAACTAATGTACACAATGCTATAATAACAACAAACAGAAACCAAACAAGAAAAGGTAACACAAACATTAATTTACACATATTTGTTATGGGACGTCCTTTGCTATCTCTTGGGACAGCCTTTCAATATATTCTCTCTCTAGGAGAATCTTCTGTTAATATTCCCTCTCTAGGGGAACCTTCAGTTAAAACCTTAAGGTAACCATTTCCTCAAATAGGGAAACCTTCTGGTTAATTACACTAACAAAACTGTTTTTTATATACCTGAGCACTCAACCATTTCCCATTTTGATCCTCGTTTGATCCCAGTCTGGGCCACCAATTACCGAGAACTGCCGCTTGGCCCAGGGCTGCTTCAAGTGGCTCCACTTCTTTGCCCAGCTTGCTCCAAGCAGTTTGGTGCGGCTTCTTGCTCTTTTCTCTTACCTAAAACTGCCACTTCTCACACTTACGGCCCTACCAGCAGAACAGAAGACATGTACACTTCAAAGGTTTATCAAGCAGCTTCCTCTTTATTCAAATAACACCCTCAATATATAAGCAGTCTCATGCATAAGCAATTGTAACCAGATATGTCCATTCAATCCTGTTAAAGGTCAAGCAATCACTCGCTGGAGCATACATGTAAAGTATACCTGTCCACTCGCTAGACAGCTGAACTGATTATAATACAGCCAATTGTAAATGCATTCTGCCTTTCTCCATGCATAATCAGAATGCTGTTTGCTCTCTGCCAGTCACCATATTTGGATGCATGTGGCGTAACCCTGGGCCCCGGGTTCTGCCCACCACACATTGGTGTCATGAAAAGATAATGAATTTTTTTTTCATCTTAGAATTTAGTTTCTTGGCACAGTACTGGGACTTGGAGCAACCACTGGGGCTCCGGCAGCTGCCCAGGGGAGGAGTGGCGAGGAGAGCAGTGTGGACTCAGGACACCGGGGCCTGCCCTGAGGAGGAGGAGGAGGAGCGTGGCCACTTGGATTCAGAGTGACTGCAACAGAGCTACAGGCGGTTGCCAGAGGAGAAGCTCCGCGGCGAGCTGTTTGGACTCAGACCACTTCTGAACACTGGGGCCTGCCTGGAGGAGTAGGAGGAGGAGGAGGAGGAGCGCGGCGGGTTGCTTGGACTCGCAGTGACTGCATTAGCACTCCAGGCGGCTGCTCAGAGGAGAAGGCGAGTGGTGAGTTGTTTGGATGTAAAGTGACAGCTCCTGAACACAGGGGGGGTGCCTGGAGGGGAAGCATGGTGGGTCGCTTGGTCTTGAGTGGCCACACCAGAGCTCCGGGCGGTTGACCAGAGGACACATGCTGCGGGTCACGTGGATTCAGAGCCACTCAGAGCGACCACTCCTGAACACTCGGGGGGTTATCTGGAGAAGGAGGAGGAACGGGGAGGGTCACTTCAACTCGGAGTGATTGATTGCCCAGGGCTACGGGTGGTTGGTGGGAGGTGGAGGCACGCAGTGAGTTTCTTGGACTCCTAGTGACCGCACCGGAATACTGGGCGGCTGTCTGGAGGAAGAGACGTGTGGCAGGTCTCTGGGTCTCAGAGCGATTGTACGGGGCCCCAGGTGGCTGCTCAGAGGAGGGGCTGCATAGCCAGGCGATTAGGTGCAGAGCAGGGTCCCAGGATCTAGGAGGCTTCTGGGTGGAAGAGCCGCACAGAGACAGGCTTAGGGCAGAGAGAAGGTTCCAGGCCTGCGGGCAGATTCTCTGAGGAGGGGCAGCCTAAGGAGATTCATCTGCGAAGGGTGAGCCTCCCAGGCCCAGGAGGTAGGGCTGGGCCCCTGGAAACTTTGCAGAGGAAGTCAGCCCAGCCCAGGAGGTAGCTGTAAATTGAGGGGAACCTCTAGGAGGGAACTGACTAGCGAGACCTCCCCACCGGGTGAGTCTTCCCTGCCGGGTGAGGTTTTCCCACAAGGACAGTAAAACTAGAGACTCAGGCCCAAACAGGCCTTGCCTCAGCCCGCAGCCTAGGTACCCTTTGGATGACCATTGGTCAACAAGTGGAGGCACCTCTGCCCACTAGCAGGGATTATACCCCACCTGAAGGCCACCACTCCTAGAGAGGCAGCTTCCTTGTGGAGCACCGCATTATCAACTTCCTCCAAGACTTCAGGCTACTGAAGGCTAAGGGGGGATATATATAGAAATCTTCAGGGACGTTGTAAGTCAATAGAGGAAATCTGCAATATCTCAGCGGTCCACTGATACCTGAACAATATGAGAAAACAAGGAAAGAAAATGCTGCAAACAAATCTAGATGTTACATCAATAAAACCCAATGACAGCATGGCAGAAGAAATGACAGAAAAGGAGTTCAGAATGTACATAATTAAAATGATCAGAGAAGCAAACGATGAGATGAAAGAGCAAATGAAAGCATTGAATGATCGCACCAATCGACAGTTAAAAGAGCAAATACAGGAAGCAAAAGATCATTTCAATAAAGAGTTAGAGATATTGAAAAAAAACCAAACAGAAATCCTTGACATGAAGGAAACAATAAACCAAATTAAGAACTCCATAGAAAGCATATCCAATAGGATAGAACACCTGGAAGACAGAACCTCAGACACTGAAGAAAAATATTCAACCTTGAAAACAAAGTTGAACAAACAAAGAAGATGGTAAGAAATCATGAACAGAATCTACAAGAACTATGGGATATCATGAAAAGGCCAAATTTAAGAATTATTGGGATTGAGGAAGGCCTAGAGAAATAAGACAAAGGAATGAACAATTTGTTCAATGCAATAATATCAGAAAATTTCCCAAATCTGAAGAATGAAATGGAAAATCAAGTTCAAGAGGCTTATAGGACTCCAAATATACAAAATTACAACAGACCCACACCAAGGCACATTATAATGAAAATACCTAACATACAAAATAAAGACAGAATTTTAAAGGCTGTGAGAGAAAAGAACCAAATTACATTCAGGGGGAAACCAATACGGATATCAGCAGACTTTTCAATCCAGACCCTAAAAGCTAGAAGGGCCTGGAACAACATTTTTCAAGCCCTGAATGAAAATGGATGCCAACCAAGAATCTTATACCCAGCTAAACTTACCTTCAAATTTGACGATGAAATAAAATCCTTCCATGATAAACAAAAGCTAAAAGAAATTACAAAAAGAAAGCCAGCATTATAGAACATTCTCAGCAAACTATTCCATGAGGAAGAGATGAAAAACAAAGAAGCAAATCAGCAAAGGGAGGAATTACCCTAAAGGAATTGTCAAATAAAGGAGGAAACAAGTTGTGTCAAACAAATAAATAAATAAAATTTAAAAAATGAACCAAATGACCGGGAAACCAAATCATATCACAGTAATAACCCTGAATGTTAATGGCCTGAATTCATCAATCAAAAGACATAGACTGGCAGATTGGATTAAAAAGAAAGATCCAACAATATGTTGCCTGCAGAAGACTCACCTCATAGAAAAAGATACCCATAGACTAAAGGTGAAAGGATGGGGAAAAACATACCATGTGCATGGACTCAGCAAAAAAGCTGGAGTATCTATCCTCATTTCCGATAATGTGGACTTCAAGCCAAAGTTAGTCCGAAGGGATAAAGAAGGTCATTTCATACTGCTTAAGGGAAGTATAAATCAGCAAGATATAACAATCATAAACATCTATGCCCCAAACAGTGGCTCATCCATGTATGTCAAACAAATCCTTCTCAATTTCAGAAACCAAATAGACCATAACACAATAATACTAGGTGATTTTAACATGCCTCTCTCACCACTGGACAGATCTTCCAGACAAAAATTGAACAAAGAAATCATAGATCTCAATAAAACAATCAATAATTTAGACTTAATGGACATTTATAGAATATACCATCCAACCAAGAGCGAATACATTTTCTTCTCAGCAGCACATGGATCCTTCTCTAAAATAGACCATATATTATGCCACAAAGCTAATGTTAGCAAATACAAGAAGATAGAGACACTACCATGTATTCTATCAGATCATAATGGATTGAAGTTAGAAATAAATGAAAGAGTAAAACACAGAAACTATTCCAACATCTGGAGATTAAACAATATGCTATTATATGATGAATGGATAACAGAAGATATTAGGAAGGAAATTAAAAAATTCTTAGAGGTAAATGAGAACAAAGAAACATCATATCAAAATCTCTGGGACACTATGAAAGCAGTACTTAGAGGGAAATTTATTTCATGGAGCACATTTAATAAAAGAAGTAAAGCTCAACAAATAAACGACCTAACACTACAGCTCAAAGCCCTAGAAAAAGAAAAACAGAACAGCACCAAAAGTAGTAGAAGACAGGAAATAGTTAAACTCAGAGCTGAAATCAATGAAATTGAAACAAAAGAAACAATACAAAAAATTGACAAAATAAATAGCTGGTTCTTCGAAAAAATAAACAAAATTGATAAACCTTTAGCCACACTAACAAAGAGAAGACGAGAGAAAACCCAAATCACTAAAATTTGGAATGAACAAGGAAATATCACAACAGACAGGATGGAAATACAAAGCATAATTAGAAGCTATTTTGAAAATCTATACTCCAACAAAATAGAAAATTTTGAAGACATCAACAGGTTTCTAGAGACATATGAATTGCCTAAACTGAACGAGGAGGACATAAACAATTTAAATAGACCAATTTCAAGTACTGAAATAGAAGAAGTCATCAAAAGCCTACCAACAAAGAAAAGTCCGGGACCAGATGGGTTCTCAGCCGAGTTCTACAAAACCTTTAAAGAAGAGCTCATTCCAATACTTCTCAAAGTATTCCATAAAATAGAAGAGGAGGGAACCCTCCCAAACTCATTCTATGAAGCCAATATCACACTGATACCTAAACCAGACAGAGACTCATCAAGGAAAGAAAATTTCAGACCAATATTCTTAATGAACATCGATGCAAAAATTCTCAACAAAATTTTAGCAAATCACATACAAACACATATTAAAAAGATAGTGCACCATGATCAAGTGGGCTTCATCCCAGGTATGCAAGGTTGGTTCAACATCAGGAAATCAATAAACGTAATTCACCATATTAATAGACTTAAGGTCAAGAATCACATGATTATTTCAATAGATGCAGAAAAAGCATTTGATAAAATACAGAACCCCTTCATGCTCAAAACACTAGAAAAAATAGGGATAGTGGGAATATTCCTTAACATTGTAAAGGCCATTTATGCTAAGCCCATAGCTAATATCATTCTAAATGGTGAAAAACTGAAAGCATTCCCCCTAAAAACTGGAACAAGGCAGGGATGCCCTCTTTCACCACTTCTATTCAACATCGTTCTTGAGACTCTGGCCAGAGCAATTAGACAAACCAAAGAAATTAAAGGGATACGAATTGGAAAAGAAGAACTCAAACTATTCCTGTTCACTGATGTCATGATTATATATTTAGAGGAACCTGGAAATTCCACCAGAAAACTCTTAGAACTCATAAGTGAATTCAATAAAGTAGCAGGTTACAAGATCAATGCCCATAAATTCAACGCATTTTTATACATAAGTGATGAATCTTCAGAAAGAGAAATTAGGAAAACTACCCCATTCAAAATAGCCTCAAAAAAAAATAAAATACTTGGGAATCAATCTCACAAAAGAGGTGAAAGATCTCTACAATGAGAACTATACAACACTAAAGAAAGAAATTAAAGAACACCTTAGAAGATGGAAAGATCTTCCATGTTCTTGGATAGGAAGAATTAATATTGTCAAAATGGCCATACTACCTAAAGTGCTATACAAATTCAATGCATTTCCAATTAAAATCCCAATGATGTACCTTACAGAAATGGAGCAAGCAATTATGAAATTCATCTGCAAGAACAAGAAACCCAAAATAGCTAAAGCAATCCTTAGCAGGAAGAGTGAAACAGGGGGTATTGCAATACCAGATCTTCAACTCTACTACAAAGCAATAGTAACAAAATGGCATGGTATTGGTACCAAAATAGAAAGGTAGATCAATGGTACAGAATAGAGGACACGGATACAAACCCAAATAAATACAATTTTCTCATACTAGACAAAGGGGCCAAAAATATGCAATGGAGTAAAGATAGCCTCTTCAACAAATGGTGCTGGGAGAATTGGAAATCCATATGCAACAGAATGAAACTAAACCCATATCTCTCACCATGCACGAAACTAAACTCAAAATGGATTAAGAACCTCGGAATCAGACCAGAGACCCTGTAGATTATAGAAGAAAAAGTAGGTCCAAATCTTCACCTTGTTGGTCTAGGATCAGACTTCCTTAACAGGACTCCCATAGCACAAGAAATAAAAGCTAGAATCAACCACTGGGATAGATTCAAACTAAAAAGCTTTCTCTCAGCAAAGGAAACTATCAGCAATGCGAAGAAAGAGCCTACAGAGTGGGAGAATATCTTTGCCAATCATACTTCAGATAGAGCACTAATCTCCAGAATCTATAAAGAACTCAAAAAACTCTACTCCAAGAATGCAAATAATCCAGTGGACAAATGGGCTAAGGAAATGAATAGACACTTCACAGAAGAAGATCTACAAGCAATCAACAAACATATGGAAAAATGTTCAACATCTCTAATAATAAGAGAAATGCAAATCAAAACCACCCTAAGATTCCATCTCACCCCAATTAGAATGGCGATTATCAAGAATACGAGCAACAACAGGTGTTGGCGAGGATGTGGGGAGAAAGGTACACTCATACATTGCTGGTGGGGCTGCAAATTAGTGCAGCCACTCTGGAAAGCAGTGTGGAGATTCCTTAGAAAACTCGGAATGGATCCTCCATTTGACCCAGCTATCCCACTCCTTGGCCTATACCCAAAGGACTTAAAATCAGCATACTACAGAGATACAGCCACATCAATGTTCATAGCTGCTCAATTCACAATAGCCAGACTGTGGAACCAACCTAGATGCCCTTCAATTGATGAGTGGATAAAGAAACTGTGGTATATATATACAATGGAATATTACTCAGCCATAAAGCATGATAACATTATGGCATTTGCAGGCAAATGGATGAAATTGGAGAATATCATGCTAAGTGAGATAAGCCAATCTCAAAAAGCCAAAGGACGCATGATATCGCTAATAAGTGGAGGATGACACATAATGGGGGGGAGGGAAGGGTTAGTGTTAAGGTTAGAGTTAGGGTTAGGGAGGGGGGTAAGTATGGAGGAAGGAAGCACTGTATAGAGGGTAAAGAGGGGTGGGAGTGGTGGGGGGAAAGGAAAAAATAACAGAATGAATCAAACAACATTACTCTATGTAAATTTATGATTACAGAAATGGTATGCCTTTGCGCCATGTACAAACAGAGAAACAACATGTATCCCATTTGTTTACAATAAAAAAAAAGAATTTAGTTTCTTGGATGGATAAGCTTATTGCAGAATCTGCCTTCTCTGGTTTTATGGTACCCAGAACCTGTGCAGTTTGAGGATTGTAACATTTTGTGGTAATACTAACATCTATGCAAGAGTAGATTGTGTATCTGCAAGTTTTCATGTCTACTTCACACAAACAGAAGAAAAGCATTGATGGACATCAGTCAAGGAGTGCTTGCTAGTAGCAACCAGAAGATAGAATGATTCTTCCCTGAGTTTCTGAAGGGTATACGGGTGTGCTAAACCTTTGAATTTAGTCTATAGTACTGAAAACATATTTCTGTAAGAGAAGTTTCTGTCACTTTAAGCTCTGATATTTTTGTTGTTTTTGTTCAGAAAAAAATAAGAATAGAGAATTTTCTGCACCTTAGACTATGTGACCAAATTGAATCATGTTAATGCAGTAAATGTCAAAGATAAACTCTAGTCCAGTTTGTGCAAACATTTGGTCATCATGATAGAAAGGTGACTCTCTTACTGTCAGAAATAGCAACACTGTGGTCAGGCAAATTCTTCAGTATGAACATTAATGAATTGTGATTCCTAACTACAGCTTCCTAATAATATCATCCATCACTGGGCAACTCTATATCTCCACAGTTTGTGTAGAGTGCTTAAAAGGTCATGAAGAAAGACTCCAGGTAGACATATGTGTTTTCTATGTGGTGGGAGTTGTATTCCCACAGAACCTCAGTTCTTTCTTTCTCCCCAGGCATCACCTCTTCTCTGAGTTGTTCACAGTATAAGAAGGGTCTCAAATCTAAGATACTCCATCCTTATTCTTGCTGCTATGGGTGTGATTTATATTCAGGTCATTAATATTTCACATAGCATTAATAAGTTTAGCAGTTAATAATTGCCTGACTTCTGTGAAAAAAAAAATTGTACCTCTTTTCTTATAATCTTATATAGGCACAGTCATATTTTCAGAACATATTTGGAAGTCGTTCTTATTTGAAACTGAACTGTCCCCCAAGTAATATGTGTTGATAACTTAGTCACCAGAGATAGGGTTTATGCAAATATAGAATCATAATGGCTCTCCATCTTCAATGGATTAAGTAGTTCAATGCTTTTACTACTGGGAGATAGTTGAAGGAAATAGGTCACTGGCCTATGCTCTGCACATGTTTATCTTCTCCCCTGTTTCTTCTTACCTCTGTTTCTACTTCCTGCATGTCATGAGCTTAACAGATTTTCTCCATGTTTTTCTTCCATGATGTTTTTGCCTTGGAGACAGTATATTATGAACTGAATTCTCTGAAAGTGTCATCTAAAATAAGTATTTCTTCCTCTAAGTTGTTTTTGCCAGGTATTTTGGTGACATAGATGAAAAGTTAACTAATACAGAAAGGACACAATGTAGTGTCCTCAACCACTATTATCTTTTTTTCTAAAGGATTAAATGTCACAGATGCCAGGTCATGAAACTTGATGCCCACAGTGGTGATTTCTCTTGGATTTTGTAGAGGCTTGTTGCTTGGAAATATTTTCCTAGACTGCAGTCAGATGAATGGGATGAAGACTATCATGATAAAGTTAGTTTTCTGTGGACTTAGAAGGATTTCTTATTATCCATTTTATCTACATAGGTAACTTTTTAGGACATGAAGACATGAAAATTTTCCCTGATAACATATATTTCATTTAGAGTTTTTGGTGGCCTGTAAATTGGATACTTGTGTTGAGAGAAAAATACAGAATTTATTTTTCCCTCTGATTTGTGAAGAAGGGAAAATTAGAACAAAATCAATTTTATGTGTTCCAGAATACACAATATCCTTCAGTAAGTAACAATAGGTATTGTAGAATACCACAGGTTAGAGAATGTCTGGCTTTGAACATTGAGACTAACAATTAGCACTCTTCTTTTCTTAGTTTTTAACTCTGAATTATTTGTTCACTTATTTCAAGTTCCACTTTTTATTAATTGTATAATGCATTTTATTAGTAGAGTTTCAAACATAAGAAAATGTATCCAAGGAAGTAGGATAGAGTTGGATATCAGAAAAAAGTAACTGATCTTTTCATTGATCAAAATTTTATGTGCCCTTTTCCTTTCCTTGAATGTTTATAGTAAGTTTCTCAGATGTTTTCCATTTTGGAGAGTGATTTCAAAAAGAATTCCAGAGGTTAATTTTGTAAAATCTATCAAAAAAAAATAAATAAAAAATATCTTTCATTGTGGGTGTACAAAAATCAGTACATTTCCTCAATTTTTTTAGCAGATAAATTAGTGAATTATGGCTTTAATACATCAGATTTTCTTTTCCAAAATATTTTGACTATCAATCATATATTCTATTCTCTGAATATTTCAGTTTAATGCTAAATCATGGTTATAGTTTTTATGTGCGGTATCCCCCAAAATTTTACTTGTGAGAAAATGTAAGAAGGTTTATAGAAGAAGCGATTGGGTTGTGAGAATCTTAACTCAATCAGTTATTTAATGCCCTGATTGGGATGAACTGTGGTAAATAAAGAGATATGATGCGATTGGAGATTATAATTGGGGCTTGACTTTGGGGTTTGTATATTTTATCTGGAGAGAGGAGACTTCCTCTTTTTCTTTCTGATGGCAATGCGAGCTGTTTCCCTCTGCCACACTCTTCCACTCTGATGTTAAGGCTCACCTCAAAGTCTGAGGAATGCAGCCAGCCTACTACGAACCAAGGCCTATGAAATCATCAGCACTTAAATAACCTTTTCCTCCTTTACAAATTTTATGGTCAGATCTTTAATCACTTTAGGCCCATGACATCAAGCTAAAACTACTCTTGAACCTACAAAAGTGTTCTATGAAGGTCCATGTGTTGTAATGCATGCAGAGGCAGACTTTTAAGAGGTAAATTTGAATTGCAGATATTTACGTCTGAGAATGAAGCCCAGAGAAGAAGAGAGCAGATATAGTTGGTTTTCTGGTACGTTCCAGGTCAGGGGCTGCGTTTTCCTTCCAAAATACCATGTATTTTAAATTTGCACACTTCATTCCCTACTATTTATTTTTGTGGTAACATGACTTAAACTACATTATTTTCTTTTCAGAATAGTTCATGTTTAGCCCTTTATATTAGGAGCTTCCCCTCAATTTGTACACTTCAGTTTTATTCATGTGATGGACTCATGACCTGTAGTGTTAAACATATTTTCTGTTTCACATGTGAATGTGTTAGTAATCTAGATTTGCATTGGTGCTATTGTTATTAGCATTGCAAACAAGTAAACCATACTTTTTTTTTTTTTACATTAATCTGGATGGTCCATCAACTTCAAGAATTAACAAAATGCGTATTACCTCATTGCCTGAGGTAACAAAGTTTTGAAAGAGAATAATTAGAAGATAATCACTCTCCATTGCATTCAGGAAACCAAACTCTGTCTTTTCTTGGCCACTTTTTATCCACATTAGTCTTGGCAAGGCCTGGTTTTTGTTTTCCCTGCCTAGAGAAGTCGAGATGGAACTACCTTATGTGTCAAATTATTCTAAGTTTGGAACATTAAATCACAGTTCCTATCAGAACAGGCATGGACTCTAAGTCTCCAGAAAACCCATTCCTTCCATTTCTCAGCTTCTTTCTCAAGGAAGTCCCCACCTCCACCCTGCCTTGATAGCCCAGTCTCACTAGAGGAAGTTTTCCAAAGTTCTCAGCACCCAGATATCTTTTAGTTCTGTGCATGTTCAAAACTTTTGAGGGATGGAGATGAACCAGCTCACTTCAGAAACCAGATGGGTTTTTCTGTCATGCTGTCTTGAACAAAACTGGGATACCTCATCCACCACTCTCCCAAACTGCCCACCATGTGCTGGGTAAGGTCAACATGGGAGACAGATTAGGCCATATCCTTATCTTTTCCCATGTGTCTCCACTGGCTCAGGAATGATAAAGTTTGAACTGCTGTCCCTTGTATGGGCATTGCAGACTCCCATTGCCATAAGACTTTATTGCTCTCCAGGAATGACCTGCCCCCTGGGCCTCTAGCTCCTATGAAGTTTCCAGCACCATTTGCCAAATCCTCACTTGGTGCCTGCTCATCTTTTCTCTCTGTCCATCTTCCTTGGGGGAGCCCTGTCCAAGTGTGACATGGAGAACTTTTCAACCCAGTCACTGGGTTCAACCCATCACTTCTTTCACTATGACAAACCTGATCACCATATTAACCTAGAGAATCAACCTAGGGTACTGGAGATGAAATTGACATAATGAGCAAGGAACAGATACTAGCTGGAAACCCATATTCTGAGAATCAATCTTTCTTCATCTTTCCCATCAATGGCTTTAGACTTCACCCTTATATCTTCCATGTTGGCAAAATTCTTTGAGCCCAATACACTGATCTTTCCCTCCACTTTATATGCTTATAATGGACAACATTATCTTGAATCTTTCCTCATCTCTTCCATTAAATCAGAATTGCTTTCTCATGGTTTATATTAGAAAGATATTCATTATACTAAAGCAAACCAGGAGAAAACAGATACCCTCTAGAATATAAAAGTGTCTATTCAACTACCCTTTTAGTACTTCTATAGCATGGAACACATGCACAAATCAAACTTCCAGTAAAACTTTTATTAGAAGATTAAAATTATGCTCTACTTTTTATTTTATTTGCTTTCTTGTGGCAACTCATATTGAAACAATGATACTGTCCTTGTAATTGCATTGACACATTTTTCAAAGTATATGTGCCAGATTTTTCCCAATAATAATAATGAATTTCCCTTTATTATTAAGTATCTCTTCAGAATTATATTAAATACTCTTTTTAAACTACCTTGTTATACAGAACCTGTTTTTTTTTTTTTCTTTCTAATTTCTCTTTACATGTGACTTTCTTTGGAATACAAAAACTCTCATGTTTGTTTACTAAACATTGGCTTTGTAACGGGAGGCTGGAAGGAAATCCTACCTTTGTATATTTTTATTTTATTCCACCTCAAGGTCAAAGGCATACACATTCTAATCTCCTTATATTTTCAGTAAAACAGACAATTATAAAACCCTATTTCTCAGTACATTAAAATTCTAACATATAGTTCATAGATTATAAATGAGAAATATCAAAGAAAATAAGGCTCATAATTTTTAGCTCTTTATAATCTATTCTTCAACATGTATATCTTAGTAGTGTCATAAAAATGTATCAAACCCAAGTTGAATTACAATTTTAAACAATTGAATATTTTTACTATAATTTACATGAAAGTTTGTTGTTCTAGTGCACAAAAATTGCCATTTTCACATATGTATTAAAGTGTTAAATTTAATCAATTTGATTTTATTCCCTTCCTAATATGTTTTCATCACTCTTCTCAGTTATAATAGCTATCAATAACTGCCCTGAAAATTCTTTTAATTTCAGACTTTATTTTGATATTTATGTTACTTTTTACGATTTATAGACTAGGTAGATTTGCAAAAATCACAGGAAGAGCATTACTTGGATGTGTGACAAAATATGCTCAAAGATAATGAAAAAAAGAAAATACTATTACCACTGCCAATAGATTATTTTGGGTATATGCATTATGATATGAGAAACTCTTGGAGTGATAGGTATATATTTGCAATAATCAAAAAGGATTTTTTTCTGCTACCTTCTGTTATAGCAAAATTCACAAACTGCTTAAAATATTTGAATTCACATTCATCAATGAAGTCTTTTTAGTGCTCTACTCCATTGCTATTCAAGAATTTGTCTTGGACCAGTGCAGTTAGCATCACTAAAAATGTGGTACTTATTCAGAAACCCAGTTCCTATCCCAGGACAACTGACTCACTCCATATACATCTTAGGAATATATCCAATCCATGTTTGTGCTCATTACAATTTAGGAAGCAATCTTCTAACTCACTACATCTTTCTCATTTGAAAAATACACATAATTCATTTTATATATATAAATATAGCTTCCAAATTTATATTCTCATATTTATCTAAATTTTACATTTTATTTCACAAAAGTTAGCATATGCACCTTTTTTGGACTCCTGTCATCCTCTTTTCTCAGAGTTATCAAATACATCAGACAAGAATGCTTTGTTAAAAGTATCTTATTGAATAATTGAGGTTCTTCACCTATTTGAGAGCCTATTCTCCTCATTCTCATAATGCAGTCAAATTAAAAACTTTGTCAGTGATCACATGGTCAATATGCCATTTCTATACTTATTCTTATTTCAGGAATCATTGACATTCAAGGATGTGGCCATTGATTTCTCTCAAGAGCAATGGGAATGCATGGAACCTGCTCAGCAGAAATTATACAGAGATGTGATGTTGGAGAACTACAGAAACCTGATCTTTCTAGGTGATTGTCAGTTCTCTTCAAAATTCTTGATTAGATATCAATATTAAATGTTCTTCCTTTGTAGAGTATCTCTTGGTAGGTTCCACTGTACATGAATGAGTTTCAGATTCTTACTTTCATGGGAATATATTGGGGAAAATGATACAGACAGGAAAATATTAATTATGTTTCTTTTTGTATTTAACCTCATTATTTCTTGATATGTACAGCTCTCATTTCAGATTTGTCAAAGAAATTCAACAATATAATATATTGTGACCTACCCCTTGAAATACAATGTACTTTCTTAATCTTTAATGTGTTCCCTTTACTGTTGATAGTTGAAAGATGAGGGGCTGGGGAGATAGCTCAGTTGGTGGAGTGCTTGACTTGCAGGCACAAGGCCCTGGGTTTGATTCCCAGCACTGCTAAAAAAAAAAAAAGAAAAATATGCTCAGATTGAAATTCTTATTATATATTATAATGGGTCTGTCAGGAAGCAATATTTGGAGAGATAATTTTTCCAGAATCTAGTCTTATTCTAATGAACAAAATACTAGGACATAAACATCAGTAATTAAACAGAGGATTCCTAACAGTCATTCCATTGTCCAATAAACAATCCTCAATGTATCCAAGTCATCCCTAGTCACCTTTCTGTACCAAAGTGAAGAACCATGGAACCTAGAGACAAAAGACAGTAGCTGTTTTAGTCAGGTGTTTTTTTTTTTTTTTTTTTTTTTTGTTTGTTTGTTTTTCAGCTGTGAACAAAAGATCTGACAAGACCATTTTAAGGAGGAAAAGTTTGGGGCTCATGGTTTCAAAGGTCTTAGTCCATAAACAGCCAGATTCATTTCTTTGGGCTTGACAGGAGGCTAAGCATCATGATGGAAGGGTTTGGTGGATATTGTTCTTATGATGAATAGAATGCTGAGTGATACAGACTCCAGAGACCAGATACAGATAATGAATTTATACAATAGAGGCATGCCTCCAATGACCCACCTCCTCCAGCCAACCCTACCAAACCACAGCTACCTAGAACTCAGTTAATTTTATCAAAGGATCAATTCTCTGATTGGGTTAATGCTTTCAAAACCCAATCATTTCACCCCTAAACCTTTTCCCATCATCTTACACATGAGCTTTTGGGGATGATTCACATGCCAAATATAAGAGAATATTATATAGACAGGTTGGCAGATATGAATAAAACCAAAAATTACTGATGATAGGTCTCAATGTGAAGGAGGTAATCACACTTTAAAGTGTTAATTGTGTAGCTCTAACCCAAGGGAAATGAATTTCAGAAACCTAGTTTTATTTATCTTGCAGTCATAGAAGTCCATGCCCTTCCCTAAGCTTATGGTTTCAAATCATTTTAGGCTTCTGCCCCTTAGTGTTCCCTGAGAATATTCAAAGTAACACCCAATGTACTCCTGTATGCCTGTCAGGGTCTGCATGGTCTGATATCTTTTTATTGATTTTGAAGGCTACCAGAAAACGTTTTCACATTTCTTAATATCTTTTGGTTAAATCATTGCAAAATGTTAATTATCTAAAACAGTTTCACTAATATGATTTAAATACTTATTCATTTAAATTTTCTTCTCAAGGCCCTTTATGATTGATTGTTCTGGGTTTTCTGTTAATATTCTCTGCCATGTAATGAATATTCCTTACTCACAATTTCAGTTCTTTGTGAGTGCATAGTCATGGCTGAAAATAATTATTATAAAGAGGATTTTTTAAATAATATATTTATTGATGATATTATGGATTAAATTTTCTATCATTCTTGTGCCCATATGTGTGTTCCATTGTTTAGAATAGGTTCTAGGTTGAGAAATAGGTTACCTCTCATCAATAAAAAATGTTTTTCTTTTTGTAAACTATAGATTATTTTTTTAATGTAAATTTCCTGTACTTCACATTTTGGGACAATGAAAGTTGAAATATGCATGAACCATGTGCCTGTTCCCTTTAAATTACATGTTTTAATTGCTTTTACATAAATATTATCCATTTTGTTTATGATTGTATATTGTGTCTTGTTTCTTTTCTCCATTTAGGTATTTGTGTAACTTACCTAATTAAATATATGTAGATATATGTACATATACTGAGGTTTGTACTCAGGGTGCTCTAATACTTAGCTACATTCCTAGCCCCATTTCATTAATATTGTGAAATAGATCTCGATAAGGTGTTCAAACTGGCTTCAAACTCGCATTTCTTCTTCCTCAGCCTTTCTGTCAGCTAGAATTACTAGCATGCTTATCATCTGTTTATTGATAAAATGCTTCTTTTGTCCAGGATAAAGGCTTTAGGATTTCAAAGAAGGGCTTTTAAATAACTACATTTCTGTTTATCTTTTATATATTTTTAAAATTTAAATGCAATCAATCCATATAAAATTAAGCCTACTGTCTTAATATTTTAAGTATTATTTAGTATTTTAATTTGTTTTGCAGCATCTTTCTAGGAAATTTATAGATCCCAAAAGAAACTTAAATTTTCACCAAAAAGTAATTTTTTTGTCTCTCATCAAAAACACCATTCCTTCTGTGCAATGGGTTTAATACCTTTAGATGTCTCCTATAAGTAGAATCGTACAAGTTTTGGCTTTTTATGAATGATTATTTCAGTAAGCATTATGTCTTTAAGATTGTACTTTATTATAGATGGTATGCAATTTCTCATCTTTGCAAAGTTGAAAAACATTTCATACATTTTTCCAAATTTCCGTCATTCATGCATATGAATTCATATTTCTTCTTTTGAGAAGTACTTAAGTTTTTTTGTGTACTTATAGATTAGGTTTTTTTTAAATATTTGGAATAATTAGGATCTTGGATTTGCTTTTCTGCTTCTTTCTGTCATCCTCACCTTGATAATAATTTCATTTTTTTGAAAATTACATTCAAAAGAGTGTAGCAAGTGAAAAAATCTGTTCCTTTGATTTCTTTCAGTTATATATTTTCATCAATCCCAAGAATTTTCATCAGAGTAGGGAAAAAAATGTTCATTCCAAAAGGTGATAAAGGGAAGGTTATGTAAACTATGGTACTGAAAGTTAACGCTTAAAGGAAGAATGTGTGGGGAGAGTAAAGGTCAGTATATTTGTCATAATAAATATAATAAATGTGAGATAACTATTAAATGAATTTTTTATCACAAATAAATATCAAGAACATATGATGCCTCAGAAAACACCTCAATTTTTCTAGTCAGTTTTGAAGAGGGTTTTGTGTGTCTTCAAGATCTATCTTCACTGAAATTTTGATAATATAACTTTGCTGTGAAATGAATTTTGAAATTATAAAATGAAATCTATTGAATGCTTCATTTCATAATAAGAAAAATTTGAAATGTAGCATTTGGTTAAATCTTCACTCAAACATGCTTTTTTGGACAAGAAATTTAGTAATAAAAATAAATTACTAAGTATGATCAGATTTTTTAACAATGGAAAGTCTGTGTTCTGCATTCAACAAATGGTTCTTCCTTGTGCCAAAATATAACATTATAATAAATAGAGGAAGATCTATCTAATCTATTATTACTTAGTCAAAAATCTGGTTTAGATATTTGGTGAGAATTTGACATTTATAATAAAACTTTGAAGAACTTTTAGCCAGATATGTACCCTAAATAAATATGAATAAATTTTTGTTGGTGAAAGATGTAACAAATGCAGTGAAACTCAAAAATATTTAATAATTTTTTTAAATCTTAGAAAATATCATTGTGCTCATTTTACAAAGAAGCCTTTCAAAGATAATAAATGCAAACAAGTATTTCATCAGTGCTCAAAATTTAAAGAATGTGGTAGAGCTTTAAATAAAATCATAAGCATTCAGTGCAAGAAAATTTATATGGGAAGAATGCCCTTCAAATTTAAGAAATGTGTTAAAGCATTTAATAATTTCTCAATCCTTTATCACAGTAGTGATAAACCCTATGGATATAAAGATTGTAGTAAAGCTTTTATTCAAAAGTCAACCCTTACAAAACACAACAAGAATCATCTGCACAGAAGTTCTACAGTTGTAAATAATGTGGAAAAGCATTTATTTACACCTCAAAACTTACTGAGCACCAGAGGATTCATAGTGATGAGAGACCATACAAATGTGTAGAATATGCAAAAGATTTTTAAATACACTTGAAGCCTTACTAAAACCAGAAGATTCATATTGGAGAGAAGCCCTACACATGTAAAGAATGTGAAAAAGCATTTATTCAAATCTCATATCTTAATGAGCACCAGAGTATTCACAGTTCTGAGACACCATATGAATGTAATGAGTGTGGTAAAGCCTTTAAGTACAGTTCAGTCCTTATTAAACACCAGAGGATTCATAGTGATATGAGACAATACAAATCTAAGCAATGTGGAAGAGATTTTAAATACATCTCACTCCTTACTCAACACCAGAAATTCATACTGTTAAGAAGCCCTACAAATGTAGAGAATGTGGGAAAGGAGTTATTCAATTTTCACACTTAACACCAGAGGGTTCATAGTGATGAGAGACCATATGAATGTAAGTAATGTGGCAAAGGCTTTAAGTATAATACAGACCTTATTGGACACAAGAGGATTCATAGTAATCAGAGACCATACAAATGCAAGGAATGACACAAAGCTTTTAAACTCATCTCAACTCTTACTTGACATGAGACTATTCATACTGAAAGAAAGCTGTATAAATGTAAATAATGTGCAAAAGCATTTATTCAGATTTCACACTTTATTCATCACTGGGAGCTTCTTAGAAATGAAAGCCCATATGAATATAAAGAATGTTGCAAAGACTTTAAGGGTTGTCCAATCCTTATTAAACATCACAAGGTTTATAGTGATGGGAGATCATACAAAAGTATAAAATGTGGCAAAGATTTTCAACTCAACCCTTACTTAATGCCAGAGAATTCTTACTGGAGACAAGTCATGTGAATGTAAAGAATGAGGCAAAGCTCTTAATAGAAGTGCATACCTTATTAAGCACAAAAGAATTTATATTAGACAGAAACCCCAGAATGTGGCAATGCCTTTGAGTATTGTCCAACTCTTACTTGCCACCACATAATGGATAGAAGCCGTACAAATATAAATGCAAAAAAGTTACAACAGAAGACCAGATCTTATTCAACCCTAGAGGATTCATCTTGGAGAGAGACCAACCAAATATAAGAACGTGACAAATTCTCTAACAGTTTTTGACTCCTTACTAAATTCTAAAGAATTCATATGATAGGCCCTGCAATATAAATAATGTTGCAAAGCCTTTAGTAATTGCTCAGAGAATTCATAGAAAAGGCAAATCCTAAAAATATAATTTGATAGAAGCTTTAGTCTTAGACTATGGTAGCACTGTTGCTTCTTGGTCTGGAGCTTCTGCCTCTTGGACTGTGCAGCTGCTGTTTCTTCCAGCTCTCCAGCCTGCAGAAGGTCATTGCGGACTATCCAGCTTCTGGTTGTGTAAGCCAATTTAATAAAGTCCCTTTTATAATTATATTTACTGTTGATTCTGTTTCTCTAGAGAACCCTGATGAATACCTTGTTTTTTTTTTGGGGGGGGGTCAATTCCTTATTGATAAATTGATCTACCTCTTATTGTGTTAATTTGAGTCTTTTCCACTTTTTCCTGGTTAGTTTTAACAATTTTTTCAATCTTTTTAAGCAATCAACATTTGGTATCCTTCAGTCTATTTTCTACTCTTTATTATATCACTGCTCTTATTTTTGTTATATTTGTATCCTGGAAGTTTTGGGTTGACGTCCTTTTGTTTTCACTTAAAGTTTGAAGTTAGGTTATTTATTTGAAAACATCATTAATAATGCAGGGTTTATAGCTCTGACTTTCCCTCTGAAAATTGTTTTTGCTACATCCCATAAATTTTTATGTATTTTTTGCTTTAACACTTTATAGTATTTTCTAATTTTTATTTATTAAATATGCTTTTTAGTATTCATATTTGTGAGTTTTCTAGTTTTTCATTCATTATTGCTTTGTAGCACATTTAGTGTGATCACAAAAGATGCATGGCTCCATTTCAGTATTTTAAACTTATTGACACTTACTTTATGGCCCAAATATAACCCCTCTTGGAGAACTTTCCTTGAACACTTTAGAAAAATATGTGTGATACCTTTTTGGGCAAAATATTCTGTGTAGATCCCTTAGAGCAGTTGGTTCGTATTTTTCTAAATTTGTCTTTCAAAAATTTATCTTTTGAACTCAATAAACTTAACAACCAAAAAATAAACACCCAAAACAGTAAGTGGACAAAGGAACTGAACAAGCACTTATAGAAGGATAAATAAAACAGTGAGGAATTATATAAAAAATGTTCATCATCTCCATCAGTTAGAAAAATGCAAATTAAAACTGCACTGAGATTTTATCTACATCATGAGAATGCCAATTATGAAGAATGCAAATAACAATAAGTATTGGTGAAGATGTGGGGGGAATCATTGCACTCATGCCTTCCTAGTGGGAATGCAAATTGGTGCAATAACTCTGGAAAGCATTATGGAGATTCCTCAGAAACTTTGGAATGGAACAACCATTTGATGCTGTTATCCCACTTCTTGATATATACCCAAAGGACTTCAAATCAGCATACTACAGTGATGCAGTCACATCAATGTTTATAGCAACTCAATTCATAGTAACGATGCTATTGAACTATCTTATGTGCCTTTCAACAGATGAATGGATACATAAGTTGTGGTACATATACATGATGGAATACTAGCCAGATGAATGAATGAAATTATGGTATTTGGTTATAAAAGAATATAACTGGTAGAGTAGAGGTTAAGGAGTGTTTAATAGGTGAAATTAAATGGGATCCAAAGATTTCATGAGAAAATACAAGTAGGTAATTTATAGCAATGTGAGATTTCCCTGTATGAATGATGTTTTGTACACAGAATGTTAATTCTTTTTTTTCACTCACTAACAAGAATAAAAATAAATTTCCCCTGGTGGACGGATGTCTGGGAGGCCATTTGCTTTCCACTCATTGGGAATGAAGAGCCAGCAGGCCCACGATGTTCTACCAGTTCCTTTGAATGAGGAATTTTCTGGTACTTGGTACTTTGGGACTTTGGAGTGGTAGCCCAACATCAGGAGAGTCTGGTGGGTAGGACCAGAGGTTGTGCAGATTTGGAGCTAACTGTACAGGGCTGGGTACCAGCACAGACTCTAAAAGCATCACAACCCATCATGGCAGTCCAGCCACGGCAGGCAGAAGGTGTCCTGTGTGCTGACACTGGGGGTCACTGCTGAGCTAAGTGAGCTAATCCAGGGGCTTTGCTAGCAGACTTTGCCAGCTCTTAGGAGTATTGGTGAAAACACTGAAAAATAAGATCAAACTTTCCCAAACCACAGAGGCACCAGTTCCAACACTGGACACAGAGGCCACTGGGGCTTACGGCAAGTGGCTAGAACCCTAGGTCTTCAGAGGAAGCCCTGTTGCCCCTGGGTGTGTGGCCTTGCCTGTGAGCCTTGGGGACCTTTCCTCACTGCCTCCTAGCCCTCTCTCAGCTACTTCTGGCCTCAGACTTGAATACATCCAAGGAAAGAGGTTTCTGGCCATGTCACTGCAGCTTTTGACAAGGGTATTACTGCTCTGGCAGCTCCCCAGACTGACCTGCACTCTCTGCCCTGCTCTTCATCACTCCTGCCTTTCAGAGAATGCCTCTGTGCTTTGTTGGAGACAGCAGATGAGTGGGAAGACTACGCATTCCTCAACATTCCTCCACAGAGGCAGGCTCTTCAGTCAAGTTCTAGATCCCCGGATAGCAGGAGATGGCAAGGGCACTCTTTGGTAATACTGGAAATTCCTTACAAGACCCTGGGCTGGACCCCCAGAAAGTTTCAGAGAAATAAGCCAGGATCTTCATATCTCGACTTTCCTCAAACCCCGTCTAACCCTGCACTTCACCTGTTCCCTGCTACCACCCCTTCCCATCTGCATTTTATTTATTCAAGTCCAAGTTCTCTAGTCAGAATGAATGTGTAGAATTCTCTGTCTCCTCCCATCTTCTGGGTTCATACTTGACCCTTCCTCTGAGCCCTCTGCAAAATGGCATCACATCATACTCTCTACACACAGCAGTGACAGCCCTGGTGTGGGACTGGGATCCCTTTCTCTGGTCACTTGCTGTGTGGCCTTCAATGTAACTTCATCTCTCTGTGCCTCCATTTTCTCATCAGAAAGAATGGGGAGGATGATAGCAGCTGCCTCCTCAGCTTCCTGGGGTTTGTGAGGCTTAAGAATGCAAAGAAGCAAATGACTCAAACAGCATTGTCACCAGGAGGTGCTTGGTAAGTGTGAGCCCTGTTAGCACCCTGGGGTCACCCCAAAAAGCACAAAGCCTTACATGGTCCCCGTTCTCCCTCCTGTCACCAGGTCACTGCAGGGGGGAAGACAAATGACCAGGTTGCTGAACGACCCAAAAGATGAGTCTATGATAGAACCTCATGTCCCTGAACCCTGAAGAGAGCCACATCATGTTACGTCCATGCACACATGTGTAACAAGAAATCCGCTGTTACACATGATTATAATTCACCATGAGAAAAATAGAACTCTCAGAATGTCCCCCAAGAGGTCAAGGGAGCCAAGCAGAAGAGTTCTGTCACAGACCAGGGGGAAGAAATTGTCCCCAGGGCTTTGCTGTATGGCTTTGAGAGTGGACCTTGTCCCAGCTCTGTTTGGCTATCAGGGTCAGGATGATGGGTGACTCCTCCCACACTCTTCAACCCCAAGTGAATTTGGGAAAGCCAGGGGGATGCTGGCCACCACCCTCCTCCCAGGTAGAGGAGCAGTCTGAGACTCTGTTCTCCTCTGTTCTAGAAAATTGGTTGCTGCCTGATCCTTTCTGTTGGGGCCCAAGGGAAATTACACCAGGTTTTCAAATCAACCAGCTGCAAAGGACAACAGTGGCATAAAGGAGAAATAAAAATGGTGGTTTTAACAGTGAACTTCATTTCATGCTCCAGAGCTCAGGGTGCTCACCTCTTTGGTTTTAGTGCACCTTACAGTCTTAGAAGTGAAGTAGGACCCCAAAGATCTGTTGTTGATGGGCAACCTGTCAAATTTTACGGTATTTGGGTTAAAACTTTAAAAATATTGGTGCACTCAATTATAATTGAAAATAAACTCATAAATAATGCAATAATAATAAACCCACTCAATGTCATCGTAAACAACACATTTTTGTGAAAAATAACTATAATTTCCAAAACAACACCAGAACTGGGAGGACAGAGACATGTCTGCCTTCTTGCCAGTCCTGGGTTCCCATGTCAATTGTGATAACAGTAACTTCATCCATGTGGCGGGACCACTGGAAAACTGTGCACCCAGGAGAGTCTGAAAGTGCCTTGATGAAACTGGAAACATTGGCAGGGACCTGTAGAGGTGGGGACCCCCGGCCCTGTGGGCACTGCCTGGAAACCTGCAGCTGGAGAGCCACCAGCTCTCTGCTGCAATCCAGCCCTCACAGACCCAGGCTCCAGTGAGCTCTGGGCCCTAAGATGATGCTCCATCTTCCTTCTTGGAACTGCAGTGAGTGACTTCTGCTATTTTTGGGTTTGGGTTTTTCATGGGGGGTATGGGCAGCAAGGCCAGGAAAGAAACAGTCCTGTGGCTGCCTGGGAAGGTTTTTGGATTGACACCCTTGGGAACCCCAGGTGGGGCCTGGAGCCTGGAGCCCAGCGGCACTATGACTGAGTCATTTCCTCTTCTTCTGGGTCTCATTTTTCCAACTCTGAAACAAATGGGTTCCATAGTCTCCACAGCCCCATTACTGGAGACTTAAAACCAAAGAAGCCAGATGCCCTTTCCATCTGCCGTGGGCTAAAATGTGTTCTCCAAATTTCATGGTGTGGAAGCCTGAGTCCTCAGTCCCTCAGAACATGACCATATTGGGAGACAGGGTCTTTAGGAATTCAGGTAAATAGAGGTCCCCAGGGTGGCCCTAATCCGGGAGTACTGGTATCCACATAAGAAGAGAATATCCATCCTCAGGGGCATGGCCATGTGAGGACAGTCATCTAAGAGACTTGGAGGGTGACCTCAGAAGACACCAACCCTGCAACCCAGGCTTCCGGTCTCCTGAATCTGAGAAAATAATCTTCCTTCACTGAAGCCAGCAGTCTGAGTCTGAGTTCTTTGCTCTGAGCACTCCATAAACTTACACTGTCTATCACACTTTCTGAGCCAAAGGCCATGCATCATCTGCAGACTATTGCTTTGAATTCAGTTCTTGGGGGAGAATGAATGACCACTATTCAAGAACATAAGCTGAAGATTTTAAATTTTACAGATTATTTTTATACTAACTAAAAACTAGAGGAACTTAAATATTCAAGTGGAGCAATATAGCTGAATCAATTTGTACATTGTTCCACAACTCTTATGCAGACTTAAGAATGATAGTTGAAAATATGGTGGTTTAAGTAACTCAGAAAATACTCAAATGTAAAATAAATAGAAAATTACATGTATGATGAGAGTACTACTGTGCAATCTGATGATGTACTTGTTGAGCAAACGGTCTCAAACATATTCAAATATAGTGCTGCTAGCAACTTGTGGGGGTGGTGTCCAGGAATATAGAGATATGTGATCTGATTAAACTCAGTGTCCCCACTTATAGCATCAAAGCTGCCTGGGACACCCAACTCTCTCCTGCAAATTCTACACAGCTGTCACTGGGAACTAATGTTAGGAATCTCATCTAGGTGTGCCTAACCTGTCCTTCCCCATGGAAGATGCCATGCTAAGAATAATGGCACTGGATATTGTGGAATTCAAGTAATCTTGAGGGATTTTCCCCTAAATATTCAGAATTGAAATGAACATTCCCATGGGACTGAATGTGTCAGTTTTATCTGGGCATTGAGCCGTGACCCTGACCTTAGGAATTTTACCATCCAGGGTGAATATTCAAATGTGAACCTTTTGCTTCTGGCTGGTCCTCAAGCATTGTAAGGGAATTCAAGGGTGTCAGACTATGCAGCCAGCCACTGCTGCAGTTCTCTGAGTCTTTTTCTCTCTCCCTGCTTCCTGAACCCACTCAGAAGGACTCCACAAGGAAGTTCCTTCATCAGCACTTTGAAGGTCATATGTTCATATGCTGCTTGTTACCACTAGGATGAAACTAGAGCCCTGATCCCCTTACTGTCATTACTTCTTGTTAAAGCTGATACTTGCACTGGCTAGAAAATCCTAGAAGACTGTGTGTCATGTCAGACATGCTATAGAGTCTTTGCCAGTTTTCAACTCAGCACCTAGCCCAATGTGCCCAGAAGGAATGACTGCAAAATTAAACCTCAATTAGCCAAGGGTGTACTGAACTCAAGATATGACTCCCAGAGGGACATGGCATGCCATGGCTGTGAGGACTTTGGACATATTGTTACCAGTCTAAGTTTGGCTTAGCAAGGACAATGGTCTTTCAGAAAATGGTATTAGGGAAGTGGCCCATTCATCATATCAAGGCCTGAGGACCAGGCCTGTCAGCCATTAGCTTACACTTCATGGGGGAATGTAGGGCTCCTCATCCCAACATTCTGCATTTTCAGTTGTACCTCTTGGCTCTATTACCTCTTCTTACCCCACATATATTTTTCTCATCATCATGGACAAGACATCTATGTACTGGGCATCCATCAGATCCTGGGTATGTGCCTTAAACTTCCTAGTCAATCTTTCAAGATAAACATTTTTTTAATTTCAAAAATGGAACAATGTGTTCTCTGACAGTCACATAATATCCTGACATGCCCTGGTTCACTCACATAATGCCCTCATTGTAATCTCTTACACTCACATAATACCCTCACTGTGGCCTCTTACACTGATATGCTGCAGTACTTTATCTCTGACATTCATATAATATCCTTACTTGGCCTCTAACATTCATTTAACACCCTCACCATGGCCTATCACACATATTTTCACTAATGTCTGACATTCAACTAATGCCCTCACTGGGGCTTCTCACTCTCAAATATTATGCTCAATGTGACATCTGACATTCACATAATACCCTACTGTGGCTTTTAACATTCACATAATACCCTTACTTTGCCTCTGACACTCACAAAATATTCTCATTCTTATGTTGACATTCATATAATATTATCACTGTGACCTTGACAGTCACATAATATCACTATGGCCCCGATCATTGACAAAGTATACTCACTATAATCTGATGCTCTCAACTAGACTTATAATATTCACATATATTCATATATTTATTCAGAATAACCTCTGAGATTAAAAATTTTTCCTAATTGTGACCTCTGACATTTAAAAAATATCTTCTCATTTACAAAATGTCTTTCATATATTGCACTCACTGTCACATGAGTTCCTCACATAATACACTCAGTGTTACATCACTCATGTAATACCATGCTGTGGCCTCTGACACAGAATGTCCTCAATCAGTCTCTGATACTTATATAATTATTCCATTGTTACCACTGACACATTATATCTTCATTGTGACCTCAGACACTCACATAGTACCAAACTTGTGGCTTCCTACACACATATTATACTCAGTGAGGTCTTTGAATCTTACATAATAACTTAAATGTGGCCTATGACACTGATATAATATCTTCACTTTGTGTCTGACACTGACATATAATTCTAAATTTTATACTCACATAATACTATCACTGTGGTCTCTGACTTCCATACAATTTGTTCACTGTTGTCTCTGACACTCACATATTATCATGCTGGAACTTCTAATATAAAACCATCAAAGTGACCTATGAAACACAAAATATCCTCTCTCTACCTGCTGCCTGAACGTCCTCAGCAACTTGGCCTCTGACACTGACATAATATTCTCACTATGACCTCTGATCCTCACATATTATACACTGTGACCTCTGACATATAATTACCTCAGTATGATCACACTCACATAATACCCTAGTGTGACCTCAGACACTGAAATAATGTTCTAAGTATAACCATTGCCACTGATAAAACACCCTAATGTGACCTCTGATCCTCAAAAAATGCACTTACTCTGATTTCTCACACTTATACAATACCCTCAGTGTAACCTCAGTTACTAATATAACACCTGCATATGCTCTCTGACACATAATACCAAAAATGTGGCCTCTGGCACTCAGAATATTCTCATTGGGGCTACTTACACTCACTTAATACCTTCACTGTGCCTATCGTCCATCACATAATACCTTCATTCTACCCTCTGATAATTACAAAATATCCTCAATTTGAAGACTCACAATATTTTCACCAGGCCTCTGACATTATATAATTTACTCATTGTGACACAAACACTCCCATAATGCCTTCATGTGACCTCTGGTATTTGCATAATATCCTCACTTGTCCTCTGATACTGAAATAATATCCTTACTAGTCTGTGTCACTCACATAATACCCTTACTGTGGACTCTGATTGCACACAAAAAAATTCTCACTATGGCCTCAGGCACTCACATATTATTGTCACATGGCCTCTGTTACCCAAAAATTATGCTCACAGTGGCCTCTGAAAATAGAATAGTCAGTATGATCTCAGACATATAGTAGTCTCCTGTGGCCACTGACACTCACATAAGACCTTCATTTAATTGTATGCCATTCACATAATATCTTCACTTGGCTGCTGACACTCACATAATACCCTATTGTGTTCTCTGACATTCACATAACACCCTCATTCTGATCTCTGACACTGATAATACCATCACAGTGATATGTTTCACTCATTTATTTAGTGTGACTTGAGACACAAACCTGATACCCTCAATGTTTCCTCTAATTGACATCATATCCTCACTATGGTTTCTGATGCTCATATAATTACCTCAGAGTGACCTCAGACATGGACATAATACATAATACACTCTCAGCACATAATATCCTACTTGGGACATTTGACACTGAAATGAAAGCCTCACTGTGGCTTCTGTCACTCACATAAATCCCTCACTCTGTTCTGTGACACAGATATAATAGCATAACAGTGGCCACTGACACTATTTTAATAACTCACTGGGCTCTGACACTACATAATATTTTAACATGGCCTTTTAAACTAACATAAGGTACTTACTGTGACACTGAACACTCATTTACTATTTTCACTGTGTTCTGTAACACTGACATAATATCACATTTTGCCCTCTTACATTCATTTAATAATATGAATGACCTTGGACATTCAAATAGTATTCTCACTTTGGCCTCTCCTCTGATACTCACATAATACCCTCACAATTGCCTGTGACACACATTATGTCCTTACTTGATCTCTGATGTTTATATGATAACTTCTATGTGGCCTCTGACATTCACACAATGTCCTTGCTTGACCTGTGACTCTAACAAAATACCCTAATCATAACCTGTTACAGTCATAAAATATTCACACTATGGCCCCTGATGTTGAAAATACTTTATCATTATATCCTCTGACACATAATATCCTCGCTTTTCCGGTGTCATTCTCATAATACTCTGTGTGACTTCTGATACTCATATATTACCCTCACTGTGAACTCTCACACTCAGAGGCAGCTCTAACTGTGACCTTTGACACTGACTTAATACCTTCAGTGTAGCCTCATATTTATCCTAAGTGTTACCATGGACACTCATATGACATACTCACTATGGCCTGTGATGCTTACATAATATCCTCATCCTGACTTATGACTCTTACATTATAACCTCATTGTGACCTCTGATGCTGATATAATATACTCACTGGGGTCTCAGGCACACACATAATAACCTCTCTGGGACCTCTGATTCTATGACTTCTCTCACATGATTCCCTCAAAATGGTCTCCGACACATAATACCTTCACTTTGTTTTATGACTCTTAAATATTTTTCTTAATTTGCCCTGTCACTCACATAATAACTCACTATGACCTCTGACACTCAGGTAGTAACCTCTGTCTTACAAATGATGCTCCCCAAAATACCCACATGGTGACACCTGAAGCTCAAATTGTACCATAAACATGGCCTCTTACACTCACATAATATCCCCATAGTGATCTCTGACACTGAAAACATGTCCTTCTTATGGTCTCTGTCACTCAAAAATTACCTTCATTTTGACTTCAGGTACAATAATGACACTTTTACTGTGGCCTCCAAAACTGACATAATAACCTCACTTTTTTCTCTGATACTCATATCTTCTCTAGTGACTTCTCAAACTCACATAAAATCATTAAGAGTGACCTCACTGTGACCACTGACACTGATGTAATGTAATTATTGCTTCCTATGATGCTCACTTTATCTCCCTATGGCATGTGACACTCAAAGAATATCTTCACTGTGATTCTGATAGTTACAAAATAGCCTGACTTTACTTATCACACTCAAAAATATCTTCACTCTGATATTTCTGACATCTCACACTCACAAAGTAAGCTCATTGTCACTTGCGACATTCAAAAATATCTTCACTTGCCCTTTGACACTAATGTCATACCCTCAATGTGACCTTTGACACATTACACACTCACTCTGACCTCTGACACAAATGTCCTCATTGACCTCTATCACTGACATGATACCCTCATCTAACATCTCACACTCACAGATTACCCTCTCTGTGACTTCTAATGCTTACTTATAACCCTCACTGTGGTCTAAAACAATCATAAAATATACTCACTGTAGTCACTGACAGACACATAATACTGGCCTGTGGCCTCTAACTCTGAAATAATATCCTCAGTGTGACCTCTGTTACTCACATAATAACCTCAGTGTGACCTCTCTCACACATAATATCTTTACATGGCCTGAGTCACTCACAGACCACCCTCAATGTGTACTCTGGCTCTCACATAATTCCCCTTCTTAGCCCTCTGACACTCAAATAATATTCTCATTATTCTTTTGCAGAAACTGACAATACCTCTGTGGCCACTCATACTCACATTATGCCCTCACTGAGATCTTTGACACTCACATTATTTTGTGAAATGACTTTGGACATTTTCACTTATCTTCACTGGTGCCTCTGATACTCACCTAATTTCCTCACTTGTTATGTGACACTCACATGATATCCTAACTGTGAGATTGACAGTCACATAATATCCTCACATGACCTCTGACACTCACATAATGTTCTCACTGTGACCTCTTATAATCACAATATAATCTCACTGGGACCTCTGTTACTTATGTAGTACCCTCACTTTGGATTATGACATTCACAAAATATTCTCACTTGACCTCTGACACTAATGTAATATTCTCACTTTGACACTGGCACTCAAGTAATAACCTCACTGTGATCTCAGGCACTCATATTAAACACTTAATTTGACCTCTGGACACAGACATTATAACCTTAATTGGCCTCTGACACATAATATCATTAATGCTACCTCTGACACATTATAACTATACTGTGACCTCTGACACTCACGTAATACCCACTCTGTACCCTCTGACACCCACATAAATCCCCAATTGTGGTCTTTGACAATCACATAATACATACATTTTGACCTCAGACACAGACTACTACTACTCTGGTCTCTGTCACTCACATAATATCACTCTGTGTCCTCTGAAAGTCACATAAATATTATCACTGGGTCCTCTGACACACATAAAATATTCTCACTTTCACCTCTGACATTGACACAATACCCTCATTTTGATGCCTGAAACTGATATAATATCCTCTCTGTGAATTCTTGCACTCAATGTCATCATTTTGGTCTCTGATACTGACATAGTATCCTTATTCTAACCTGTGATACTCACATAATACCCACAGATTAGCCTCCTATACTCACATATTACATTCAACATGAATTGTCATGCATATAATATCTTTTTTGTGACCTGAGACACTCACATCATGCTTGCAATATAGCCTCTGACACTTTTATAATATCCATATTTGGTCTCTGATATTCATATAATAAATGCAATCTGGTCTTTGACACTCACATAATATTCTAACTGAGACCTCTGTCACTCACTGAATATACTCACTTTTGCCCCTGACATTCACATACTATCCTCACTTCGCATCTGACACTCACAACTATTACCTTGATTCTCATGTAACATCTTCAATGTGGCCTCTAATATTCACCAAATACCTTCAATGTGGCCTTATACACTCACATAATATAATTGTCACCTCTGACAGTCACATAATACAATCTCTATGGTCCAAACAGTCACTGTGTATTGGGACACTCATAATTTTTTCATGCTGCCCCTGATGTGACAAAATATCCTCACTGTGGCCACTGACAACCACATAATTTCCACAGTATTGGCCCTGTGACTGACAATATATCCCAACTGTAGCCTCTGACATTCATACAATATCCTTTCTGGGACAGTTGCCACTCACATATTATCCTTGTTTGGTTCTGACACTCATTTAATACCATCGCTGGCCTCTGACACATCATATACACAATTAAACCT
The DNA here is from genome assembly GCF_902686455.1 of Sciurus vulgaris. Lineage (NCBI taxonomy): Eukaryota > Metazoa > Chordata > Mammalia > Rodentia > Sciuridae > Sciurus > Sciurus vulgaris. The sequence goes on along the minus strand of NW_027632956.1, from coordinate 1,127,268 downwards.
CTGATGTTTACTTAATACCCTCACTCTCGTCTCTGAAACTCACAGAATACCATTACAGTGACCTCTGACATTCATATACTATTCTCAATGTGGACTCTGATATTAATATAATACCCACTGTGGCCAATAAGTCTCACATAATTCCTTCACTGTAGCCTCTGACACTCACATAATATCATCACTCTTAGCCCTGACACATAATATTCTCAATGTGACCACTGTGACAAATGCCACTCATTGAATATCTTCCCTGAGACATCTGATGTTCAATAAACATAGTCTAGACTCTGACACTGATATAATGTCATCAGTGTGGCCTCAAATATTTATATAAAATCTTCACTGTGCCTTCTGACACACAATGTCCTCACTATGGTCTTTAACTCTCACACAATATCCTGTGTCTTCTGACACTCATATAATACACTCACTGTTGCCATGACAATCACATATCTTCCCTTGGTCTGACTCAAAAACTTCCCTCACTGTTACCATGATACTCTCATAAAACCCTGATTGTGGCCACTGACACTCACAAATAAACCTCAATATGGCCTCTGACTTTCACAAAATATATTCATTGTGACCTCTGAAACTCACATAATAACATGTGACCTCTCACATTCACATAATACCCTCACTTTGGACTCTGATGTTCACATAATAACCTCACTGTGAATAATTACATGCACATAATGTCTATACTGTAACCTCTGACTCTTACATAATACTCTTCCTCTGTTCTCCTACACAAATAAAATATCCTCCATGTGGCCTCTTATACTCACATTACACCCTCACTATATCATCTGACACTCAAATGAAGTCATTATCTTGCCTCTGACCACTAACCTTGACAAACTGTCATCAATGTAGCCACTGAAATACAGATATTACCTTCATATTTGGCCTCTGACACATAATATCTTCACTCTGGAAGCTCACATTCACAGAATGTCTTTAATCTGCCTACCAACACTCATATAATACCTTCTCAATGCCTCTGACACTCTGGTAATTACCTCACTATAGCCAATGACACAGAATATCCTTATGTGGTCTATGACACTTACTTATTCTCATTCTGGTCCATTTTACATAATATTCTCCCTTGGCCTCTAACACTCACATAATATCTTCATTGTGACCTAAAATATTCACCAAGTATTTGCTCTGTGGACTCATACATTCATATATAATACTCACTTGAACATTTTTGTAAAAAATCATTTATTTTTTAAAGGTTAACCTGTAAATTACAGAAAAAATAAAAATACAAGCAAATAACAAAGTTATTAATTTGCAAGTAGTTTACTTGGACATGTCTTCCAGGTAATGAATATATACACAACATCCCATTTTATGTGATTGAGATCATTGTGAGTATCATGCTTTTCCACACATGAATATTCACCAAAACAAAATCTAATGCCTACCTCATTTGACCACTTACATTCACATAATATCATAACTCTGACTTGAGAAACTCACATAAATACCCTCACTCTGGCCTCTGACACTCATATAATGCTCACACTTGACTTCCAACACTAAAATAATATCCTCACTGTGGAAACTGACAAATAATACACTCACTGTGACTGAAGACACTAATACCCTTAATGTGACTGCTCACACTCACATAATATCCTTAGTATGCACTGTGTCCTTTAGTATTAACATAATATTCATACATTAGAATTTATAACTAACATAGTAGATGTCCATTTGCTTTTAATGCCAACATAATATCAATCATTTTACATCCAAAATTAATAGTTTCCCAAGTCCTTTCAAATTTATGTAATATGGAATATGTGGCCTCTTAAACGCATATAAATACTGTCCTGTGGTGCTGGGTTTACAGCTTACTGTTAAAGCACTTGCCTAGCACAAGTGAGGCACTGGGTTCAATCCTGAGCACACACAAAACATAAATAAATTAAATTTTAAAAAGAATTGTTATTTTTAAACTGTCCCTTGTTTTTATATACTGATATTATATTCGTATTTTACCATTAAAACTGCTGTAATCAATAGCCTCTGGCCATTCATACTAACAGAATAGCTGCCCGATTTGTTACCCTTAATATTAATGTGATAAATTTGTTATACCCTCTAAAACTAATAGCTGCCATGTGGTCTTTAATGCTAAAGAAATATTCTTACTATTCCACATTAAACTAATATAGTAGACTTCCTGGGACCTTAAAGATAATTATAATATCCATAGTGATCATCTAAAACATATATAATAATTCCCCTGTAGACCTCAATAATAATACAATATTCCTATTTTGGCTGTTACATTTCCTTTTTTTTTTTAACAGTATATGCATACAGTAGCATGGAAAACTATACAAGAGCTGTGTCGCTGGCTCTTTGCAGTACCAAATCCGTGGATGTTTGTCACTGCTTGCAGCAACAATTTGCATGGGTCTTATGGGTGATGGACTGGAAACTGAGCCACTTCTATCTCTGGGCTGCTTCCTTGCTTGCTTGTTTATTGAGGATAGAGAAAATGAGGCTTACTTGCTTTGAGAGGAGAGAGAGACTGCTTAAGAGAGAGAAACTTTGAGAGAAAGACAGGCTTTGCTTAGAGCTTAGAGGAAGAGAGACTTGCTAAGCCTTGCTTAAGGTCTGCTGCTTCCTACTGGTACGTCCTGCATCCTGTGAATTAAGGGTGCATCTACCTAAGGTGCTTTAGTGATGCGTCTCAGTTCTCTGCTCTGCGATCTGCCTTCTGCCACTTTCTGCTAGCTGCTGTTGTGCTATCTTTTCTTTCTGCTTGCCCTATTTCTGCTAGCTGCTGAGTTCCACTGCCTCGCTCTGCCTATGCTTATATCACCTCCAGGAGGCACAGAGCAGGGCCACACCTCTTACACAAAGATTAGCAAGACTCTAGATGTTCGAGTAAGAACAATTAGGAGTGCTTGAGAACACATGTGCATACATTGTGTGCGTGGACGATAAATCACCTGAGTGTGCTTATGTCAATTAAGCTCCTCACTGCTGATGTGATCAGGAGCCATTCTGGCACCGTCAACATGGCACAACCCCCAAAAAGCTTTTCTGACCATTAATGTTAATATAATTTGTCTTATATTACAACATCAGAAATGGATATCACAGTCATTCAGAATACTCAAATACTAATATATCCAAACTACAGTATCAAATATGAATATAGAAGCTGTGCTGTGGCCTCTAAATCTAATGCATTATTCATAGCCTTGCATGTAAAGTGAATATACTAGCTTCCTTCTACTTTGAAATACTAATATGACATCCATGTTATTGCCTACAAAACCAATGAAATATATGTCTTGTAGCCTTTAATATTACTATATGCCATCATTTTCATAAACCCTGAAACAATATGACTTACTTGTGAATTTTAATATCCATTTAATATCCTTGATATAGCATCTAAAACTAGTAAACAGGTGTTCTGTAGCCTTTAACATTAGCATATTTATATTATACAATCTCATGCTTATAAAATATCTGCATTTTTGGCATTAAATATTTTTATGAGTTATCATTAAAATTAATGCATTAACTACTGTGTTGATTTTAATCCTAAGATGATATGCATACTTGCATTTCTAAAAATGACCTGAAGTTTTTTCTGTGGCTTTTAATACTAATATGATATTCATACTAAGATGTATAAAACTAATATGAGAGCTGCCTTTTAAAATTGATGTAATATTCTTACTATAGGAAGTATGACTAATATAGTAATGGCCCTTAGGTTTTAATACTATTACATTATTCATAGTATAGCATTTCATATTAACATAAAGCTTTTATAGACATTAGATATTGATAGAAGAGGTGTACAAGAGCATCCATAACAAATATAATAGCTGTTATGTAGACTATTATGCAAAAATAGCACCATAATAAAACACCTCAAGATAATTCAATATCTGTTCTTAGTTATTAATAGTATTACCAATACTATACCTTTCAAAAGTGATATAATAGTTGTCCTGTGAACTGTAGTTCTATTAAAGAATCCATATTATTATAGAATCCTCATTACTAGGGCTGCTCTATGTGAACTTCACTGGAAGCAAGCAGGGTGTTAAGACAGAGCACTAACCCTAACCAGGATGCAAGTTGTTAACAGGCTCCACTAGAAACAAACCATGCCCAGTAACTGAAAGAGTTCAGAAGGCACCTAATCAAGCCACAAAAAAAACATTATCTTTGTCCAACTTCTCTGGGAGAAGCATGTCACCAATTGCAGGAGCAACTGCAATGAAACATTCCTCAATCATATACAGGGCTTCATGTCACCTGGGATTTGACCCTTCAGATCTGAGTTGCAGTCTTACACCTAAGACAAACCAAGTGGCCCATAATTTCCATGGTCTTTATGTCAGGATCACCATACCCTGAGTACACAGGTGCAGATGGGAGGACATGAGGAGGGACAGAAGAAGCCTGCACTGCCTTGCTTCTCCTTGCTAGCACAAGACCAGAGGGCAAAGTCTGTGGACTCTGTTTCCAGGGTGTCTCAACCTCACACTAACATTGATAGTTCTGGGTTTCACACTGTGCCTTTAATCACTGTATTTGCCTAATTTGGATTTCATTAGGGAAGTGTGGTCATAATATATCACTTAAAAATTTTATTTTGTCTACATTCATCTAGCTGTCAGAAAAATCATGATTTTAAAAGAATGTATGTTCTTGTAATATTTCCTTTTACAGTTTGGCACATGACACCATTTTCTTGGATGCTATTCTTGAATGAGAATAGTACAGCCCTCAGAGTTTGATGCCTCAGTTTTTCGATCTGTAGATGATGTACTTTAGAGTGTGAAAGTCAGCACTGGGACAACTGGGTACAGGACTATATTAAGAATATTGGTAAAAAGATATATTAGAGGCAAGGTACTAATACATTATTGATATATTTATTCATGGGACTTGTTTGTTAAGACAGTGAATCTGTTTCCTGTGGAAACAAACGTGTCTTGAACCCAGATTCCTTGACCCCTTTTCTGTGATTTCTTTTTTCTCTTGTTTTGGAAAATTGAGCAACAATCCCAGAAATCAATTTTTAGACATTTTCCAACAGTGGTCAATGAAGAGAAATTATCACTAGCTGACCTTGTTAGCTTAAAAGCTTTTTACAGTGACTTGAAAATAGACTGATCTTCTGCTCATTTCATGGTCCTATCAGGCCTGCCAAAGCTCATACAGGGCCCTTTCTCCTTTGTGAAGAAACTTAGTGGATAGGGAGCATTATCACATAATGCCATAATGTCATAAGATGAATACATACAGGAGCAGGAGATAAGAGGGGAGAATTTTCCATGACTTTGATTTTTACCAGCTTAAAAAAGGGACTATTTCCTTTTTTCAAATTTACTGGTGCCTCAGGGCTTAGCATGAGTATTGATATTCAAGCCTTTCCAAGCCAGTGGTCTATCATCAGACTCTCACCTTTGTGGAAGATAATGAGAAGCCAATTTGTTCTCTGTGCAGAAGCAAGATGGTTCTAAGCCTTTGAGATAGTTTGTTAACTTTAGATGTTTTTTAATGGAAGAGAAGATCATCAACTTCTTGTGTTCATACAAAAGTGGGCACAGGGCATTCAGTGAACCTGCATTAGATTAATGACTATCCCCTGAAGAGAGTGGTTACCTAGTCCTTTTCCATTTTACAAAACTGAATTTTCAGTCCTAGTCTCTGCTCCAGTAACCTCAGCTATTGAATAAATATTGACTTCTATATTAGTTCTCTGTTCTTCTACTGGGAACTTCTTTCCAAATTTTAGTTGGAAGAATAAAAAGAAACTGTCTTCAACAACACACACACAAAAGAAGTAACCTGCTGTGACATTGATAGAAGCAATGCAGATGTTCTCTAAAGAAATAAAGAAAATTCCACTCCCATGGTGTTGAACAAAGTTTTATTGGTTTCACACCATCACTTCTTCTTGATAACATTTGAATTCATGAATTTTGTAACCAAGATGTTTTCATCTATGTGAGGAATTTAGAAATGGAAACAGAAATGCCAATTTCTTGCAATTTAATGTGGTCTCCGGAACTTTGCCTGCTGCCACAAAAAATGTTCCAAAAAATCACTGGAATTATAGAAGTGCCACTGCTATGGGACTATGGAGACAAAGAAATGAGACTTCTGATGACTACATCTTGGAAGTAAAATACCATGTTTCTTACTGGTTTATATTTCTTTGAAACCAGATGCTGATGTGGATTCACTTAGATGGGAAAGCTACAGGTTTTGGACAATAGAATTCTCTGATCCCAGTGATCCCTTGTAGTGTACCCATATCCTACAATGAGAAGAAATACTGAAACAATTCTAAATTTCACAGGAAGCATTGGAAGGTCTATGGCACAGGGAGTCTATCTCTGAATATCAGTCATGACAAACTTCCAGTGGGACAGAGTGGCAACAAGGAGAAGGTACAAGTTCATTTCCCCATTTTACTGTTGGACTCACATCAGGGTAGAGTTGTATGTCATCCCTTGTCCCCCTTCTTTCTGTGCTGTGTTTTCTGTATGTTGGTGCATTACAGACACATGACTCAAACATTAGAATTCTCAAGGAGTATGTATATAAATGGCCTTATACACTTGAAGACAACTTCAAAAGCATATACTAGAATAATAACAGGGGAATAAATGGCAAAAGTATTCAGGACTTTTAAGGCATAATGACTTCTTCAGGACCACACACATGGCCAGAAGGAGGAAATGGGTCTGATCCAAACTGTCTCTCCAAACCAGGTGAGTTGACTACACCCGAAGTAGCCTAGGGACAACATTCTGGGTGTGTTGGTGTAACCATGTTTACTTGTATATATGTCAAAAGAAGATGGAAGAAACCGCCATATAAATGGGCCATTAGAACCATCTTATGTGAGAAAGGGCTTTTAGTATGGAGTCCCCAAGGAAATGACCTCACTTCCTTGGCAGTGGAACACACAGAACTTGGAACCCTAGTAGCTAGGCACCCACATTCCAGATAAACTCCCATTCTGCTCACTTGAGTTGAGACAGCAAGTTCAGAACCATGAGTTCTTGTTGTCTACTCATCTTTGAATGCTTATTTCTCAGGGAAGACCCTAGTAGGAATCGTTCCCAAGATTGGAAGCACTGTATCAATGTTGGGACCAACAACTCTGGTGATATTTCCCAAGAAGACCAGATGTGAAACAGAACAGGACTTTGGAAGTTAGTAGAGTCTAACCCTTCACTCACATTCCCATTTAGAGAGCACCAGACCCTCAGAAGTTTTTGGTCTCTGTGTGTTTATGTTTGTGACACATTGAATTTGATGTTGACCAAGCTGTGATAATATCCTTTAAAAGAGTGCCACCTTAAATCATTCCCTCCACACCTCAGAGAGACATAACTACATATTTGAGTGAGTACAAACTAGTACTTCACAAGTCCTAGTAACTATACTTCTTAGAAAGTCTTCTCTAATCACCTTAGAGAGCCTTTCTACTTACCTCAGAGATACTGCAATACACACCTCAGAGAAAACTTTTGACTCACCACAGAGATCTTTCCTATACACTGCAAATAGCCCTTTCATTCACTTAAGTGAACACTTACACTCTCATCAATAAGCCTTCCTACAAACCTCATAAAGCCCTCCTATGCCCCTCAGAGGATTCTCCCTACATGTCAGAGAGCCCACCCTACATAAAAATTAGAACCCAATTAACACCACAGAGAATCTTTTCTTCACACCTCAAACTCACTTTCCTACCTGTCTAAATAATGACTCCCTAGTAATACCAAGAATTTTTTGTACACAACTCAAATTCCCATTCATATTCCCCATAGGGACAGTCCCTCCACACTTTATTGAGCAACACTTATACAACTCAGAAAGCCCTTCCTATACACCTCAGAGAGTACTTCCTGTAAATTCCAGTGAGATGTTAATTCAAACCTCAGATTTCCTATGCTACAAAGAACAACACACCCTACTACACAACTTGGATACAACTTACTACTCACCAAAATGCCTTCTCTACTCACCTCTGAGGGTTGGTCTGACACACCTCAGAGAAACTCTGGATACACTGTTGAGTGGCCTTCCTAAACACTGTATAGATTTCCCCCTATTATACTCAAGGAATACTCCCATTATATCTCATTTGTTCTACCTAGTCATATCAGACAGATTGCATTATTCACTTGTGAGGATCATAACTACACAAAAGAGAGCACTCCTATGTAGACAAAAGCCCTTCTCTACCCCTCATATATTTCTCCTACACACCTCAAATCATCTGCACTACAAATCTCAGAGATCCTTCCCTTCACACTTTAGTGAACACTTTCTACACACATAGCAGTCATCTCTCCACACAGTGCAGAGCCAGACCTACTCATATCACGTGCCCTTTCTACATAAATCAGAGGGCCAGCAATACACACCTTAGACACATTTCCTACACACACTATATTTCAATCACTGTATCAATTTTGGGACCAGACAACTGTTGCTACACACCCACACACCATGCCTCTACACAACTCAGAATGCCATAATTTCAGTATTCAGAGGGCCCTGTTACACAGCTCATAGAGACCTCCTTTCAAACTCACCATAGACATCCACAAATACTTCAGCTATCTCTTAATTTTTACCAATGAGCACTCACCTTATACACCTCATTCAACAATCCTCCCTACAAATCTCAGAGAGGCTTCTATACAAACCTCAGAATGCCCTTTCAACAAAACTTTACACACCATACCCACACATCTCTTGTAGCCTTCAAAACTAACCAACGAGCCCTCCATATTTACCTCCAAGAGTCAAAACTATGAACCTAAAAGAACCCCCATGATACTCATCTGAGTATCCTACCAAAACACCTCACAGTTTCTCTCTTCTATCCTCAAATATTCCTCTCACCACACCTGAGTTTATTCTTGCTACTCATATCAGAAATCTCACTATTCACTGTAGAAATCCCTTCCTACATAACTGAGATAGTATATCTTCTATGTCAAACAGGCCTCCTACAGCCATCATAGATCCAACTGCCCACCCAATATAGACATCCCTACACAACTCTGAGATCCCTCGAAACACACATCAGGATTCTATACCTCTGAATTTCAACTAGTCTTCACTACACAACTTAACTATCCTACATGGCAAATCTCAGAGTCCAACCTACTCATCTCCATTATTCCTAAATTCAGACCATATAGATCTCCCTTCCACACTTCATGGGACCCTCCCTTCTACATCAAATTGTCCTCCTTACTCATCTAAAATGTATCGCACTACTCATATTAAAAAACACATACAAACACAACCAAATGAACTGTTTCTCCCCATCTCAGTGCACCCTATCTATACACCTGAGTGAGCCCTCCCAACTCAACTGAAAGGACTCTCACACACACTTATTGTAGCTCTCTAACACACATCATAGAACCATCCTGCACAACTCATAAAATCTACAATACACAGCTCAGAAGCCACATGCTACCAACTTCAGAGAGACTTCTCTACACAACTCAGTTAAACCTTCATACACAACAAAGTGTACCCTCCATACTCAAATCCAGAGCAGTTCCTATGCACATCAGAGAAGACCCTACATAACTCAGTGAGTAAATCCATACTACTTTGCAAGAAGAAACAATGTTTCTTTGTAAGCCCTCTATAAATACCTCAAAGAGCCTATACACTCACCTCACAGAGGCCTCAATATCCACACCTCAAAGAACAATTTTGACTCTCTACCATGGCCTTCCCTGTACACCATAAATACTTACTCTCACTCTGAACCTAACCCTAACCCTAAGCATAAACCTAAGTACTCCTTGCATGCCCCAGAGTCCTCTCTGACCCTGAAACTGACCATGATTTCACCCTGACCCTAAACGATAACCCTAGGACTAATCTACCTTAACCTCATTGTGCTCTCCCTTCTACACCAGTTTTCCCCCCTACTCATCTCGCCAAACTGTTACTACTCACCTCAAATGACCCTCAAAACACAGCTCACTGAGTTCTTTACAATTTCCAGTGCACACACCCTGTGCAACTATGTGAGCCATCCCACTTCAATTCAGGCAGCCCTCTCACACACAAAAAGGATTCCTAGGACAAGCATCATATAGCCCTCTTACACAATTCATACACACCTCTTTACACAGCTCCAAAGCTGCACACTACCAATCCTAGATACCCCTCTCTACAAATATTATAATATGCTCCAAAAACATCAATGGAAACCATCCTTATATCAAGATTAGTACCTACTTGTGTAGACAACCTCAGGCAGACATCCATATATACCTTACTGAGTACAAATTAAATTTCTATACAAGACGTTTGTACTAACAATACTTCTATGCGGTGCTCTTTAAACACCTCAGAGAGAATTTCTACTCACCTCAGAAATCCCTCACTACACATCTCAGAGAGCTCTTTCCACTCACCTCAGAGGTCTTTCCTATACATTGCAAAACCCCTACTTATTCAGTTATGTGAGCCCTCCCTCTCACAGAAAGAAGTCCACTGATAAACATTATAAATCCACCCTACACATTTCATAAGGCCCTCCCTACTTACATCAGAGAGACGTCCCTACACAAAGAGAACCTGTTTTAACACCACAGAGAACATTTCCTACACACCACAGACTTATTCCTCTACACATCTAAAGCAACCCCATCATACTCACTTCAAGATACCTCCTAGACACCTCAAAGTGCCATCTATACACAGCTTAGGGATGCTTCCTCCACACTTTATTGAGCAACACCCAACCAACTTAGATAACCCTCCATATACATCCCAGCAAACACTCCCTATAAACACCAGAGAGATGTTGATTAAAACATCAGAATTCTCAAGCTACACATCTCAACCAGTGCTACAGCACAACAGAGATAGATCTCACTTCTATCCAAATCTCTCCCAACTCATTTGTAGGTGCTGCATATCCACATCTAAGAGATCCCCCATAATTGTCCATTGAAAGCTCTCACAAACACTTCAGAGATTTATTATACTATCCTCAAAAAACCCTCCCATCACAACACAGTGTGTTCTCCCTACACATATCAGAGAGATCTCACTATTCACTTCAGGTGGTCCTCCCTCCACAACTGTGTTAACATCTCTACTCAGTTATAATGCCCATTTACACCCCCATAGATCCCTTGGCATATCTAATATAAAACTCCCTACACACCCATGAAAGCCCTCATACACACATAAGAATACTATTCTTATGCATTTAAATGAGCCCTCACTATACACCTCAGAGAACCTGCACTACAAACCTCAAAGTGTCTTCCCTACACATCTCAGCAAATCTGACCTACATGTGACATAGGCCCCATTTCACACTTAATGTCCTCCCTTCTACATCAGTTTGTCCTCCCTACTTCTCTTACAGAGCTCTCACTACTCAGCTAAAGTGGCCCTCCAGAAATAACTCACTGAGTCCTTTCTATTTATCTCAGTACACATTCATTATACAGCTGAGTGACCCCTCACAACTCATCTCAGAAGGACCACCCACAAACATGGTAGAGACCTCTGACATACATCAAAGATCTCTTCTATGGACCTTATAGAAGTTCCTTTAAACAGATCAGAGGCTGCAAGCTACCAATCTCAGAGTTTTCTCTACACACCTCAAAGTAACCTTCATTTACATCAAAGAAAACCTCTCCTACTTACCTCAACAGCAGTCTCTACACACCTCAGAGAGACTTCCTTACACACCCCAGCAAGTACAAATTAGATTCCTTTAAAAACCCTCTTTACTAACTACACTGCACTTTATGTTCTCCTCGAGTTTTCTCATATCTGAGTTGACTTTAATCTGATCCAGTTGTGTAATATTTTATACTGTGATGTGTTTCAAAGCCTCTGTGTTTTTCTGAGTTCCAGGGTATTTTCATGGATTCAGCTTTGGTCCTGCATCAGTTGGTCTTGTATTGTGTTCTTGGAGTTTCTTTCCTAATGTCTTCTTCTACTGTCTTTACTCAGAGTCCAATTATTCAAAAGTTAACTCATAAATACCCTGGAAAGGAAGAGATTTCTTTAGAAAAGACCTAAAGTTGGAGAATACACAATGATGAAAATGAGAGTAAATCTTCCACCTTGGAGAATGAGTAGACCACATGAACCTTTGATTTTAGTCTTCTCTATGGCTAGTAGATTCTACACATTATATATCCAACTGCACAGGTCCTGCACTTATTTTATAAAAATTTGTGACCAGCTTTATTTTAATATCTCAGTGGTTAAATATGACATTATGTGCAATAAATATTTGAAGCCTGAAGTTATTTTGTTTCATTACTGTGAATCAAAAACTATAAATTATTTGTTTTATATCAGTTTTATGCATATGTGTGCATACCTGTTTATTGTATGTTGCATCTGCATATATGATTTTGCCTGTATGTGTTGTATATGGTGCCAATATTGGCATATATATATATATATATATATATAAAGAATTAATGAATTTACAATAAAATGGATCAGAGTGCCTTTCAGTTCACATGACTATAATTGGCTAAATAGATAAAAGTAAGGATGTCTTTAAATTTACTTAACTATTCATTTCTCTAAGTAGTCAAGCAATCAATATAGTGTTAATTTATCTAAAATGGTTAAAGTATAATATCTATTTCTTATAGGATGTGTCTTCAGCAAAATATAATGACTTAAATTGTTAGGTAGGTTGGTGTAAAATCTTGGAAGTCATGGATACCATAAGTTAAAATTAAATGAATTAGATTTAACAGAAATAGAATAAGCATTTCTAAAAGTACATGTTAAGGAACAAAGTCAATAACAATGAATTTACCATGATAAATCAATATTCATGAGTCTACCCTGTCAAGTTAGTATCAACAAATCTATATTGACAAATTGATATTGACTAATCAATATCAATGCATCTACACTGCTGTGTTCATTTTGATGAATCTACAATGAAGGGTTGATGTCAATGTATCTACCCAGAATAGTTAAAATAGATGAATCTATAAAATGGGTTGATATGGATGAATCAACTCCAATGAGTCATTATTGATGAATCTACATCAACAGTTAGATACTGACAATTATACCAGAAGAGTAGATATCAACAAATAAAAACAAATGGATCAATATCAATGAATCTACATTGATGAATCCATATCAATAAATTGATATTGATGAATCTATCCCTACAAGTTGATATCTATACATCTCCACCAATGAGTCAATATTGACAAATCAACCAAGTCAACTCTTTATCATCAAATGTATATAGTTTTATATTTATGAATATACCCTGGTGAATTGATATTGATGAATCTACACAAAAGTATTGATATCAATGAATCTACATCAAACCATTGATAATTGATGGATCTATTCTAATGGGTTGATATTGACAAATATTCCCCGACAGGTTGATATAAACAAATCTACACTGATGAGAAGGATAGATAGTGATGAATATAACCAGAAAAATAGATATCAAAAAATAAACCCCAATGGGTTGATATCAATGAATCTACATTGACAAATCTATATTGACAAATCAATATTGATGAGTCTACCCCTATAAGTTGATATCTATGAATCTCCACCAGAGTCAATATCAACAAATCTACCCAGACACATCAATGTCAACCAATGTTCATGGACTAGTAAATATTGATAAATCTTCTTCATCGAATTGATTTCAAAAAATCAATATTGATGAATCTACCCAGTTTAGTTGATATCAGAGAATCTACCATGACTGGTTGATTTTGATGAATCTACCAGAATGCATTGATATCGACAAAACTATACAGAATAGTGGATATGAAGAATCTATCATGGTGAGTCAATTGATGTACATTGTTGAGTCAATATTGACAGATCTACATTGATGAATCAATATCAACACATCAATATCAACAAATCTTTCCACTGAGTTGATATTAACAAATATACCCCAGAATCATTATCAATGAATCTACATCAATGTGTCAATATCAACAAATAAACCCCATAGAGTCAATATTGATGAATCTACCTCAATGTGTTGATATCAATGAATCTACACCAGTGAGTAGATATTAATGAATCTAACCTGATGAGTCATAATTCATGAATCTACACTGATGATCCCATTTTGCAATATCTACACAAGTGAGTAGATATTGACAAACCTTCCCCATTAAGTCAATATTGACATATCTGCTTTGAAGAGTTGATATCATCAAATCAATATTGAACAGTATACCCCAACAAGTAGATATCAACAAATCTACACCAATGAGTCAATATTGATGAATGTATGCCTAAGGGTCAATATCAACAAATCTATGCTGAAGGGTCCACATATATGTTTCTTCTCCAATGTGTCAAAGTTGATGAATATAAACCTTTTAGTCAATATTGATGAATCTAGACCAATGAGTCAATATTAAAAGATCTACACTGATATGTTCATATTGTTAAACCTACCCAATTGAAACAATTTTGTTGAATCTACCCCAATGGATAGATATGGAAGAATCTACACCAATGATTCAATATTGATGAGTCTACACCAAAAAATCAATATCAACAAATCTACCCTTAGGTCAATAACAATGAATCCATACAGAAGAGTTGATATTTAACCCTGACAGTTCAATATAAATGAAGCTAACTATATGAATCAATACTGACAAATCAATATGTGATGAGTCAGCATGGATAGTTCAATATTAAAACATCTACACTGATGGTCAATATAAATATAGATAAATCAACATCTACAGGTCAATTTCATGAATCTACCCCATCAAGTTGATATTGATACATCTAACCCAATGGATTAATATGAATGGATCTACACTGAAGAGTCAATATCAAGAAATCTGCTCCAATTGGTTTATATCAAAGAATCTACACCAATGAATCAATATCAATGAATCAACACCTATGATTGACATCAGTGAATATATCCCATCAAGTTGATATTGACTGTTCTAACATAATGGGTTGGTTTGGAGGAACCTACATAGACAAGTCAATAACAATGAATATGCACCAAAGATTCAATATTGGCAAATACACTTCAAAGGGTCAATACAGATGAATCTACCTTGATGGATTGATATTGATGACTATACACCTATGGGTCAATTCTGATGATCTACACTGACAAGTTGATATACACAAATCTACCCAACAGGTTGGCATCAATTAATCTACATCATATCATTGACAATGAAAAATTGATAATGAACAATCTACAAGTCAATATATATGAATCTACTTGCATGTATCAACAGTGAAAAAACTACCCCAATGTGTCGATATGAACAAATCTAACCCAATGGGTCAAAATTGACCAAACTACATTGATGGGTCGATGTTGACAAATGTGCCTTGGCAGGTCAATATTGATGAATATACCCCATAGGTTTAATTTCAACAAATCAACACAAATGGGTTGATAACTATAAATCTACATGTAAGAGTCAATATCAACAAATCTACCCTGATGAGTTAATATCTTTGCATCTTCAATGATGAGTCAATAATGACAAGTCTACATCAATGAATCAATGTCAACACATCAATTTCAATGAATCTACCCAACATATCGATATTGATGAATCTACACCAATGTGTTGATATGGACAAATCCACCCCTACAATTTGAAATTGATAAATCTACCCCTATGGGTCCATATCATTAAATCTATGCCATCAAGTCAATACTGATGAATCAACCCAATGGGTCAAAATTGATGAGTCTATCCCAATGAATTGATATTGACAAATGTAACCAATCAAACCAATTAAATCAATATTGGCAGATCTAACCCATTGAGTTGTTATCAACAATTCTAACCCCATTGATTGATATAGATGAATCTACCCAAATGAGTACATTTCTGTGCAGATTGGTGACAGGATGGGAGAGCAGTGACTCAGATTGGGGGTCTCTGATGACCTCATGACTGTGGCATGACTGGTGCCTGGGAATTTTTCTGTGCAATAGCACAGGATATTTAGCTGCTGTTGTAAAACCCTGCATGAGGAGGCTCTGTGTAAGAGTCCTTTAAGCTCTAACCTTGATCTCAGTCACAAATCTTCTGGTAATAGATGAACCTTTATGCTAGACAATTATGTTTCACGTTCCATTACTCCTGCTAACTACCCCAATAGGTTGATATGGATAAATGTATCCTGATGATTAAATATCAAGGAATCTTCCCCAGTGATAGATATTATCAAATTCACACCAATGGGTTGATATTGATGAATACATCCAGAAGAGTTCATATTGAAAATTCTACATTTTCAGGTCAATATCAAGGAATCTAAAATGACAAATCGATATTGACATATGAACATTGACAAATCTACCCTGACGGGTTAATATTGACAAATCTACCCTAAGGGTTGATATAAACTAATGTACAACAAAAAGTAGATATTAATGAATCTACACTGATGGGTTGATATTGGTGAATCTACAATGATGAGCAGATATAGATGAATCAACACCAATGAGTACATATCACCAAATGTACTCCATTGATTCAATATCAACAAATATGCTGACATGAAAATGTCAGTGTGAGCCTACAGAGTGGGAGAATATTTTTGCCACTCATACTTCAGATAGAGCACTAATTTCCAGAATCTATAAAGAACTTGAAAAACTCTACACCAAGAATACAAATAATCCAATCAACAAATGGGCTAAGGATATGAACAGACACTTCACAGAAGAAGATGTGCAAGCAATCAACAGATATATGAAAAAATGTTCAACATCTCTAGTAATAAGAGAAATGCAAATCAAAACTACCCTAAGATTTCATCTCACCCCAATTATAATGGCGATTATCAAGAACACAAGCAACAATAGGTGTTGGCGAGGATGTGGGGAAAAAGGAACACTCATACATTGTTCTTGGGGTTGCAAATTAGTGCAGCCACTCTGGAAAGCAGTATGCAGATTCCTCAGAAAGCTTGGAATGGAACCACCATTTGACCCAGCTATCCCACTCCTTGACCTATACCCAAAGGACTTAAAATCAGCATACTACAGAGATACAGCCACATCAATGTTCATAGCTGCTCAATTCACAATAGCTAGATTGTGGAACCAACCTAGATGCCCTTCAGTTGATGAATGGATAAAGAAACTGTGGCATATATATACAATGGAATATTACTCTGCCAAGAAGAATGATAAAATTATGGTATTTGCAGGCAAATGGATGAAATTGGAGAATATGCTAAGTGAGATAAGCCAATCTCCAAAAACTAAAGGATGAATGATCTGGCTGATAAGCAGATGAGGACATATAAGGGGGAGAAGGAGGGGTTATCATTAGGGTTAGGGTTAGGTTTAGGGTTCGGGATAAGGAGGATGGTAAGAATGGAGGAAGGAAGGACTGCATAGAGGGAAAAGAGGGGTGGGGGAAGGGAAAAATAACAATGAATTAAACAACATTGCCCTATGTAAATTTATGATAGTTAATTAAAAAAAAAGAAAATGTCAGTGTGAATCTACCACTATGGTTGATATCAAAAAATGTACCCTGACAAGTTGTTATTGACAAATCTACCCTGGTGAATTGATATTTATGAACATACCTCATTGAATCTATATCAACTGATCTACACTGAAGTATTGAAATTGATGAATATATGCCTTCAAGTCAATATCAATTAATCTATACTGTTGGGTTGATATCAATGAATCTGCCATTGATTTGATTATAAATCTACCCTGGGTATTTGCTGTTGATGAACTTACACTAATGAGTCAATACCAACAAATCTCTATGAGGAATCAATATTAATGAGTCAACACCATCAATTTGATATCAACAAATCTGTATCATAAATCAATATCAAAGAATCTACCACAATGGGTCAATATTGAGAAATCTACACTGATAGTTTGATATCAGTGAATCTACATCAATGAATCAATGTCCATGCATCAATATCGATGAGACAATGTCTATAAATCTACACCAGCCTATATTGACATATCAAAATCAATATATCTACACTGATGTGTTGATATCAGCAAATCTACCCAGTCCAGTCAATATTGATTAAACTAGCCTGATGAATCAATATTGAGGAATCTATCTCAAAATGTCAATATTGATAAATATACCCTAATGAGTTAATAGAGTTAAATCTAATCTGATAAATATTGGCAAATCTAACCTTTGAGACCAATTTGATGAGTCTACAGTGATGTATCAAAACTGATGAATCTACACCAATGAATCTACATATGTGATTCAATATTTAAAACTCTACCCCATAAATTCTATATCAATGAACCTACATCGTCAAATCAATAGACTCATCAATATCAAAGAATCTACACTGAAGTGTCAGTATGATGAATCTATGCTGATGAGTCAATTATGATGAATCTACACAGATGGGTCAATATTGATGAATCTAATGATAAGCATCAATATTGAACAATCCATCTCAATTAATTGATATGGACTAATCTACCTTGAGAAGTCTATTTTTGATTCATCTACACCAAAGGGTTATCAACAAGTCTAACCCCATTGGTTGATATAGACAAATATACCCCAATGAGTACATTTAGACAAATTGAACCAGTTAATATGGATGAATCTAATCAGAGAGTTGATATTAATAAGTCTAACCAATAGAGATAATATTGAAGAATGAAGCCTGATGGGTCAATATGGGCAAATCTATCCTGATGATTCCATATTGAAAAATCTACAGCAAAGTGTTGATATTGATAAATCTATTTCAACAGGTTGATATTGATAAATATGCACAGAAGATTCAATATTGAAGGATCAACCCTGATGGGTCAATATCAATGAATCAAAATTGACAAGTTAATATCAACATATCAATATTCATGAAAGTAACCAGTTGAGTCAATTTCTATGAATCTCTACCAATGAGTCAAAATTGATGAATTCACTCAGTTGAGTTGATATCATCTAATCTCTCACTGCATGTCAATATTGACTAATCATCCCCAATTGGTCAATATCACTGAATCTACACTGAAGAATAGATACTGACAAATCTATCCTGAGAGGTCAATACAAATGAATCTACACCAAGTAGTAGATATATATGTGTTTACACTAATGGGTTGATATTAGCAAATGAACCCATTATGTGCAGTGGCACCTGGCTCTCCTTACAGTGCTTGACAGAGTTCCACTGAAGGATGATTGCAAAGACTCCTCCTAAAAGGATTTCATGCCAGATGTATGCCTCCCTAGCTCAGATGTTATTCTGTGGAGTTTTCCTAATAATATATTACTCACTTAAGTCTGGGGATATTGCTAGAGGTGATGGGAATAATTCTACAAATTTCCAGAAAAACTTCATGGAGACAAAACACACGTTGAAACCCTGTGATGATTAACCTCACAACAGCAGAATGTTTTTATTATGTCAAAAAACAAACACTGCATTTACTGGCACAGCCAGAACCTGTTGGGGCACAGAAACTTATAGATAACAATGTTTCCTCTAGTTCTAAGCACAAAGTACCTCCCACAGTAGCTACTAGATATGGACCAGCTTATTCTATGAATGGCAAGCCCTGGTGATTAAGTAAGGATAATCTGTAAGGTTACTGTTTTCTCATAATCTTTCAGTAAAAACAATTTCTGCCTATGCTTTGGAAACTTCTTTGATTTTATTAGTCACAAGCCTGTCATCAAAGCCTGAAGAAAAATGTATATAAACCCAGCCTTCCCCAGAATAAAATGGGAATGATTGCACCAGAACTAGAGTCTGTGTCTTTCATTCTCCATCCATCGCCAACACTGTCTCCCCGTGCCCCCTTACCATTGTGGAACCCATGGACTCCTGCTAGGGCTGGACCCTGGCACTTATGGTTGTTATCCACAAATCTGTGCCAATGAGTAGATATCAATGAATCTACACTAATGAGTAGATATTGATAAATCTAACCTGTCAAGTCATTATTGATGAATCAAGACAGATTAATATTAATGAATCTACCTCATTGAGGCTTTATTGACCCATCTAAACCAGAGTTGATTTCAATGAATCTATACCTTCTTGTTGATATTAATGAATCTACACTAATGGAACAACAGTGACAAATCTACATCAATGAGTAGATATTAATGAATCTACCACAACATGTCAATATAGCTAAATCTAGACTAATGAGTCTATTTCAATGAATCTATCTAATTGAGTTTATGTCAATGATTCAGACCATTTGAGTTGATATTAAGGAATTTCTTTAGTTTGGTCAATATGAAAAAATCTACACCAATGAATTAATATTGATGAATATACACCAAAGAATTGATATTTAAAAATCTACCCCAATGGGTAGTCAATGACAAATTTACCCCTATGGGTTGATATGAATGAATCTACATTGACCAATCAAAATTGAAACATCAATATTGACAAATATAGCCTGACAAGACAATATTTTTAAAGTATATATATATATATATAATTTTTAAAGACTGTATTTTGATTCATTGTACACAAATGGGATACAACTATTGTTTTTATGGTTGTACACAATGTAGACTCACACCAGTTGCAAAATCATACATGGACATAGGGTAATAAAGTCTGTCTCAGTCCACTGTCTCTTTCCCCACCCCTCCCATCCCATTATCCTCTACACAATTCAAAGTGCCTCCATTCTTTACTTACCCCCATACCCTCAATTTTATGTCTCATACACCACTTATCAGATAAGACAATCAGCCATTGATTTTGGGGATTGGCATATTTCACTTATAATTATATCCTCCAACGTCATCCATTTACCAGTAAATACCATAATTTTATTCTTTATGACTGAGTAGTATTCCATTGTGTATATATAACACAGTTTCTTTATCCTTTCATCAATTGAAGAGAATCTACATTGGTTAAACAATCTAGTTATCATGAAACGAGCAGCTATAAATATTGATGTGACTGTGTCATTGTAGTATGCTGATTTGAAGTCCCTTGGGTATAAACTAAAGAGTTGGATAGCTGGGTCAACTGGTGGGTCTATTTCAAGTTTTCTGAGGAATCTCTATACTGCTTTCCAGGGTGGCTGCACCAGTTTTCAACCCAGCAATGTATAAGTGAACCTTTTTCCCCACATCCACACCAATATTTATTATTGATTGTGTTCTTGATATAACCATTCTGATTGGAGTTAGATGAAAACTTAGGGTAGCTTTTAATTCCATTTCTGTAATTACTAGAGATGAGGTATACATTTTGTATATTTGTACATCACCTCTATGTCTTCTGTGAAGTGTTACACAATTCCTTAGCCCATTTACTCATTGGGTTGTTTGTATTTTTGGTGTAAAGTTTTGTAAGATTTTATAAAATTTGGATATTAGTGCTGTATCTGAAGTGCATGTAGAGAAGATTTTCTCCCACTCTGTAGGCTCTTTTTTCACATTATGGATTGTTTACTTTGTTGAGAAAAATCTTTTTAGTTTGAATCCATCCCATTGCTTTGATTCTTCCTTTTATTTCTTGTGCTCTGGGAGACTTTTATAAAAGTCTGGTCTTAAACCAACATAATGATTTAGGTGAACTGTCTCTGGTCTAATTCCTAGGTCCTTGATCCTTTGTGAGTTTTGTACAATGTGAGAGATAGTGGTGTAATTTCATTTCATTGCATATGAATTTCCAGTTTTGCCAGCACCATTTGTTGCAGAGGCTACCGTTTTTCCTTTGCAAGTTTTTGGCACCTTTACCTAGTATGAAGTATATGTACTTATGTGGGTTTGTCTCTGTGTTTTCTGTTCTATACCTTTGGTCTACCTTTCTATTTTGGTGCCAATACCTTATCATTTTTATTACTATTGCTCAATAGTAGAGTTTAAGATCTGGCATTGTGATACTTCCTGCATCGCTTTTCCTACCCCAGACTGCATTGGCTATTCTTGGTCTTTATGCTTCCAGATGAATTTCAGGATGACTTTATCTATTTTTATGATGAATGTCATTGAGATTTTAATTGGAATTGTGTTAAATATGCATAGTGCCTTTGGAAGTATGGCCAATTTGACAATACTAATTCTCCCTACTCAAGAGTATGGGAGCTCTTTCTAAGGCTTTTTAAAATTTCTTCCTTTAGGGTTCTGTAGTATTCATTGTAGAGATCTTTCACCTCTTTGTTAGATTGATTACCAAGTGTTTTATTTTTTTTGAGACTGGTGTGAATGGAGTAGTTTTCCTAATTTCACTTTCAGAAGATTGAACAAATATAATAGAAATACATTAGACTTATGTGTAGTAATTTTTTATCCTGTTATTTTGCTAAATTCACTTATGAATTCAGAAATTCTGGTTCTAGAAGCCTTCTGGTGGAGTTTTATGGATTCTCTAAATATAGCATCATGCAGTCAGTAAATGGTGACACCTTGAGTTCTTCTTTTCCTATTTGTATCCCTTTAATTTCTCTGGTCTACCTAATTGCTCTGGCTAGCGTTTCAAGGATGATGTTGAGTAGAAGTGGCAAAAAGGGCATCCACATCTTTATCCAGGTTTTAAAGGGAATGTGTTCAGTTTTTCTCCATTAAGAATGATGTTTTCTGTGGGCTTGGCATAGGTAATCTTTAAAATGTTGAGAAATGTTTCTAGTATTCTATTTTTTCTAGTGATTTGAGCATAAAAGGGTGCTGTATTTATCAAATGTTTTTTTCTGCACCAATTGAAATAATCATGATTCATAACCTTAAGTCTATTGATGTGATGAATTACACTTATTGATTTTCAGATGTTGAAACAACCTTGCATCCCTGGGATGAACCCAAGTTGATCATGGTGCACTATCTTCTTTATGTTTTTATATGAGATTTGCTAAACTTTTATTAAGGATTTTTGCATCTATTTTCATCAGAGATACCAGTCTAAAATTTTCTTTCCTTGATGTGTCTTTATCTGGTTTTAATATCAGAGTGTAACTGCTTCATAGAATGAATTTGGAAGGGTTCCCTCATTTTCTATATCCTGAAATACTTTGAGGAATATTGGAATGAGCTTTTCTTTGAAGGTCTTGTATAACTTGACTGAAGATTCACCTGGTCTTGGGCTTTCGTTGGCTGGTAAGTGTTTGGTGGCTTCTTCTATGTTGGTACCGAACATTGGTCTATTTAAATTGTGTAAGACTTCCTGATTCAGTTTGGGAGGACCATAAGTTCCTAAAAATGTCAATGTCTTCAATATTTTCTATTTCATTGGAGTACAGATTTTCAAAGTAGTTTCTAATTATCTTATATATTTCAATGATGTCTGCCATGATATTTTGTTTGTTAATATGAATTTTATTAATTTGAGTTTTCTCTCTCCCCTTTATTGTGTGGCTAAGGTTTTATCCATTTTGTTTATTTATTCAAAGAACCAACTTTTAGTTTTGCTATTTTTTGAATTGTTCCTTTAGTTTCAATTTTATTGATTTCAGCTCTGATTTTAATTAGTTCCTCTCTTCTACTATTTTGATGTTGTTCTTTTCTTTTTATAATGCTTAGAGATGTACTGTTAGGTCATTTAGTTGTTGGCTTTTCATTCTTTTCTTTAACGCACTGCATGCAATGAATTTTCCTTTTGTACTGCTTTCATAGTGTCCCAGAGATTTTGATATGTTGTATTGTCATTCTCATTTACTCCTAATAACATTTTTATTTCCTTTCTTATATTTTCTGTTATCCATGCTACATTAAGTAGCATATATTTTAGTCTCCAGGTTTTGGGGTTGTTTCTGTTTTTTATTTTGTCATTGAATTCTAATTTTATTCCATTATGATCTGATGGAAAACAAGGTAGTATTTCTATTTTTTGGATTTACTAGGGGCTGCTTTGTGGCATAATATATGTTCTATTTTAGAGAAGAA
The DNA here is from genome assembly GCF_902686455.1 of Sciurus vulgaris. NCBI lineage: Eukaryota > Metazoa > Chordata > Mammalia > Rodentia > Sciuridae > Sciurus > Sciurus vulgaris. Next base: position 1,103,338 of record NW_027632956.1, on the reverse strand, counting down.
TCTATGTGCTGCTGAGAATAAAATGTATTTGCTCATTGATGGATGAAATATATATATGTATATATATATATATATATATATATATATATGCATTAGGTAAAGTTATTGATTGTGTTATTGAGTTGTATGGTTTCTTTGTTCAGTATTTGTTTGTAATATCTATCCAGTGGTGAGATCAGTGTATTGAAGTCACCGAGAATTATTGTTTTGTGGTCTTTGATGTACATAGTTGTGCTGTTATTTGGAACATAAATATTTACAATTGTTATCTCTTCCTGAATGATGGTTCCTTTCAGCAGTAAGAAATGTTCTTCTTCCTCCCTTCTGACTAACTTTGACTTGAAGTCCACTTTACCTGAGTAAACCCCACTTTTTCCTGAGTCCATGTGCAAGGTATGTTTCTTCCCATCCTTTAACCTTTAGTATGTTGATGTCTTTTTTGTGAGGTCTCTTGCAGGCAGCATGATGTTGGGTCTTTCTTTTTTAATACAATCTGCCAATCTACACCTTTTGATTGATGAGCTTAGGCCATTAAAATTCAGGGTTATTATTGAGATATGATTTGTATTTCTGGTAATTTTGACTTATTTTAGTTTTTAATGTGGATTGGTTATCCTTTTTTGTTGGCTTTACTTTTAGGGTATTTCCTCCCTTTGGTAACTTAAATTGTTGTTTTTATTTCCCACACATGGAATATTTTGCTGTGAATGTTCTGTAGACAGGTTTTCTATTTGCAAAGTATTTTAACATTTGTTTATGATGGAAGAATTTTATTTTATTCTCAAATCTGACAGTGAGTTTTCTTGGGTATAAGATTCACTTTTGGCAACCATGTTCTTTTAGAGCTTGAAAAAAGATGTTCCAGGCCTTTCTAGCATTTAGGGTATGAAGCGAGAAATCTGATAATATCTGTGTTGATTTCCTCCTATATTTAATCTGATGTTTTTCTCTTGACACCTTTAAAATTCTATCTATATCTGAATGTTAAGCATTTTTATTTTAATATGCCTTGTTGTGGATCTGTTACAATTTTGTACATTTGGTATTCTGTAAGCCTCTTGTATTTGATTTTCCATTTTATTCTTTAGGTTTGGGTAATTTTTGGATATTATTTCATTAAAAAATCATTCATTCTTTAGGGTGGTATCTCTGTGCCTTCCTGAATCCCAATAATTTTTAAATTTGGTGTTTTCATCATACCCCATATTTCTTGGATATTCCATTCATGATATCTTACAATCTTCTCTGTTTGGTCAACTTTATTTTCAAGATTAAATATTTTCTCTTCATTTTGTAAAGTTCTATCGTCCGAGTGACCAAGTCTGTTGGTGATGCTTTCCATTGAGTTTATTTGGTTTATTTTTTTCCTTATTTCAAATATTTCTCTTTTTTTTCAGAATTTCTGTAAAGGTTAATTGGCATCTAACTATAAGGGTTAAGGCAAGCGTTCAAGATGACAAAGAGCAAGAAGTGGCTCTCGTGGGAAAGTCAGTCCATCTTTTTATCCATTCCAGGGTCAAATCAAGTTGCCTAGGTTACATAGTACAGTTAGCTTTGCCCATGTGCAGATCACATAACTTTCATGCTTCTTAGAGTCCACTAGTAACAAGGTTATTATAATAAGATAATGTCTCCAATCCTCAAGGACAGAAGATTTGCAGAGCATTTCTAAGCCTTTCAGAGTGCCTTTTTTCCTGAGGAGATTGCTCAACTCAAAGTACTTTCACTCTTCTGTATATTGACTGACCTAAAATCCATACAACTCCTCGTTTTTGCTTTTATGGCCTTTTGAATAGACATGACTTGTCTTATCTTTAAGGAAGGTGGAGGAAGAAAGCAAAGTGTATCAATAAATATTCTCCAATGAAATGCTGTTTGATCCATGTAAAATTTGGCAGCCATAAGGTTAACCAACCAAATAAATCCCAATCTCTCTCATCTTTTTACACCTTCTTTACAATGTCTTTAAGATGATCCAATTCCTTTTGAATGTGGTTATTATTATCAGTTAAATTAAAATGACAAATATTGTTAAGATCTTGGCATCCTATATGATGTAAAAACAGCAAATAATAAATAGCAGCCGATTATCAAGAATAGCTTGATGATACAAATTTCAGAAGAATTAACAATTTCTGCTTAGTATGGAGGCACCACCAACAGGGGTACAATAACAGAGAAATAACACAATAATAACCAGCATAGTTATAGAATTTTGGGTAAGTTTGGCAAAAAAAAGCTGTAACCAAGTTTTCCAAAGAACATTCTTAACCCATCTGGGTTAGCATTTGTTGAGCAGATATTGTTAAATTTTTTATATTCCTCCAAGTCACTAGATGATTAGAAGACATAGGTTCTCTTGGGCCCCTTGTTCTTATCAGATGTTCTTCCTTTGAACCAGAACCCTCTTCATCTAGGGCCAAATGAGATTTGGGAATCAGAATGTGAAGTCCTCGATGCCAACTCATGAAGATTGTCAAGTCTCACACATCTGGCAGAAATCCAGACAGGACCTGTAGAAGTAAGAAGAGCAGCATATCCCCTATCCTAAGTAATCAAAGGTGCAGGGCTCTCAGGTCTGGTGGAATGTGGTATTTTATATAAATCTTTGGTAGTTGTTCCTTAGGGGCAGGTGCTTGTCCAAGACAGAGGACCAGAGATGTGTATTATCTTCAAACTGTACATTCAGAGCACTTGTTGTGAAGAAGGAAATATCGAGAGCATTATTAACATGAGCAAGGCTAGGTCCTCCTTTTTTTCTCCAAATGTGTCATCTTTATCCAATTTACAAGTTACACAAAGAAATGCATACAAATGCACACAAACAATTTTTCTCTTTTACATACATAGAATCACACTATTGTAGTATTTTGTAACTTGCTTTTCCCTTTGAACAATATATCACTTTTTTGTATTAACTATTCTTACACTATATAATTTTAGTGATTCCAAACCATAATACTTGGTATTATAATAATAGTTGGCCAGTCACTTATTGGTCTATTTGTGTTTCCAATTTCTTATTATGTAAATATGCTGCACCAAATATTCTGGTAACTGATTCAAGTGCAACTAGGCTTCTTTTTTTCTTTTCAAGATTCACAATATTTTATTAACAGCTACTGTAAACAGTAAGATAACTCAATTAGATTACCAAGTACAAAATCAACATACAAAAATCAGTAATTTACATATATTGAAAGAATATTTAGAAAGATTTAATGGATGAAACATTTTCACATATAACAGTAATAAAAATATATTATTGTTTGTCAATAAAAATTGAGACCTATTAAAAATTACAATTAAAATACCACTGAAGCCATAAAAAACTTTCTACAAATAGAAGGGGCATATTATTTTGTAAATTAAATTGTAAATTTAACTAAAACTCAATGAAAGCTTCACAGTTTTAAGCTATATCACCTGATGCTAAATTTAGTAAAAAAATAAACACAGAAATGGGACAGCACTAAATCATATTAAGTCATTTTTTTAAAAGCTTAAATAATTTAATAGTATCAAGCTGGTCTGTTAGCAAAACAGAATGCCCTGAAGTAAGTGTACTCACATACCCATAGAAATTGAATATATAAAGAGGACATCATCTCAAATCACTGGTAAAAAGACATTTTCAATAAATGTTATAGTGATAAATAAAGTAATATCCCTGCCTCACTTTATATATCATGATAAATTCCAGATATACAAAATATATTTTTCAAATAACACAAGCATTAAAAAATAAGAAGAAAATTTAATTTTCTTCTATATATATATCTAAAGTTAGCAAGAACTGTCTAACCTTGCATGAGTCAAAATCCCCAAGTCATAAATTATTTCACTGTTACGGTGTGTTACATAAAAATCTTTTTTTATGTAATGTTGCATCATAAAAAAAAACTTTAAAAAAGACAAATAAGGGAAATATTTACAGCTCACACCACAAAGGGCTATCCTTCCTAACCTAACATGTAGATTGACAAAATCATAACTTTTTGAAACAGAAAAATTTGATTGATGAGTTTAGGTCATTAACATTCAGGGTTATTATTGAGATATGAATTGTATTACCAGATATTGTGGCTTATTTTTGGTTTTTAACTTGACTTGGTTTCTCCTTTGATTGACTTTTCCTTTAGGGTAGTTCTTTCCTTTGCTTAACTACATTGTTGTTTTAAATTTTCTCCTCATAGAATATCTTGCTGAAAATGTTCTGCAGTGCAGACTTTCTATTTGTAAATACTTTTAACTTTTGTTTATCGTGGAAGGATTTTATTTTGTCTTCAAATCTGAAAGTTAGTTTTGTTGGGTATAAAATTCTTGGTTGCCAACCATGCTCTTTAAGAGCTTGAAATCTGTTGTTCCCAGCACTTCCAGTTTTTAGGGTCTGGGCTGAGAAATCTGCTGATATCCATGTTGGTTTCCCCCTACATGCATCTTGATGCTTTTCTCTCAAAGTCTTTAAAATTCTATCTTTATTTTGGATGTTAGTCATTTTCTTTATAATGTACCTTGGTGTTGATCTGTTGTAATTTTGTAAGCCTCTTGTAGTTGATTTTCCTTTTCATTCTTCAGGTTTGGAAAATTTTGAGATATTATTTTATTGAATAGGCTGTTCATTCCTTTGGTGTGTTCATTCCTTTGGTGTGTATCTCTGTGCCTTCCTCAATCCCATAATTCTTAAATTTGGTCTTTTAATGATATTCCATAGTCTTGGATAGTCCATTCATAATTTTTTACTACCTTTTCTGTTTGGTCAACATTATTTTCAATATTAACTTTTTGACTGAGGTTCTTCCTTCCAAGTGATCTAGTCTGTTGCGATGCTTTCCATTGAGGTTTTCAATGGTTTATTGAGGTTTCCATTTGGTTTATTGTTTTCCTCATTTCAAGATTTTCTGATTTTTTTTTTTGAATCTCTAACTCTTTGTTGAAATGATCTTTTACCTCCTGTGGTTGCTCTTTCAACTGTTTCTTGGAGTGTTCATTGCCCACATTTCTTCTTATCTCATCCTTTGCTTCACAAATCATTTTAATTAGGTATATTCTGAACTCTTTCCCTGACATTTCATCTACTATTCTGTCCTTGGATTCTATTAATACAGAATCTTTGCTTGGAATATTTTCTTTCCTTGTTTTTTCATGTTGATCGTGTATCTTAATCTCTAGCAGTGCAGATCTGGGGTATAACAGTTTGCCCCCTATAGACTTAGAGTGACGCTGAAGGTTTCCAAAATCTTCTACAACTTCTTTAAAGGATAGATCACTATTTGCAGCACTCAGTACAGATAATAAGTAGTGCTATACCAAATACCTCCTATGAAGACAGTAACAGTGTTGTCATAATAAACAGAGGATGAATTTAATTATTATCTACAATATGCCAAATAGATTTGCAATGAGACCTACAATTTCTAATGGTAGACAAAGAGGATGGGGAGGGATGTAGAGTGTAACCATTAATGGGATAAAATAGAGTTTATAGAATTACTAGATCATAGAAAGAGTGAAAGTGGAATCAAAAGAAGTTGCTTGTTAGCATGACAAAAGGAAGAAAGAGACACTGAGGAAACAGGTAATCAAAAGGTAATAGAGTGAGAAAAATAAAATGAAAACATAAAAATTTTCAAAAGGAGAAAAAATCTACACTATAAAAATCATATACTATTCACACCTCTCAGTATTCAGTAGCCTGATGAAAGAAAGGTACCTGACAATGAGATTACAGTCTTTAGCAGGTGTCTCAGGGTGGTATTGCCCCACATAAGATGGTGGCTTTCACTTCCAGGATAGTCCAAGATGGCTGCACTGGTTTCCAAATGTGTTGGCAAATGGAGAGCTGCAGTGCAGGGTGCAGGTGCCAAGTTTGGGGGGCACAGTCAGTCAGATCAGTTGTTCTGGAGTCATGGTGTGTTCAGTCTGGCTGGGGGTCCTGTAGGTCATGTTTGTTGTCCCAAATTGGTGGCAGTCACATGTAACCAAACCTCTGTGACAGTGGACTTCCAGGCAATAGTGGTCAGCAGGCATTCCACTGGCAGTCTGGAGGCAGCCCATATGCTAACAATGGATGGTTGGCAGGTGGACATTGGAAGGTGGGTGATGGGTAGGTGAAAGGCAAGGAAGAGGCAGGCAAACAGGCAAATTGTGGATGATAGGTAGCATGATGATAGGTGATCTACACTCAAAATAGGCAATATGCTGGCAGATGACAGGTTATAACAGTGGACAAATGGGGTAAACATCAGGGGATCAATGAGCAGCAGAGACTACCTCACAAAGATACAAATTTCCTTCTCCTTGAATCCTGAGTTATGGAGAAACAAGGAATGCAACCTCCCTCTTGCACATGATCTTGGATCTCTCACAAGTCATTATTGCTGAATCTACAACCATGAAATCAATTTCAACAAATCTAACCAGTCATATTGATTATTAACAAATCTACCCCAATGGATTGATAATGACAAACCTACCTGAAATATTCAATTTTGACAAATTTATATCAAAGAATCAATATGAACAAATCAATGTTAAACAATCTTCCTTGATATGGTAATATTGATGAATCTACACTGGCAAGTGGGTATTGAATTTACACAATGTGTGGGTATTGACAAATATACCCCAACCAGTCAATATTGATCAATCTGCCCCTAGAGGTCAACGTCATTTTATCTCCACCTTTGAGTAAATATCAATCAGTCTACACTGATGGGTCAATATCAATAAATCTAAACCTTTAAATTGATATTGGTGAGTCTATACCATTTGTCGATATCTATGAATCTACTTCTGTGGGTCAATATTGATGAATCTTCACTGATGAGTCAATGTTGATGAATCTTCATCAAAGAGTAAATATTGACATATCAAAATTGATATGCCTAGAATGACAAATTTATATTGATGAATTTACCCAATCAAGTTGATATTGCCAAATCTACCTGATAGGTTATTATGGATGAATCTTCACTGATGAGTCAATATCAACAAATGCACACAAGAGTTGATTTTGACAAATCTACCATTACTGGTCCATATCAATGAGTTAACACCTATGGGTCAATGTCAATGAATCTATCCCATCAAGTTGATATTGATTAATCTACCCCAGTGGGTCAATATCAACAAATGAACACTGATGGGTCAATATCAGTGAATTCACACCAATTGCTTCATATTGATGTATATATACCAACTATACCATGTTAATATTGATGAATCCATACCAGAAAATTGATACTAATGACTCCACTCTGTTGAGTTGATATCAATCAATATAATATGAAGAATTAATATTGAAAAACTGATATCAAATGATCAAACCTGATGTGTTGATACTTGCAAATCTACACAGATAAACTGATATCAATGAATATCCAGGCAGGTTGATATTAACTAATGTACCCAGATCAATCAGTATCAATGAGTCTACATTGTCAGTTTTGTCAAACATGTTGATATTGATAAATCTACCCCAGTGAGTCAATATAAATGAAATTACATGGATGGGTCCATATAAATGAATCTACCTGCATGAATCACCAGTTGTTATCTATGAAACTAAATTGATGATTTGATTTCAATCAATACTGATACATCTATGCTGACAGGTTGATATTTATGAATCTACATAGGTGAGTTGACATCAATGATTCTAAACAGTTTAGTCAATAGCAGAAAATTCACAATGACTGCTTGATAAAATCTACCCCAATGAGTTGATATTGACAAATCTACATGAACTTGTGAATATCAAAGAATCTACCATCACCTCTTAATATTGTCAAATGTATACTGTTGAGTTGATATTGACAAACCAATATGGATAAATTGACATCAAAACATTTAAATTGATGAACCTTTACAAGTTGATATCAACTAATATACCCTATAAATTTGATATTGACAGATCGAAAACAACAAATCTACATGGGCAAGTAGATATCAAGGAATATAATCCAAAACATCATAATTGATGAGTCTACAATGATGGCTGACATCAACATATGTACATGTGAGAAGATATTGACAAATGTACCCCATAAATATTGACATATCTACATTGAAGAATTGATATTAACAAATCAACATCAGGCAATCTACCCTGATGAGTAAATAATGATGAACCTACACCTTCAAGATTATATCAATGAATTTAAATATTTGAGTCAATATTGACAAATCTAGACCCATGGGTCGATACAAAAGAATCTATGCTGATGAGTCAATGTTGATGGATATGCCCAGTTGAGTCAATTTCAATGAATCTATCCTGATAAGTTGATATGAAAAAATCTACACCAATGATTCAATATCAACAAATCTGCAACAAAGAGTCAATATCAGCAAATCTATTGAAGGATCAATCCCAAAGGATCAATACCAATGAATCTACATTGTTGAATTGATATTAACATACCAATATTGATAAATCTTTCCCAAAGGATTGGTATTATTGTATCTATGCCAATGAGTGAATATCAAGGAATCTTCTCCATCGAGTTTACATTCACAAATTGAAGTAACAGGTTGATATCAACAAATCTACACTAAGCACCAATATTGTGGAATCTATTCTGATAGGTCAACATTAACAAACTTACCCTGTTGAGTCTATATCAAACAATCTACTCAGAAGATTCAATATCTATGAACCTACCTCAAGAGGTAAATATTGAGGAATCTACCATGATGAATTAATATTAATGAATCTACCCCAATGTATCATTATTGCTGAATCTACACCAAGTCAATTTTGACAAATATAAGCAGTAAAATTGATATCAATGAATCAAACCATTCTAGTTGATATTGAGGAATCTGTCCAGTTGGGTCAATATGGACAAATCTACCCAGGTTAATCAATATTGATGAATCTACAACACAGGGTATATATCAATAAATCTATCCCAACAGGTAGATATCAATGAATCTACCTGTACTGGTCCATATCAATGAATCTACACTGATGAGTTGATATTGATCAATCTACATAGACCCAGCAGTATTGATACAATATCAATAAACATACCTCAACAAGTTGATATTGATCAATCTACACTGTTGAGTAAGTTTGACCAACCCTGTTAAGTCATTATCTATGAATCTACACTGATAAGTTGATATTGATGAGTATGCCTACTCAAGTTGATATTGTTGAATGTGCCATGACAGGTCAGTAGCAACACCTCTATCCCATCAAGTTGATATGGGCATATCTACCCCTTGCCATAGATATTAACAAATCTACTTTGAAGAACTAATATCAATTAATCTACACGTACAGGTCAATATCAATGAATTGACTCTTAGGGGTGAATATCAATGAATCTACACTGATGGATTGATATTGGTGAATCCCCCTGTCAAATCAAAATGGAGGAATCTACCCCTTAGAGTTGATATTGACAAATCTACCCCTTTGAGTCAATACTGACCAATCTACCCTGAAGAGACAATATTGATGAATCTACCTAATAGGTTGATATGAATGAATATACCTGATGGGTAGATATCAATGAATCTACTCTGTTGAGTGGATACTGATGAATCTACCTCTATCAGTTGATATCTACGAATGTACACTGATGTGATGATATTGGCAAACTCATGTTAGGTAAAGGCACCAAAAATATTCACTGAGAAAAGATACCTCATTCAACAAATGATGCTGGTAATACTGGAAAGTCACATGTACCAAAATAAAATTAAGCCCTTATCTCTCATCCTGCGTGAAACTCAACTCACTGTGGATCAAAGATTTTGGCACTGGAACAGAGACCTTGGGAATCCTAGATGATGAAGTAGATCTAAATCTTTATTATGTTAGTCAAGGATTTGATTTCCTTAAGAAGATTACTAAAGCACAAGAAGTTAAATCAAGAATCAATAAATCAGATGGTCTCAATCTGAATAGCTTCTTTCCAGCAAAAGTAACAGTCAATAATGTGAAGAGAGAGCCTACAGACTAAATGAAAATCTTTACCACATGCACCTTGGAAAAATCATTACTCTCTAGGCTATTTAAAGAACTCAAAAACTTAACACCAAGAAAACAAATAACACAAACAATTAATGTACTAAGGAACTGAACAGACACTTCACAGAAGATATACAATCATTCAACATATATATGAAAAATGTTCAATATCTCTAGCAATTATGAAATTGCAAACAAAAACTACTCTAAGATTTTATCTCACTCTAATCAGATTGGCAATTATCAATAATTTAAGCAAGAATGAATGTTGTTGAGGATGTGGGAAGAAAGGCATTCTCATCCATTGGTGGTGGGAATGAAAATTGGTGTAACCATTATGAAAGGAAGTAGGGAGATTCCTCAGAAAACTTGGAATGGAACGACCATTTGGCCCACCAATCCCACTCCTCTCTTTATACCCAAAGGACTTACAGTGCCACAGTCATACCAATGTTTATAGCAGCTCAATTCACAACAGCTAAAATATGAAAACAATCTAGATGCCATTCAACAGATGAATGGATAAAGAAAATATGGTATATAGAGAGCATGCCATGGAATATTACACAGCTTTAAAAAGAATAAAATTCTGGCATTTGCTGGTGAATAGATGAAGTTAAAAAATATCATGCTAAGTGAAATAAACCAAACCCCAAAAAGCCAAAGTCCAAATGTTTTCTCTGTTATGTGTATGTTAATTCACAATATGTGGGAGGGGGCAATAAGGAATAATAGAATCACTTAATATTAGATAGAGGGAAGCAAAGATAGGGGGATTTTCATTCGGATGGAATGATAGTGGAATGAAACAGTTATTACCTCATGTACAATATGACTGCATAAATGATGTGAAATTACAATTGGTTTAATAAGAAAAATGAGAGACTACACTTTATTTGTGTATGATATTTCAAAGTGCATAAATGCATTCTGTCATGTAAAACTAATAAGATAAAAAGTATCCGGTTTATTGCAAAAATGTTAATAAATTAATAAAATAGAATATTAAAAATTATACTTGTGGAAAAAACCTTTTGTTCCTCTGTATATCTCCAGCTTCATCTCAACAACTGCGTTGATACCTTTTTTGTGCCCCTGACAAAGGATTGCTTGTATTTCCTCTGTGCATTGTTTTTTCCTCTGCTTGAAATGCTAACTACACACTTCTCAGCTAGGACTTCAAATCCTTTAAACCTGGTATGATATATTTTTTCTCCAGGAATTATTCAGTGGCATTCAATCTTTCTCTGACTTTGTTACTGGTACTCCTCATGGAGTTGGGGTATTTGCTTTTAGTTCACTACTAGACTACTTACTAGAAGCACTGGCCATGTTCTGCTTAAAAGTTTTACTTCCATCCAGCAGCTTACCTTCTAAAATGTCCTAGGCATGCTGTTAGATACTTATTGTAGTAAGAAAAATACACTGGGGCCAGATCCCAGGGGATATTTATTTCATGATTATAATAAAGTCAATAGAAGTTTAAGAGTAGAGGAGTCATATTATTTGAATTGCCATTTACAAAGAATAGCTGTGATCAAAAATCAAGTTTTGTAAAGGGAAGAAATTAAGCTTGGGTTTGAAAATGTTTCATTGTTTTTAATTTTTTGTTTAATTTGAACATTTTAAATTAAGCAAGTGAAAATGCATTTATGAGTGGATTAGTAGTCTGGAATTTAGATGAGAAAATGTGCTGATGATAGGGATTCAGAAGCCACCAGTTTATGAATGGTGCTATGGAAAAGTTCATCTTACGAGAAATTGAAATGAGACAAGCACAGGAATGAGGAAAATCCTATAGCATGCCAACATGAAAGAAATTGGGAGGAGCAATCAGTACTAGGATGAGCAGCAGATGTTCTTGGACTGGACCATACAGAAAAGACATTGCATATGGAGGCATATTCAATTTGCAAGTATTTATGCTGTGGAGCAGACATGTCCCTTATGGGAGATTGGAATGTTTCACATTATATTTTGTTTGACATGGCAGTCAGTGTGTCTGTTGTGTCCTGCACAATGGCTAGTGTGACTTTGGACCCAGATTTTTAAAATTAATTAATATTTGTTAATTGAAATTTATATTTAACATTTGTGACCAGTTGAATTGCACAGCTCTGGAGTTACTAACATATGTAAGGCTATGATTTAGAATTTGGAAAGTCACCACTTTTAGAGGGAAATGTTGTGAAATTGTAGTGGATACTGTAGTGAACACAGTTCAACAGCTTAGATAAGTGAGAATTGGCTAAAAACACTGAAAAAGTTGTCTTTGAATACAAAATGTAAGATTATATTGTGAGGGGTAAGAAAAAGGGCCTGTAATCATGATATGAATACAGAGGACTGAGAATGTAGCAGGGTGAAACAATTGATTCAGCTTGTACCTTTGGAAAGTCTCACATGGCAGCTCTGAATGTGATTGGGGTTGTAAATTTCTTACATTAGGTTTAGGGTTTGCATGTTTTCACTCACGTCATTGTAGGAGAGGTTTGGAAAATCTGCAGTAGTGCTCATGTTCCTGTGGTATAGGTGAGCTGAAAGACACTGGGCAGTTTTTACCTGTTAGTTTCTATGATCTTCATCTGGAAACAGAGATTGGGAGTGAGAATCAGTAGGCTGTGATTTACTTTCCTCACTTATAAATGGGAATTAACATAATATTTATTACTTCACAGATTTTTGGTTATAAAGTTTTAAAATGCTTTCTGTTCTTTAATACTGAAGTATGGAATTGACTGTATGCTTATGTTGGGGATATGGGAATATACAGTACCTCCAACTTTTGCTCAGATTTGCCATGATCCTAAATCTCTCTAAAAGTAGCCCATTATAAACCTGGAAAGTGATTTATAAACTTTAATTTTAGGGAGGTGGTGTGGTTTTATCTGAGGGACTCAGACTTGGAAGGGCAGAAATTTGACATTTTTAGTCTCTTATCTAGCTGCAGACTACTAAATGCCTCTTTCTGTTATGACAAAATAAGATCCCTTTCTAAACTAAATACAAGCAAAAGTTCTTTGTGTACTGTTGGGTTATATATTGTTATTTTTCTAGTTGAGGTTTGACTGTGTTTAAAGGTTGAGGCTACATTGGTGAATTAGTTGTATCTTTTTTTAATAATTATCTTTTTAAAAAAAGAACTAAATACTTATTCTTGGTTATGAGACCATATCCTATTTAAATTCAATTTTCTTAAGAGAGATTTTTCAATCCTGATGATGGCAGAATGGGGGTATTTGAATGCAAGGTGGGAATTTGTGATGAGTGGCTATATAAATTAGAAAACTCATTGAATTCCCCAAATTTTATTGTCTGCTTCTTCTCAGAAGGTATAGCACTAGGGACATTGAAAGATCTAGGAGATATGTTGTTGTAAGAAAAGGGCAAGTAACTAATGTGTTTCATATGTTGAAAAGGAATTTTTTAAATCATTTTGATAAACTTCAGGTAAATTTCAATATAAGGTTATAAAGGTGGGGGCAGGGAGGAATTCAATATAATGCTTTGTTCTCTTACTTTCACACAAATTCACAATGACATTTAGGGACTTGAAAGAAGTCATTCATGGTGATAGGTAGCTATGAGCCTGTTTGTTTTGCTGAGAGAAGGCCATAGACTGCTCCTCTGACTTTGTCTGCTCCCTTGTAAATGAACGATTTTGCTGGGAACTTGAGAGACCTAGAGAAAGGCTATAGGTGATTAATAACCCAATCTACCACTCCTTTTACCAAACCAATTCAGAAATGTATGTTCTATTGTCAGGTCATATACATTTTTATATGAGGATAGTGCTATTCATTTCCAAATTTCTTTCTTTTTCTATTCAGTTTGAAAGACTTTATCAAACACTAATAAACTCAGACTCAATTGCAGAAGAAAAGGCAAAGATTAATGAGCTTCAATTATAGTTACAAACTTTTGAATCTCAGGTAAAATGCCATCCTGGGTGGTTTTGGTATGGAAAACAGACCAGGGGACAAAAGTTAGGTTATATCTTCATAGCATCAAAATGTTTGAACTTGAATTTCAGTTATATGTTTTTATAGTATTGTTTGTATGCATTTCTGTTCTGTTTTTTCCTTTTAAATTCTTTATAATTTTATTTATACTCATATTTTTAGGAATATGTAACTTTTAGGAATTGCCCTGCTTCCTTGTTCATCATTAGGGTTTTGTTTCTAATGTCACATATGTTTTAAGTAATGTTTTTAAAGTAAGCATAAAGGTTAAGAAATTCTTTTGCTCTTAGATTTGTAATTCATCACTGATCTTCATCCTACTACTGGAAATAATTGCTCAAGCTATTTATTTTTCAAAACTTTCAGCCTATGGTTTTCTTTCACATAAGATAATGTCTAGCTGAATAAGACATTTCTAATAATTACTCAATTTCCTAAAGAACACAAAATGAAAACATGATAAAAAAGAGAGTAAATCTGGATTGTGAAGCAAAGAGTTCACATACATGCTTTACATTTAAAACAAGAGACAGGAAGAAATACATCATCTGCACACTTTGTATGGATGAAAGACAAGGGACAGAATATTCTGAGTTAAATGTCTTCATGTAGCTTTACATACAGGATGATGAGCAACTAATTGTAGTTTAGCTATTATCCTTTAATCCTGATTTATTATCATGTTGAAAGAATCTCATTATACTATTTTCTATATTATTGGACTTTTTCCTTTTTAAATATTTAATGAATAGCTTTGTTACAGGGGCTGTGTGAAGATACCTTAGGAGACAGCAATCTGATGGATTTTAACTTTTTAAAATAAAATCAAACACTGTTTACAGAAGAATTATTCTTATTGATTTCTCTTTATTTCTACAAGGAGAAAGTAGCACATTTTACTGAACTTTTTCCTGTTATGGAATCTTATCTTTCACATTTTTTAAAAACTACTTACTTCTTTGGCTTTAGGCAATGACTGAAATATATATGACATTTTTCCTGACCTTGACTAATATAAATTTAGTATTTTTCTTTTTCATTTTCCCAGTTGATGGATTACTTGTAAATGTATCCTGGAAATATTCTGTTTAAAAAACATGTATCCATTATCTTTGGATAAATTATTTTTACATGATACTTTGTATAAAATGGGAATAAATTTATGTTTTGAAACAAATCAAGGAATCTGCCTGGTTATGTTATATATAATAATGATCTCTGTTTATGGCTATTGTGGAAATCCTGAAATTAAACAGACACCATATTTATTTTTTGAAAAACAACTAACAGATTCTTCTTTGAATATTTGTTTGTACTTCTCATTCATTCAACTTAAGGCTCTTTGATTACTTTCTCTCTATACTTAGATTGAACGAAGTGGTGATTTACCACTGAGCTACATCTACCGTTCCTCTAGAAGTCCAACATCACAGGTTGCAGTTGTCACCTGTTTGGGCACTGTAGGGAAGGAGGAGCACCCTGCAAGAATTTGTGTGATGTTTGCCAACTCAATCATCACCTAAACCATCAAGTTGCACTGGAGGAACCCCAGTCCTACATCTGAAGTTGTCAATGGCCATCACTGTGAGTGACTCTGAGGGCCATAGGCCAGTTCCCTGAGTAAGCAATATAGTGGGTGAGCCCAGACTTGGAGGAGCTGTGAGCAAGATCAATACCACTTTGTCCAGTGTCTTCCTCAGTGATCCTCGACTGAGCAATTGGACATGCTTGGGTGGCAGGTGGCTTCCCTGGCCACTAGATATGGTGGGGACCAACAGCCTGCAGCAGAACTGGCTTCACCAGCCTGTCAGCTTGCCTGGTGCTAACAGTAGATGGCAGTGCCACCTACCAGGCCTGGAGGGTAGTATGGGGCTGTGAGTTTTCAGCAAGGTCCCTTGTGCAGGAAGGAGCTGGGCCACTGATAGGCCAGATGGGCCATTACCCCAATACACCCTCATTCCCCTTTCAGTGGGTGAATAAGTTGGGATTGCATTTCCTGAAAACACCAGGCCCCTGGGTCTGCCTATGTCAGTCTTCCCTCCTAACATCACAGCTGAGCTGGCACTTGCCTTGAGTGTTTGTCATAAAGAACCAGGACCAAAAGTGTCTGTGGTTGCCATGGGCAATGTGACATCATGCTGCTGTCAGTCTGCCTCTCTGTGACATCACCAAGGATCTGCATGCATTTATTGGAATCTATTGCTACCAAGACCTATAAACAGCCCTGGGAACTAAAACAAATTGCACTGTCCTGAAGGAGCCTGGAATCTCCATGCCCTTCAATCTCAACTGGCTGGATGCCAACTGTCCCACTTGGAATATGTAATTGTCTCATGATTTGCTGTCATTTCCCAGGAGCATTGTTTACAAACTTACACATTTCTTTGAGAAGGAGCAACACAAGTTTAGCAAGATTTTGGATGGAAGTGAATGATGGAATGCTCAATGAAAGTGGCTTTCTGGAAGCTAATCTTAGTGCAATGATTGCTGAGAGGAGTGCATTCAACAGGACCTCAGGAAGTTTCTATATTAGGTGAGGTTTCTTTTTTTTCTGCTAGCACATGTTTGGCCTAGGGTCATATATCCCCTGAGCCTTTACCTTTTCACTTTGCATATTTTTATTTACAGACAGGGTCTCATTAAGTTGCTTATTCTCTCCTAAATATAGGAATGCTGGCTTTGTACTGGAGAATCTCCTGTCTCTGCCTCCCCCATCCCTGAGTTGACAGGTGAGATTCAGTACCTCCTCTGGCCCTTTCATTTTGGCCATTTATGTGCTGGTTAGTATTTTTGAAAGAGAATATCAAGGAGGAGAAGGTGCAGTGGAAACAAAATGAATTGATTATGGTTGGAATGTCTTGGAATTTATGTTTGAATTAACTCAACAGTCTTCTTATATAATAACAAGTTTAGCATATAATATATCCCAGATGTTCTTGCCTATCCTCCCACTTCAGAGCAGCATGGATCTTTGAAGAGAATTGTCTGGTCAGAGTTCATACAGAAGTCTTTTCTTGATTATAAACACAGGGACAAATCTTTCTCTGGTGACACCCCCAATAAATGAGAACTTGATATGCAACTACATTTTCTGAAAATCCTGTTTCCAAAAATGTAATGAAAAATTTGGTTTTGTCTTCACATGAATTTATTTTTCTCTCTCTATTTACATGATATTTATTTACCCTTAATTATATCAATACGGTTTCTTTGTCATCCTGGGTTGCAATAACAAATGTCTTAGTTTAGTTGTCTTAGGCAACAGGGATTTTTTTAAATATAGTTCTGGAGGATGAAAGGTCAAAAGTCAAAGCACCTCCAGGTTTATTGTCTGATGAGGTCTCCCTTGTTGAGTTTAATACTGACACCCTTTCATTATGTCTCAGATGATCTTTCCTCAGCATAGATATTCACATATAAAGAATAATTCCAGAACACTTCTTAAAAGACTTCCAAACTTTTTAATTAGACCCCACAATCATGATCTCTCTTATATGAATTACATCCTAGATTTCCTATATCCTAATATAATCTAAACTATTCCCTAGAAATTCCATATCCACTTACATTGAGTATTATTGGGGAAACAATTCATTCCATAGAATAAGTTACTGTATTGATTGTTCAATGTGAAATAATCTTTCTTTCCTATGATAGATTCCGTTTATAAGCACTTTGTTGCTCATTGTGTTTAGTATTTTTTAGACATTTTGCCAAACATTTTAAGAACATATATCTATATTTTTAGTTTTCTTGGGATATCTTTCATTTTGGTATTAAGGTGTTACTACCATATAATGATTAGGGATATAGTCCACTTCATTCTTTTTTTATTTTTTGAAGATTTTTTCAAATATTAATTATATTTTGTGATTGTTTATTCACCAGTAAAATAGTTGGGACATGGGCTTGAGAAAATATTTTAAGCTATCACTCCATGCTCTGTATTTTTATGTCTTGTCTGTCCTCCTATTTCTTCTTTTTAAGTATGTGTATCTTAGGACTTTTTTCCCTTTCATCCTATTTTTTACTTTGTTAGAAACATTTTTCAGAGTATGCCATTTCTTAAAATTTTTATTAACATAATTCTGTAGTGACAATCTCTCTTTCCTGATTTTAGTAATTTTAGTGTCTCATTATTAGAAAGTCATTCTTGTTAAAGGCTTGAACTTTTCTTCAACAAACCAAGTTTTGTTTTATTTGATTTCTTTATATTTTTATACTATTTATTTTTGTTCTCAATGTTCTTTTTCTCCTAGATTCAGCTTGCTTTAGGTTTCTTCTTTCTTCCTTTTGCCTATTTCTTATGGTGAAAGTCTAGGTTATTGATTTGATATTTCTCTTTTAATATAGAATATAATAGAATCCATTTTCCTTTAAGCAGTTCTTTTGTTTAAAAAATGAGTGCTGAGTTTATTTTAAACCTCATGCCATAAATTTTGTGTGCTCTTTGGTTTTGTCTTTATTTCATTCATCTTAAAGTATGTTTAATTGATGATACGAATTGTTTTTGAGTCATTGGTTATTTTAAAATGCATTGTAGGGGTTGACATATTTTAATATCAGTACTATTCATCTGGTGGATCTTATTCTTTTTAGATACTAAAATTATGTTATATAGATTCCTTTAAATTTATTGAGGCTTATTTGATGATGCAACACATTCTCCAGCATAAGAAATGTTCCAAGCAGACTTGAGAAAAAGTATGCATTCTGTATTTTCAGGTGGAATTACCTGCATATAATCTCTTTGGCATAGTTTTTTGCAGTGTGGTGTGAGTGAGTCTACTTCTCTATTGGTGTGAGGTCAATTATTCCACACAGTACTAAAATTTACAGTTTTTTACCTACCTTTAAAATTTTGTTTTGGTTTTCTTCATAGTTAATGAATAATCGTATAGAAATTTCATGAAGGGATTAGAATGAATTGTCCTCCCACCTTTTGTGTACAAAATCTTTGTGTGTTTGTGTGTGTGTGTGTGTGTGTGTGTATGTTGGTAGACTTTTAATAAAATTCTTCATTAACCTTCACTTTCTGCTTTTATACAGCCTCAAATTTAGCTAAGTTTAAATATTGAAGCCTTATCATATCTTTCCTTTTTGTCACTAAAAATATCTAAGAACTTTTTAAAAATTACAATTACTCCACATTCTTTTTTAATATTTGGATCATTCTCATATTGTTCAACTTGGTTTCTCATCATGCTATATTTTAACTTTTTTATTACTCAAAATATATTGTCCATAATAGTTTCTAGGTTTTGAGTACTAAACTTAAAGTGTAAACTGTGTCAATTTTAAAAATAAATGAGACGTTTTTTTCTCTTCTACAGTGCTTACAACCTTTGTTTTTTTCTTATTTTATCTATGTATAATTTCAGTTCATGTCTGAAGCAAAGCATAGTGTATTTTTAAGATTCGATAGTAATTACATTTTATAATACTTAATCACTGCTATTAATTTAAATATCCAACTTGACAAAATGTGCAATTTGTGTGTAAATAGCAGTCTTGTATTCAATTTCATTCTTTTGATGTCATCTCTGCCATCACACTACTGCAATAATGGATGTATTTTAATAACTAATGGGGCTAGTTTTTCACTATAAAATACCTTTTTAAACTATTTTCTGTGTAGGTTCTCATGTTCATTCTTCTAATAGTTTTCAAATAAGTTTAATTTTCAAATCTAATCCATCAAGAAATTGGCAATTAATTGATATTATTTTGATAATTTATGGTGATTTGAAATCTTGATCTTATTGAATATTCTTTTCAAAGAATAATGATACCTACATATATTCTACAGACATATAAATGTTAGATCTTGCTTTATAACAGAGTTTTAAAATTTCTTCTTCATACACTGTGAATATTTATTAAAAGATTAAAGCATTGTATTTTCACTATTGCATTTTAAAATGTAAATTTTGTTTCTTTAAATTTCTCCCACAAGTATGTTACCATAGTTTAGATTAGGATAAGAAGTCCACCAGGAGTGACTAGAACAGCTAGTTTATAAAAAGACATTCATTTATACATGTAATAGGGTAGATGTAATCTGTATTAGAGATGCACATAACTTACACTGATAGAGGCTTCATAAGACTCAGCTAAGACTTTACTTAGGAATAAGAAAATGTGGTAGATAGAAAATATTGGCAAATCCAGGTTTTGAAGTAAATCATCTGGTAGGTTCAAAAAAGCCATTAGAGATGTGGATGTCTTATGAGAATGAAGAGGTTAAATTAGTGTCTTGAAGAATAAAAATGGATGGACAGAATCCTGAGACAGACTCAGCTAGTTTTCCCTTTGAATCATCTGCAAAATTATAAAGCCAAGTGGGAGAGACCACCAAGAAGGAAAGACACCTGAGGATAGGTGAATTTTTCTAAATCTCCCTGAACTCTGGAGACACAGATGAGAGATCAGATGAGGGATCAAAACCATAAAATAAATAAACAGATACTGATCTGAAAATCAAGAAAGACTAAACCACAGGCTCAAGAATGAGCAATAGTGTCTCTCTGTCTTTCTCAACTTTAATGAACCAAAAAATTTCAGAATATATATATATATTTATAAACACACACACATACAAATATATATACACACACACACACACACACACACACACACACACAAAACATATGTATAAAATTTCTGACAATTTAATCATTCTGCATTTTTTGTAGGTGCTAGTTTTCTTCATGTTGATGTCCATATTTAAAAAAAAATTACTACACCTGTAATGTACCAGATGAGTGCTCTGATATCAATTTTAGAAACTAATACAAAAGTAACCTAATATATTTTATGACTTTGAATTTGAAAATTTTTCATAAACAAGTTGTAGAAAATGCTAAAGAAAAATGGCATGTGAGATTTTCTTAAAACCAGAACCACTATTTCTCAAAATAATGCCAACAAAGCAGTAAGAGGGAATACAGTGCCAGATAATTATACAATATGTTTTGTACAAAGCTCATGTTGATAATGTTTAATCTTCATACAAATCAATAACAAAAGACAATATTTCAATAGAGGAGAAACACCTGAAAGTTAAAGCACTCAGTTTATTCAAATAAATATCAAAGTATTTAATAAACTTAAGAAAAAATCAAATAAATTACTTATAAAGGAAGTAAAAATTAAAGCTACAAGATAACAAAAATGCATCTATCAGGATGACTAAAATAAAAAAATAAAATATATTAAACATTGTTTATGACATCAGTTAAATATGTACTCTCATGTGATACTGGTGCAACCACTGTGGAATATTATGTGGTGTAATTAAAACTATATCTCATGACCTGTACATTGCATTGCAAGTAAATATCTTTCAAATATAAATAGGTATATATCTTTTATCTACTTAAAAATGGGTAGTCATAATAGTATTATTTACTATAATCTAAAAATTATAAATTACCCAAAAATGCCCATAGATAATAGACTAAATAAATATATGTATAAGTATGATGTATATTTTCTCAAAGAAATATTTTTATGATCATAGTTAATAATAACGTATGGTATGCTTAAAATTGCTAGGGAATTACATTTCAAATATCTCTGCACAAAATAAAGGTAAATTGGGTGATGGATATGTAAATTAGAGAGATTTAGCATTATTCAATATATGCATATATCAAAACATCACATTGCAGTTCATAAATACAATGAATAAATGAGGGAGCCAGGCATAGACAAAGCAAGAATATTCAGAGAAGAAATAATTGGGTTACAAGACCCTTAACCCAATTAGGGAATTAATCACCTAATAGGATTAATTGAGTGATAACTGAAGGCAGGTAGGAAATGGTTGGAGAGTGTGGGACAGTGGGGCATGACTTTGGGGTACAAGTTTTGTATCTTGTGAGTGGAGATTCTCTCTCTGTCTCTCTGTCTCTGTCTCTGTCTCTCTCTCTCTCTCTCTCTGTCTCTCTCTCTCTACCCCCTATTCTGATAATCATGATGGCAGGATATTTCTTCCATACAGTTCTATGATGTTCTGCTTGCTTCAAGCCCCAAGGGATGAAGTCAGACTTCCATGAACTAGTAGTACTCTGAAACCATGAGCCCTCAAACTTTTTCTCCTCTGCAATTGTTATGGTTGTGTCTTTTAGTCACAGCAATGAAAAATTTGGCTAAAACAGAAGGAAACTACAGATCAGTGTACTTGATGAACATAGATACAAAATTTCTTAAAATACTGGCAAACTGCATAGAAAAGTACATTAAAAAGATCAAGTGCATCATGATAAAGTGGGTTTATTTCCAGGGATGCAATGTTGGTTTAACATATGGAAATCAGTAAATTTTATAAAACACATAAAAGGACATATGGACAAGAATCATGTGGTTATTTCAAGAGATATGGCAAAAACATTTGAAAAAGTAAAACACACATTTTTAATACACTAGAGAAACTAGGGATAGAAGGAAATTACCTTAATATTGTAAAGGTTATACATGATAAACCAAAGGCGGAAGGTATACAAAAGGAGAAAAATTGAAAGGATTTTCTCTAAAAACAGGAAGAGAAAGCATGCCCACTTTTCCCACTATTGTTCTGCAGAGTCCTTGAAACTCCAGACAGGGCAACTAGGCAAATGAAGGAAATTTAAAGAAAATATGTATAGGAAAAGAAGAGTTCCAATTATTTCTCTTTGCTGACTACATGATCCTATATTTAGAAGAAAAAAAGCCACCAGAAAACTTCCAGAGTTCATAAATAAATTGAGCAAATAAGCAAGATACAATGTCAACAACCATAAATCAATGATATTCTTATCTACAATGATCAATCTGATGAAAAATAATTATAAAAATGATACCATTTACAATATCCTCAAAAATAAATAAAATACTTGGGAATCAATCTAACAAAAGCGTAAAGGACTTCTACAATGAAAATTAAAGAACACTAAAGAAGAAAATTGGAGAAAACGTTAGAAGAAATACAAAATAGGTCTGGGGATGTAGTTCAGTGTTCAAGTACCCCTGGGTTCAATCACCAGTACCCCCAAGATAAGAAGAACATGTCATATGAGTTACTAGTTGAAGTTGAGCTATTTATAAAATATCCAAGAAGACAGAGTTATTAGACTAGTAAGAATATAATGCAGGGGTCAAGAGGAAAATTACTTCTGGAAATATAAATTACAGATAAATGAATTTAAAAGGGAGATAGATAAAAATATAGAAATGGTAAAAACTTTTCTTGAGAAAACCTGTAGTAAGAAAGAAGGCCATAAAATATTTGTATGTAAGAGGAGAATGAAGACAGATAAGTCGAAAAATTTAAATGCTAAAAACTGAGATGGGACCAAAACAGTAAAAGATCAGCTCTTGATGAGGCATGTGGTATCCATCACTGACCACTTCTATGAAGTGACACCCTTCAATATGCCCTTGGGACCAGTCACAATTCTACTTTTCCCAAACATGTATTTAGTATTTATCCATTTTAAAAATGTTAAATGATACATGATGATGGTACACATTTAAGGGGCACACATGTGATATTTTGATTTATAAAAATATCAGGGAACTTAGAAAATCTATCACCTGAAATGTGAATCATGTCTTGTGTTGGGGATATTCAAATTTCTGTTTTATCTTTTGAAATATATAATATATATATATTTTATATATTTATATATTTTATATATTTATATATTTATATATTTTAAATATTTATATATTTGACAATAGTCACCCTCTTATACTATGAACCATGAGTACTTAATCTCTTCCATGTACTGTGAGAACACAAATGATTGATTGTAATCTTAGCCTAATGACTGAGAAAAAGTTATCTCAACTGGATCACAAATAGATCAAATTATGAAGGGTTTGTAACTTGTAGGTGAGGAGAAGTGCAAACATCCTTTCAGGAAGATAAAAAGGAATGATAGAATGTCCTCAGAAAGACAGCATAAATTATTAGAGTCACTGGCAAACATTATTGGAAAATCATGGAATGCATTATTGGACTGGGCACTAATGGAGAAAATTTTAAAAGAAATAGGCAAGGGCCAAATCACATATGTTCCTGTTAACTGTCTTAAAGATACCAGTAGAAATATTTAAGCAAAAGGAAGTCATTCAATTTCAAAACAGTGTGCTGATCTGGTGGGGGACGTTTGTATTTCCATTGCATAATGTTATTTTGCTGTAGTTTGGAAAGCAAGTTCAATGACAAAAGATTGCACTTAGCAAAAAGACTGTGAAAACAACTCTTCAGGAGAAACTAGGTAGAATTGTCTACTTGGTATAAGAAAAGATTTGAAAGAGAAAATGATTTCTAATTTATTAGGACATGAAATAGGCAGAAAATACACACCACGTAGTTTATAGTTTTTTTTTTTTAAACAAGTGGCATTGAATAAAAATTCTAGAATTCAAGAGATCTCTCAGAGAGAATTATTTTTATAAGGATTCATTGAATATAAAAATATGCTAGACAAAAGGATTGGTCCGGAGACACACTCCCTAAGCCACCAGAATTATGGATAAGAAGCACTTGGGAAATTGTCTTCCAGCTCTAAAAGGCCAGAGTATTTTATAATGGAATTTTATGGAGAACATTTATTGCTATCTTGGCTCCAGATGAGAACAGAAGGACAATGTAAAGTTAGAAAATTTGAGGACAGGACAAGTATGGGAATGTAAGAATAGCTGCTGCTCCTGGACTGGTAGGTAATGAAAAATACCTTGGTGCTCATGCTCCTGGTACATTGAATGAAGGGTTGAAATGTACACTTAGGAGTTAGGAGCAATTTTCTTTGCTCTGTTTTCTCTCTTCATTTGGAACTGTTAGTTGACTATCTTTCTTAACATCTCCTCTCTTCCATTCTCTGGCTTATAACAAAATTAGGACACCTCATTTTCTTATTAGTGGAAATTGTAACTTTGTGTTTTTAACTTAGAAACTAGATATAAGAAAGTATGAATCAATAAAATAGGAAAAACCCTTCACTTTCCAAATTTACCTTGGGGCAGAAGGAGTTTCAGTGTGAATTATGGATGGGTTGAAATTGAGATGCCCTTTACAAGTGTAGGCACAGAAGTTCAGAAGAAAATGTGGCATTCAATATATGTTTGCATATGTTTCCTTAAAGTGAATACATAAATGACTAAATCAAGAAGGAATTTAACAAATTTATTTGTTACCAAAATAAGCAGACCATACTCACTGGTGAGTAATAGAAATTACACAGATAACTAAGTTACTTGCAATAGGTCATCTGGAAATATCAAAGAGAGATGTAAAATAAAATAACTATATATCGCCAATAATAATGTGAAAAAACTAAAATAAATTGGAAATTAAGTGCAAGATGTTATGAAATTATATTGAGGCCAGAAGCTACTTTCTTAAAAATTGCACCACTCTCTTTGTATGTCTGATACACTAGATTCATTGGAAATGTTATACACATGCCTATGTCAACTTCATAATCTTATAAGTGGATTTTTATATATGTGTCTTTATTATCAATAGTGAATATTTAAACTTCTTATTTTAATTGGAATTTAACTGATAGTTACTTATATTTTGTTGCAGAAATTGAAAAAATAATTTTATCATAGCTTTTTATCTTATTATCTAATAATAATGTCTCCATTTTTTCAGTGAATAGTTGTTTACCACTACTTGTCAGACATCAGAGTAATACTGATTACCACCATTACCATCATCATCATCATCATCATTGTTACCCTAAAATTTTTAAGTTTGTTTTGGTGGCCCTGACTCATGCACAACTCTAGAAAATGAGAATAAATATACTAGTACTTCGTGTAAAACATAGAAACATAGTTCAAATTATTTTCCTCAAATCATAAAACAATTTTCTGAAGATTTTGGACTAATTATAAGTTTTGTATATCATTAGCATATCATTCTCTTTTTATTTGCATTTTTCTAGTGTCTAACAATATTGAATATCTTTTAAAATTTTTATTTTCATTTTTATCTCTTTCTTGAATTGTCTGTTCCAATATATTGCCAATTAAAAAAATTGTACACTAATTGGGTTATCCTTATTGAGCTTTTAAGGTTCTACACCTGTCATGCGTAAACATATTGTTCGTACATATTTTGCCCTTGTGCGTGGTTTGTGTTTAGAATGTTTTTAAATCTCAGAAATTTTTATTTTAAATATTCGCTTTTTATAGTTTATCTTTTGTTCTAAATAAAAATGTTTTGCCTACTCACATCATTTTTTGCAGTTTTTCTCTATTTCAGGTTAAATTTTCTTTCTGTGATGTCTCATCAGCTATTAAAGACACATACTACACACACTATATTTTTGTCTTTTGAGGTTTTATTTTTATATTGATTTTTAACATAATAAGGCCATCACACCTTCTATATTGAACATATGAAATGTGTAATTTTTTGGGGGGATTGCTGGGGTTTAAACCCAGGGCATTGTGTTTGTGAGGCAAGCACTTTACCAACTGAGCTACATCCCCAGCCCTTGAAATGTGTATTTTAATAAATGTTTGGAGTCTTTATTAGTTCACTTAGCTATTTATTGGTAACTTTTTGTGGATTAATTTTACTTTTCTTTATACATCATATTTTCCTGATATTTTGGCATTCCTGATATTTTCCATTGGATACTGGAACTGTTAATTTTATAATGTTTTATATTGATACAAATTCTGTTGTTGCAATTATTATTGTTAGTTTTATTATTTTATGGTTATTCTTTGTAGAAATAGGAATTGAACTCACACTACCATGGAGCTGCATACCCAGCCCTTCAGGTATGCTTTGAGATGGGATCTCACCATGTTGCCCGCACTGGACTCAAACTTGGGATCCTCCTACCTCCACCATCCACATAGCAGAGATTGCATATGCTTGCCACTGCAAAGATAGAAAACAAAATTGATTTTACATTGGACACTTTTTTTAAAATCTAGGATTTGCACTTTGCACCTCTGGTTGGAACATTTCAATAGGAGTTTCTTCTCTCACTGGTCCATTGTCCTTGGGGAAAGAGGTGGAAGTGTCCATTCCAGGCCATGGGGAGAAGATGCAGATGCACATGCAGGACTTACTGTGGTCCCAGCACTCCCTTCAGCTCTGCACATTCAGAGCACAGTCCAGGAGGAGGAGAAGCCCATGCCTGGCCAGCAGCCTAAGCAGGATGTGCTGCTGGTGGGTGGACAATGCTGTCCATTGTTCCTGCTACCCAGAGCCAGAGAGTGTGTGGGAAGGAGGCATAAGTGGAAAAAGGGGGCTCAGGCCCAATGGGAAGTGGAGGGCAGATGTGCAGCAGTGGGGCTCCCCGTGCCAGTTACCTAATGGGTCAGGCACGGATCCCGGGTCACTCAGGCATTTTCATGGGTTGGGTAGAGTGTGCATGCATGTTTGCCCCACTCCTCCTGGGGATCATCTCTGGCCATCGCCTCTCATGCTTGCTGTGGTTTTGGTTTCCAGGGGAGGCAGATCTTTTCTCCAGGCAGAGGAGGGGAGAGGCAGAAAGCCCCCTGAGACACCCCCTCTACAGGGGTGGGCCTGGGGGCACAGTTGTGCTGCTTTCTTGCCTCCTGCAGTGAAGGAAGTGGTGCAGGTCTTCAGAAGGTGGGAAACAAGGTGGTGGCAATGGGGCTTCCAGCTCCTTGGAGATGCCCAGGCTGTGTGTGGGTGGGTGAACAGAGGAACAGGAGGAGAAGGAGGAGGCTTAGCAAGGGGAACAGGTACCAAGACCAGAGCACCCTTCTGCTGGCAGGTCACACCCTGAGTGTCAGTCAGGCACAGAGGTGGGGGAAACGTTGGACACCCAAAGAACCAGGGGAGGGGATGCCAAGCATTGTGTGGCTGTAGTCATTGTTTTGGGTGTCTCTGTGCCTGATTCCTTTGCTCCCTAAATCCATGGATAACTCCAGGTTCTCTCCCTCACACTGCCACATTAATTGTCCTGTGGCTTCCCTCTATCTTCTCTTACTTTTCACCCACTTCTTTTTTTGGGTAAGCAGTATTTTGCCTTCAGCTTGGGGAACCTTTGCTAATGATAGAGTGCCTGAGCTTGTTCTTACCATGAACTGCCTTGAATTCCTCTCTTCCTCCAATTCTTTCCTTTCTGTGACCTAGAATGTCCCATGACCTCTAACAATTATCTTTTCTCCTGCAAAAATGGCAAAAACATTCAGTTGAAATGCGTGGTGTCTCCCTTATGTGAATATGTCCACTGAAGACACATGGCCGGTTATGTTTCTATCACCTCTTAGCCTGTGTCTTAATTTTCTAAACATGGAAGTAGCAGATTTTGATTCTTGGTCATTTCTAGTCTCAGCAAAGTTCAGTCAGCCAGACCTTCTGTCACTTATTAGGAAATGTTTGACTTAAAGAAGGATAATTCTCTCTTCAATTTTTATATTTTTGGGGGGTGTCTTTGTTGAAGTTTTTTTTTTTTTAAAAAAGCATTAGTGCTAGATGATGAGAGAAACAAGTTCGAGTTACAATGCTTTAGATCGACTTTGTTAACACATTGGGCAGAAGAAAATGAATGGGATTTGATGACTTCTGATTTTCTGAGTTGATCTAAAATCTTTCTTGAAGCTAGAAATAAGGCTGAAAACTAAATTTCCAGAAAAAAAATTTGCTAGTGGTAACATCCTTTGTTTTTCTTGTTTTGAGTCTGAGGAGTTGACTTACCATGAACTGCTAAAGAAGTCATTGGGATGTTTGCTAAAGAAGTCATTTCAGTCTTTGTGATTTTAGCATCTTCATACTTGCATCAACAATGGATTGAAACAAAAGAAATGTGACTATACTTAAGATATATTCTACTTTTATTTTTTAACATTATGATAGAGAATTGGGGAAGGTCAAGGGTGTTATCCTTTGATCTGGCAAACCATCTTATAGGACAGAAACACTGAGAGTTTGAATGCTGTGTTTCAAAATATTTAGTCCGAATTTAAAATTATTCTACTTTATTTTTTAAATTTTTTTAACTGAAATATTTTATTTTTCACATCAATATAGTAGGGTCTTATGTATACAATGTAAAACTATTGACAGTATAATTTTTAATTGTGTAAGTGTTGATTTGCCACATAGGGCTTGAGTGAGTTTTACAAAAATAGATAAAAGTCTCAGCATATATTTTTAAAACTAAAATCAGGAAGAGATTCAAATAAAAATAGATATTAAATAAATGGGAGAATTGAACACAAATGTATCATTATAACATAAGCATAGATATATAGCATAAGTGGTTCATGGTAGACAAAATTTTCTCTCAGAATGGACTTTAAATTTGTTAGGCAAATATACTTCATTGCTCATTTTTTAATGAAAATAAAACTGAATTGCCATATGAATGGAAAGATTATCAAAGAAAAGCATGTTTAATGTAGGGACATTGATATTGGCACCACTGTAAGGGTCAGATCTTGCTGCCACGGAAGTATTGACCATATAAAAATTTATAGATTTCAGTTCTGGGACCTGTCTCTGAATTATGGAACTTGTATCCCATCCTAACTGAGACTTGTGAAATTAACTGCTCATCTTCATAATCATGAATAATTTATATATATGTATATTCAAAACATATATATATTTTATATATATATATAATATATATGTATATATTTAAAACACATGAAAAAGGCCATACTAAGTCCATTAATTTTTTTCATTTATTCATGTTTATTAGTGCTTGCTTAGATTATCAAAATTTATATCACTGTTAAGGAAACATACCAAAAAGAGAAGAAAGGTTTCTGGATGGTAGAATTTATTGGCCACTAATTTTTTTCTCTGTATTTTTACAAAATTTCATGTTACTTTTATAATTAGAAAAAATAAATGTAAAATAAAATTCTTGTTAATATCTTACTTTGCCTGTGACTAAAGTAAGCTTTTGTAAAGTGGGTAATTCACTTTCCTCCTCAGTTAAGGCCCAACAAAGTAACTTTCAGTTTTAGATAGTTAAAATAGTGTAGACCATCATATGTTTTGTTTACCAGAAGGACAAAAGAAAAACATATAGTAAGAAAAGATGAAATTAGAATAATTGATTCAATGGGTATGATAATCCTGTATCCTAACCTCTTTATAATAAGTCATTAGTTCACAAAATATTGAAAATATAAATCCTTTTTACTCTGTAGCACAGGATACCTGTGTTGAATAAGCAGATTTTTATGTATGTCTGTTGATACATTTAATTTTCAGTACTGTTTTTCAGTCCTACAATTTTGGTGGCAAGAGCTGGCACATAAAATCATTTGCTTTGCTGTGTGAAGGCTTTTTGCTCTTAATTTTAGTAATTCTATTTTTCTTCATTCCCTTCATTGATGAAGTAGATCTAAATCAAAAACAGTGCAAATATTTTGTTGTGAACATAGAACGCTACTGGCAAGAGATGAAATGATTCAAAAGTGAACATAATGATGCCCCTTAATAATAGAAAAATATCTGTGAACACTCTTTTTGCACATATTTGTTAGTGTCTATAAATGCTGCATATTTATGTTATATTTTAAACATTTATTGCTCTTTCCTAATCTTTATCCTGGCATTTTCTACATAGTTTTTACATTTCCAGGGTGATAATTACTTAATTTGTTGCTTCATTGGGGAAAAGCTACTACATGTTAAAATCAAATTATAAAAAAATTCTCTGCTATTTAAAAAAAAATGTGTTTTATAAATTGTCACTCCTTTCCTACCTGGAAAGGAGGAATTATTTTAGGTTCTTTGGAATTTTAAGTGAGCAATTTTAGCTGAAACCTTTAAATAGGAAAAAGTTATTTAGAATACATGATATAAGACAATGATGGCAATTTCACTTTAAATGCTGAAAACATGAAACAAGTTTATGGCATTTAAAATGTGCTTTATATAGCAATCATGGAAGTAAAAAACCACCTACACTGGATAGCTTGATACAGTCACTAGTGTACAACCTGTAATGTTGCCTCTTTTTTTTTTTTTTGAACTAAGAGAGAGGAGGGATTGAACTAACTTTTAAAAAATTTTATTGTCATTAGCAGATTCTTTCTCATTATTTTGCTCACAGTGTTGTAGGTGTTTACTTTTGATATCTGCAAAATGTTGACTTGGAAAGAATAATTGCCAAGTGCTAGAAAAATGTATTGGGTATAATTTTCAGTTCCTATCCTATATTCCCTCCCTGTTGGAGAAACTTCAAAATCAATATACATCTACTAGTAAATCTCATAATGTTGTTATTGTGTTCTGCAGTAACTTATGTTAGTAGATACTGTATTTGAGGAGGTAGATTTGTAAATTCATGGTGTATTGGGATGACATGAAAATAACCTTGCTTTCCAAATTCTCTTTTTAAAAAGGTATTTTAAAAAATAATCTAGCCTAGTCTACTCAAGCTGCCATTACAAGATACCATACAGTGGGTGACTTGAAGAACAAACAGGTGTTTTCTCCCAGATCTGGAGTTCAGAAGTTTAATATGCTGGTGAGGTGCCAGTGAGGGCCTACATACTGTTTGGTAGAGGTCTATCTTCCTAATATGTGGTCTCCTGAACTTTACTCTGGTATCTGTGTTTGGAGGGAAGATATGAGAGAACGGGAGAGCTGCTTTCCTCTCTTGTTATGAGTTTCCTTCTGCAGGGCCTAATATAAACCTAATTACCTCCCAGAGGCTCAAATCCATAACTGTCACCCTGGGAGATTAGAACCTCAAAACAGAAATTTTGGGGTCACTTAAACATTCAGTGCATAGCATAAACTCTATGAAAGAAATTAACATTAATGACATCCTCCGCTAGGTACTATGTTGCTTTCTTAAATCTTCACAAAAAGTCCATCATATGGGTGTTATAACTGTTTTCACATAAGGAAATAAAGACTTTAGGTTAAATAATTGTCTCCAGGGTCCTGCCACTATAGTGATCCTGAGATCCCATTTTAGCATTCAGACCACTATGTTCAGTTCCTTCACTGGGATGGAATGCTGAAAACTTAGTTCAATGCTAATGTTAGCTCTTTATTAACAGTGGTAAGTTGAAAAGTCCAATTAAAATTAGATTTAAATAATTATTTAACTATGTAAAAATGAAGCCATATAAATGTATAACATAGAACATGTTTATTACTTAATGAATTTAAATAAGGAGATAAACATATTTAAAATATTTGCATATTCACTGAACTTCATGAATTTATCAGTTATTTATGCATAAAATGATATGAATATGAATTTGGAATGTAAAAAATACTCGCATTGTGATGGAATTATTTTTACTTTTTTGTGTATTTTACTTATTTAAAAAATTTTAGGTATTGATGGACCTTTATTGTATTCAGTTATTTATTTTTGTTGCTGAGAATGGAACCCAGTGCCTCACACATCATAGGCAAGTGCTCTACCACTGAGCCACACCTTAGCCCCATATTTTACTTATGTGTTTACTTATTTGTTTTGATTTTTTTCATGTGTTAACATTAGCTTTTAGTATTTGAGTATGTGCCATCAAAGGAAAGGCAATCCAGATGCATGTTATATAAGTTGCTCCATTAGTGGGTGAAAATTTTTCCTTAAGGCAGATAAATTTTATATACACACACATGAGCACCCATTGGTTTTAGTATTTGGTATTGCTTATTCAAAGTAAGGTATGTATTTTGAACTCATATTTGAATTCATAAGTGATTATATACCAATAAATTAAAATGAGACCAGATTATTCATTTTTTGTCATCACTTTCTATATTAAAATGTGATCCTTCTGACATAAAAATAGCAAATTAATATTGTTAATATACATCTTATCTCTTGCTCATATTTAAAGAACAGAAAATGTTATTTCTTAAAGATAGTTCATTAAAATGAAAATGAGTGACAAAAAGCTTGCTTTCTTTTGTTGCCAAAACATTAATTTAATATAAATATATTTGGTCTATGTTTTACAAAACATTCTTATTTCTTTTTAGGTGGTGTAAATAATTTCAAAAATTTTCTAAATTTTGTTTGTATATTTGTAAAATGTGGGGAAAAGACCAAAGGGTAATTATCTTTTCAGTCTATTCTAGGTTAGTTATTAACTTTTTATTTTTAATGTCATATATTTAATCCAGCTATATTTATAATTGATGACTTTGTTTATAGTATGTTAATTTTCAATAATACAAAAATTGATAAAAATGAATTTGTGAGAAAATACTGATTAACAAAATTGAAGCTCTTATTATTCCAAATTGAGATATCCTCCTTAAGTTAATATGCACTACTAAACAAAGGGGTCAGAGGAGAATGGAAATGTGTACTGCCACTGTGGTAGATGCTGTAATTCAACAATGAAGAGACTGATGTGTTCATATTACAAAGCTGTGACATTTCTTTGTACAGATATTCTCATTTTGGGGCCAAATGTTGTTTACAAGACTCTGACACTTTTAGCTGTTATTGTGCTCCAGAGGTACCATGTTTTTCCTGCAGTCTCCCCATGTTGTATATTGTTTAATTTTGGGATTTGGAGAAACACTAGTAATAAATTAGGGTCAGAGTAGTCATGGCATGAAAACAGTCAAAAGTAAATATTTATTTATTTTTGCTACCAGGGATTGAACTCAGGGGCACTTAACCCTGATCCACATCCCCTAGCCATTTTTATATTTTTAGTGAAGGGGTCTTGCTAAGTTGCTGAGGTTGGCTTTCAACTCACATTCCTCCTGCCTCAGGCTCCAGAGCCACTGGGATTGTATGTGTGCACCACTGTGCTTCACTCAAAAGTAAATTTTTATATAGTAGATAATAATCATTCAACAAAGATTTTAAATATTGGAGCTATTGAATGGTAGTGATAGTTGGGTGAGAGTAATCTAGAAGGAGTGTTTAGACCAGTTTGGGCATTAATTTGGCATTATTGAGACTTATTAATTATACATGATCTATACTAACTTGTTAGGTGAAAATAGGAAAAGAATGTAGCATTCTAGGATTATTTTCTTTTAGACAGATTAAAATAAAACATTCCATTTTCTATTATATGTACAGAAAATGAAAAGGCACACTAGAAGGACAAGTGTCTGTTTTCATAGTCTTAGGACCTATCCATAGCAACGAGGTATATACATGTAAGATAGCAATACACCATGGAGACAAGCACCTCAGCTCAATTCAGCATGTATGAACTGAGCACCTATCACCTATATGCTTCTGTGCTTAGAGCTGGTATAAAGACATGGATAAACAGTCTTTTGTAGGCACCCACAACTTTGCTCAAGTAGCTTAATATAGCATCTCAGATGCAACATAAAGGCATACTGAGGCACACAAGGAACACTAAGACGGTGGCTTTAACTATGCTAATGGCACTTTGCTTAAACAAGGACTTTGTAGAGGGGGTGTGATTACACTGGGCTAGGTATCAAAGAAACAGGAGGATTTTTTTTTGATAGACAGGGTGTGGAGAGTGTGTGGGCAGGGATCAGCTAGATGCAAGACACAGATGTGAACAAACTTTGTGCTTTGGGGAGGTGCAGAAACTCAGTAAGATGGGAGGATAAATCAAAAAGGAAGGGGAGTGACAGGAGATAAGGAAGTAGCCAGTGTGCAAGGGGCACAAGTCTACACTGTTTTTGAAATCACCCTGAAGGCATGGATTGGGAAGGGAGAGGCTGGATCCAGTTAGGGGTACTATCAAAATATTCCAGGTGAAAGGCACTGAGTATGTGGGACAGGGTCAGAGAAGATGAATCTGAGGGACTCAGGGAATGCCATCAATGGGAAATGGGGACTAACTTGGGGTTGGGAGAAAGCCAGAAGCTGAGTATGAAGAAGGTAAGGGACAGAATAAGCTCATGGGTAAAGAGTTAATAATTCATTTGGGACCATGTTGAGTTTGAGAACACTGTAGGACATTTGGATGAAAGTATCCAGCTGTAGCTGGAGAGGAGTGTTTGGGGCTGACGAAGAGTTAGGAAGTCATCAACATGTGAGGTACAGTTAGAACCATGGAAGTGGATACAGTCACTGTTGGAGAGAGTCTGTAGCCCACGGAACTAGGGGCTGGGTGGTCAGGGAAGTTGTGGGATGAGTGTTGAAAGATAGGTAGTTTGGAATTCTGTGGCTCTTTGTGTATGTTAGATGAGCTCAGGGTATACCAAGCAAAGAAGTGCTCACAAAGGGAAGTTTGGGATTATCCAAAATCAGACCCAGAACTCAAGTTAAGGATACTTTTTTTTCTCCCTGAAACTCTAACTCTTGAATGATTATGCTATCTTAAGGTGACAGTTTGGTGGCAGCATGCAGAATCAATAGGGAATGGGGACCTGAGGTAGGTGGACTGGGTTAGGTAGCTGTGTAGGAAACCTTCTGTAAAGTGATAGGAGATGAATGCATAAGGAAAGGGAATGAGGGAATACCTAGGATCATGAATTCCAGGAAGGCTCCAGGGGCCATGGAATTGTGCATCCTGGCAACTGGGACATGTGATGGTGGACAGAATCATGAGCACAGTGATCTCATCTTGTTTTAACCTTGTCTGTGGTGCCTGAAACATACTTATACTCTCAGCCAGTGTTCGTGGAGGGGATAAATGGTACAGTTGACAGGAAGATGAAGAGTTTTAAGAAGTAGTAGATGTATAAAGACGATGATGAGTTCAAGTTTGAACATGGGCATTGCAAGTAGAGATGCCCATGAAGAGTGAAGAGTGAGGGGACAGGATGGAACACACCCAGAATCATGCATGGCTCCAGCCCATCAACTATTGAGGGCCTGAGTACTACAGGAGGAATAAAGATGAGCTGATGCTTTTTAAAGACTACAAAAAGGTAGCATAAAGATAGACAGATTACCATAAAATGATGCAGAACATGCTCAATGATAAGGGAAAAAGCTATTATACTGTGTCCTAAAGATACAACAGGGAGAGAAAGCCAATCTATTGAGGGAAGGTGAAAAAGGTCTCCTTTGAGGAGATAGTATTTTGATGGGCAAAGGAAAGGAGGAGTAGACAAGAAGACATTGGAGAACATAATCCTGGCAAAGGGCTATGGGCAAGGGCCCAAGGGGGCACATCTGAGCAAGGCCAATGCACCTTGTTTGGCCAACATGTGGGCTTTTTAGTTGACTCAGTAACTATATCAAAAGTTGAGTGGAGATAAAAAGTGAGATCCTGGTAGGAGCGTCCTTCTCCTTGCAAGTGAATGCCCAGGTGCTTCCTCCTGGCAGCCTGCAGGATCAGGAGCTTCCTATGGCCACTTGTTAAAACAAGAATTCTGGGTAGAGGAAGTGATTGCATGGCTTTTTCTTGTAGCTTCTTTCTTTAGCACTTTCCCTTGTCAGTCTTGCCCATCAGGCTCTGCAAGCATTTGAAGAGAGGTTATAAAAGCTCACACTCTTCCAGAGATAAGTCAGGGCAGGATTTATAGGAACTTTCCTTTAAAATGAACCAAACAACTTTTTAAGGCCACATGGGGCTTAGGGATAACAAAGATGCACGAGGGGAGTGGGTGATATCATTTCACAATGTTGATTTGCATACATTATACAAGGCATTTCAAACCTATTGCACAAGGCAGTGGATTCTGAGGTATTTATCCCTTGGACAGCAGTGTGCAGCATCTTATGTCCAGGCAGTTGTGGGTACCAATTTTAGAAAATGAAAATCTGAATTCTAACTCTTCATTATCATTTAGATGATTAGAAAGCAATAGGTGTGTATTTCTGATCTTGTTTCAGAGAAAGGTAGCTGTTTTGTGCGTTTGAAAACTGTCCAGTTTTTGTTACTGGGCATTGAACCCAGGGCACTTGAGAGCTACATAATTATTATTCTTAGTAGTAGTAATGGTAGTATTGAGAGAGGGTCTCTCTAAATTGATTAGGGCCCTGCTAAATTTCAGAGGTTGACCCCAATCTTATCCTTCTGCCTCATACTCACATGTTGCTGAGATTACAGGCATGTGCACCACCCTGCCAGGCTGAAGACTATCTTTTTAGACTTTGAGAATCCTTCATTGAATACTGGGCTGAGGAGTTTGCCTCTACTTAGAATAAGAGCCCCATAGATTTACCAGCTAGGGAAACCTATTTCTTGTCTTCTTTCTGGCTTGTGGGCCAGAAATCCTGTGGCCTGTGTGGAAGGGAAAGCCAGCATGTCACTCTCCTGAGGAGTGTTGGCTGTACATCCAACCAGACAAGAATCACCCCCATAAAATCCTCATGTTCGCCAGGTAACTGAATTTTCACCAATCCCACATCCAGAGAGAAATCTGAAAAACCCAACTCAGAGCTTTTTAAGAGGCTAAGACAGGATATTTTAACAGAAGATTCTAAGCTATAAAGGGATGGTCAGTAATGGAAGATATGAACAATTAATGTTAAAACGTGTATGTGTGCTTTGTTTATAACCTACAGTATCCACTATAGAAAAACAATTCAAAAAGAAAGAAAGAAAGTCCCTTCCTTCCTGGGTTCCCATTTTGCCTGAACACTAAATTTTCTTTAATTTAGGAGGGGGAGCAAGTTGATGAAATCGTTTGGACAGAAGTTGTTACAAATTTTGAGTTTTCCACCAGAATATCAATACCTCTTTCCCTTATGAGTTGCTAAAAATTGCAAGGGCCAAACATGCTCTTTCACGTGAGTGTTTGGAAATGAACTTGTAAACGTAGAACTTCTAAGGGATCTCCTTTCTCTCAATCCTGCAGAGGTTTAAGATGGTGGATTCTGCCTCATATTTGGTAAACATATTGGTTTACAAAGGGTATTCATAGAGACTGGGCTGCACACGCTTTAAGCGGTATACACTTTTATTGAGAAAGAAATGGTGTAATTATGTCAGCTGCCCGTAAGTGCAAAAATTAGTTCTTGATGTGTTTTGTATATTTTACTTTGACTAGTCAAACTGGACATTTTCAGGGAAATATGAAACTTAAGATAAAATATAATAATCCAGTTACTCAATATACTGGTTTACTTGAAATAAATTCAAAAGTAAAAATAGCAACAGTTTTCCTCTCCTGGGCTAGAAAAGTTACCTGCATACTTCTAAGTCATAATCAAGTTCTTCTTGTTCTGTGACTAAAAAAAAAAAAAAAAAAAAGAAAGAAAAAAGAAAAAAGAGTATATTCAGGGCATTGGGTTAAAAGACAATTAATTGTATATAGTTTGTATTGAGTGCACAACCTGTAGGATCAAAATAAGCTTACCAGGGGGTGGGGGGAACCTGTAATACCTCAGTTCTTCACTGCTAGAGGGGAAGATACAGTAACAAAATGAAAAAAACAGGAGTGGAAATTGTCTCTAACAAACTAAGATGCTATTTTGATAGAATTCAATGAGAGATATCACAAATAATGAGTTTGGAATCTATGTAATTAAAATGATCCGTGAAGCTAAAGATAAGAGAACAAATGCAGGCAATGTATGATTACTCCAATAAACAGTTAAAAGAGAAAAAAAAAATAGGAAGGAAAAGAGCACTTCAATAAACAAATTGAGATTCTGGGAAAAAAAAAAAAAAAACCAAATACTTGAAAGAAATAAAACCAAGTTAAAAACTCAATAGATAGCATCACCAACAGACTAGATCGTGTGGAAGACAAAATCTCAGACAATGAAGACACAATATTTAATTTTGAAAATAAAGTTGGCCCAACTGAGAAGATGGAAAGAAATCATTAACAGTACATCCTAGAATTATGGGACATCATGAAAAGACCAAATTTAAGGATTATTGTGATTGAGGAAGACCCAGAGATACAAACCAAGAATAGCATCTTCAATAAAATAATATCAGAAAATTTCCCAAACCTGAAGAATAAAATAGAAAATCAAATACAAGAGGCTTACAAAACACCAGGTGCACAAAATTACAACAGATCACACTAAGCACATTATAATGAAAATTCTTCACATACAAAAGAAAGCTAGGATTTTATGGGCTGTGAGAGAAAATCATCAGATTATATGTAAGGGGAAACCAACACAGATATCAGCAGATTTCTCAGCCTAGACCCTAAAAGCAAGAAGGACCTGGAAAAATATATTGCAATCTCTGAAAGAACATTGATGCCAATCAAGAATCTTATACCCAGCAAAACTAATCTTCAGATATCATGATGAAATAAAATCTTTTCATGATAAATAAATGCTAAAAGAACATAGAAATGGAAAGCCTGGATTAGAGATCATTATTAGCAAAATATTTCTTGAAGAGAAAGTGAAAAACAATATAAGTCCACAAATGGAGAAACAACCCTAAGGAAAAGTCAATCAAAGGAGAAACCATGTCAAGTTAAAAACCAAAATTAAGCAAAAATGACCAGAAATACAAATCATATCACAATAGTAAACCTGAGTGTTAATGACCTAAACTCATTAATCACAAGACATTGGCAAGTTGAATTAAAAAGAAAGATGCAACAATATGCTGTCTTCAAGAGACTCATCTCATGGAAAAAGACATCAACAAACTAAAGGTGAAAGGATGGGGAAAAACATACCATGCACATGGACTCAGTAAAAAAGCAGCAGTCTCCATCCTTATATCAGAAAATGTGGACTTCCAATATAAGTCAGAATGCATCATGAAGGACATTTTGTACTGCTTAGGGGAGAAATAAAGCAGCAAGACATAACAATTTTAAATATTTATGCCCCAATGTTGAAGCCATGTACATCAAGCAAACCCTTCTCAATTTGAAGAACCAAATAGACCACAACCCAAAAATACTGGGTTACTTTAACATTCCACTATCACCATTGGATAGATACTCCAAACAAAGAATTACAAAGAAATTATAGAATTAAATAATACAATCAATGATATATACTTAATGGGCATGTACAGAGTGTTTCATCCATCGAGTGAATACACTTTCTTCTCAGCAACTCATTGATCCTTCTTCAAAATAGACCATAAGCTAAGAAACAAAGAAGCCATTAGTAAATATAAAAAGATAGAGGTACTGTCTTGTGTTCTATCAGATCATAAAGGAATGCAATTAGAAAACAATGATAAAATAAAAAATAAAAACTTCCCCGACACCTGAAAGCTCAATAATATGCTATTGAATGATGCAATGATAACAGAAGACATTAGGAAAGAAATAAAAAATTCTTACAGGTAAAAGAAAACAACAACACAACATATTAAAATCTCTGGGGCACTCTGAAAGCAGTACAAAAAGGAAAGTTCGTTGCATTGAGCTCATACATTAAAAGAATAAAAAGTCAACAACTAAGTGACTCACATTACATTTCAAAGTCCTAGAAAAAGAAAAGTAGATCAACACCAAAAGTAGAAGACAGGATATAACTGAAATCACAGCTGAAATTAATGAAATTGAAACAAAAGAAACAATTCAAAAATTGATAAGACAAAAAGTTGATTCTTTGTAAAAATAAACAAAATAGATAAACCCTTAGCCATATAAAAAAGGGGAGAGAAAATACTCAATTACTAAAAATCATGATAAAAACAAAATATCATGACAGACACCATTGAAATACATAATATAATCAGAAGCTACTTTGAAAATCCATTGTCTAACAAAATAGAAAACACTGAATACTTTGACAAATATTTAGAAACATACAATCCTCCCAAACTGAATCAGGAAGAAATACACAATGTAAGCATATCAATTTCAAGCACCAAAATAGAAGAAGCCATCAAAAGTCTATCAATGAAGAAAAGCCCAGCAATAGATGGATTCTCAATTGAATTCTATAAGACCTTCAAAGAAGAACTAATACAAATATTCCTCAATGCATTCCAGGAAATAGAAAAGAAGGGAACCCTTCCAAACTCATTCTATGAAGCTAGTATCACTCCAATACCAGAACCAGACAAAGATGCATCAAAGAAAGAAAACATTAGCTCAATATCCCTGCTGAACATAAATGCAAAAATCCTTGAAAAAATTCTGGCAATTTTCACAGAAGAACATATTAAAAAGACAGTGCTCCATGATAAAGCAGAGTTTATACCGGGGTGGAAGGTTGGTCCAACATTTGCAAAATAATACATAATTCATCACATCAATAGACTTAAAGTTAAGAATACAGCAACCCTTCATGCTCAAAACAGTAGAAAATATAGGGATAGTAGAAACATATCTAAACATTGTAAAGACTATGCTAAGCCCACAGACAACATCATTCTTAATGGAGAAAAACTGAAAGCATTCACTTTAAAAACTGGAACAAGACAGGGATGCCATCTTTCATCACATCTATTCAAAATATTCCTTGAAACACTAGCCAGAGCAGTTATACAGACCAAAGTAATCAAAGAAATATGAAAAGAAGAAATCAAGTTCTCACTATTTGCTGATAATGATGATTCTATATTTATAGGATTCAAAAATTTCCACCAGAAAACTTCTAAACCTAATAAATGAATTCAGAAAAGTAGAAGGATATAAAATCAATACACATAATTCTAATGCATTTCCATTCATAAGTGATGTATCCTCTGAAAGAGAAATTAAGAAAACCACTCCTTTCACAATAACCTCAAAAAAAAAAAAAAAAAACCGCTTTGGAATCAATCTAACAGAAGAGGTGAAAGACTGCAACAATAAGACTACAGAACACTAAAGAAAGAAATTAATGAAAACCTCAGAAGATGGAAAGATATCCCATGTTCTTGGATAGGCAGAATTAATATTGTCAAAATTGTCATACTACCAAAGGTGCTAAATTGATTCAATGCAATTCCAATTAAAGTCCCAGTGATATTCCTCATAGAATTAGAGAAAGCAATCATTAAATTTATCTGGAAGTATAAATGACTCAGAATAACTAAAACAATTCTGAGCACAGAGTGAAGTAGGAGGTACAAGGGACCAATAACATACAATGGGTAAAAAATAGCCTGTTCAAAAAATGGTGCTCGGAAAACTGGAAATCCATATGTAGTAAAATAAAATTAAACCTCTCTCACCCTGCACAAAACTCAACTCAAATGGGTCAAAGACTTAGGAATTAGACCAGCAACCCTGAACCTAATAGAAGAAGTAGGCCCAAGTCTTCATTATGTTGGCTTAGGATCAGACATTC
This sequence comes from Sciurus vulgaris, assembly GCF_902686455.1. Taxonomy (NCBI): domain Eukaryota; kingdom Metazoa; phylum Chordata; class Mammalia; order Rodentia; family Sciuridae; genus Sciurus; species Sciurus vulgaris. Next base: position 1,061,351 of record NW_027632956.1, on the reverse strand, counting down.
TTAACATGACTCCAAAAGCACAAGAAATCAAAGAAAGAATCAATAAATGGGATGGATTCAAACTAAAAATCTTGTTCTCAGAAAAGGATACAATAAATCATGTGAAAAGAAAAAGTACAGAAAGGAAGAAAATCTTTTCCATATGCACTTCAGATAGACCTCTAATCTTCAAAATTTATAAAGAACTTAATACTTTACACCAGTAAATAAATGGGTCAAGGAACTGGACATACTCTTTACAGAAGAAGAGATACAGGAGAGTGACAAATACAGAAAAAAGTGTTCAACATCTCTAGTAATTAGAGAAATGCAGATTAAAGTAACTGTAAGAGTTCATCTTACTCCAATTAGAGTGACTATTTTCAAAGACACAAACAATAATAGATGTTAGTGTGGATGTGGGGAATAAAGTACATTCATACGTTGCTCATGGAGTTGTAAATTATTGCAGCCCCTCTGGAAAGCAGTATAGAGATTCCTCATAAAACTTAGAATGAACCCATCTTTTGACACAGCTATCCTAGGCCTCAGTTTATACCCAAAGGACTTCACATTAGCATCCTACCATAATGCAGCCACATCAATGTTTATAGCAACTCAATTCATGATAGCTAGATTGTAGAACCAACCTATATGTCCTTAAACAGACGAATGGATAAAGAAACTGTGGTATATATACACGATGGAATAGTATTCAGCCATAAAGAATAATATTATGGTATTTGCAAATAAAAGAATGGAATTGGAGAATGTCATTCTAAGTGAAATAAGTCAGTCCCAAAAAACCTAAGGCTGAATGTTTTCTCTAATAAGTGGATGATGATACATAATAGGGGTGAGGGGGAGAGAAGAATGAAGGAACATTAGATTGCAAAGAGGGAAATGTGAGGATGGAGGGGTAGTGCTATGAAAGATGGTGGAATGAGAAAGACATTATTATACTATGTACATGTATGATTACATTAATGTTATGAATCTGCATTGTGTACAATCATAGAAATGAAAATTTGTACACCATTTCTGTACAATGAATTAAAATGCTGTGTATAAAGATAAAAAAAATAAAAAAACAATGAAGACTTAGTTGCTTTATCTTGCCAAACTCTTTGGATTAGGAGAGCATTATTATTCACTTACATGCTAGAATATATTGCAGTAGTATCACTTTCTAACATGTGGATATTGGTAATTTTTTTCTTTGTTGCAAAAACATTGTTACTCATCCATGCACATTATTATTGCTTGGGTATGTGAGTATAGGCAGGACAGATCCTAGGGACAGGAAAGAAGAAGGGTTAGACAAAGTGCAAACTCCCCCTATGGAACTGTAGAGTTGTTTCATCCTCTCTGCATCCTGTGTCCCCAGTGTGGTTCATTTCAAACTGATTGCGGTTCTTTGGCTACCATGCCATTTAGCACTTAGCATTTAGCCTGTTTATCTGGCAAACTTCAGTAGACTGTGGGACCTGAAGACTGGAATTTTATCCTGTTCCCCAAGGTGTCTCCAAGCATCTAGCTTATTGACTGGAGTACTGAAGATGTCAGCAATTATCAATGAATATCTTAATGAAAAGATACCAAATAATTCATAAAGAGATGTCAACAAGAGGTAAGGGTTAAAAAAGTCAAGTATGTTTACCTTTTGTGTTGGTCAGTTTGCTTGTCAAAATTATACATGCCAAGTACCGTCTCTGTGCCAGAAGTATTATGTACACAATGAGATTTAGTTTCTTATTGGAAAAGGTAAGCTAAAGAGATTCTAATTGCTATTTCATTTCTCTACCTTACTACTGGAATTGGGGTAGGCTATCATGATGTGACTATGTCCCAGGAGAGATTGGGTTTCATTCTTTCACCTGGCTCTTATTCCTATCACATGAATTCAAGCTTTAATCACACAGCAAAACATCGATTTTTAACTATTTTAACTTAGTCAGAGAAGCAAAAACTAGTAATTTTAAGTAAAATTTGCAATCAGCAAATCTAGTACTTCAAAAAAGCTTTAGTCTGGGCATCCTAATCCATTGTTAAAATTATATATACCAAGTACAATCTCTGTGCCAGAAGTATGATGTACACAATAAGATTTAGGGTTTTATTGGAAACTGGTGATAAAAGGCCTCATTGTCTTAAAGGCTCAAGGTTAGAACAGCAAACTCTGGGACTCTGTAGAGCAGAAAGGACTTATGTGGTTACAGTGAGGTCCTGGGGGCAGAACCCACAGCCTCTGTGGAATTCAGTAATATTTGTAAACAATGAATGTCCTCTCTTTTCCCTCCTTATTGGGAATTCTGCCCACAATTGAAATATGGCTTGGTGATATCCTAGTAAAAGTTTGGGGAGTGACTGGAATTATGCTAATTTTCTCATCAAGTATTTCCACAATAAGCATTGCTCATGTCCGTGGTTGTTCTACACATTATCAGGATCTCTGGGAGTTAGGAAGTATGTACCCAGGGGTTCTGAAAATTAGGATCCAGTCACCTGGATTTTGTATTAAAATAAATATTGCTGAGTTCTTTAGGTCTTTGATAGGGTCTGACATAAATATTTCATTCAAGTGCCTAATAATGTCCTTGGTTCAGGGGTGATATATGGTTAATCTCTGAAGGCCAGTTGTTCCTAGTTTACATTTAGAAATCTGCAGAATAAATTGCACTTTGTTGGGTGAGGGGTGATCTACCACTGAGATGTATCCTCAACCCTTTTTGTTTTGAGACAGGGTCTTGTTAAATTGCTGAGAATGGCCTTGAACTTTTGATCCTCTTGTCCCAGTTCTGAGTTACTAGGATTTTAACCCTGTTCCAATGTACCTGGCTTTATTACTGCATTTAAAAATTACTTGCTTGAGAGTTCAAATTGTAGTTTTACCAAATAATCCTGATTTTTCTCTTGGTGACATTCAAAAGGCAGCCCCCCCACAATAAAATACAACCCAGTATGGATGACTGATGCGTTATATGACCTTGGTCCCTGTTTTCTTGGTTGGATCACGGAACTAAGGGAAAACAATTTTGCACCATTTAAGATATTATTATTCTTCTAATTAAAAGAATAGTTGAACAGAGCTATTTTTAAAATGATGAACAAAAATAGGATACGAGGAAGATTTTCTGAAATGAGATGGCACAATTGATGAATATTCACTATTCCAATTATGAGTATGTCCCCACTAAACTTATAAAGATAATCTCCTTTCAAAATAACAAACCTCTTCCACATATGCTATTAATGTACTGCAAAAGGAAACAAAATAGACTTGGTCTACAACAAATTTTAAGTGATGCTGGTAGTTTTCCTGTTGTGATCTTTGTAATGGTAGGCTGGAAAACTGAGTGTGACAACTGATAAAGCTGAGGAATTTCTGAACATGACCATTAATTGTTCATTCATCTACAATCATTGTAGCAGGCTGTAGAAGATATTAAAGAATTCCAAATAAGGAAAAAAGGCACTAGGCTTTCTGGAAGAGGTAGGCTTTTGAACTGAGATATATTTTATAAAGAGATAGATGTCAAAGACACTGTGCTAAGTGTTGAATGTCAAGGATTCCGATTTACAAATAAAGTGAAATGTCTTTTTCAATTGGATAATTTGGCATTTTGAGCTTACATGTCTGTTCCATTCCAACTTTTTAAATAGATTTTTAATAAATTTGAAATGCACCTGTAGGTACAGATAAATGTTGAAAGCCGGTGGAACTAGTTTATATTTGTATTTGTGACTGTGCTGAAATTTTTAGTTTGACAAATCTAAGCCAGTAAATATCTGCAATGCTCTGAAGCAGGGAATGTTAAAGATATATAACACGTGAATTAACAGGAGAGTAAACAAAGTGAGCAGGGACTGAGAGGTTCTTTGCATCAAGGGACTGGACAGAATCTGAGGAAGAAGTGCTTCCTGGGCTGACGTGTGAGAAGGGACAGGATTTTGATAGAGAGGAAAGCGTATTTTAGAACTTAGTAGATCTGCCTAGTTTGGATAGGGAAAGCATATTCAGGAAGAGATCTGGTGATAGATTGCCGCTTGCTGCAGCTTGCCACTTGCCACTGACCAGCAGGACAAATGACACATACTCTTCAGAAGTTTATGAAGCAGCTTCCGCTGTATTCGGATAACACCCTCAATATATAAGTAGCCTCATGCATATGCAATTGTAATCAGATATGTCCATCCAATCCTATTAAAGGTCAAGCATAAATGTGAGATATATCTGTCCATGCGCTAAGGTGGCTGAACAAATTATCATACAGCCAATGGTAAACGCTTCCTGTTTTTCTCAAGGCATATTCAGCATGCCTTTTGGCTCTCTGCCAGTTGCCATCTTTGGATGCATGTGGCGCAACTCTGGGCCCCGGGTCTCGCCTGCCACATTTCCCCCTTTCTGCTTATAAAAGAGACCATTCCTGTCTTAGGTTGTCCACAGCAGAGCAACATCCTTACCCATCATTGGAAAATGAGGCTCTAGCTTTCATTTTCTGTCTTAGGTCAGTATGAGCTCCCCATGAATCTTACCCATCTTTGACTACTGGTCCAGCATATTTAACCAGACTTGGGGGGATGAGCCAGCATCAATTGCGATGAGAGCTTGGCAAATAATGGCTGTTTCTCTACGCCAATGTATACGCATTTTGTATGAACACTATATGCACAGAGCAGATATAACACACAATAGACCTCTCCCCTGGACAAAAACCCAAACCATTCATTTCCCAATTGAACAGTGGACTGGAGAAATATAGCCAATTGTTGTAAAAATAGGAGGATATAGAATAGAAGAGTTGGTAAGGGGTACAGGATAGGGCCATCTTTATTATCTCCCATAGTTCACGTGAGTGTCCTCCATTAACTTGGTGAGAAATTGCCAATACCATCAGCAGGAGAAGCCTCCTCACCTTCTTCCTGTTTTGGGGTCTCTATTAAGGCCTTGAGCAATCTCTCAGGCACCCAAATTGGTGATTGTGCATCCTGTGGGAAAACACAAACAGACCCTCGGGTCCAGATTAATACCGGATCTGGGTCTTTCCATTTTCCCAATAGAATGTTCTTCCAGAGCACTTGAGGTAGATGTTTCTTATTAGGCTCTGAATGATGGTCAGCAGCTGATCAGCCCTCAGAATTGAGATTTAAGATGAACAAGACAAGAGATAATTTGTCTTTTGGGGATCTGTATGATGCCCCTATTCCCCCTTTTTGTTTATAAAGCATGTTTTTAAGCATTAAATGGGCATGCTCAACAATGCTTTGTCCAGTAGGATTATAGGGAATTCCTGTGCCATGTTGAATACTAAAGGTGGACAAAAATTGTTTAAAGGCCTGGAATATATATCCAGGACCATTATCTGTTTTAATTTATTTGGGAACCCCCAGGATGGAGAAAGAGTGTAAACAGTGTGTTATTACATCTTTGGTTTTTTCTCCAGTATGAGCAGATGCCATAGTAAATCCTGAAAAGGTATCAATAGACACATGAATGAATTTTAGTCTTCCAAATTCTGAATAATGAGTTACATCCATTTGCCAAATATGATTGGGCTGAAGTCCTTTTGGATTTACTTCTAACGAGGGGTTAGGAATAAGTGTAGAACATTTAGCACAAGACTTGACTATGTCATGAGCTGTTGCCTTAGTAATTTTCTAAAGGGTATGTAGAGTGGAAGCATTTACATAAAATTTGGAATGAAAAGTTTATGCATTTTCAAGCATATTAAAGATGTGTGGGTCTCTGGTTGCTGTGTCTGTTAAATCATTGTGTAAACTTAGAGGACCTGGAAGGCCAGTATAAGCCTGAGCATGCCCAATAAAAAAAGGATCTTTTTTGTCCCAGAGAAGTTTTGTAAGCATTGTAAATGTTTAGTAATAGTGGAGGTGAGGGAAATCAGACCAGTTAATTCTAAATTTTGAATAGCATTAACAACATATTTGCTATCAGAGAATAGGTTAAAAGGCTAATGGTGGGTTTTGAATACTTCTACAGCTACTAATAGTTCTGTTTGTTGTGCAGATAGAGTATTAAACAGCAATGTTTCTGTAACATTATCTATAGTAATATCTCCCGAACCATTTTTTGATCCATTAGTCAATATAAGTGTAGCTCCTATAATAGGTTCTTTTCAGGTGACTTTAGGGAAAATTATAGGATGTTGACTCCAAAATTGGAGAAGAGGATCAGATGCAAATGATTGTCAGACACAGCAGAAGTATTAGTAAAGACTATAGGCCATGAGATTGAATTATTAATAAGATATTGTATAAGATCAGTAGTATATGGAGTAGTGATTGTTGAGGGATGTGATCCAAAGGTGGAAAGGGATACTTTTAATGCCCTAAGGATTAATTCTGCCACAGATTCAGTGAACAAAGATAAAATCTTGCTAGGTGCATAATTCACGTGAACCCATAGAATAGGACCCTTTTGCCAAAACACTCCTGTGGGTAACTTATTTGTAGTCAGGACAATGAATGATAAAGGATTAGCTAGGTCAATACAATCAAGATGAACCTTTTCCATAGCTGTTTCAATAAGCTTGAGGGCTGTTCAAACCTTAGGGGTAAGCACCCACTTAGAAAGGGGGTCAGAATCACCTTTAAGAATATCAAACATGCGGCCCAAACTTGAGGTGGGTAAATGAAGGTAAGGTCTAGTCCTATTAATATCACCCAAAAGTTTTTCAAAATCATTTAAAGTTCTAAGTTTGTCCACCCAAATGGGAATTTTTATGGGTTTAACCATAGTTGCATTTGTGATAGATCCCAGGAAGTTTTTGGTGTCTGTCATTTGCACTTTATCAATGGCAATATGTAAGCCTAATCTTTCCAGTGACTTTAGTAAGGAATTATTGCTCTAAGACAGGTTTTTCCTTATGAGCTAGCAAAATATCATCCATATAATGATAGATTAAAAGTTGAGGGTTAATTTGTTGATACACACCGGGGTGGAAATTAATCTGATTACCTTGCCCTTCATGTGGTCCTTGGCCTGTCAGCATGTTTAGATTCCTTTGAGGATTGCCCGCAACTACATTATGTCGGGCAGTATCAGAACATAACTCCTGTTTAGCTACCTTCCATTTTAATGTGGCTGCACTTTTGTTAGGATTAGAAGCCATACCCAACCCCCTTAAAGTCTGATCTGCCTTTGAAGTGGCCAGGCTTTGGGCCATTCTGTAATTTTGATAATACTTTTGTCAGCCCCAGTATCTAATAAGTCCTCAAAACTTTTGCCTTCTATCACTAACTTTGTCTTAGGTCTATCTTTTAAATTCAACGTTAACATGACCATATTTTGGCCAGTAGATCCTAATACTTTATTTTCCCTAATAATATTCTTTGATGGATATTGATCATGGCAGCTGGTTAAGACCAACAATTGTGCTATGTGATCACCCTGAGCTATTATTGCTACACCTCTTGGTGAAGAAGCAAGGATTTTTATTTATCCTGTAAAATCAGGGTCTATAACTCCAGGGACAATATTTAATCCTTTTCAAGCAGAAGAACTCCTCCCCAGAACTAGTCCCACTGTTTCTTTAGGTAATGGGCCGACAACCAAAGTTGGTATTGGTTGTACTCCCATCTCTGGAGTTAATACTGCTCTGGCGTAGGCACAGAGGTCTGAACATCTACTTTCTTTTTTAGAACATCGACTTGATTGTTCTTCTTTTACAGTTTCTAATATCTTTTCCCCTTCTCTTAACTGTTCTTGAAATTTTGGTTTTTTGGAAGTCAGACAGAAACGAACTAATGTCCATATCGGAACAACAAAATCAAACAGAAACATAACAAGAAAAGGTAACACAAGTAACACCTTACACATATTCATTTACTACAGGATGTTGCTGACTCTTGGGACAGCCTTTCATTACATTTCCTCTCTAGGGGAATCTTCCATTAACATTCCCTCACTAGGGGAATCTTCTGTTACACTCCCTCTCTAGGGGAACCTTCCATTAAAACGTTAAGGCAACCATTTCCTCAAATAGGGAAACCTTCTCATTAATTACATTAGTGAAACTGTCTTTTACTTACCTGAGCACTCACCACTCCCCGAACGGGCCACCACTTGCCACTTGCCACTTTCCACCAACCAGCGGGACAAATGACACGTACTCTTCAGAAATTCATGAAGCAGCTTCCACTGTATTTGGATAACACCCTCAATATATAAGTGGTCTCATGCATATTCAATTGTAACCAGATATGTCCATTTAATTCTATTAAAGGTCAAGGGATCACGAGCTCAAGCATACATGTAAGATATATCTGTCCACGGGCTAGGCAGCTGAACTAATTATCATACAGCCAATGGTAAACGCTTCCTGTTTTTCTCGAGGTGCATTCAGCATGCCATTTGGCTCACTGCCAGTCACCATCTTTGGATGCAAGTGGCATAACCCTGGGCCCCAGGTCTTGCCCACCACAATAGATGAATTCTGAAAAGGAGGTATGGGTCTTGAAGTGTTCCACCTTAATATGTTTTTATACCTTCAAGAGTAATATCCATGTGAAGGAAGAACTCAGTAGGAAGTGGAAGGAACAGGAAGATAGGAGAAAATTATTACACTATTTCAAATACTGAAGGGAGAGTGGGTATAGGAATATATTTTGAAGACATTTCAGAGGCAAGACTGAGAAGAATTTGAGTTTAGTTTGAGGAATAAGCAAGTAGTGAAAATGAGGAAGAGGCAAACTGACTGACTATGAGACTGGCAATATTTTAGTTACAATAGCTTATGTGAATTGAAGGCTTCCTGTGTGCCATTGTGGGCCACTCATCATGATTTTTCATTTAATACTATCAGTAGTGCTATTTTAAAGTTGAGGAAACTAAGGTACAGATATACTGCCCAGATTACCCAAGATCACACACTAGTAAGTGTCAGAGCCTGATTAATATTTAGTTTCAATCCGAACCACTACTCTCACTGACTTAGAGCACCAGAGAAGAGCAGCTCTCTTCGAAAAGAAGCACTGCACTGACTGGAGATGCCAAAAATGGAAATGTTGTCAGGCTGAGCTATGGATATGGAGAAAAGTAGGCCAAGGACAGAAGTCTGGCCTATGCTGCAACATAAAGAGGACTGTGATCCCCCTCCCATTCCCTCCTTCCTGTCTCCCACTCAAAACACTGCCCTCAGTCAGGAACTGATCTGCCTTTCTATGAAGCACATTTTACTGTTAGTTTCTTAAATTTGCCCCAGGTTATCTCAGGCCAGCCATCTCAAACATACTTCTGAAGCCACAGTGTTGATTTGACCATTCGTACTCTATAGATTAGATGCTGAAGGACAGGAAATTGGAGGGAATGAAGTTCAAAAACAAATGTGGTTTGACCTGGAGCACTGGGTTCCAGTTTTGCTTGGAATTTCTGCCAGACATGTCCCCAACATTAGCTACTTTCTGGACCATCTTTTGAATGTCTTATATTCAATATAATTCGTACTTTTATTACTCCCATATCTATTAAATACTCATTATGTGTAGGAAAAATGGGGGTTTGTAGTAAAGAGTTCATAAAAAGGACTAAGAAACATGCCAGTAAAGCCAGGGTAATTGAGAACTGTGACAACTGAGGATACAGAAATAAAGAGTTAGGGGCAGAAGTCAGTGATCTCTTTAAAACAACAGACAAGACTAATAAAACCAAAAGGGATTCATTTTTTAAAATAATTTTTAGATATTTATGGATCTTTATTTTTTCATTTATTTGTATGTGGTGCTGAGAATCAAACCCAGTGCCTCACACATGCTAGGCAAGCACTCTACCTCTGAACCACAACCCTAGCCCCAGAAAGGGGATACTATTGAAAATATCAACAAGATGGTCAAAAACTGCAAACATAATATTAAAAAAACCCTAACAATGAAAATTTAAGGCCTGCTCTCCTCCATTGTTCACTCCCAGTCAATGGGAATAGTGGTTAGGAGTGTCAATAAAAGACTATAAATTATTGGTGAAGAATTTGAAAACACAATTGAAGTAGATAACATTTTAGAAAAAAATAAAATTTTAAAGCACCAGAAAAGAACCTTGAATATATCAATAACCACTTAATAAATTGAACCAGTAATTAAGACAGCCCCTTACCCCTTCCACAGTAAAATGGTGGGCAATTTAGTACAGACAAATTCTAGTCAGACCTTAAAATTAGGTGTTGCTGCATATTAGCTGTGACATTTATATAATCAGAAATTTAATTGTCTGCTCATTTGTAGCCCTAGATATTAATTGAAATGACAGCCCTTGATAAGCAAGGAAGCACAGATGTAAATAATTTACTGAAAGTCTAAAAAGTGCAAAAATCTATTTACTTGTTCTACAGATATTTATTGAACTTCTAAGAGGTGCCAGGCTTTATAATTTGATATTTAGTGCTGAAGTTTAATATTTAAACTTACTCTGGCCTAAATATGAATGAAGCTACAAGACAGCATAGGAAATCATTTTGACATATGTGATCCTAGGCAATAAAACATCTAGGTTCAGACAGTCAGGTATTAACAGGAGGCCTTTACTTTAACTTGTTCAGTTGGGAGCACAGATGATGAATTTGTTTCAGAACTGACACTTATCAGTAAAATATATACCTTTTTATCTTGCTATTTATAATCCTAGTTGCTAGCAATATAGAAATTAACTGTACACTTAGTTTTTTTTTTTTTCTTAAGAGTCATCTTTCTAATAAGTTTGATATTACTTATCAAGGAAAATATTTTTTTCAGGAGCTGAGGTTTAGAGCTCAGTTGTAGGGTTTGAATAGCATATGTGGGGCACTGCATTTGATTCACAGCACCACATATAAACAAATAAAGGTCCATTGACAACTAAAACAAAAGAATAAACTATGCAAAATGAAAGTAAATGCATTCTGCTGTCATGTATAACTAATTAGAACCAAAAAATTTTTAAATACATTTTCAACCTTAACAGAGATACTTCTTCTAAATACTTCAAGATAAACAATCCTTATTTTTAGTTTACTGAGAAACATCTTAGTAGTGCTCTGGAAATCGGATGACAAATTCTAAAATATAGTATTAGAAATTACCTATTTAGAGTCTGATTTAGTTTTTTTCCCCTCAATATTTAAAGCAGATCAGCATTCCTAGATGTCCTAGAACCTATTAAGAACAGTATTTGAATATGCTTTAGTAACACCTAAACTATGTACTTTTTTCTAGTACCCTGTCATATTGAACAATTAAGTACATTTTATGGGCTTTAGTCTTCTTTGCTCTAGGTAATCTTACAATTGTCATCTGTAAATCATTCTATAAAATGGATCCACGGAGCTATCCATGATGGCAGACTAGAGGGTGACTGCATCTCCAGTCGCTCCAGAACCCAGGATTCAAGAAGGGGAGGCATTGACAGACTCGGACTAAAATAGAGTCATGGGGTGAGTCTCCCCCACCCGGTGAAGCAGTGAAGCGCTGCCTGATTGGCAGGCCTGGATTCTGGTGGCTTATTAGAGTAAGGCAGAGCAGCTAGAGTCCTCCCCAGGCAACCCTGCACACTCCGGCGGTGGGCTCCTCCCACAGGGCCAGAATCTCCAGCATCTCAGAGCAGGCCCCCCAGTGAGAGCCTTTCTGCACAAAACCAAGCTTCAGTTCCCTGAACCAGGGCGGTGAGTTCCTGCTCACAGATTGCTTAAGGGACCAGGACAGGGCAGCCAGGGATTTGCCCAAGCAGCCTGCAGTCTGGCCCCCTCCAGCGGAAAGTGCCTATCCAGGCTAGCTACTCGGAGCAGACGGCCCAGTGAGAGCATTTCCACACAGAGCCAGCCACAAGTCCCCAAGCCAGTGGTGACCTCCAGCCCGCAAGCAGCCTCTGGGACCAGGGCAAGGCAGCCAGAGACCTCTCTGGGTGGACTGTCCCCCAACCCCCTGGCCACAGGCTATTTCTATGGGGCTATCCAAGATGACGGACTAGGGGTGGCTGCATCTCCAGTCGCTCCAGAACCCAGGATTCAAGAAGGGGAGGCATTGACAGACTCAGACTAAAATAGAGCCTCGGGGTGAGTCTCTCCCACCTGGTGAAGTGGTGAACCGCTGCCTGGGCGGCAGGCCCAGATTCGGGTGTCTTATTAGAGTAAGGCACAGCAGCAAGAGTCCTCCCCAGGAGGCCCTGCTGACTCCAGTGGTGGGCTCCTCCAACAGGGCCAGATTCTCCAGCATCTCAGAGCAGGCCCCCCAATGAGAGCCTTTCTGCACAAAACCAAGCTTCAAGTCCCTGAACCAGGGCGGCAATTTCCTGCCAACAGGCTGCTTCAGGGACCAGGACAGGGCAGCCAGGGACTTCCCCAAGCAGCCTGCAGCTCGGCCCTCTCTAGCAGGAAGCGTCTTTCCAGGCTAGCTTCTCAGAGCAGACCCCCCAGTGAGAGCCTTTCCACATAGAGCCAGCAACATATCCTGGAACCAGTAGAGGACTAATGGCAGCATTCCTTGGAAGCACTGCATTATCAAGTTACTCCAAGATTTCAGGATACTGAAGGCAGAAAGGAGGTACACTGGAAATCTACAGGAACAATATAAGCCAATAGAAGAATTCTGAAATATTACAAAGTCCCAATGACATCTGAACAATATGAGAAAACAAGGGAAGAAAATGTCCCAAACAAACCTAGATACTATATCAATAAAACACAATGACAGCACAGAAGAAGAAATGTCAGAAAGGAAGTTCAGAATATACATAATTAAAACAATCAGGGAAGCAAACAAGGAGATGAAAGAGCAAATGCAGGCATTAAATGATCGTACCAATCAACAGTTAAAGGAGCAAATACGGGAAGCAAGAGATCATTTCAATAAAGAGTTAGAGATATTGAAAAAAAATAAACACAGATCATTGAAATGAAGGAAACAATAAACCAAGTTAAAAACTCCATAGAAAGCATAACCACTAGGATAGAACACCTGGAAGACAGAACCTCAGATATTGAAGACAAAATATTTAATCTTGAAACAAAGTTGACCAAACACAAAAGATGGTAAGAAATCATGAACAGAATCTAAAAGAATTATGGGATATCATGAAAAGGCCAAATTTAAGAATTATTGGAATTGAGGAAGGCTTAGAGAAACAAACCAAAGGAATGAAAAATCTATTCAATGAAATAATACCAGAAAATTTCCCAAATTTGAATAATAAAATGGAAAACCAAGTACAAGAGGCTTATAGGACTCCAAATATAAAAATTACAACAGACCCACACCAAGGCACATTACAATGGAAATACCTAACATACAAAACAAAGACAGAATTTTAAAGGCCACGAGAGAAAAGAATCAAATTACATTCAGGGGGAAACCAATAAGAATATCAGCAGATTTTTCAATCCAGACCCTAAAAGCTAGATGGGCCTGGAACAACATTTTACAAACCCTGAAAGAAAATGGATGCCAACCAAGAATCTTATACCCAGCAAAATTTACTTTCAGATTTGACGATGAAATAAGATCCTTCCATGATAAACAAAAGCTAAAGGAATTTACAAAAAGAAAGCTGGCATTACAGAACATTCTCAGCAAAATAGTCCATGAGGAAGAGATGAAAAACAATGATGCAAATCAGCAACGGGAATAACAAACCTAAAGTAATAGCCAAATAAAGGGGAAACCAAATCATGTCAAAAAACAAAAATTAATCAAATGACTGGGAATACAAATCATGTCACAATAATAACCCTGAATGTTAATGGCCTGAACCCATCAATCAAATCAGAGGCAGAATTAATATTGTCAAAATGGCCATACTACCAAATGTGCTATACAGATTCAATGCAATTCCAATTAAAATACCAATGGTGTACCTTACAGAAATAGAGCAAGGAGTTATGAAATTTATCTGGAAGAATAAGAAACCCAGAATAGCTAAAGCAATCCTCAGTAGAAATGGTGAAGCAGGGGGAATCGCAATACCAGATCTTTAACTCCATTACAAAGCAATAGTAACAAAAACACGTGGCATTGGTAACAAAATAGACAGGTAGATCAATGGTACAGAATAGAGGACATGGACACAAACCCAAATAAATACAATTTTCCCATACTAGACAAATGTTCCAAAAATATGCAATGGAGAAAAGATAGCCTCTTCAACAAATGGTTCTGGGAAAACTGGAAATCAATATGCAACAGAATGAAATTAAATCCCTATTTCTCATCCTGCACAAAACTCAACTCAAAATGGATCAAGGACCTTGGAATCAGACCAGAGACCTTGCATCTTGTAGAAGAAAAGGTAGGTCCAAACCTTCAACTTGTTGGCTTAGGATCAGACTTCCTTAACAGGACTCCCATAGCACAAGAAATAAAAGCAAGAATCAACAACTGGGATAGATTCAAGCTAAAAAGCTGTCTCTCAGCAAAGGAAACTATCAGTAATGTGAAGAGAGAACCTACAGAGTGGGAGAATATCTTTGCCACTCATACTTCAAATACAGTGCTAATTTCCAGTATCTATAGAGAACTCAAAAAGCTCTACACCAAGAATACAAATAATCCAATCAACAAATGGGCTAAGGAAATTAAGAGACACTTCACAGAAGAAGATGTACAAGCAATCAACAGATATATGAAAAAATGTTCAACATCTCTAGTAATAAGATAAATGCAAATCAAAACTACCCTAAGATTTCATCTCACCCCAATTATAATGGCGATTATCAAGAACACAAGCAACAATAGGTGTTGGAGAGGATGTGGGGAAAAAGGTACACTCATACATTGCTGGTGGGGTTGCAAATTATTGCAGCCACTCTGGAAAGCAGTATGGAGATTCCTTAGAAAACTTGGAATGGAACCACCATTTGACCAGCTCTCCCACTCCTTGGCCTATACCCCAAGGACTTAAAATCAGCATACTACAGAGATACAGCCACATCAATGTTCATAGCTGCTCAATTCACTATAGCCAGATTGTGGAACCAACCTAGATGCCCTTCAGTTGTTCAACGGATAAAGAAACTGTGGCATATATATACAATGGAATATTTCACTGCCATGAAGAATGATAAAATTACGGCATTTGCAGGCAAATGGATGAAATTGGAGGATATCATGCTAAGTGAGATAAGCCAATCTCAGAAAACTAAAGGACGAATGATCTCGCTGATGAGCGGATGAGGACATATAAGGGTGTCTAAGAGGGATTAGTGTTAGGGTTAGTGTTAGGATTAGGTTTAGGGATAAGGAGGGTGGTAAGAATGGAGGACGTTAGGACTCTATAGAGGTAAAAGAGAGGTGGGAGGGGTGGGGGGAAGGGGAAAAATAACAGAATGAATCAAACAACATTGCCCTATGTAAATTTATGATTTTTAATTAAAATAAATAAATTTTTAAAATAAATTTAAAAAAAATAAAATAAAATGGATTGGAAATTGATCCATCAGAGGGGTGATGAGATTACCAAACAATGGTCGTCTGTTTGGGAATATAAGAAATTCCATTTTTTTCCATGGGATTTGTAATAAGGATTTTAAGTTTCTTGCCCCCTGCAGTTTCCCACACTGCTTGACAGTCACATGTCAGTGCCAATTACATCTGGACAGAGCTATGTATCCAGAACTGCTATCTTTGAACTCTCAGAAATTCTAATTAAGTCTGGCTGAAATTAAAGTCTCAATAACTGATCAAGTTTGTTCCCCTGTCCTAGTTTACCTGTATCAAAAGAAGGACATTGTGAAACCCTCTGTCGATTTGGTTTGCACTTTTCATAACATGGATAGTCTACATTTATGTTGGCATTTTATAAACTGTTTTTATATATTCAAGTACATATAAAAATCTATTTTTGCATTAAGTAAATTTTAATGTTTTTTTCTTTTTATATGCTCTTAGCTTTTTAGCATTGAACACTGTTGACTCTGAAGAATTTTTCTTAATGTTTTCAGTGGAGCTAATTAGTATGTGAACATTTTTTTCTTTTTAATTCTTCATATACTGAATCGTGCTTGTATACACCCTATAACAAGCCGTGCCTTCCTGTGCATTCAGTTTTATGTAGAAGACATATTTTTAGTATTAAGAGAAAATATTTGAAAGACAAAAATTTGTACCAAAGAACTCTCTTGTAAAATTTTATTATGTTTTATAATAGGCAAAATATAAAATATTTATATCACTTTTTTCTTTTAGATTTCAATTTGTAAGAATTGCCTTAGAATCTCTTTTCAATTAAAATTAAGCAAATTTAATATAAAAGTAACATCTTATAAGAGTAAAATAACCATACTTAGAAAATAAACATTCATATAAGAAAATGTTCTGAAGAGCATTTTTTAAACTTTGAAGTCACTTAGATATTCATGCCTTTTCTCCACCCTAACAAAAAACTGAAATGGATAGTCACTAGTTCATAGCATCCAGACTGCTATACTTTCTAGTTGAGCATATTATTTCAAAAGATTAGCCCTGATTCTTCCTATAGAAAAATCACATCCACCTGATATATTTACTGTATCAATAGAATTTGGGTTTCTCTAAATACCTGCAACCATAATTAACATTTAAAAATCTACTATTTTGGAAGCTCACTAGTGAACTCAAGCAACAAAGAAGTGATTTTGTAGAACTTTTGTGAGGATAGCCACAATTTTTTTTGATCAAAAAATGTACTATAATACAAACATCAAACTAGGTAATGAAAGCCTTGCTTGTGGAAACAAAGGCATGATAAACTGCTTTATATTTTACTAAATTATGATAACATTGGAAGAAAACATGGCAAAAATTCTTCAGGAATCACATCACTGTGGAACTACCTGCAGATACAACAAAGAGATTCTTTTGTGTAGAATAGTTTAGAACAGTGATAAAACATTTTGTTATGAAACAAACAAACAAACAAACAAAAAAACCCATGATGCATCATTACAGTGGCACTGAACCTATACATGAAGCAGGAATGTTCCAACGTAGATAAATGAACTAGAAAGTGCCCATTGAAGAGTAGTTTAGCTGTAATCTTTAACTAAAAATAACAGAAATCAACTTGAAATGTGACTAAATAGCTGATTCAAACCAGGCATTAAATTTCAGGGATTATAAAAAGACTAAAAAGTGAACCTTATAAATACATATTACTTGAATTTTTAGAAACTAATATTAGGTTTAGTTAGAATTTAGATTTTCAATTTGAATCAAGCTTCTCTCCCTTGTGGGGAGACACAGGTTTTTATGGAAAAAAAACTCAACAACTCCAGTAAATGCAAAGTAATGAGACTGGCTCCAAAAGCCACAAACAGACACTACTGGTACTCCCTCATAGGTTAAGTCTTTACTAAAATGAAAGGAGCTGGTTCAAGGCAGTGAGAATTACTGAAAGTGAAATGTGTGAGCTAGAAGCTAAAAGTGGCCATTGAGAATGCTTCCCTCCACCTGTTTCTTGACCAGGACAGGTTTGCAAAAGAAGCTGACAGTTGCCTGGGGCCACTGAACTCATTGAAGATACAACACTGATGGGCATTCCAATTTCATTTCCCCAAGGCCTAGCTGTAAATAACTACTGGTCCAAAACTGTTAGGAAAAGAAAATTATCAGATAAGGGTTGGGGTTATAACTCAGTGTATAACTTAGTAGGGAAGTAGAGCACTTCCATAGCATGTGTGAGGCACTGGATTCAGCACCACATATAAATAAATAAAATAGAGATCCATTGACAACTAAATTTTTTAAAAATACTGTAGAATAAAAGAACACATACAAAATGCAAGATTCTTGTAGAGAAACTAAACCAAATCAATGGGCAAGAATTTCAACTAAAAATTTAATATATTTTTAAAATTAAATGCTGATTGGAAATATTAAAATGAACTGAAATCTTATCCTTGTTATCTTTCTTTCTCAAAATACTTTAACTACACCCTAGATTCACTTACTTAGGAATGGGATAATAAAATTTTTGATAGATCAAAATGCTCTATGCAGGGACAACTGTAGAAATGGAGAGTAACTCTCAGAGCACTGCTTCATGCTGTGTGTGTTCTTTTTTTTTTCTTTTTGTGTGTGTGTGTTCTTAAAATAAGTACTTTAGTCAAAATAGGTTCCAAAGGGCAGCAATTCCCCCACCTTCTTTTACTGTTTGATTGATCAGTGTTAAAGTACAATGGCTGAAGTTTTTTACAACTATACAACCTGAACATTGGTCTCTGTGCATGTCTTTTCTGTGAATGCAAATCTTTATTCACTTTTATGTATGTATCATTTTTACTGAAAATATTTTTTTGTGGAATAAATACTTTTTGATGACAGGTGTTTAGTGGTAGTATGTTGGTTTTCTTCCATTTACTTGGAATAAACCAAACTTTACTTTTTCCATATGGAGACAAGTTTGGGAATGTATCTTGTTACCCACCCTTAAATATGGAACATCAAAAAACACTTTAAATACAGATATATAAAGAAGTACATTTAATTATTGAGGTTGAGTTTGAGAGAGTGGAATGGGTTTAAAAAATGATCCCTTCATCATTTGAATCTTAAATTCTATCAACTTCTCTGTACTGACAAGTGAGAAATGATGAAGAAAAAACCCTGAACCATTGTTCTTCCTTTAGGTTACATTTTTGATAAAGAAGAATGTGAACTGCAGGTTTGGTGACAAAGGTTTGTTGTCTACCCAATCTCACTTTCAGGCTGACATGGGTCTGCCTTTCATGGGTGAGTTCAAAAATGTCTCCATCTGTGTCTGACACAGGAAGACTGGTGTGCATGTAGGGGAGGAGTGGCAGGAGAAAATAAGAGAAAAATGGAGACCCAGACTGACAGGTTCAGTACTCTACAGTGCCAGAAATTGTCACAGAGACGGCTAGCCACACATTTTGTAATGTATTCTTGTAGGTAGAGTAGGAAATCATTCCGTTTGTGAAGAAACAAACATTTGAAAATAAACTGTTACAGGTACCTCTTCTCAAGAATGGAAGAGATTAGTTTAGTCTGGTTTATACATAAAGTAGTTTAAATTAATCAGATTTACAAAATGCCCTTTTATACTTAAATATAAACAGACACCTTTCCCCCATATGCACACTTACTTTCTTAACATTACCTGGGACAGTAGGGCCCTGCCCACAGGGTTGACACTGGAGAACACACCATATTTATTACCTTCTCCCAGATGAGTCAGGTCCCTAAGACTGTCTTTTATTTCACTAGATGACATAATTTCACTAAGTGACAGCAACTATTTATAAGTTACTTATCATGTATAAATGTTGTTTCAAATTTTTGTCAGAGCTTACTTTTTCCATCCTCTGAACAACCTTAGGAGGAACTACTATCATATAGGATTCTGTAGATGAAGAAATGGAGGCCCAGAGTGGTTACCTAATGGTTGAAGGACACTGAATTTGCTAGATTTCAAAACCTGCATTGAATATAGATGCTGTGATCTCATTCTATATGTACTTCAAAAGAGTTTAAAATTACAACCTGCATCTTTGCACAGAACACTACCTAACATATATAAATCTTAAACACATTTGCTCTATCATCATTTATCTGAGAGTAGATTATTGTTCCTTATAAAGCTTGCCCTACGTAGTCTTCTCCCATAGTGACTTTTTCCCAGTCCTTCTCTCCCAGTGGTGTGTGCTGAGAATATCTTGATTATGGGTTAGTTCTTAATTTTCTAAAGTCACACATTTTGACCTGTTAGCAAGAAATTTATCTTCTAATTCTAATGAATTTTTCACTGCTGCATTTGTCTTTGGTTTCATCAGATAGAGGAGACAAGATAATTTAATGCAACTGACAAATTTTACTTAGGACCCAGATTTCTTAATGTAGTTGTGCTTTCATTCAACCAGCACATGCTACCATTTTTCTGACATATATTAGGTACTAAGAACAGGTGAGTGAGACAAAATACTTTCCTTCATGGGGCTTACTATCTAAGTGAGAGAAATAAAATGTGAATAGTGTTCCTACAGGGTTAAGCTTGACAATGCTAATGGGATGAATGTAGTAAAATGGAATGACATGTAACCCAGTCTATGATAGAGTAGGGCATGGGTCCTTCTGGAATAAATTATTAAATGAAGACCTGAGGAAGGAGAGTAGCAAATAGAAGAAGACCAGAAGAAAAGAAGAAGCAGAGAAAAGAGAAAGTTTAAAGAACAAGTGAGAGAAGAAGCATAGTAAGAACAAAAAAAATCAGTATGGTTGGATTTCCCTTCACCCAGAGCACAGCATATAACTCATCACCATATGAAATAGTAATGTATATTTGGTGTCAATAGAGTATAAATTCAAAGGAAATATGGAGCTTCCAGTTAATGGAAAAGTAATCAAGGAGTATTTGTCTAGGAGTCTTAGAAGAGCAAGATGACTGGAGTGGGCCCAAAGAGATCTTTTGCTGATTTTCAGTGTTTCTAGAAAAAACTATGTACAAAAATCATCCAGAGAACTCTGATGTCTACACTTGACATATCATCCATTCATTTTCTGACAACCTCAGCCGCATACACACACAGGAAAGAATACATTATGAAAGCTATACAACTGGAATTAGTGTCAGTACAGTTGGGGAAAAAGACTGAAGATTTGGTGACTCTTTTAATGAACACTGTTCAATAAAAGACTCAAAGTGTTCCAAGTCTGTAGTCACTAGAATTCCATGTTCCAACCTGAGCACAATGTAGCCATTCTTTTCTAAATATGCAAGACCATTGTTGGATGCCAAACTTTCCTTAGTTCCTACAAAGTGCTATGTTATCATCCAGTCACCAGGTGCATATCCATGCTCATCTTTATGAGCTAACCAGGCATCTCAACTACGGCAGGGCTAAGGTGCAAGCAGCCATTATTATTCCTATCCCAGTCCCTCCTATTTATCTCTCTGCCTTCCTATCACAAATGTGTATCTGTAACCTAGCCCCTATATATTGTGTCTGAAGTAGTAACATAATTGAAAGTTTTTTCCCAGTAAGTTAATTTTCCCACTTCTCTTATAAGCTGCCAATGAAAAGTCTTCCTCAATACTAAAGATCAAAAATTCACCCAGGTATCGTGGTGCATGCCTGTAATCCCAGCAGCTGGAGAGAATGAGGCAGGAGGTTGTTAAGTTTAAAGCCAGCCTCAGCAAAGCAAAGCACAAAGCAACTCAGTGAGACCATGCTTTCAAATAAAATAAAATATTAAAAAGGTAAATAATTCAAGCAGCTTCATACTTACTAACATAGTGATAGTCTTTCTATCTTAGTCTAATAGAAAATTGGTGAGTTCAATGGATGTTCTAGATCAGTGATGGAAACTTTTGACTTCAGCTAAGAATCATGATAACTGAGGGAAACTACTATCTAAATAAACCCAGAACCTAAACTTAATGTCAGAAAAGAAGTTCCTGTTGTGAACTGAACAGGAAATAGGGAAAAATACTATAATGTTCCTTAAGCCTACAGTAATGCACTAAAAACTTTGGAGATTTCAAGTTTGCTATATATATATATATATATTTGTTGATATTCAATACAAACAAACACACAGTTTTCGCAGTAGCCCACTCATGAACTTCTATTGCTTCTTACCATTATTATATGGATGAACTTGTTAATGAAAAATATAATCAAATAAAGAATCTATGTTAGAAATTTAAAAATCAGAACCAATGGCATTAGAAATAATAATTTAAAAGTTATAAGACTAGACTACACAAAATAAAAATAACTAAAAAAAACACACAGAAAAGCAGAGAATCAATATGGTACATGTCAAAAAATCTGAGAAACAATGAAATATTAGAGGACTCAAAGCACAAAAGCCATCTGAGACAAAACAAATAGCTAATTGACAGAACTAAGTCTTCCTTCTCCATAATTATTCTAATTTTAACTGTTTACAAGTCTAAAGTTAAAATGCAAAGATTTGAAGAATGATTTAAAAATAGTACATCTATATACTATCCACAAGAGACTTAGTTTAGATAAACATAAACACATATACACACATACACACACAAAGAGGTTGAAAGTAAAAGAAGAGAAAAACACATTCCAACCAAAGAGTAAACAAGAGTGGAACAGGGTGACCTTACATTTGTGTGGAAAAAAAAATAGACTAAGAAAAATTACAGGAGATGAAAGACATTATATATAGATAATGTTCACGGTATTAAGAAGATAGAGAACCACTATGATCATGTATGCACCCAATATAAGAAGCCCAAAATAAACATTGACAGACTGAAAGGGGAAACAGTTATGTAACATTTGGGGATTTCAATAGTCCACTTACAATAAAGGGTAGGATAGCCTTTCAGAAAATCAACAAATACTTAGAAGAACTGAACACTATTAATCAATTAGACACAAGAGATGAACAGAACTCTACCCAAAAACATTCTTCACAGAATGAGAAGTAAACACAAAATATTCTCAAGTACACACAAAATATTCTCTGGAATGTAATATGTTGGGTCACAAAATGGATATCAATAATTTCTGAAGAACCAAAATCATGCAAATATCTTTTCTATCACAATGGAACAAAACTAAAAATCAATAAAGGAGGAAAAGGAAAACTCACAAATATATCACAACTCAGGGACACTTGAACACTGAGCCATATCTCCAGTCCTATTTTGTACTTTACTTAGATACAGGGTCTCACTGAGTTGCCTGTGCCTCACTTTTGATGAGGCTGCTTTGAACTCACGATCCTCTGTCTCAACCTTCCAAGCCATTGGAATTACAGGCATGCACCACCTCACCCGGCTACAACATGCTCTTAACCAAGAGTTACAGAAGAAATCATAGCAGGCATTAGAAAATTCTTTGAGTCAAAAGAAAGAAAAAACACAATGTGTTTACACATATGGAATAGTCTGAAAAGAGTGGTGGAAGAGAGAAGTATAGCTTTAAATGCTTACATTGAAAAATAAATGTCAAATCAAATATGTAACTCTACATTTCAATGAATGAATGAATAAATGAATGAATGAATGAATAAATAAATAAACCAACCTAGGAGAAGGAAAAATATAATAAAGATTACTGATAAAGAAGAGAGACTCAAGAAAACCAAAAGTTGGTTCTATTGATTAGATTAATAACAATCTTCAGCAAATAAGAAGTAAAAACAAAATATTTTGAAGTACATGTAAAATATTCTCCAGAACATACTTTGTTGGATTGATGGCAAAAAGAGATTCAAATTATTAAAATGAGAAGTGAAAGAGTAACATTACTACTGAAAGTACACAAACAAAAGAATTAGGAGAGCATAGCATGAGCCTCTGTATGTCAACAAACTGCTTACCAAAGACAAAAGGGATAAATTTCTAGAAACATAGATTGCCAAAACTTATCCAATAGAAATAAAAATCTGAAAAGAACTATTTCAAGAAAGGGGATTAAACCATTAACAGAATGCCCCACCAAAAAAATGCGTAAGACCAGATCACTACACTGGTATTGTAACAAACATTTAAAGAAGAATTAACATCAACCCTCAAAATATTCCAAAAGAATTGGAGGAAATATTTCCTAATTTATTCTACAATTCCAGAAATACCCTGATACCAAACCTAGACAGGCTCTACAAGGAAAGAAAACTACAGTGCATAACCATTGTAAACAAAGGCAAAAATTCTCAAAAAAATAATAGCAGATTGAATTTATCAGTATGTCCTGACTGATTTATCAGTCAGGCACAATCACATTAAATCCCTAATCAATAAATCTGAAATGATATGAAATCTAAAAATTTTTGAGCAAATTATGCTACATATATTTTGGATTCCAAAACATTTCAGATATATTTTTGGAGTAGGGTTGGTCAACTAGTAAAGCATACACAAATATTGCAAAATTCAAACAGCATTAAAATCAGAAAATCTTCCATTCTGAGAAATTTGACAAGGGATATTACACCTATAAATATCACAAACAAATGATATTTTCTCCAGGGATGTGAGAGTGGTTTAACATGAAAATAAATCCAAAGTAATACACATCAACAGTTAAGAAAACATGACCATTACAAATGATGGATAAAAGCATTCGAAAAAGCTCAATATCTTTCACAATAAAAATATCCAGTACACTAGGAAGAGAAGGAAACTTAATCAGCAAGTTAAAAAAGACACAGCTAATGGCATAATCAATGATAAAAAGTGAAAGTTGTTTCCTTAAGATCAGAAACAAGTCAAGGATATTCTCGTTTTTTAGTTCTAAAGAGAGCAATTAGGCAAGAAAAAGAAAAGGAATCCACACTAGAAAGTAAGAAATTAACTATCTCTCCTTGGGCATGACAAAATATCAAATGTACCAAATCCTAAAGAATCCACAAATGTCTTTTAAACCTAATAAACAAATGCAGCAGCATGGAACAATATAAAATGAAAACGTAAAACCATTTGCATTTCTATGTGCAGGCAATGAAAACTTTCCAAATCAAATTAAGAAAACAGTTCCACCTACAATAACATCGACACCAGTAATTACTTAGGCATAAATTTAATCAATGAGGTGGAAGACCTGCTCACTGAAAAATGTAAATTATTGCTCAAAGAAATCACACTAAATAAATGGAAAGACAGCTCATGTTCACAGCCTGGAAAACTTAATATTGTTAAGATAATTATACTACCTAAAGTGATCTACAGATTCAAATTCAGTGCAATCCTTATCAAAGTCCCAATGGTATTTTCTGTTATTTTTACATTTTGAGGAATAGAAAATTTTACTCCAATATTCAAATGGAATTTCAAGAGACACAAAATAACTATAACAACCTTGAAAAAGAGCAATTTTGAAGAACCCATACTTCCTGATTTCAAAGCTTATGATAAAGCTGTTGTAATCACACACTGGTACTATCTGTATGGACTGTCATACAGACATATAAGACTAATGAAATACAACTGAGAGACCATAAAGAAACCCTTACGACTTGTCAACAATTTTTGACAAACAGTTGACTTACATTCATTGTCAACTATTTTCAACAAGGGTGTTACTATCATTCAATGGAAAAGGACAGTCTTTTCAACAAATGGTTGAAAGAAATGGTTATGAAAAAATGGATATTCATATGCAAAAGAATGAATTTGTGTTGGGTACAGTAGTACATGCCTGTAATCCTAGTGGCTGAGGAACCTGAAGCAGGAGGATTTCACGTTTAAAGGCAGCCTCAGCAGCTTAGCAAAACCCTAAGCAACTCAGTGAGAGTCTGTCTCTAAATAAAATAT
The DNA here is from genome assembly GCF_902686455.1 of Sciurus vulgaris. Taxonomy (NCBI): domain Eukaryota; kingdom Metazoa; phylum Chordata; class Mammalia; order Rodentia; family Sciuridae; genus Sciurus; species Sciurus vulgaris. Next base: position 1,036,159 of record NW_027632956.1, on the reverse strand, counting down.
AAAAGAAGGCTGGGTCTGAGATGAGGTTCAGTGATAAAGCACCCCTGGGTTCAAATTCTAGTACCAGAAAACAAAAAAATGAAGTTGGACCCTAATTTTACACCAAAAAAAATTAACTCAAAATGTATGATGGCCTTAAATGTAAGAGCTAAACGTATAAACATCTTAAAAAAATAAAGGGGAAAATATTTATGATCTGGAGAAACTGGCAATAATTTCTTAAATGTGACATCAAAGTCACAGGCAAAAAAAATTGAAAAAGATAAATTGGACCTTTTTAAAATTAAAAACTATTTTGCATCACAAGGGTACCTTCAAGAAAGTGAAAGAAAACCCACAGAATAAGAGGAAATAATTGCAAACAACATACCTTATAATGGTATCATCTCCAGGATCCATAAAGAATTCTAACAACTCAACAACAAAAAGACAACCCTACTTATAAAATAGACAAAATACGTAAGGATACTTCTTTAAAGCAGATATACAAATGGCCAAAATACACACGAAAAGATGCCCAACATCAGTAAACTTTAGGTAACGGTATATTAAAGTTAAAGTGAGACACCACTTCACCCTATTAGAATGAAATTAATAATAAGGGACAATAATAAATATTAGTGAGGATGAAGAGACACTGAAATCCTTGTGCATTACTACTGGGAATGTAAAATAGTACAAGTTCTATAGAAACAATTTGGTGACTCCACATGAAGTTAAACAGAATTGTATTCCACTTCTGGCTGTATATGTTATACTCCAAAGAATTTAAAACAGGGACTTATATATAGATATTTGTACACCAACATTTCATGTAAGCATTAGGCACAACAGCTAAAAGGAAGAAATGACTCAGTGTCAATCAATAAATGAATGGATAAAGAAAATGTATACATTCATAATAGAGAATTATTCAGTCACAAAAGAAATGAAGTTTGGATTTATGCTAAACATGAAGGAGCCATGAAAATATGCCAAATGAAATAAGCCAGATATGACAGAAAAATATATTATGACTCCTCTTACATGAACTATCCAGAATGAGCAAAGTCATAGAAATAGAGAATAGATTAAACTTATCAGGACTGGGGACAGCAAGGAAAAGGAATTTTAAAAAAATGACTTCAATTTCTGTTTAGAATGATGAAAGATTATGGAAATAGTGGCAAAGTTTGCACAACTTTGTGAATGTCACTAATGCCTCTGAACTCTACACTGGGTAACTTAAAATATTGTCACTTAAATATCATAGACAAGTAAAGAAAAATACTCATATGAATTGTTCCAATTCTAACAGATAGATAATTATATCATAATAAGTAGTCTTTCAAACCTATTGGATAAAGCCTCAGAAAATAGCCACAGTGTTCACGCATAGTGACACATTCTCTTTGTGTTACAAACACTGCTTGGGAAGAAAACAGAGGAGACATCTTCTCTTACCTTATAAACCTCTTCAGTTTAAGAGGATTTTTAAGTATTCAAGGTTCAAATATTTCTGAGTTTAAATTATCTTCACTGTAATTTTCAGGACCTGAATGATGCTCAAGTATCAATAAACAAATAAAAACAACCCCAACAAACACTAGTTTGATTGCCAAATTTCTCAATGAAATGAAGAAACATCTCCAGAACATCCTAGGAACAAGAATTTTATGTAACAATTGGATGTATTTCTTCACCATTAGTATGTAACAATCAAACTTACGGATAACAACAGACCAAAATTGCAACAAACCAATTATATACACCATTGAATAGCAAAATTAAGTGTGCTGCTATACAAAATGACAGTAGAGATTAATAAATAATTGTCCAGAACTAATACAAAGCAGCTATCAATTTTGACACAGTGACTTCATGGTCTTACCAAGGAATCATAAAAGAAAATAATCCCACTTTGCATAGTCATCTTCCCCAAAAAAGAAGTATGACCCAACTAAATCACATTTTATATGACATGGAGATTCTGTTATTACAAATTTAAAAAAAATGGAGGAATTTCAAAATAATATTTAAATCTTGCAAAGTACAATATTAATACCTTTCAGTTAGAAATGATAGCAGTTTATTAGGCTACAGGGTTTAATATAAAACCAATTTACAAATGTGAAAATAGTAGTGGCCCATTATTCTCTATTACACATGAATCACTTTCTTCCATAATTTTTTAAATAAATTTTCAGTATCATAAAATATTAAAATAATAAATCCAAACATGCCACAATCACTATTCACAAAGTTGAAGTGAAATATATGAAATGCACCTAATATTGTTAATGATAATAAACTACAAGATTACCTGAACAGAAATGGTAGGACTTCTGAATATTTTACAGTGAATGTCAGGAAACAATTAAGCTAGGAATATTTTCATGATATATAAGACAAAAATTTGCATGACCATTTTAAAATATACCAATTAAGATTTTTTTTAAGATACACTAAACAATATTTCTTACAAGTAAACACAAAGGTTTCAAAACACTGTTGCCAACACCAAAGTGTGTTTATGATGTTCAAGGAGATGCATAATTAAACTAATATTTAGCATCTCTGATAAACAGATAATTCCTCATAATAATTTTAACACAAAATCCTCTTAAGTTCTCATTTCTCTCATTTTAGTTTCTCAGGGCTCATTTCAAAAAACATGACAATTTTTAGCTGAATATTATTGAATGTTTCAGTGAATGTTATTTAAATAGCCCCCAAATGAAACAAACTGTTCCCCAATGAAGTATCATCCTTGTTTCTAATAAATGTATTTAAGACAAACAGAAATTTTCATCTTTAAATGGACTCATATGGTTAAGTTTGAACTAAACTGAAGTGCAATGTAAAGTAGTTAAGTGAATTCATATACAAATATCCAGTAATATGCAGTGGACATTTTTAAAATGAAAAATAGTTGAAAATAAAAAATTGTGTGGCTTTAATTTATTGGTGTTTAATGTGAGAATCAAAAAGTGTCAGATATTCACTTGATTGAATCAATTTCTGTCACATGCTCTCCTAAATGAAATGTGCTTATCAATCTCAGCTACTCTATTTTCCAATGTTTTATTAGAAATTATGTAGCACGAACATAGAGTGTTCAACATGGCTCACTTGTTTTACTGTTAAGAAAACTAAAATACATTCCAGGAAACACTGCAGTTTAATTAAAAAAATATACAGTACAAAGACAACTTGTGAGAAGAAACAAATGCATTCACACATAATACAGCCACTGCAACTTCTTCAGGCATTCAACTATTGTGGTAAATAAACAGGTAATTGTTATTTAGCAACAATTATTCCACAATAAGTAATGCACTGTGTTTCTCAGTCCTGCACAAAATATTGCAGCTACATTTACATAGATAGCTGTAACCTACTGACTCTAATGGCAGAGAAGACCTTAAAAATGACTACAAAAAAGTATCACACAATGAAAAATAGAAATATAATCTACTGTAGATCTGAAATAAAAATGCTCCATTATGAAGAGGACAGTATAGACAAAAGGAGATTCCAAGTTTAAAAAAGAAAAATTTGCCTCCAGATCTCAGTCCTTGATTAGTAAGAAAGGCTGGGGGCTGGGCTTGACCATATTATTAAACAGCATGCTGTCTTCTGTTCTTCCCATGTCCTTAAATACAAAGTCATTTTATGAGGCACTTAAAGGTTCAGTTTTGTCCCACATACAGTATTTAGTGACTCTAGGAAGCTAATGTTCCCACCACCAAAGCTCATATTCCACAGTAGGAGTGATCAACACTATCTTAAATGACCTTTTGGTAATGGGGTCAGTCTGCAGCTTCTAAGTGTTGAGCCTGATGACTAGGGAAGCACAAAATGTGTCTTCTGCCTCATGTACCAGGAATGGCATGTGCAGTGATCAAGCAAGGTCACTTGTAAAACATATTGTGTCATCTGCAGCCTTCAGGACCCCTGATGTGACTGAGTCAGATTTCTCACTCAAGGTTTCCTGAGCTGCCGACATCACGCAGAAAAGTGACTACGTGCAATGCTAAACACACAGAGTTGTGGAATGCACTGTACTTTGGGTTTTTATATATTTTTATTTGTTCCTGGACCTATATTTTATTTACTGATATGTGTTGCTGAGAATTAAATGTACTGCCTCATACATGCTAAGCAAATATTCTACTACTGAGCCACAACCCCAGCTGTACATTATCTTTTACATCCATAATTTTACTCATCAATGTATAAGCCAAACTTTATTCCACACAAAAATTTATGATCAACACATGAAATGGATTATGACACATACAACTGCCTCTGGGTAAGAAAAATTTCAAAACCTTGGGTCCTTTTGCAACTAAATCCCTTTCAAACTGAATACTGACATGCATAAAATCCATGTCAAAATGCATGACAAAAACCATTGGGTGAAGTTAAATATTATTAAAAACATATACAATCCAACTTTAGAAGAGCATTTAAAAAGTAGACAGTGATTCAACATAAACATATTGCTCTTATAAGTCTATATAGCCCTGCTGAAAAATTTGTCTTCTTTTGTCTATTTTAAGGAGGAAACCAAGGAAGTAATCCCTTTTCAGAATGCTTTCCCCAAACTCTGCTTCAAAGCACCATGCAAGCAGGTGTTTCTCTGAGAAACAAACAAACAAACAAACATAAAAACACATGCTATTTGTTCCAGAACTTAATGGGTTGGAAGACATCATCAAATGCATTACCAGGTTCTTATTCCCTCTTTCCTTTATTGCAATCTCATGATGGCATAAAGGTATCAGGTACTCAAACTCACTTCAGATATTTAGTGAAGAACATGTAAAAGATTGGTGTAGTACTTTAAATTGAAATTTGGTATTAATAATACAATATAAACTTTTTTTAAAAGGGCACCTGTAATTCATTTCTCATTTCCAATCTCTGTCAGAAGGTAGTCTTATGTTAAAAAACATCCCATAAATGCTGAGTAAAAAGTCTAAAGGATTTCTTTTTCAATTTACTTGTTGCTCATTGCTATATAAATCTCAATGAGTCACTATTGTCTAGTAAATGAGGATGGGAAATAAATGAAAGCTTTTCAAAGCTTGGTTCCCAAATATTCTCCTAATTCCTCACTTACCTTACTCCATTTTAAAGTAAAACACTGGGTTAATGTTTGAAAAATAATGTCAGAAATAAAGTTGAAGAGTTACTTCCCACATGGAAAATATATTATTTTAATGGCTCAGATAATACACTGAGCCCTATCACAGGTATTGTAAAGTGAGAATGACCCCAAGAGAGGAAAATCATCTTTAGATATTAAGGTAAGTTTCTTCCACAAGGAAACAATCTTATGTTTCAACTGTGTCTCATTAATGTTTATAGAAATGCACTTTTAACAACTGAATTGAAGCTGTATTAGGCCTACAGATGTCATCACAGATGGTATATTTCAAATTAAATGCAGTAAGATTGATGACCCATACTTAAGTATTATGGGTTTTTTACAGTTTCTTAGAGTAGTGGCAATATATTTATTAAAAATTTATACACAATGGAAAATTATTTCTGATTTGAAAAACTGTACAGTGGGGCTCCTTCCTTTAAGAAATTTGATCTACTTTCAAAAATGACCAATGTTTCATATTTAAAATAAGCAACCCTCTCTAAACCTCTAATCCATCTCATTCTCCAACATTAGACAAATTAACACAAAGGGAGAAAATATGTATTTTCCTACATTTTGGTAAAGCAGGTATTCTTGGGGCCAGATTTTGAAAGTATGCATGCTTCATGGCCTCTTCTGCTAAAATCCTTTAATTAGATTCAAACTGTAAAAGAGCAAAAAACTGCTTCATTAAGTTTTACTCTCAATTACTCTAAAAGTTGGAAAGGGACAAATAAGTATTTAGAGCATTTTTTAAAAAATCTTAGTTGTTTAATATGAGGACTATTTTAAGTACTGATTTGTAGTACCCCAGATACACTTGAATTTGAATTGCAGTCAAAATTATACAGTAATAATTGCATCTCAGTTCCAAATTTTCAAGATAATCTGGACCTTAAGTAAAATTTTAGATTCCTCTATTTTCTAAAGTGATGAAAAATTAAAATATTCAACTTTTGCTTTTTCTTTTCTTCATGAATCACCAAGGACTGGGGGCAATACACTCAGGGTACTATGGCAGATTTTATTAGTAACCTATCAATGCTCACTGTCCGTTTTCCTTGTTAACTGGCAGATGGATCATAAATAAGGACTCTTTCTTTTTTTATTTTATCTTTTTATTTTATTGTAAACAAATGGGATACATGTTGTTTCTCTGTTTGTACATGGCGTAAAGGCATACCATTTGTGTAATCATAAATTTACAAAGAGTAAAGTTGTTTGAATCATTGTTATTTTTTCCCATCCCCCCACCCCTTCCACCCCTCTTTTCCCTCTATACAGTGCTTCCTTCCTCCATACTTGCCCCCCTCCCTAACCCTAACTCTAACCCTAACACTAACCCTTCCCTCCCCCTATTATGTGTCATCATCCACTTATTAGCGATATAATTCGTCCTTTGGCTTTTTGAGATTGGCTTATCTCACATAGCATGATATTCTCCAATTTCATCCATTTGCCTGCAAATGCCATAATTTTATCATTCTTTATGGCTGACTAATATTCCATTGTGTATATATACCACAGTTTCTTTATCCACTCATCAATTGAAGGGCATCTAGGTTGGTTCCACAGTCTGGCTACAGTGAATTGAGCAGCTATGAACATTGATGTGGCTGCATCTCTGTAGTACTGATTTTAAGTCCTTTGGGTACAGGCCGAGGAGTGGGATAGCTGGGTCAAATGGTAGGACCATTCCAAGTTTTCTAAGGAATCTCCACACTGCTTTCCAGAGTGGCTGCACTAATTTGCAGCCCCACCAGCAATGTATGAGTGTACCTTTTTCCCCACATCCTCAGCAACACCTATTGTTGTTGCTCGTATTCTTGATAATCGCCATTCTAATTGGGATGAGATGGAATCTTAGGGTGGTTTTGATTTGCATTTCTCTTATTACTAGACATGTTGAACATTTTTCCATGTGTTTGCTGATTGCTTGAAGATCTTCTTCTGTGAAGTGTCTATTCATTTCCTTAGCCCATTTGTCGACTGGATTATTTGAATTCTTGGAGTAGAGTTTTTTGAGTTTTTTATAGATTCTGAAGATTAGTGCTCTATCTGAAGTATGATTGGCAAAGATATTCTCCCACTCTGTAGGCTCTTTCTTCGCATTGCTGATAGTTTCCTTTGCTGAGAGAAAGCTTTTTAGTTTGAATCTATCCCAGTTATTGATTCTTGCTTTTATTTCTTGTTCTATGGGATTCCTGTTAAGGAAGTCTGGCCCTAAGCTGACATGTTGAAGATCTGGACCTACTTTTTCTTCTATAATCTGCAGGGTCTCTGGTCTGATTCCGAGGTCCTTAATCCATTTTGAATTTAGTTTTGTGCATGGTAAGAGATATGGGTTTAGTTTTATTCTGTTGCATATGGATTTCCAATTCTCACAGCATCATTTGTTGAAGAGGCTATCTTTTCTCCATTGCATATTTTTGGCCCCTTTGTCTAGTATGAGAAAAATTGTATTTATTTGGATTTGTGTCCATGTCCTCTATTCTGTACCATTGATCTACCTTTCTATTTTGGTACCAATACCATGCCATTTTGGTTACTATTGCTTTGTAGTACAGTTGAAGATCTGGTATTGGAATACCCCCTGTTTCACTCTTCCTGCTAAGGATTGCTTTAGCTATTCTGGGTTTCTTATTCTTCCAGATGAATTTCATAGTTGCTTGCTCTATTTCTGTAAGGTACGTCATTGGGATTCTAATTGGAATTGCATTGAATTTGTATAGCACTTTAGGTAGTATGGCCATTTTGACAATATTAATTCTTCCTATCCAAGAACATGGAAGATCTTTCCATCTTCTAAGGTGTTCTTTAATTTCTTTCTTTAGTGTTGTATAGTTCTCATTGTAGAGGTCTTTCACCTCTTTTGTGAGATTGATTCCCAAGTATTTTATTTTTTTCGAGGCTATTGTGAATGGGGTAGTTTTCCTAATTTCTCTTTCTGAAGATTCATCACTTATGTATGAAAATGCATTGGATTTATGAGCATTGATCTTGTAACCTGCTACTGTACTAAATTCACTTATGAGTTCTGAGAGTTTTCTGGTGGAATTTCCAGGTTCCTCTAAATATATAATTATGTCATCAGCGAACAGGGATAGTTTGAGTTCTTCTTTTCCAATTCGTATCCCTTTAATTTCTTTGGTTTGTCTAATTGCTCTGGCTAGAGTCTCAAGAATGATGTTGAATAGAAGTGGTGAAAGAGGGCATCCCTGCCTTGTTCCAGTTTTTAGGGGGAATGCTTTCAGGTTTTCACCATTTAGAATGATATTAGTCATGGGCTTAACATAAATGGCCTTTGCAATGTCAAGGAATGTTCCCACTATCCCTATTTTTTCTAGTATTTTGAGCATGAACGGGTGCTGTATTTTATCAGGACTCTTTGTTTGTAAGTTTAGGCTAATTACAACAATCCTGCTCCCAATTCCCAGCCTCTCTTACAAATAATGTGCTGGCCAATAAGACTTGGGAAGAAACCTTTCAGCTATTTCTACTGAAAGCCTTGTTTTCAAAATATAAAAATGGTAAATATGACTGATATCACCCTTTCCCTTCCACTTCTTCCTGCTTTGGAGGAAATGTGAGTGGTATTTAGAACTGTGGCAACCTGAAAGGCATTAAATATAAGGAAAAAGAGAACATAAAAGATCAAAAATTTGGAGAACAGAACTTTGACATAGTTGATTAATGCCAGTAGCTGTTCTTGGTCACAATGGAAGATCCAGATCATTAAGAGATACTATGTAATAAATATAACATATATTGTATTATGTATTGTATAATATATATATAACTTAAGCATGTTCCTGAATATCCTGTATACTACCATAAATAATCATTATCATTCTACATATGAGAAAACTGAGGCTTATTGACATTTCAGAATTACAAAGATGTGACACCTGTATAAATTTTGTTAATAACTCAATTCCTTCAGAGTCTAACCTAGATATAACATTAAAAATGTGACAATTTTTATCTTAGCTGATAGGAACTTTTCAGCTAAAACTACTTCCTAAGTTTTTTGTTTGCTACATGTAAGTGCCCTAAAACAGATACTCTTGTTGAGTTCAAATAGACTTAAAATTACTTTAGTCTAAAGTGGCTTATATTGTCATTGCCTTAGGAAGAGACCATAAATAAGTTCAATTCAAATTTTCAATGTTCAAGAAAAATATTAAAGCTGTTGAATTTGAATCATCATTCTATCTCAAAACCAAGTGACCTCCATAATAAGGAGAGCATAATGACTACATCAATTTTCACAGTATTGAAATGAAGGAAAATGCATAAAAATATCATTTTCCTATCATATGAGTAAAAACACAGAAAAGGCACCCCAAAATATATCAGAACAGTTCAAGAAAAACACAGAGACAAACCATTGGATAAATGTTTATAGCAATGGGTAATAGAAGGTACTAGGCTCAATTTAAATGTGCATAACTTTATACAACTTCTGTAAGACCCCCAAAAAAGGAGACCCTAACTCTGTCCCATGGATCGACGGCAACCACAATCAACCACAGGAGACGTCAGTTGATGCAAACCGCAAGAGGTTTTTATTCCAGCACACTGGGACCCAACTTGTGACTCACCCAGGAGTCGAGGAGTCGAGTCCCTAGCAGAAAATCTTACAAATTTATAAAGGTAGAAACCACACATCGGGAGGTGTCACACATGGAAGGGAAAAGGGGAACAAAGCCGCCAGGAAATTCTAAAGGGGTTCTGGGTTTGCTGATAACATACAACATGTTTCACAATGTTTTACAACAGGGCGTAGATTCTGGTCAACAGTTTCTGGTAATCTTTAATCTTATATCCTATATATCTTAACTGTCTGAGCACTATCTTGCTCAATTTACCCTTTTACTCTCTGTTTGGTCTGTTTCCTGGAACAGCTTTAAGGGCTTTGTTCCCATCACTGGGAGGGAGACCTTAGGGAGTTGAGATAAAACAGACAGCTTAAAAAATATTTATTCTTTTATTCCACCATTTTCTAATCATGAAAATTCTAATCATTAAATTCTAATCATGGAACTTCTGTCTCTATATACTCTTCTCCAAAGCTATTCCTTGACAGAGGGACTGGTATTGTTGCCTGAGCATTAGTACCTGTACAGCACTTACTCTCTCCCTGATGAAGGTGACTAGGCGATTTAGGATGCAGGGCCCAAAAGTGAGGAGTAGAAGCAGTATAACAAGGGGACCCATCAGGGTGGACATGAGGGTTGGGACTACTTATTGGCGGGAGGTGCATCAACAGGAGCAGGAAAACAGCAGATGCGGAGCTTGAGGGGCTTGTCCAATTTTTCCACTATCCACATTGGGTCTGGTGGTGGTGCAGGCTTGACATGTGAAGCATGAATTCAGGTGGTGATGCCATTGACTTTTACTGCAGTTGGAGTAGTGAGCAGCACTATGTATGGCCTTTTCACCTTGGTTCCAGACTGGCCACACGGTGGCGCCGGATGTACACTGAGTCTCCGACCTGGAACTGATGAGGTACTTGCAGATCTCGAAGGCTTGTAGGCCTCGGCCAACTGATTCCACACCTCCCTCTGCACAGTCTCAAGGGCTTTTAGTCTGGTGTACAGAGATTGAGAGGGGTAAGATTCTGGGGAAGGAAGGTGTTGTATGGTAATGAGTGGGGGGTGAGTCCCATAAAGGATTTTGAAAGGAGTTAGCTTGAGGGAGCCAGGGGTATTGTGCACCTGAAACAAAGCAAAGGGAAGGAGGACTGTCCAGTCTGTTATGCCAGTCTCTAAGGATAATTTAATCATGACCTCTTTTAAAGTTCTATTCATTCTTTCTACCTGCCCTGAGCTTTGGGGCCTATAAGCACAATGTAATTTCCAATTAAGCCCCAGGATTTTGGCCAGTCCCTGACTTACCTGGGCAACAAATGCAGGGCCGTTGTCTGACCCAATTACCTTGGGAACCCCAAACCTCGGGAAGATGTCTTCTAGTATTGTTTTGGCCACCACCTGAACAGTCTCCTTCTTGGTAGGAAAGGCTTCAACCCATCCTGAAAATGTATGTGTGAATACTAATAAGTATCTGTATCCATATCTGGCTGGTTTTACCTCAGTAAAGTCCACTTCCCAGTAACTACCAGGATGGTCTCCTCGGAGCCGTTTGCCATGAGGTAGCTGGCTGGGCCGGGCATTCACCATGTGGCAAGACTTGCATTCTTTTACAGTTGTATCTGCAAGCTCCCTGAGCTTCATGATGTAATACGGTGAAGAGTGGACAAGAGTTTTTCAATGTTTTCGGCCCAGATGAGTTAACTTGTGAAGGTGTCTGAGAAAAATGATCCCCTGTTTTTCAGGGAGAATTCTTTTTCCTTCTGAGGTTTCCCGGATCCCCTCTGGAGTCTCCAGGCAAAATCCTAATCTGTCCATTTCCTCAAGGTCTAGTTCTGAATATTCAAAGTTCCTAATAGAGGGGTATACCGCATCCTCAGGGTGAGACATCAGTTTTTCCCCCTGACAAGGATAGGACATTAAGTTTCACACCTGGCGGGGTGAGCAAGGAACGGGTATCTGAGTCACTGTTTGTTTTCTGGCCTCCGTTAGCCATCTCTGCCCCCCTTTGAGGGTGTACCCCAGGTACGTTACCTCCTTTTGGCAGATCTGGGCCTTCTTGGCAGAGGCCCAGTATGCTAAGCAGGCAAGTTCTTCTAACAGTAGTCCCGTGCCCCGTTGGCATTCCTCCTCTGTGGCCCCGGCCAGTAGTAAGTCATCTACATACTGCAGAAGTGTTACCTGGGGATGGCTGGCATGGAAGTGGGCTAAATCTTGGTGGAGAGCTTCATTGAAGAGGGTCGGGGAATTCTTGAACCCCTGGGGTAATTGGGTCCAAGTCAATTGTCCTATTGTCCCAGATTCCGGGTCCCTCCACTCGAATGCAAAGATGTTTTGGCTGGAAGGGTGTAGTAGCAGGCAGAAGAAAGCGTCCTTTAAGTCCAAGACAGTGTATGATCTGGGGAAGAGAGCTCAGAAAGTTGTGAGGGTTAGGTACAGTGGGGTGGAAGTCCTGTACTCGCTTGTTTACTTCTCTTAAGTCCTGTACCGGGCGATATTCTCCTGTGCCAGGCTTTTTAACAGGTAACAAGGGAGTGTTGCATGGTGACTGACACTTCACTAGAATACATTGCTGAAGGAGGCGCTGGATATGGGGCCTAATTCCTTCCCAGGCCTCTTTAGTCATAGGGTATTGATGTACAGCAACAGGAGTACATGTGGCCTTAAGCTCTATAACTATGGGTGGTCTTTCTGCAGCTAGTCCTGTTCCAGCCATTTCGGCCCACACCCCTGGATACCTGTTCAAAAAGTTATTTATGTGACATATTTTTGCTCCCTGTCTCTCAAAAAGTCTATGTTCATCATCCAGGCACATAGTCAGGACAGTAGTTATTCTCTTGCTTTGGGTCATCTCTGGGCCATCAGGGGTGAAAGTAATCTGAGCTCCCATTTTGGTTAGGAGATCTCTCCCAAGTAGAGGCACAGGGCAAGCTGGGATGACTAGAAATGAGTGGGTTACCCATCCCATTCCTAAGTCTACCATTCTTCAGGTAGTCCATGAGTACTGCTGGTGCCCTGTAGCTCCTATGACCCAGGATTTCTTGTGGGAGATGGGCCCAGTCAGTTCGAGTAGGACCGAGTGTTGAGCCCCAGTATCTACTAAGAACTCAACTGACTTCCCCTCCACCTCTAGTGTTACCCTAGGCTCAGGGAGGGATTTCGAGCCCCGTCCCCGCTAATCTTCTTCTTCTAGGGCTAATGCTTTCTTGGAGGGCCCAGTCTTCTTCTTAGGACACTCTCTAGCCCAGTGACCTCTCTACTTGCAGTAGGCACACTGATCCTTGTCTAATGGAGTGTGGTTGCCCAGGTTGCCTGACCCTATTTTAGCCCTGCCTTGTGTTTGTTCCTGGCCTTTCTCACCTACTACTGTGGCCAAAATCCATGTTAGGTTCTTCTCCTGCTTATGATCCCTTTTGTTTTCTCTTTCCTCTCTCTCCTTTTCTTTCCTTTGCTCCTTCTCTTCCTCAGTTTCCCTCTTATGATACACTTTCTCTTCCTCCTTAACTAAATCCTGTAGTGTATAATCTTGTAACCCTTCTATTCTCTGCAACTTTCTCTTAATATCTATTGCTGACTGCCCTATAAAAGCAATGGCCATGGGAGCCCTTTGCCCCTCAGAGGTAGGGTCAAATGGGGTGTAGCGCTTGAAAGCTTCCATTAAGCACTCGAGAAATACTAATGGGGGTTCCATGGCCCCCTGAATAACCTCTCTTACCTTAGCCAAGTTAGTGGGGCATCTTGCTGCCCCACGGAGGCCGGCCACTAGAGTCTGGTGATAGACAGTCAGTCGCTCCCTACCTTCTGCCATGTTGAAATCCCAGTCAGGCCTGGAGAGGGGGAAGGCAGTCTCAATGATGTTGGGGAGCTCGGTGGGTCGTACATCTGTTTCTGGTACATTCTTCCTTGCCTCCAATAAAATCCTCTCCCTCTCCTCAGTAGTGAAAAGGGTCTGCAGTAGCTGCTGGCAATCATCCCATGTGGGATGATGAGAGAACATTAAAGACTCCAGCAGCACGATTAAGCACTGGTGGTCCTCTGAAAAGGGAGGATGATTAGTTTTTCAGTTATACAAGTCTGTGGAGGAAAAAGGCCAGTACTGGAGGGGCTGACGAGAAGCCAGTCCATCATCCGTTGCCACCAGCAGGGGCCCATAAGCCCTTAGGGGAAGGGCAATGATGGTGTCAGGAATTATCCCACGGCTGCTCCTGGTACCCCGTGCATGCCATGTGGTTCCCTGCGTGGGCCCCAGCAGAGACTCATTAGGGGGAGCAGAGGGGGTGACTGCAGGGGCCGGCCATTCTTCTGGCTCTTCCTGACCCCCTACGGGGACCGAGGAGGGAGGGTATGGGGGAGGTGATTCAAGGAGAAGTTGGTCAGCCTGGGTTTCGGGATAAATCTTCTTGGAGGGGTCTGAGTGACTGGATTTCCCCCCAGAACTGGGAGATTGGGTGGCTAGGATTTGTGCGGCTAGCCGGGGCTTGAGTTTTGCAACCCAAGGTCAAATCCAGGGGGGTGGATTTTGAACCAGATCCTGCCAGACCATGATGTAGGGCTCCTGATTCAGATGGGTTCCAGGTTTCTTCTGAAAAACAATCTCTTTAACAGCAAGAATGACAGATAGATTAAAGGTCCCTTCTGCTGGTCATCCTACATTAAAAGCAGGCCATTCTGAGGAGCAGAAGGTCTGCCATGGGCCTTTCTTGATCTCAACTGATAGGTCGCTACCTCTTCCCTTAACTTCAGCCCAATGGTCTAATGTCAGACTAAGAGGGGTTGTCCAGTCTGTCCCATCATCAGTTCTCCATCATTAGAAACACAAACAACAAAAATGCTACAGACACGAGGACCCACTTACTCCACCTTGTCCACTGCAAATATACAAGAGAATCAGATGGGTGCCAAACTCTGATCCAACAATTGAACCCGATCAGCATCCTTACCGTAGGAGACTACCAGGCGTCCCTGGCTCTCCTCCACTCTTGGGGCGTCCCCCAGGGCTGCAACCTGTGGCCTTCCAGGCACGTCTACCAACCACTGATCGGCCACTCTCACGTGTCACCGAAGGGCTGCGAAACTGAAACTGAAAGCATGCTCACAGGACCAGATCAACTATCAAAACACAAGACAAAGACAGACAACCTCGGGGTACCCCTTCTTACCTCCAAGGTTGACTCCGCAGATGTGAGGGGGCCATCAGATCCTGGACGAGCCCCCAAATATAAGACCCCCAAAAAGGAGACCCTAACTCTGTCCCACGGATCGACGGCAACCCCACTCAACTGCAGGAGGCATCAGTTGATGCAAACCGCAAGAGGCTTTTATTCCAGCACACTGGGACCCAACTCGTGACTCACTCAGGAGTCGAGGAGTTGAGTCCCTAGCAGAAAATCTTACAAGTTTATAAAGGCAGAAACCACACATCAGGAGGGGTCACACACGGAAGGGAAAAGGGGAACGAAGCCACCAGGAAATTCCAAAGGGGGTCTGAGTTTGCTGATAACATACAATATGTTTCACAATGTTTTACAACAGGGCATAGATTCTAGTCAACAGTTTTTGGTAATCTTATATCCTATATATCTTAACTGTCTGAGCACTATCTTGCTCAATTTACCCTTTTACTCTCTGTTTGGGGCTGTTTCCTGGAACAACTTTAAGGGCTTTGTTCCCATCACTGGGAGGGAGACCTTAGGGAGTTGAGATAAAACAGACAGCTTAAAAAATGTCCATTCTTTCACTGTCTGTCTCCCAAACCCCTGGGATTGCAGGCATGCACCATGCACCTGGAAGTAATAAGAATTTTTTACTGGCCCATGAGAATATAAAATTTCCTTTGCTTCCTTTAAAGAAGTTAGAGGCAAATTTAAAGCACTCAGAGTATTCCCAGATAAACGGGTATTTTTGATGTTCCTTAACTTTGCTTTTGCATTTCAAATGCTCATGAATGTTTCTCTGTCACAGCCATTCACTTTGTGATTATGTAAAAGAGCAGTAAATACAGTTTGACAAAGAGAGAAGGAGGGGTGGGGACTATTAAAAGGGAAATAACAACATAAACTCTTTTAAAAAGAATATAATCTATGTAAGCATATGTAAATAACTTGTAATTTTTTGTTTAAACATAGGTGGCCCACTCATCTCCTTTTTAAGGAAGAAAATACAAATAGGAATTTACTCTTCAAATAGCAAAATACTAATTCAGTACAAGTATACAAATTGCCAAAGACAAATTTACCATTTAAAAAGTAAATTTTTAATCCACTACTGAAAAAAAACTCATACTTATAAAATTTAGTGAAATTTTCCAAAAATAAAATTATTGCAATAATTTGTGAAAAAGTAAAAATGCAATTTTGGAAAACTGCATGGGTTTTTAAAAACTAAGTTATATCAAAGTATTCTGATAGTAACAAAAATTTCAAAGCTAATCTACAAAGTTCTTTCTTCTTCTAGTAGAAACAATTTACTCAATACAAAAAGAACATCTAATTTTTTTACTTTCAAGTCCCTTAAAATCAGATTACCTAAAATGATATAAGTAAATAAATACCAATTAAAGTACTAAGCACATAATAAATACAGTCATGGTGGCAAGCATATAAAGGGACCCATTTTCAGAGGTGGATTTTAAATTCTTGGGTCTTGTAATTCATTTTAAGTTTTTAAAAATTATTAAGAACCCCCAAGTATTTTTACTTATATAGATTACTGCTGATATTTGCCATAAAATATGAGAAAAATTAAAACATTTAGTTATACATTAAAAACAACTCTCATGTTAGCATGAATAACATTTCTATAATTATTTTTTCCAAAAATATTAGATAAGAATGGTCTTTTTTTAATATTTCAATAAATTGTTTAGAGTCTATTTTGATAGAAGACAACTGTATTCTATATTTGCTTTTGCTTTCTATCTGTTGTTATATGTTCCTTACTCCATATCACAACATATCTATATATATCTATATAAAGAAAATCAAATCTCATGAAGTTGAAAAAGAGATACATTTTAATAGTATTTTCTAATTATTGTAAATAGTGTTCTTTGATAAGTTAGAATCAGATTAAGTTCTTTCTACAAGGTTATATGGTAACAGAAATTATATCAATAAACTATTCATACTTTTGTTAAAATTCACTGGTCTATCTTGCACTTTAAATGAATCTTTTACCATGCATGATTTCATAATATGAGGTGCTGGTAACTGGAAAAATATTTATTCTTGAGTTATAGATTAAAATTTTTATGTATATATTCAAATTTTAAAAAGAACTCTATTAGTTAATATCATAACTGATCACATAAGAAAAGATTCTAAGTAGTGGGAAGATATTAAACAAAGTAGCAGATGCAAAAATTCAAAATCTAATTAGTATTTGTAAAGCTGAGTTTTAGTATTGGCAAGGTATACCAGCATTTGATTTCCTTGAAGTGACAAGCTTACTTCATTAATTTTCAAGAAAATCTGCCAAATATCTAAGTCTCAATAACCACAGTTTGTCTGTTGGTTATTTTTTCTAGCAAAAAAAAAAAAAAAAAAAAAAATGAAGTTCCTGGAAAAAGAAAGGGGGCTAGTTCAGCTTGTAGCCAAATAATCCCCCAGTAACTTTTCCTTGAGATAACTGTAGTATTTTTGTGTTCAGTCCATGTGTTTTTATATAATTCCCATTTCATCATACATGTACAACACAAAAATAGTAGTCATTTACTCAAAGATGGAAATTTAATAAAATTAATGCATTTTACTTCTTGGCAAAATATTTTAAGTGTAACTGATACTTTTTGTCTAAGAAAGTTCAGTAGTGAAGAATACCATGAAATACTTTGGTGGCACTGGCTGAACATATAGCAGGAAACAGCAGTTATATTCTTATTGTTTCTTGATCAACAGTTCAAATATTAACACAGGAAAAAAAGCAAATAACATCTAGTGCATATCTGAAAATATATTTTTACCTCTGGGCACTCTCTGAAAGGGTATGAGAAACCTGGGGTCCATGAGGCACACCTGGGAACCCACTCCTTTTAGTACTTGTTGCTAATAACCAAAAAACCACCCATAAAATTCTGTCAAATATTGATCAGTGGGCTCAGAGAAAATTTCCAAATTCACATGAAAGTGATAAGACATTGTGAAAATGGTTGTGCTTTTATACCCCACCACCTGGAGGAATTTATAAATATTTAATCATTCCAAACCAAAAATCTGCTAGCTTTAATTCCCCTTTTTAATGAATGAGAAGGTTCTAAGGTTTCAAGTCTAAATGTAACACCACTCTTCTCTGGCAATAAGTTAACCCATGTAGAATTTGGTATAGAAACAGCTACAAATGCAAGAGTAAAACTTAGTCTTACAGATATCAAGATATATTTGGTATTAACATAAGCTATGGTAAGTAGAAAAGCAACTGATTTAAATAGTAAAAGGAAAAAAAACAAGAAATTATATCATTTTAAGGACAATGCCTATTCCATTTTGAGTTGTTTTCTCAATTTTAGTTCATTGTTCAATTTAAAGCATCTATCATTTTTGTCAACAGTGTCTATGAAAATAAATATTATAAATAAAACAAAATTTTGTTTTCATAGTAATAGTTTTTTTTTATTAGAGAAAGCACCCTAAACACTAAAGCTTATAGTTTGATTTTAAAATTCTATACTCTAAAGCTTATAGTTTGATTATAAAATTCCAGTATGTCACTCAAACACAGGCACTTACTCCTTTAAAAAACAATCTCATCTTGGTCAGTACCTCTAAATATGGCATTGGACTTGGTGGTTTTATGTAAAGTCTCAGGTATCTGAGAAAATGGGACTGCATATCCTGGCAAATTACAAGTCATAAAAATAACTCAATCAACTTTTAACACCTACCTTCTGGATACTTTACTTTCAACAATTTCTACTCAAAATCATCTGTGATTCAAAAAGGGGTAATGCACTCTAGTGCTCTGAAAAAAGCAATTCCTATTAGGTTAATGGTAGAGATTTTTTGTGTATTTTGGTGAAAAGAGAGATGTGGAACACATCTTGATTTTCTGTGGTTACCAAAGAGAACTTTAAGTATTGAAGGCTCAAGTGGTACCTTTGGTTCATTTGTAGATAAAAAATGACATCTGAATACCAAGAATAAGCCAAGGCAGCAGGTAATTAATGGCAGGAATGCCTCTGGTGGTTTTTTGGAGTGGTGTAGTAGGGATTGAACCCAAGATCATTCTACATCAGAGCTATGTCCCCAATTTTTTTGCATTTTAATTCTGAGATAGGGTCTCATTAAATTGCTCACTCTGGCCTCAAATTTGTGATCCTCCAACCTCAGTTTCCCAAGTAGCTGGGTTGTGTGCATGCACTGAATAAATTGTAACCTGTGAAGTCTTCAGATTCCACATATTTATTTAAGTGTTTTGGAAACTGTAAAGCTACTACTTTAATATACTCCTGTTGGGTTGCATTGGGGTTTCAGTGGTGAGCACAAATATCTTTCAATATATTCATGTTAAATTTTACATTTGGGAAACATTAAATGTGGTGTTAACAAACAATATTTTCCAACTATTTAACCTGACTTAAAATACTTCTCAAACCTCTATCATATTATGAAAATTTAAGACTACTTTTTACAAATTAGTGTGAATATAAAAGCAGAAGAAACAGAATATTAAAAACTGAAAAGATCTACAAATAGCCTTGACACCACCTTGCAAAGGAAAATATAAACTATGATGAAAACAATCCTCATGAAATGTATATGGAAATACTTTTAAAGCCTTGTTCTAAAATTCTTAGCAATGTGCTAACCATATGTTCAGACCTCTCTCTCAATAACAGAACCTGGCTTTCTTTTATATTTACCAAATTCACTATTTAAAAATATAAGTTTTAAATTACTAATTTACTATCTACAGAATTATAAATGTCTCAAACATACAACATGGGACAGTCTGTTTTCAAAATAGGTTTCTATAAACTGTTAAACTTTGGACAAATAAAATCTTTAAAAATGTAAAATAGACCACTCAGAACAAAGAAGTCTGTAAGAACACAAGTATGTCAAGTCCTTTTATTTATCTAGTAACTTCTTGGTTTCTTCTGGATCTGAGTATTATAGCTAATTTTTTAGCATTTTTTGAATTCTTAGATGTACTACAAAAATACAATTATCTTACTAGTCCTTCTGACAATACAGGTAGTTACTTCAAACAAAGAAATCACAATACCTACATGTTTCTGATCTTATTTATAACCCTTATTTATAATGCATAACACTGAAAAGTCACTGTTATTTTATAATTTAATACTATTGTAAATATATTAGAGGAGTTCACTTTTAAAGGTAGCCTTTTGCAAAATGTACCCATCATTTGGATTTTTTTTCAGAAAGTAAAGTATAACGGCAGATTTATTCTACACATGTAGGAAAATCAGTTGTAATGTGAAATAAAATATCAAAAATATTTTAGAAGACTTTCAAAATTAAGTCGTTTTACAAAAAGGTATGATTTCACGAAAGTTGTAGTACATTAAACAGAAGTTGAGTAAATAAGCCAAATAGAGAATTCCAGAGATTGGTTATGAGGTTGGTATACTTCACTGTGCAATCTAGCTCATTTTCTTTACACTTTATCATTATACAATAAACATAACTTTACATTGTGCATACTCATGATGTTCCCACAGTCATCCATGTACTATTTTAGGTCTTTACTCTGAAAAAGCACAGCATTTTACTACATGTTAACACATTTTTCAGAATGCATGGCTGATTAACTGAACAGTAATTAATTTTTTAAAGAAAATTGTTTACCAAGAAAAGATACAGAATGCACCACCCAATCTATTTAAATACCAGTAAATGAACAACAATGGCCCTGGGACTGTCAAAAAAGTATAACTTTCTATTACTATAGAAAAATAAAATACTGAGTATTTTTAAATGCTTACCAGACAGATACTCAAGGACCAGAATCAAAAATTTATCTGGGTGAACAATGTCATGTAAGGTTACTATATTTGATGTTTTAAATCCTTTAGGAGTGAAACTGTAAAACAGAAATGAAAGCCAGTTGTTCAGTCTGTGGAAGGCCAGATTTTAGAAATACTTGATGTAAGTTTAACATGTAAACCAACTGTGTATAATATTCTCTTAAGTTAAAAAAAAGCAATTTGCCAAGGGGATGAGTGGTAGAAAAATTGAAGGTATCAGTTCTTCCCTTTTTTATGATTTTGAGTTTGATAGTATAGTACCTAAGGTCATCTCTAATATTACAGCTCAACTTCTTCTGTTTTTTTTTTCTTTAATGTTAACTGTTTGAGCCTCTCAGATTAATTTATATACAGTTCAAGGTAGGCTTTCTTCTGCTATATTGCTAATATGTTGCCTCCAAATTATTTATCTATTTATTTATTTGTTTTGGAACCAAAACAAATTTATCTATTTATTTATTTGTTTGATTGAACCTGAGCCACATCCTTATCCCCTCTGCTTTTTCTTTAGTTTTTGTTTTGAGGCAGTGTCTAGCTAAGTTGCTTAGTTCCTCACTAAGTTGCTGAGTCTGGCTTCAAACCTGCATCCTGTTTTGGACTCCTGAGCCACTGGGATTGAAGGCATTTACCACCATGTCTCAATCAAACCAATTTTGAATAATTCACTTTTTAAGTAAAATGGCATCATGACATATTTATATACAGTTTACTTATTTTTTATATTTAATATATACAGCTAATTTACAGTTACCATTCTTCCCATGTACAAATATATATAATTTTCCTATAAGATATTTATCTGTCAGTACTTTTAATGACTTCATAGTATTTTACTACACATTAATAATACTAATCTCTTTCTACTGAATATATTATTTTTACAAATAATTTTAACACTATAATTATATCTTTCTGTCACTTATTATTTCTATCTGCTTTATTTATTATAATTACTCTTATAGAGCTTTGGTTTTAAAACAGTCTAAATAAATATACCTGCTTTTACAGCTGTACTGGGTGTGCCTTCTTCCTGTTCCAAACAGATCTCTTTTAATGTCACCAAATTCTATGTCAGCTTACTTCTTCCTTTATAAACTGTTGTATATGTACCCTATAAAACATATTTTGGAAGAACAAGTCAAGAGTATCATAAGAGGGTAACAAAGAAGAACAATAAAGAGCCCAAACTGAATATCTAATTTATAAGTATGCTGAATTCCATCTTGCAAAGAAAACTCCACAACGCCCAGTATTAGATTTTCTTATGGCAAAGATAACTTTCAGTTACATACACATATCTTCCATATTTTTATAAAACCAACAGTGTCTCAAAAGTATAAAGCAAGAATTTAATTTACTTTTATGCTTTATTTCAAATTAAGATTTGGATCAATAGTAATAAAATCAAAGGTGCTGTCCCTGTAATGGTATGTAAATACTGAAGGACAATACACTACGCACATTAAATGAAAGAATAATTATACTGTTATATCAAAAAAAAGTTTTGCCCAGGTTTCCAAACTTTTCAAAATCTTTACACATTAATTCTTTTAAAAAGAAAAGAAGCTTCCCTATCAACTGTCTGATATTTTCCCTCCTGCTTTTATTATTTATTACTTCTATCTTTTTTATTTATTACTGTTTATTTATTACTTTTTATTTATTATTTTCTTGCACTTCATTACTGTGGAAGATAAAATGTTTCTAAATTAGTAACATTACAGGTAGTGAGAGGTTCAAGAAAAAAATGCATTTTAAGAATTTCTTACCCTTCAACTAATTTTTTTTTTTATTTCTAAAGTGATTTTTAAGACATTTTAACTCATGCAATTTCCCATGACAGCACAGACATGAGGTTACTAGGAGGCTAAACAAACAGATGCCTGTTGTGTTACCAAGAAAGCAAAATATTTTGTGCTTTAATAAAAGATTTTAAGCCTTTTTGAAATACTCATTTCCTCTCAATCTGATAGGTTGCTTTCAATAATTGAAAGTTTCAATCCTCCTAATTTTGTCACCTTTTCAGAAGAAGATATGATTGTTTGGACAATCATGTTCACAATTTTGTATGGTTGGCAAAACCATACACTTACATGATAAACAAGAAAGTCTTACATTTTTGAAATAAGAATTTACTTACCTTTCTAAACTTTTCCAACTTTATGTAGGTTTTCATTTTCCCAAGTTCAATTTCTGACTGCAAGTAAAACTGAGAATTTGAGTGTTTATTCTTAAAATGTCATCTCTTCCTCAACTTCTAAAACTCTCCCATTCTACAGTGTTTAAGAATAGAAACAGTTGGTTATAGTCCAATTTTTGAACGTTAATCAAGTTTCAAAATATACTTGATATTGGAATATTGAAAGGGTCTTAAGCATCAGTACTCATAATTGAAATAGTCAACCTACCTTACATATGGATTGGATAATGGTCTGCAGTTAATGCCTTGATTTATTTCAAGACCCCAAATTTTAAGCTACCACTGGCATACATTTTAAGATAATAAAGAATTTGTAAAACATTTCTATTTGATTTTCCTTTTAACTAAATCATAAATTAATTTTCTGACCGATCTTTGATTTCCTATGGAGGCTTGAAACCAAAAAGATGCTATTTGTTTCAGGTTCTCCAATCAAAATACAATTAAAAAGAAAACTAATTTACATTCTACTATAGATCAGGAAACATGCAAATACAAAACCAATAATGTAAGTATCATTTTTCCCTTCTTAAAATCTTTAAAAGTGATTTCCCAAATTCTTTCTTTTAAACCTTAAACTCACTGCTTATTTTTTATTGAGTCAATAAATGGGGTATGTGGAATATATCAAAATATGTAACGGAAACCCAATATATCCAATGTATATTTTAAAAGAAAATTTTAAAAAGTAAGGAAACTTAACACCAAAGATTTGAAAAAACAACACAAACAGGAGGAAAAGAAATTGAGAGAACAAAATAAAACAAAAATAGTAAACAGAAGCTAAAAAAAGAATTTTCTTAAAAATGTTTTCTAGAATCCATTTGCAAAGTAGAAGATACAATAATAATCTAAAAAAGATTCACTTCTTGCATAGACGATGCTAATGTCCTTAAATAAAAAACTAGTTAAAGTGTATAATGCATAACTTCAGTTTTCCTAATTATATAAATCATATTAAATTATTAAAATATTGCATTTCACTATAATCCTAAAGAATCAAATATATATTTTTCTGGAGCTGTTAAATAAAATAAAACTAATACTTGGTGATTAGACTTTGCATCACTTACTCTTTTAGACAAAACAATAAACTTTCCAAACTTGAATGGCCAAAAGTAGAAGTCACAAAGAAATTGTTTTTATCCTTTTGTTACACAGAGATACACCAATTAAAATGATGTAGAAAATTGCAGGTCCAACTAAGAAGTGCTTAATTCAATTTTGATAAACTAAAACTCTACTCATAGGTAGTGTATTACTATATGACTGAAGAAGTGCTTATTTTTGTTTTTTTGTTACATTTTTTCTTTATATATGCTTTTCATGAAAAACATTAAATTAGAGAAATACAGTTTTAGAATCATCATATACTACCTACTCAGGTACTCTCTTTTATGTAACTTATTTTTTTTATTTGTTATTCATTTATTTTTTTATTTAGCATTTAATTTTTTACAGACTATATTTTGATTCATTGTACACAAATGGGGTACATCACTTCATTTCTGTGGTTGTACACAATGTAGATTCATACCATTCGTGTAATCATACATGTACATAGGGTAATGATGTCTACTTCATTCCACCATTTTTCATATCCTCCTCCCTCTCATTTTCTTGTACATATTCTAAAGTTCCCCCATTATTCTCTCATTTCCCACCCCACCCCCATTATATATCATTCTCCACTTACCAGGGAAAACATTCAGCCTTTGGGTTTTTGGGCTTGGCTTATTTCACTTAGCATTGTATTCTCCAATTCCATCTATTTATTTGCCATTGCCATAATATTATTCTTCTTTATGGCTGAACACTATTCCATTGTGTATATATACCAGATTTTCTTTATCCATTCATCTGTTGAAGGGCATCTAAGTTGGTTCCACAATCTAGCTATTGTAAACTGAGCTGCTATAAACATTGATGTAGCTGTGTTACTGTAGTTTTCTGATGTCAGCTTCTTTGGGTATAAACCAAGGAGTGGGATAACTGGGTCAAAATGTGAGTCCATTCCACCTTTTCTTAGGATTCTCCGTACTGCTTTCCAGAGAGACTACAACAATTTGCAACTCCACCAGCAATGAAAAAGTGTGCCTTTTTCCCCACATGCACACTAACATCTATTATTGTTTGTGTTCTTGATAAAAGCCATTCTAATTGGAGTAAGATGAAATCTTAGAGTTGTTTTAATTTGCATTTCTCTAATTACTAGAGATGTTGAACACTTTTTCATATATCTATTGTTTGTGTGTCTTCTTCTGTAAATATCTGTCCAGTTCCTTGGTGCATATATTGATAGGGTTCTTTGTATTTTTGGTGTAAAGTTTTATAAGTTCTTTATAAATTTTGGTGATAAGTGCTCTATCTGAAGTGCATGTGGAAAAGAATTTTTTCCACTCTGTAGGCTCTCTCTTCACATTCTTGATTTTATCCTTTGCTGAGAAAAAGCTTTTTAGTTTGAGTCTATCCCATTTATTGATTCTTTCTTTGATTTTTTGTGCTTTGGGAGTCTTATTGAGGAAGTATGATCCTAAGCCAACATGATGAAGATTCAGGCCTATTTTGTCTTCTATAAGGTGCAGGGTCTCTGGTCTAATTCCTATGTCTTTGATCCATTTTGTGTTGAGTTTTGTGCTGGGTGAGAGATAGAGGTTTAATTTCATTTTACTGCATATGGATTTACAGTTTTGCCAGCACCATTTGTTGAACAGGCTACCTTTTCTCCATTGTATGATTTTGGCTCTTATGTTTAGTATGAAGTGACTGTATTTATGTGGTTTTGTCCCTGTGACTTCTATTCTGTACCATTGATCTGCCTCTGTATTTTGGTGTCAATACCATGCTGTTTTTGTTACTCTTGCTCTGTAGTATAGTTTAATGTCTTGTATTGTAATACCTCCTGTTTTGCTTTTTCTATTCAGGATTATTTTGGCAATTCAAGGTCTCTTGTTCTTCCAGATGAAGTTCATGATTGCTTTCTCTATTTCTATGAGGAATGTCATAGGGATTGTAATTGGAATTGCATTGAATCTGTATAGTGCCTTTGGTAGAATGGCCATTTTGACAATGTTATTTCTGCCTATCCAAGAACATGGAAGATCTTTCCATCTTTGAAGATTTTCTTCAATTTCTTTCTTTAATGTTCTGTAGTTTTCATTGTAAAGGTCTTACACCTCTTTTGTTAGATTAATTCCCAAGTATTTTATTTTATTTTTTTGAGGCTACTGTGAATGGAGTGGCTTTCCTAATTTCTCTTTCAGAGGATTCATCACTTATGAATAGAAATGCATTAGATTTATGCATATTGATTTTATATCTGGCTACTTTGCTGAATTCATTTATTACTTCTAGAAGTTTTGTAGTGGAGTTTTTTGGATCTTCCAAATATAGGATCATGCCATCAGCAAATAGTGACAGCTTTAGTTATTCTTTTCCTATTCATATCCCTTTAATTTCTTTGGTCTAATTGCTCTGGCTGGAGTTTCAAGGACAATGTTGAATAAAAGTGTTGAAAGAGGGCATCCCTGCCTTGTTCCAGTTTTTACAGGAAATGCTTTCAGCTTTTCTCCATTAAGAATAATATTGGGTCTGGGCTTAGCATAGATGCCCTTTAAAATGTTGAGGCATGTTCCTACTCTTCTATTTTTTTTTTTTTTTTTAGTGTTTGCAGCATGAAGGGGTGCTCTATTATATCAAAAGCTTTCCCAGCATTGATTGAAATAATCATGTCATTCTGAACCTTAAGTCTATTCATGTGGTGAATTACATTTATTGATTTCCAAAAGTTGAACAAACCTTGCATCCCTGGGATAAACCCCACTTGTTCATTGTGCACTATCTTTTCAATATATTTTTGTATGTGATTTGCCACTATTCTGTTAAGGATTTTGCATCTATGTTGCTCAGGGATATTGGTCTAAAGTTTTATTTCTTTGATTGATGTGTCTTTGTCAGGTTTTGGTATCAGAGTGATACTATCTTCAGAATGAATTTGAAAGGGTTCTCTCCTTTTCTGTTTCCTGAAATACTTTGAGGAGTATTGGTATCAGAACATCTTTAAAGGTCTTATAGAATTCAGCTGAGACTCCGTCTGGTCCTGGGCTTTTCTTGGTTGGTAGGCTTTTGATGACTTTTTCTATTTCAGTGCTTGAAGTTGATGTGTTTAGATTGTCTATGTTTTCTTTATTCAGTTTGTGAGGGTCATATGTCTCTAAAAATTGTCAATGTCTTCGATTTTGTTTCTATTTTGTTGGAGTATAGATTTTCAAAGTAGCTTCTAATTATGTTATGTATTTCAATGGTGTCTCTCATGATCTTTCTTTTTATCTCAAATTCTAGTAATTTAAGTTTTTTCTCTCTTTTTCTTCATTAGTGTGGCTAAGGGTCTATCAATTTTGTTTGCTTTTTCAAAGAACCAACTTTTTTTGTCAATTTTTTAAATGGTTTCTCTTGTCTCAATTTCATTGATTTTGGCTCTGATTTTAATTATTTCTGTCTTCTACTATTTTGGGTGTTGATCTCTTTTTCTTTTTCTAAGGCTTTGAAGTGTAATGTTAGGTCATTTATTTGTTGGCTTTTTATTTTGTTAATGTATGATCTCAATGCAATGAACTTTTCTCTCAGTACTGCTTTCATAGTGTCCCAGAGATTTTGATATATTGTGTCACTGTTCTCATTTATTTCTAAGATTTTTTTTTCATTTCTTCCCTGATGTCTTCTGTTATCACTACATCATTTAGTAGCATATTATTTAGTCTCCAGGTATATGAGTATTTTTTTTTGTTATTTTATCATTTATTCCTAATTCATTCCTATTTAATCATTGCATTCCATTATGGTCTGATAGGATACAGGATAGAATCTCTATTTTTTTTTTGTATTTACTAATGGCTTTTTCATGGCATAGCATATGGTCTATTTTGGAGAGGGATCCATGAGCTGCTGAGAAGAAAGTATATTCGCTCAATGATGGATGAAATACTCCGTAAATATCCATTAAGTCAATATCATTGATTTTATTATTTAGTTCTATAGTTTCTTTGTTCAGTTTTTGTTTGGAGGATCTATCCAGTGGTGAGAGTGGTGTGTTAAAGTACCTCATTATGAATTCATTTTGGTCTATTCGATTCTTAAAATCGAGAAGGGTTTGTTTGATATACATAGATGCTCCATTGTTAGGGGCATAGATATTTGAAATCGCTGTATCTTGCTGTTTTATGCTTCACTTAAGCAGTGTAAAATGTCCTTCTTTATCCCTTCTGAATAACTTAGGTTCGAAGTCTACTTTATCTGATATGATGATGGAGACCCCTGCTTTTTTACTGGGTCCATGTGCATGGTATATTTTTCCCCATCCTTTCACCTTTAGTTTTTGGATGTCTTTTTCTATGAGATGAGTCTCTTGAAGACAGCATATTGTTGGGCATTTTTTTAAAATTCAATCTGCTTGCCTATGTCTTTTTATTATTGAATTTAGGCCATTGACATTCAAGGTTATTATTGAGATGTGGTGTATTCTTGCTATTTTGGGTTATTTTTGTTTTTTTACTTGTCCTTTGATTGGCTTTTCCTTTAGGGTCGTTCCTCCCTTTGCTGACTTGTATTGCTATTTTTCACTTTCTCTGCATGAAACATTTTGCTGAGAATGTTCTGTGGGGTAGGCTTTCTATTTATAAATTCTTTTAACTTTTGTTTATCATGGAAAAATTTTATTTCATTGTCAAATCTGAAGGTTAGTTTTACTGGGTATAGTATTCTTGGTTAGCATCCATGTTCTTTCAGAGCTTGAAATATATTTTTCCAGGGCCTTCCTGCTTTTAGAACCTGGGCTGAGAAATCTGCTGATATCCTTATTGGTTCCCCTTATATGTAATCTGATGCTTTTCTTTTGCAGCCTTTAAAATCCTATCCTTATTTTGAATGTGAGGTATTTTTATTTTACTGTGTCTTGGTGTGGATCTGTTGTAGTTCTGTGCACCTGGTGTTCTGTTAGCCTCTTGTATTTGATTTTCCATTTCATTTTGCAGGTTTGGAAAATTTTCTGACATTATTTCATTGAACAGGTTGTTCATGCCTTTGATATGTTTGTCTGTGCCTTCCTCAATCCCAATAATTCTTAAATTCAGTCTTTTCATGATATCCCATAATTCTTGGAGATTCCATTCATGAGTTCTTAACATCTTCTCACTTTGTTCAACTTTATTTTTAAGATTGAATATTTTGCCTTTATTGTCTGGAATTCTGTCTTCTGTGAGGTCTACTCTGTTGGTGATGCTTTCTTTTGGGTTTTTAATTTGGTTTATTGTTTCTTTCATTTCAAGTAATTCTGGTTTTTTTGTTTTTGTTTTTTTTTTTTTCCAGAATCTCTATTTCTTTATTGAAGCGTTCTTTTCTTCTTGCATTTGCTTTTTTAACTGTCTACTGGAATGGTCATGCATTGCCTTCCTTTGCTCTCTTATCTCACAATTTTGCTTCACAATCATGCAAATTATAAACTCTTTTTCTGTCATTTCTACTGCCATACTGTCATTGGAGTCTATAACAATAGCATCTTGGTTTGTTAGGGACATTTTCTTCATTGTTTTTTTCATATTGTTTCTGTACATTCCCCTCTAGCAGTGAAAATCAGAGAGACTGAAGTTTGCCCCCTGCAGGCATATTATGACCCTGCAGTTTTCCACTATCTCTCTTTTGAAGGGGCGAGCAATACCAATAACACCCAATACAAAATAAATGTAACCCTGAACCAGATTGCTCCTATAAAGACTTTAGCATTTTTATAATAAACAGGATCAGTTCAATTACTGTTTACAATATTTCTATTTGTGAACAAGAGGATGGGGGAAAGGGAGTAGGATATAAATGAGTAAATAGAGGTACCTCTCAAAGGGACTCCGTCTCCTGTAGATGTCTCTGGAAGGGAGCCACCCTTCCAATGATGATGTCCACACCCTCAAGAATAATTCAAAATGCCTGCAACAGTCTGGATGGAAGCTGGAGTGTTGGGGGCTATGCCATACGGACTATGCCAAGATGGCACCTGGCAGCCAGCCAGAAGTTGTTTTGATCACATCGGCAGTGAGGAAGTCGGTTAACATAAGCACACCCAGGTGTTTTATCATTGCCCGTATTCAAGTAAGTCCACGCATACAATGCGTGCACATGTGTTCCCAAGTACTGCTGCTGGTGCCTGCTCGTTTTGACCTTGACCATGATTGGAGAGCTGGTTCCTTGCCTGATTTTCGCTTAACTAGCATTGGCCCTAGCCTTCACCTCTTGGAGGGTATATAAGCTGGCTCTCCTTGAGTGCCAGTGTTTCCGGGTTTCTGAATCACCAATAAACCATTTTGAATTCAAGAGTCTCGCTACTCATTTGTCTCCTGTGCCAAATTGACTTTACTGGACGGTGTCAAATGGTGGCTAGTATGGGGAACTCTGCATTTGTCTCCCCTCCTGAGAACCCAAATGGTAAGTAGCGAGGTAAGCTGCAGCCCCTGTCTCCAAGGCAGTTAGGTGCTCAGTATAGCTGACCAGGTAGTAAAGTGCAAAAATGCATGTGTTTTGTGTTGCTTGTGTGTTTGTCAAATTCAAGTGTATTGCTACCCGATGCTCTACCCAAACGGTAAGTAGCGAGGTAAGCTGTAACCCCTGTCTCTAAGGCAGTTAGGTGCTCAGGTAAGCTGTAGCCCCTGTCTCTAAGGCAGTTAGCTGCTAAGGATAGCTGGCCAGGTAGTGAAAAACAAAAATAAATGGGATAGTGAATGAGCTCCAGAGTGCATGTATTTTGTGTTGTTTGTGTGTTTTTACTACTGTTAGTGTGGTCTTCATTCATCCTGTATCAAACTTATTTAGTAGTAAAAGATGGGTTTGGAAATATCACAAAATCAATCTGAAAGGATAATTCAAAAAGGAGGCATAAAAAGTATATTGCAAGAAGGAGAAGAAGTGCTAGAAGAGATTGAGGAGGAGGTTAGCTGGAGTGGCCAAGAAAAGGAAGGAGGTTCTGAGGAGGAAGGAGATACTAGGGAGGAGCTAGAGAATAAGCAATTTAACATTGAAAATTTGCTAAAGGGCAGGAAAGACCATGAGATAATTACCTCCTCAGCTCCCCCTTATGATAAAAGGTGGGAAGACCCGACATTTTGTAAGCACTCTTGTCGGCCATGTTGTAGTGGAGTCCCCAGTGATAAACAGACCAGAGATTGCTGGGACCCTGTGGAAGGCCCATGAAGACTGTACTGCCCAGTCTTGGCAGACAATCAGGGGCAGTGATTTCATCAGGTCCTAGAATTTAAAACAGTAAAAAATCTTAAAGAGGCAGTCACTGCTTATGGGCCCCAAGCTCCATTTACCCTGACTATGGTGAAATCTATCGCAACACTTAATCTGACTCCTAGTGATTGGGCGAGTGTGTGTCGAGTAGTTTTGCATAGTGGACAATATCGAATGTGGAAAGTAACCAATCAAGAGCTCTGTGTAGAGATGGCTCACAGAAATGCAGCCACGGGTTTCTATCAACGAAACCTAGATATGTTACTGGGACAAGGACTATATGCTGAACAACAGCAACAAATTATGTATGATCCAGTGGTCTATCTTCAGATAGCTACCGCTGGTATTAGAGCTTGGAAAACATTACAAGGTCATGGGGACTTGCTAGGGCAATTATCCAAAGTTATAAATGGCTCAAATGAACCATATGCAGAGTTTGTAGACCGTCTGTTACAAACAGCAGTCAGAGTTTTGGGGGACTCAGAACAAGCAATGCCTTTAATAAAACAGTTAGCATATGAACAAGCTAATAAATGGTGCAGGGAAGCAATTAGGCCATGGAAAAATAAGGATCTCAATACCTATTTAAAAATATGCAGAGATATTAAAGAGTCAGCTATACAGGGTCAAGTACTAGCAGCTGCTGTCACCCAAGGATTAGCTCAGGCTATAGGGGCTAAACCCAAAAGCTGTTTTTCATGTGGACAGCCAGGACATTTTAAAAGGAACTGTCCAAACCCAAGTCATAGTACATATAAAAAAATGCCTGGAGTATGTCCAAAATGTAAAAAAGGAAAACATTGGGCAAGTGAATATAAACTTGTAACTGACATTGAAGGAAAACCACTCCCAAAAAACAAGATGAGAGGCCCTCGGGCTCGGGTCCCACAAATATTTGGAGCCCTGAAGGAAGGACAGTCAGTGACAGATCACATCAGAGTGATTCCTTGAGCCCATTGTCCATTGATTCCCTCATTGGGCATACAGCAGGAGGCATGGGATTGGATCTCTGTGCCACTGTCAGAGTAGTGCTGACTCCAGAAATGGGGGTTCAATTAATACCTACGGGTATCTATGGATCTCTTAAAATGGAAAAAATAGGTTTACTATTAGGGCACAGTTCTGCTGCCCTAAGAGGACTCCATATAACACTGGGAGTAATTGATCCAGATTTTGAGGGAGAGATAAAAATAATGGTCAGTTCCCCAAAAGGTATTTCTGTTATAAACCAGGGGGATAAAATAGCACAAATACTGGTGATACCCAGTGAACATGACAAATATTTAGCAAAAAAGAATAAAAGAAATAAATCAGCATTTGGATCTACAGGGGAACCTATGACCATGCTTGCCTTAGATCTAAACAGTCACCCCATGTATACTATAAGAATAAATGACAAGGAATTTAATGGTTTATTAGACACTGGAGCTGATTTTAGTATCGTAACATTAAACCAAATAGCCAAAAGGTTGGCCTCTTCCAAAGGCTGACCAGACCTTACGAGGTTTGGGGGTTGCCTCAAACCCACCCCGGAGTGCACAGTTATTGAAATGGACAGATACAGAAGGAAATCACGGTACTTTCCAACCCTATGTCTTAAGAGATTTGCCCATTAATTTATGGGGGAGAGACATATTAAGACAATTACAGATCAAGTTGGCTAATGAACATACACATATTAACCCAATAGCTTGTAATATCATGGTGAACCAGGGATTCATACCTGGAAAAGAACTGGGAGCACATTCACAGGGAATAACTGAACCCATCCAAGCTATGAGGAGAAGTTATAAAGAAGGACTGGGATTTAAAGGGGGCCATTGAGCCAATAAAAATTACGTGGAAATCACAAAAGGCTGGATACCTCAGCAGCCTCAATATTCAGAAGTTACAAGCAGCCAGAGAGTTACTAAGACAACAACTGCCCCTAGGCCATCTACAGCCTTCTGCGTTTCCTTTCAACACACCTATCTTTATAATTAAAAAGAAATCAGGATCCTCCTAAGAACAGATTATCCATAGCCCTTTTTACCTTAAATTTTTTAAATTTGGATAAATCAGGAAAATCAGCAGCAGATCGACATGCTGAAGTTGACACTGACATAAAGCCATAAGCTTTATGGAAAGATGTTGTAACAGGAGAATGGAAAGGACCTTCCCTGGTCTTGATTTGGGGAAGAGGGCATGTGTGTGCATTTCTACAGGAAGAAAAAATGCCAATTTGAATTCCAGAGAGGCTAGTCCGAGCAGTTGAGATGGTTTATTGAGATGTAGCCAGCCCTCTGAGTATCCTGCCACTACTGAAGATGGTGGTGAGTTTCATCCAGGGTGAACAGTTCTGGAAAATAGTCAGGGTATTGCCTTGACTGGTTTCAGTCTCTCAAGGTGGTGCAGCAGTTCTTTCCCACTAGTGAATCTACTGGGCAAGCTACCCTTAGGTACACACCACCATTGGACTCAGAGTTTCCCCTGAATTTATCGTTAGAGAATGCATTATGCCTCACCTTTGGCAGTGACACACCTTGTGTGCAGTTGATTGATTGTACTTTGGCAGATATTACTTTAGATGGGGAAAACAACTCCAATACAAATGTCACCAGTTACATGCCCAAAACTACTAGTAATAAGATTGATTTTTACATCCATTGGTATGGCCATCGCCAGTCCTTCAGAAGCCTATTGCTTGGCCTCCTTTATGGGAAGCTTGTCAGCACCTAGGACCTGATAAAAACGTCTCAGTAATCTGGCTTTTGGACCTTAGTATTTACCTAATCAAATATATATCACATCTCAAAGCACAGAAGATTTTATAGAAAATTTTGAGTGTAAAGGTAATTTCAACCCCTTATCCATTTGGTCCTTATGTGGGCCTGAGGCATGTAT
The DNA here is from genome assembly GCF_902686455.1 of Sciurus vulgaris. Classification (NCBI taxonomy): domain Eukaryota; kingdom Metazoa; phylum Chordata; class Mammalia; order Rodentia; family Sciuridae; genus Sciurus; species Sciurus vulgaris. The sequence continues at coordinate 1,002,086 of NW_027632956.1, read as the reverse complement.
GGATATAAGCCCCCTGGCTTTTGTAAAAGGAGGGTCTATAAGTAAAGAAAAGTGCACTGATCAAAAGGTTAATGGAGTTAATACTGAAATATGTAGAGAGAGTGAAACAATTGATTTTCATGTACCCCTGTGTGTCTAGCTCTCCCTTTCCTTTTTGTGACTTCTAAGGAGAACTTCTCTAGACAGTTATTTTCACAGATCACACAACAATGGACAGATAGATTCGATGAGCTGGTAGCAAGGCTTTGACAGCAAATCCTCACCATAAATGCCACTAATGTGGAAGTCAAACTGGGAGAACTTATCACAGGAGGATTAGATAAACTAACACAACTTGGCACCAAATTTGGGGGACTCTTAAGTCCCAAACTAATAAGCTTGGGTGTGCTTGTGTTAATTCTATTCTACATTTACAAACGCTTCAAAGTCAGTCAACATACTCATAATGTGATCATAAAATAGGCCCTGGCCGCCCTTGAAGCGGGAAAATCTCCCAGTATATGGCTTAGTATGCTGGATCAGTAGTCAAAGATGGGTAACCATGGGAAAACACTGAACCAACCTAAGACAGAGGGCCAACCCAACTTTGGTATCCTTTGATGATGGGTAAGGACAGGATGTTGATTCCCGGAACCTAAGAGAGACATGATCCCTGCCAGCTTCATTTTCATTTCATATAAGGAAGGGGGAGATGTTGGGGGCTATGCCATATGGACTATGCCAAGATGGCACCTGGCAGCCAGCCAAAGTTGTTTTGATCACATCGGCAGTGAGGAAGTCGGTTAACATAAGCACACCCAGGTGTTTTATCATTGGCCGTATTCAATTAAGTCCACGCACACAATGTGTGCATATGTGTTTCCAAGTGCTCCTGCTTGTGCCTGCTGGTTTTGACATTTACTGTGATTGGACAGCTAGTTCCTAGCCTGATCTTCACTTAACTAGAATTGGCCCTACCCTTCACCTCCTGGAGGGTATATGAGCTGGCTCTCCTTGAGCGCCGGCATTCCCAGGTTTCTGAATCACCAATAAACCATTTCAAATTCAAGTGTCTCGCTACTCATTTGTCTCCCATGCCAAATTGACTCTGCTGGACAGCGTCACTGGGGATCCCCAGTGAGGGTCCACAAAGTCAGGACAGAAGCAGGGCAGTGTCCCTCAGCAGTAGGGGGGCAGGTGGGTTGGTAGGTTTAGCTTGCAGTCACTGACATTGGTGTGGGGAGCAGGCTCAGCAACCACATCTGCCTCAGTGTGGGGGACGGGCTCAGCACCACCCAACCTCAGTGTGGGGAAGGCAGATCAGCAACATCCAAACTCAGTGTGGGGGAGGCGGGCTCAGTGATGTCCTTATGTTACTTATTATTTAATAAGTTCTTGCTTTCTACTACCAATAGCTATGCAGAATATTGAAGCTACAATAAGATACAACTATAAGATACACTACAATAAGATACACTATAAGATACAACACTTTTTTCAGAAATTAAAAAAGATTTTTTACTTCACTATGGATAATGAGGCCAACAGCCCACTCTCTGGTACATGACAGTCTGCTTCCAATAATTTTGCACTTTATATAAAAAGTGAGGTTTAGAAGGTTAACAAAAGTATGATAAAATGATATTATTTTCTTATACCTATATGTGGAATTCAAATGTTTAAATTTACAAACATGGAACTACTGCTTAAAATTCAACTTGAATTTTAAGTTTTGAGTCATCTTTTTCTGAAAGTAACACTACTTTGAAAACAAACATAAGCCAATATGAACAAAATGATGAGTATCCATGAAAAAGATATATAAAGTCATTGTCTATAACAAAGAGAGCACATAAGAAGACATGACTGACCTAGAATCCTTTTATTCTTACTAGTAGGGAAATTTTCTTACTCATGTGTGTATGTTAAGTGAATATGAGAAAGTCCTTAACATGAAGTACACACTGGTCTATTGGTGATCATGACAAAAACAATGAAATTTGCTTTAAAGATTATGCAAGTGAAAAAAAAATAGATCAAATCAGTGTAGTGACTATAAATTAATCATTTTAAAGGTGAAAAGTTACTATATAGTGTAAGCAATGACTTGTAAAGGATACATGAAAAATTTAAGACTCCAAGAACCACTCTTCAGAGAATAAAATTTAATGACATTAGAATATGGTAAAAATTGTTTTTTTTTTTTTAAAGGGTAACAGGTTGGCAACAATTAACTGTGCATTTCAGCTAGTGTAGGGGATTGTGAATGTTCCCAACACAAAGAAATAATGAAATTTAAGGTGATAGATATGCCAGTTACTCTCATATATTCAGCATGCATATATACATGTATTGAAATGTCATTATACCAAATAAAAATATAAAATTATGTGCCAATTAAAAATAAAATTTTATATGAATAAGAACATAATTATCACACTGTAATTATGAATAATCAGTCTCTAATATGAACAGCACCACTGAATTCCACCCATGCAAGAAAGTGGAAAATTCAAACAAAAGGCCATTACTTTAGTAAACTCTCAGATCCTAATGCAAAGAGTAAAGCACACTGCAATACCCATTTTAATAATTTCCAACTTAAGGATGTAATGATAACACCTGAGTAGTAATTACTCTAATTAATGTTTTTTTAATGAAATTTTTAGAAAAATTAACTTGCATTTGTATCTGTTGAACACAAGATTAAAAATAGATATAATCAATAGCTTATTTACATTCTCTCCAGTGGAAATTATGCAGAGGACAGAAGACAAAACTAATTTCCTTAACATTTATCAAGCACAATGTTAGGTGCTGAGCACACAGTGAAGAAGACAAACATGTTCCCCGCTCTTGCGAGTTCAAAATCTAGAATGAGTTGCACATTATTTTGAATATTTTGAAGCTTTAAGAGTTGCATAAAAGTAGAAAAAAAATGCTAAAAATAACAATGAACTTTACATTTTAATATAACATAAAAACTTACTTAATTCTACTTTCCAGACAAAAGATGATCATTTTGATGCTATTTCATTGTTATAAGAAAATATTTCACTTTTTGACAGCCCAAGCAAGTTCCTATTAAGATAACTCTTACAGCAAAAGCACATGAACACTAAAAATATACATACATAAGATATACTAAAACTTCTAATCGATGTTCCTATTTTTCAGTATACTTTGTAAGCAGTAGAAAGGGCAAAAAGACTTCTAGGTGGATTTGTTTCTAGCAACACAATTTATGATTCACAGTCATCAAACTGTATTAAGCTGGAGATGCATTTCCAATTTAGCTTTAGAACAAGTGAAGAATATGTTGAGGTTCTACAGGTGCCATGTTAAAGGTGAGTATGTATTGAAAAACACTGTGGACAGCAGGAGATTACTTCAAACACTCATTTCCCTCCCTGTGAGAATTAGTGAATTGCTCTATTTGACAGAAATGGGTTTTGTTCCTTGACATGTGAGAACAGAAAAGAGACTGAAAACCTCAATTCTACTGGCCATTTTTTTTTCAAAAATTTTCAGCATAGGAATGAGGAATTCACACACTAGGAAGAAATAAGCACTTCTAATGTACCTAATATCTAATTTTAATATAATGACAGAAGTTCATATATAGACTTTCATTCTATTGATGTTAAAAGTCTCAAAAAACCTCTACTGGGTATGCTATTGTTGGAAATGCAACAAAACTCTGATGAATTCTGACTATCAGCATATAAGATTTCCCATTAGTTTAATATTTAATTGTGTTAAGATAATACTTCATTTATTATCAATCATATGTAAGTATTGCATAGCATTTCCCAATCCAGTAACCAGTATCTTTAATATGAGATATGATTACTAAATATAACATGTATCCTGGAAGAGATTCTGGGACAAAAGTAGTTGGTAGTAAAAAACTAGAGAAATTTGAATAAAATGTAGAGTTTAGTAAATAGTAGTGTACCAATATTGGTTCTTTAGTAGTACAAAATGTATGAATGCAACATTCTATTAATAATTGGAAAAAACTGAGTATATGGTAAAATCACTGTATTTGCTTTGTAATTTCTCTGTTAATCTAAAATAAAACCAGTTTAAGTAGAAAGTCAATGAGAAGGATGAAGTTTTAAAAGGGAGACTGAATATAAAAGTGTTATAGGCATAACAGATATTCCAATAAACCTGAGCAGATGAGAACAAAAGGACAACATGATTGAAAAGAGGAGAGTAAGGGTAGACAAATTTTCATGATTGTTATTCAGAAAATGGAGGAGTTTCAGGTTTACAGCATTTGTTCTCTTATTTTGAAGAAATCAGCTCCTTGCTTTGAGTAAGACAGTGAAATATGCAAAACTGAGGGTCTGCTTGTGGTAGATGACCATGGATTTATAGATTCCCATCAGCCTTCCTTGTCACTCCCTCAAGCAAAAATGAATTCTAGGATTCATTTTCTTAATTCCCATCTAAGATGAAGGGCATGTTATCCATGGAAACTTGAACTCTTAATACATGTGAAGAATATTTGTTTTTACCCAACTGCTTTCCATCCATTGCTAACCACACCCTTGTTCTTCAAACGTAAAGTCTAAGATTCAGATTGATATATTGAATAGACCTCACTAAGGAAAAAAATCTAATTTTAGATACATAATTAATACAGCATCTAGGTAAACTTGAATTCTAAGCGTTGTGAGAAATAGTTTTCTTTTCCCACCCATTTTCCACTATCCCATTCATTTGCCTACTTCCCACTTTCAAATATAAACACAAGATAAAGATTTTTCATTTTGAAGAAAAATTTTTGAATATATATTAAAAGCAATCTGCTTAGTAATGTAAATGATAACAAAAGGGATGCATGGGTAGAAACCAAAATGTAGCTGGCATGATTCATCTGAAACTTGTAAGTCATTTCAAAATAAGAAATCATGGGAAATTGATAGCAACAGAAATCAATAATAAAAACCCTAATTACTAAGCATTCATAATAGGATTTCTTGTAGACTGCAGGAGACAACTCTTTTAAATGACAGTTTTGAGAACTGCATGGTAAGGGTTAGGGATGGAGCTCATTGGTAGAGCACTTACTTAGTATGCTGGAGACCCTGGGTTTGATAATACCCCCAAAAGCTGTCACAAGGTATTAAATCATTCTTTCCCTTCTAATCAGAACAAACATATTTCAGAATTCATCTAAGTACAAATCTCTTAAAAAATTTGGTAGTCGAAGAAAACATTTGAGCAGAAAATCAAGTGACAAAATATATTTTAAAATGTTTTAAGCAGTGATGTGCAAAACTATGATAATCATAGACATGTACCAAAATCAAGTTGGTTACACTTTGTCAATGTGCTCAGAATGTATACAGAATAAAGTAATTACACACTTAAGAATATCTAACCAAAACAGAAACTTTTGTGAATAAAATATTACAGTGATACAATATATTGAATGGAAATAAACAGCTGTGAGAACCTCTGAAGTCATCATCAATGGTTCCTCCCTCAGACACAAAGCTCACAAAGTCTGGTCTATTTTCTTTCAGCATGTGCGCCAGGGTCTGTGTTCTACTTTCTATTTTAATATCATGGCCACACCATAACTAATTTGGAATAAATTCCTAATTCATCTACATGCCTCTTGTCTATCTTTCCCTATAGTTCATTGTCTCTACTTTTGCTGAAGCTATTATTCGAAAGAAAAACGTGATCATGTCATCCCTTGTTTAAACAAACACTTTATTACATGTGAGGTTCAGACTCCTTTCAATGGATATCTCATGCTTTTTATGCTCTGGTTCATCCTATCCTTTCAAATCCTATTTTTAAAATAAATTATTACATATTGACCCTTCTTATCTGTTACAATTTTCCTAACATATCATACTCATTCTTATATCTGCATTTATTGCATGATATTCCCTCTCCTTAGAATGCCCTTCGTTCATAGACTCATTTTCAAATTGACAAATTCCTACCCATCTTTCAAGGAGAATCTCAAGTGCTTCCTTCCCTGAAGATTTATGATTTGCAGGCCACTTAGTTTTTGCCCAATTTATTTATTACACTTTATATATATCCCTAGTAGAGGACTCTAATCATCCAAAAGACATAATATGCAATCACCAAACTTATATCAAAGATCAAAGTGCACCAGGAAAACCTGTCCTTTCAATAACAAGTGCTAGGACAATTGCTACATTTTAGAGGATGTTTAAGACATAAAACTGACAAAGTTCCTTTATGTAGAATGTAAAGAACTCCTATAAATCAGTAAGAAAAAGGTACAAACCAGTAGGAAATAGACAACAAACTTGGGCAATTTATCTACAAAAGAGTATACCTCAATGACATACAAACATATTTAGAAGTCTTCAACTTAGACAATGAAGTGCAAAATAAAATCTCAATGAGACCACTATTTTACCAGAAAAGTTAAAATTGAAAAAAGAAAAAGCAGCCTCAAAAAAGGGCAAGAAGATCAATGAGAGCTATCATACATTGATGTTGGAAGTATAAGTTGGTACAACTACTTTGGAAAACTGATTTCATATTTTCTAGGAAGGCTGAACATATATATATATATATATATATATATATGTGGATATATATGTGGATATATATATATATATATATATATATATATATCCACACACAATATGATCCAATAATTCCACTCATAGGTATAATGTATTACATATGCTAAGCAAAAAAAAAAAAAAAAACATTCACAGTAATTTTTTTAGCACTATCTGATAAGAATAAACAATGAATAGAAACAAAATGACCATCAACAGAATGAAGAAGGTGTAATGCACTAAAGTAATACAATATACTTATACAGTAAAACAGCATGCAACACAACCAAATGAAATATCACTGTACGCAACAATGTAGATAAAACTCACAAACTCACACAGCAAAAGGAACCAACCACAAAAAAATGCATAATGTACACTTCCATACATATCAAGATGCAAAGCATTTATTACATATGTGTGTGTACATACATACCAACTGTATAAATAATATACATTTCCATGTCTATGTAAATTTTTGAAATTATATTTCTATATTAAATTGCACAAAGTTCAGTGATTTAAATAAGAATAATTAGAAAAGAATTTTTTTAAGGAGGTTGCCAATTTTATTAGGTATTCAAATTACCAGTTTTGGTATTGAATTTTGTTCTTATATATTTCTATTGTCATTTTTTGACATTTTTTATTGTACAGAAATTGGATACTTACTGTTTCTTGGTTTGTACACTAAGTAAAGGCATACCAATTGTGTAGTCATACTTTTGCATAGGATAATAGTGTTTGATTCATTCTGTTATTTTTCCTTCCCCCACCTCTCCCACCCATCTTTTCCCTCCATACAGTCCCCCCCTTCCTCCATTCTTGCCCCACTTCCATCCCCCATTATGTGTCATCATCCACTTATCAGTGAGATCATTCATCTTTGGTTTTTTGAAATTGCCTTATCTCACTTAGTTTGATATTTTCCAATCTCATCCATTTGCCTGCAATGCCATAATTTTATTCATTATGGCTGAGTAATATTCCATTATATATATATATATACATATATATATATATATATATATATATATATATATATATAATGATCCCACAGTTTCATTGTCCATTTATCAATTGAGGGGCATCTAGGTTGGTTCCACAATCTGGCCATTGTGAATTGAGCAGTTACGAACATTGATGTGGCTGTATCTCTGTAGTGTGCTGATTTTAAGTCCTTTGGGTATAGGCCAAGGAGTGGGATAGCTGGGTTAAATGGTGAGTCCATTCCAAGTTTTCTAAGGAATCTCCACACTGCTTTCCAGAGTAACTGCACTAATTTGCAACCCCAATAGCAGTGTATCAGTGTTCCTTTTCCCCCACATCCTCACCCACATATGTTGTTGCTTGTATTCTTGATAATTTCCATTCTAATTGGAGTAAGATGGAATCTTAGTGTACTTTTGATTTGCATTTCTCTTATTACTAAAGATGTTGAACATTTTTTCATATATCTGTTGTTTGTTTCTAGATCATCTTCTGTGAAATGTCTGTTCATTTCCTTAGCCCATTTGTTGATTGGGTTATTTGTATTTTAGGTGTAGAAATTTTTGAGTTATTTAAAGATTGTGGAAATTAGTGCTCTATCTGAATTGTGTGTAGGAAAGATTTTCTTCCACTCTTTAGGTTCATTTTTCACATTGCTGATAGTTTCCTTTGCTGAGAGAAAGCTATTTAATTTGATTCTGTCCCTTTTATTGATTCTTGCTTTTATTTCTTGTGCTATAAGAGTCCTATTAAGGAAATCTGATACTAAGCTGACATGTTGTAGATTTGGACCTACATTTTCTACTATAAGATGCAGTGTCTCTGGTCTGATTCCAAGGTCCTTGATCCATTTTGAGTTGAGTTTTGTGCAGGGTTAGAAACAGAGCTTTAGTTTCATTCTGCTGCATATGAATTTCCAGTTTTCCCAGCACTATTTGTTGAAGAGGCTATATTTTCTCCATTGCATATTTGGCACCTTTGTCTAGTACAAGAAAATTGTATTTATTTGGGTTTGTGTCCATGTCATCTATTCTGTACCATTGATCTACCTGTCTATTTTGGTACCAATACCAAGCCATTTTTGTTACTTTTGCTTTGTAGTACAGTTGAAGTTCTGGTATTGCAATAACCCCTGCTTCACACTTCCCGCTAAGGATTGCTTTAGCTATTCCTCATTTCTTAGTCTTCCAGATGAATTTCATGATCACTTGCTCTACTTCTGTAAGTTATGTCAGTGGGATTTTAATTGGAATTTCATTGAATCTCTATAGCACTTTTGGCAGTATGGCCATTTTGACAATATTAATTCTGCCTATCCAAGAACATGGAGATCTTTCCATCTTCTAAGGATTTATTTAATTTCTTTCTTTAGTGTTCCATAGTTCTCATTGTAGAGGTCTTTCACCTCTTTTGTTAGATTGATGCCCAAGGTTTTTTTTTTTTTTTTGTTTTTTTTTTTTGTTTTTTGTTTTTTTTTTTTAGCTATTGTGAGTGGGGTAGTGTTTCCACCTGCAGCAACAATCCCACAGTAATTTATCGGAGGTGGACTGGAACTGAACTACTTCTATGATCTTTATCTGGGCTACTTCCTTGCTTGTTTACTTATTCACTAGTTTATAGAGGAAGAGCTGCTTTGCTTATTTATAGTTTTAAAGAGAGGCATTGAGAGGAAGAAAGACTGCTTAGATGAAGAAAGAATTTGCTTAGAGGAAAAGAGACTTTGCTTAGAGGAAAAGATACTCTGCTTAATTTTAGAGATGCTACACTTTCAGAGAGGCTATGCTTATCAAAGATCTACTGCTCCTTTAAGGTGGGTAGCTTCTTAGAGGTGTGGGGTGTGGCAGGTGGCATGCAGCCTGCATCCTGCAACCTGCAACCTAAAGGTGAGTGCTCAGTCCTCTATTCTGTGATCTTCATTCTGTGATCTGTGACCTGCAGCCCCCACATTCTACGATCTGTGATCTGCAACCCCCACATTCTGCCATCGCCTTCCAGGCAAAGAGAATGTCTTATAGACCCTAATGTAGCCAATCAGCTTAGGATTAAGTAGCATGGTTGAAGCATGTGCCACGGTACCAATCAAGAAAGAATGAGGAATATCTGTTGACCACTAGCACAGAGGAGACCTTAACTAATCAGGCAAAAGTAGATCACGCCGTGTTAACACTAACTATGCACCACCTCTTGGCCCAATACCAGCCACCATCCTACGGCTACCCAAACATGTCTCTGCATATCCCCCTTTTTAGTTTTAAAAAGGTGAAGAAAAGTAACGGATGCATGATAGCTATCACTATATCTGGAACGACTGTGCCTGTCTTAGGCGTCCACATGTCTTACTGACATTCTTACCCATCATCAGATTACCCAGAAGCTTGATATTATTTTCTTGGCTCCTGTCTTAGGTTGATATGTCAGCCACATGAGACTTTCCCATCTTTGACTACCAGCCATCCATTTAAGACAACCAAGCAGTTCCTGCTTCTAAGGCAGCAAGTGCATTTTTACAATGATCTTATCTCTTTGTTGGCATAGGCACATCTTACACATGCAATAAAATGCCAACACAAACAGACACATGAATAAATCTAAGTTTCCTGAAACTGGGGTCATGTGTAGCATTCATTTGTCATAAATGAGTAGGCAAAGAGACTTTAGTACTGATACCAACTTAAGGGTCTGGAAAGTGAGTTACACAGGATGAAAACAAGCAGCTTGCTTTACTGAGGAAAAGATGAAAACCTTCTGAGTGGCCAAGTCAGCTTTATGATTACCCTCATGTAAAGGACCAGGTAAGTTGGTGTAAGCACTAATATGTCCAGCAAACAATGGTTCCCCACACTCCCACAAAAGCTCCTGCACCTGCATAAACAATTTCAATGCTGGAGTATGAGGGGACACAGGTCTAGCCTACTCCAATCTGGGAATTGCCCAAGCGATGCAATCACTATCAGCGAAAAGATCTGTTGCTCCTTAAACTCTACAAGGGCTATAACAGCTGCTTCCATTTCCACCAATTGAGCCAATTTTTGAGATGTAATCTGAATGATAGTATCTTAGTGAGTAACTACTGCAGCAGTACCATTAAAAGAAACATTCAGGGCCTTAGGAATAGGTTGTTTTTTACGGGTAGAAAGGAGTATGATGAGGAACCATCTGATTTCGTGATTTGACATTGTTCCCCTCTAAAGTTCCTTACTTTTATGAGCCCTGTGCTCCATTTTTTAAATGATTTTGTAACATCTTGCCCTCAACATCAGTAACAAATCTGCACTCGTTAGCCCAATGTTTTCTTTTTCTGCACTTTGGGTAAAGACCTGGGACACGAGATGTAACAGATTTTACTGTAGTCATCTCTTGTCTTTTGTTAGGGCATTGTCTCATTTCCGCTGTATATATCTGTGCATACACTCCAGGATCATATTGATTTAGTGTATCTATTGAAGTGTATTGGCCCTCTCCTATTAGCATACCAACATTTCTACCAGTAAACCTTGCTACTGCATTTCTGCAAGCAGTTTCAACAGCTATTTCCTGCCACTGAGCTCTCCAAATCAGATACTGTCCTCCAGATAACACTGCTCTACACAGCTGGTTTCAATCAGTCATAACTGCCTCTTTAAATTTTTTCTAATGGTTGATGGTATCTCTATTTTGGTCCTCAAATATGGGCAGGTTCCACAAATTTTGAAGTTCTTTGTATTAGATTCAGCTCTCTCCTACCTTTTTCCCTTGTTAAGTTTTAACTACTACTCCGTTATTCCTTTTTGGGGTTATTTGTATTCAAGGGCATCGAAGCTCTTAGAAAGTTCCTGAATAGCCTTAGTCAGAGGATCCTCCCATGATGGTGCAGAATGTTGAATAAGATTTGGATCTCCTTGATCTTTTTCTTTTGTTTTTAAGTAATTGCTTTCTAAGTCATTACCACTTAATTCTTCCTCACTTTGGTCTCTTTGTTGAACAATTTCCTTCACCGTCATGTCATTACCTTTTAATATATCTTCTTTAACCTTAATCATTTGGGTCTTTGAAATTTCCAACCCCATTTTTTTCTTACTATCCCTCACCCTTAAACGCTCTGGCCAGAGACTCCGGTGAGGATCTTACTTTCCCTCACCCTATTCCTGCAAGGTTCCTTAGTTTACCCACTGTGCCTATTCCTGGAGTCGAACTTGGAATTTTCCCTCACCCTATACCTGCGAGGTTCCTCAGTTTCCCCACTGTGCTGATTTCCCTTTCTTCATATAGGCCACCATTTTTGCCACCCACAGCAACAATCCCGCTCTTGCTGCCCGCAGCAACAATCCCGTGGTAATTTATTGGAGGTGGACTGGAACTGAACTACTTCTATGATCTTTAACTGGGCTACTTCCTTGCTTGTTTACTTGTTCGCTAGTTTATAGAGGAAGAGTTTCTTTGCTTACTTATAGTTTTAGAGGAAGAAAGGCTTTGAGAGGAAGAAAGACTTTGCTTAGAGGAAGAGAGACTTTACTTAGAGGAAAAGAGACTTTGCTTAGAGGAAAAGACACTTTGCTTAATTTTAGAGATGCTACGCTTTCAGAGAGGCTATACTTATCAAAGGTCTACTGCTTCTTAAAGGTGGGTCACTCTTAGAGGTGCGGGATGGGGCAGGTGGCATGCAGCCTGCAACCTGCAACCTAAAGGTGTGTGCTCAGTCCTCTGTTCTGTGATCTGCGCCCTGCGATCCCCACATTCTACGATCTGTGATCTGCAACCTGTGCATTCTGCCATCTCCTCCTAAGCAAAGAGAATGTCTTATATACCCTAATGCAGCTGATCTGCTCAGGATTAAGTAGCACAATTGGAGCATGCACCACGGTACCAATCAAGAAAGAATGAGGGATATCTGTTGACCACTAGTGCAGAGGAGACATTAACTAATCAGGCAAAAGTACATCACACAATGTTAACACCAACTATGCGCCACCTCTTGGCCCAATACCAGCTGCCATCCTAGGGCTAACTGAACATGTCTCTGCAGGGTAGTTTTCCTAACTTCTATTTCCAAAGATTCATCACATATATATAAAAATGCATTAGATTTATGAGCATTGATCTTATATCCTGCTACTTTACCGAATTCACTTATGAGTTCTAAAATTTTCTGGTGGAATTTCCTGGTTCCTCTAAGTATATAATCATGTCATCAGCAAATAGGGGTAGTTTCAGTTATTCTTTTCCTGTTCGCATCCATTTAATTTCTTTGGTCTGTCTAATTTCTCTGCACTAGAATTTCAAGGACAATATTGAATAGAAGTGGTGAAAGAGGGCATCCCTGCCTTGTCCCAGTTTTTAGGGGGCACGCTTTCAGTTTTTCACCATTTAGAATGATATTGGCCATGAGCTTAGCATAGATAGCCTTTACTATTTTAAGGAATATTTCCACTAACCCTATTTTTAGTAGCGTTTTGAGCATAAAGGAATGCTGTATTTGATCAAATGCTTTTTCTGCATCTATCAAAATAATCAAGTGATTCTTGACCTTAAGTCTGTTGATATGGTTAATTACACTTATAGATTTCCAGATGTTGAACCAAACTTGCATCCCTGGGATAAAATCCACTTGATCGTGGTGCACTATCTTTTAAATATATTTTTGTGTGCGACTTGCTAAAATTTGTTGATTGTTTTTGCGATGATATTCAGTAAGGTTATTGGTCTGAAATTTTCTTTCCTTGATGTGTCTCTGTCTGGTTTAGGTATCAAGGTGATATTGGCTTCATAAAATGAGTTTTGGAGGATTTTCTCCTCTTCTGTTTCATGGAAAACTTTGAGGAGTATTGGAATGAGCTCTTCTCTAAAGGTTTTGTAGAACTCGGCTGAGAACCCATCTGATCCTGAACTTTTCTTTGTTGGTAGGCTTTTGATACATCTTCTATTTCATTACTTGAAATTGTTCTATTTAAATTCTATATCTCCTCCTGATTCAGTTTAGGTAATTCAAATGTCTCTAGAAATGTATTGACATCTTTGAGATTTTCTATTTTGTTGGAGTATAAATTTTCAAAATAGCTTCTGATTATGTTTTGTATTTCATTCATGTCTGTCGTGATATTTCTTTGTTCATCCTGAATTTTAGTAATTTGAGTTGTCTCTCTCCTACTCTTTGTTAGTGTGGCTAACGGTTTATCATTTTTGTTTATTTTTTCAAAAAACCATTTATTTTGTTAACTTTGTCAATTGTTTCTTTTGTTTCAATTTCATTGATTTCATCTCTGATTTTAACTATTTTCTGTCTTCTACTATTTTGGTGTTGCTCTGTTCTTCTTTTTCTAGGGCTTTGAGCTGTAGTGTTATGTAATTTATTCATTGATTTTTTTCTTCTTTTGTTGAATGCACTCCATGAAATAAATTTTCCTCTAAGTACTGCTTTCATAGTGTCCCAGAAATTTCGATATGATGCTTCTTTGTTCTTGTTTACCTCTAAGAATTTTTTTATTTCCCTCCTGATATCTTCTGTTATCCATTCATCATATAATGGCATATTATTAATCTCCAGGTGTTGGAATAGTTTCTGCTTTTTACTCTGTCATTTATTTCTAATTTCAATCCATTATGATCTGATAGAATACATGTTATTAATCCATTAATATCTGATAGAATATACGTTATGATCTGATAGATTATCTCTATCTCTTTGTATTTGCTAATAGTAGCTTTGTGGCATAATACATGGTCTGTTTTAGAGAAGGATCCATGTGCTGCTGAGAAGAAAGTTTATTCACTCTTTGTTGGATGGTATATTCCATAAATGTCCGTGAAGTCTAAATTATTTACTGTGTTATGGAGATCTATGGTTTCTTTTTTCAAGTTTTGTTTGAAGGATCTGTACAGTTTTGAGAGAGGTGTGTTAAAATTACCTAGTATTATTGTGTTGTGGTTTATTTGATTTCTGAAATCAAGAAGTATTTGTTTGATGTATATGGATGAGCCAATGTTTGGGGCATAGATATTTATGATTGTTATGTCTTGCTGATTGATGCTCCCCTTAAACAGTATGAAATATCCTTCTTTATCCCTTCTGACTAACTTTGGCTTGAAGTTCATATTATCTGATGAGGATGGATACCCCAGCTTTTTTGCTTAGTCCATGTGCATGGTGTGTTTTCCCACATCCTTTCACCTTTAGTCTGTGGATACCTCTTTCTATGAGGTGAGTCTCTTGCAGGAAACATATTGTTGGATTTTTTTTTAATCCAGTCTACCAGTCTATGTCTTTTGATTGATGGAGTTCAGGCCATTAATATTGACGGTTATTATTGAGATGTGATTTGTATTCCCGGTCATTTGACGTTTTTTTTTTTTTTTTTTTTTGACAAGACTTGGTTTCTCCTTTATTTGACTATTTCTTTAGGCTAGTTCCTCCCTTTGTTGATTTGTATTGTTGTTTTTCATCTCTTCCTCATGGAATATTTGGCTGAGAATGTTCTGTAATGTCAGCTTTCTTTTTGTAAATTCTTTTAGCTTTTGTTTATCATGGAAGAATTTTATTTCATCAACAACTCTGCAGGTAAGTTTTGCTAGGCATAAGATTCTTGGTTGGCATCCAAGGACAATTCTTTCAGGGCTTGAAAATGTTGTTCCAGGTCTTTCTAGCTGTTAGGGTCAGGATTGAAAAATCTGCTGATATCCGTAGTTTTTTTCCCTGAATGTAATTTGGTTCTTTTCTCTTGCAGCCTTTAAAAGTCTGTCTTTATTTTGTATGTTAGGTATTTTCACTATAATGTGCCTTTGTGTGGGTCTGTTTTAATTTTGTGTATTTGGAGTCCTATAAGCCTTTTGTTTTTCATGATTTTCCATGATTTTCTTCAGAGTTTGGAAATTTTCTGATATTATTTCATTGAATAGATTGTTCATTCCTTTGGTTTGTTTCTATAAGCCTGCCTCAATCCCGATAATTCTTAAATTTGGCCTTTTCATGATGTCCCATAATTCTTGTAGGTACTGTTCATGATTTCTTACCATCTTCTCTGTTTGGTCAACTTTGTTTTCAAGATTAAATATTTCATCTTCAATATCTGTGGTTCTGTCTTCCAGGTGTTCTCTTATTGGTTATGCTTTCTATGGAGTTTCCTATTTGGTTTATTTTTTCCTTCATTTCAAGTATTTCTGTTTGGTTTTATTTCAATATCTCTAATGCTTTATTCAAATGATCTTTTACTTCCTGTATTTGCTCTTTAAACTTTTGATTGGTGTGATCATTCAATGCATGCACTTGCTCTTTAATCTCATCATTCAATGCCTGCATTTGTTCTTTCATCCTCATCGTTTGCTTCCCTGATCACTTTAATTATGTACATTCTGAATTTTCTTTCTGACATTTCTTCTGCCATGGTGTCATTGGATTTTATTGATGTAACATCTAGATTAGTTTGTGGCATTTTCTTCCCTTGTTTTCTCATATTGTTCAGGTATCAGTGGATCACTAAGATATTGCAGATTTCCTCTACTGACTTACAGTGTCCCTGAAGATTTCTAGTATATCACCTCCTAGCCTTCAGTAGCCTGAAATCTTGGAGTAACTTGATAATGCAGTGCTCCGCAACGAGGGTGCCTCTCTAGGGGTCATGGCCTTCAGGTGGTGTATATTCCATTCTAGTGGGCAGAGGCACCTCCACTTGTTGATCAGTGGTCACCCAAAGGGGAACTAAGCTGTGGGCTAAGGCAAGGCCTGTTTGGGCCTGTGTCTCTGGTTCTACCGTCCTTGTGGGAAAGCCTTGCCCAGTAGGAATGATTCACCCGGTGGGGACGTCTCACTTGTTAGCTCCACTCCTGGAAGTTCCCCTCAATCCACAACTACAGCCTGGGCTGGGCAGCCTTCTTCTGCAATGTTCCCAGGGGCCCAGGACTACCTCCTAGGCCTGGGAGCCTCACCCTGTGCCCAAGAGCTTCCTTAGGCCACCCCTCCTCAGAGAAGCTGCCTGCAGTCCTGAAATCTTTGCTCCACCCCTAAGCATCTCTCTGTGCAGCTCCTCCACCAATAAGCCACCTAGGCCTCTGGGACTGTGCTCTGCACTTAATCGTATGGCTGTGCGGCCCCTCCTCTGAGTAGCTCCCTGGGAACGTGGGACTGTCGCTCAGAGTCCAAATAACTCGTCAAGCGCCTCCTGCTTTTAGCAGCCTCCTGGAGCCCCAGGGCAGTCTCTTTGAGTCAAAGTATTGTGCTGAGTGGCCCTCCTCTACAATGCTCCCGGTTGTCCGAGTTCACTGCTCCAGTGGGGGGGAGGGGCGTCTCCTTGGCAACTTTACTTCCCAAAGTTCCCTGCTTTCTGGGACTACCACCCCATCTGGGATGCCTCCCCAATGGATGAGACTCACTTGGGGGCTTTGAGTTGGTTCCAAGTCTCTCAAAACCTCATCTTGAATACTGAGTTCTGCAATGACATGAAAAGCAGTCACCCTCTAGTCCACCATCTTGAAAACCAGAAAAGAATCATTACTAAGCATTTTCAAGGTAATTAAGAATGTGTACTTATGAGAATAAAAAAGTTCCAGGTATTAAAACATACTATAAAATAATATAATCAAAATTGTTTGATGCATGCAGGTAAAACTAATCTTTGGTATAAAACAGACAGGGATCATGGCTACAGGTGAGGGGTATTAAATAAAAATAAAGGTAATGGGGGGCTTTCTGGGATTTTAAAAATTTTATTCAACTGCATACTGCTCATACAGGTATGTTAACACTGCAGATATTCATTGAGTTGTAGAGTGATGGTTTAGATACTTCACTGGATAATCCATATATATTAACAAATGTTCATTGTATCTAGTATAATACATCTAAGAATATTTATGTCATACATATTTTGCACATCTAGCATATATCAATAAAATTTACCAAACATGAAATATAACATAGCTTAAATCCCATTCCAATAAGCATGCATATTAAGGACTCCAATAAAACTTAAGAATGGAAAATGATAAAACACAGAAGGTTTACATAATATTAAGTTAAGGGCTGGTGTTTTAGCTAATTGAGAGAACTTGCCTAGCTTGTGCAAATTTGGGGCTTCAATTCCCATAACTGACAAATAATTAAAAGGTTTACATTCAGATAATAGAAAAAGCAGATCTGATGATGCAGGTAGGAGACCAAAATCTTACTAAGAAAGCTCTATGAGACCTCCAGCCCATTGGTTGCTCAAATGGTGGACTGTTGATTGTAACTTTTCCATATCCATCAGGTATTCTGATACCTGTAGGTAGGGATAACCATTTCTTTAAATCCTACAAAAAGAAAAGAAAGTAATAAAAACCAAAAAAGACAGGGCATATGACTTTTGATTCACGTACTTTAGAGTATCGTTTTGTAGCAAAAATTAGCTGAAATTAACTGCAGTTTAAAAGTAACCTACATTGATTATATATAATATATTGAAGGCAAAATATTTACTACTGTAAGCAAAGGAATATGATGCAGTTTTACAGAAATGATCTAAGACAAATTGGATACAAATTTATTATATCCAATTGGATACAAATACTGATACAAATCAGTAATTTTGTATCATGTATAGTCTAAATAATCTTAGTATCCTCTGTGAGCTGCATAACCTTAATGGACTGAGTAGCCTATATTAACTTAATGTCTGCTCTTACCTCAGTAACCACTATTATCTTCACATTCTGCATGGCCTGAGTAGCCTTGGTGTACTGAATAATCTCTCACCTTTTATTTTGTTTCTCACCTGAGTAGCTGTTAAAATTGCAAGGCCTTTATTTCCTGAGTAGCCTAAATGATCTTCCAGGTCTGTATGGCTTTAGTAACTTAATGATCTTAATAGCCACTATAATCTGCCTAGACTTTATGACCTGTATATTCTCCAACTTAGTAGGGTATATGACTATGACCTGTGTAACTTCTCTTGTTTGCATATGCCCTATGATCTGAATAGCATCTATGATCTGTGTAGTCTTTATGTCTTATTTTGCCTGAATCACCTGTATAGGCTCTAAGGCCTGAATAGCTTCTATGAACTTTGCACTTTCTGTAACTGGCATGGTCTTTATGGCTCCAGAAACCATTGTGCTCTAAGTATCCTCCAGATCCATGTATCTTTCAAGATCAACTAGTCCCTATGACTTGCATAGAACTTATGACCTAAAATGCCTTTCTCTCTCTCTGTCCCTCTCCCTCTTTTTATTTTTTGCTTACCTCCATTAATTGAGTAGAGAGTATGAACTTAGTGGTCTCTATGACCAGCATAACCTCTATGACTTTGAAGCCAGTAAACTTGCTTAGGTTCTATAGTGTGGAGAGTCTCAAGGATCTGTATAGCCTCTATGACCTTATTAGCCTCTATGGCTATGAAACCACTATGATCTCTGTCACCTTTATGATCTGAGTAGCCTAAATGAATTCTGTATTTTCTGATCTCAGTAGCCACTTTGACCTATGTAGCCTTTGTGGTCAGAATAGACACTCTGTGTTGTGTAGCTTAAATGGTGTTAGTAGTCTCTATGATCTGTGACTTCTGTGTCTCAAGTAGCCTAAATAACCTTAGTAGTTTGTAAGGCTTGTGAAGTCTCTGTGACCCAAGTAGACACAATGACTTGAGTTACCTCCCTAATCTATTGATTCTCTATGATATTAGTAGCTCATATGACCTGTGAAGCCTTTATTCCCTGAGTATCTCCTCTGACCTGTATAGCATTTAATACCTTCATAGCCTAAATTACTTCAGTAGTCCCTATAACCTCAGTAGTCACTAATACTTTCACTGCTAATTAACCTCTCTGAACTGTGTAGCCTCTGTGGAATACACATTCTATATCATCTAAAGAGTCTGTATGACCAAATTAGCCTTTACACTCAAAGAAGTCTGTATTTCCTGCCTAGCCTGTATGGCCTTATTATCTTAAATGACCTTCAAAATTCCAGTGAGCATATAAACTCTATGACCTCTGTAGGTTCTACATCCTGAGTAGGCTCTATGTCCTGTCTAGGCTCTAAGACCTGAATAGCCTCTGTGACCTTTCTAGCCTGTATATCCAATATAATCTCTATAAATCTCACAGACATTATCATCTCCATATGCTTTATGGCCCAGGTTACTAGGTGACCTAAAGACACACTTTGCCCAGTAACTCCATGGCTTGTGTAGCCTCTAATGACCTGTGTAGCCTTTATGGTTTAAGTAACCCAAATCCTTTTAGTACCCCCTATGACAATTGAAATCTCCATTATCAGCATAACTTTTATTTTATTTATTACCTCTATGACCTCTCCAAATTTTATGGACTCAAAAGCCTAACGAAACAGTAGCTCTGAAATTCTGCATAGGCTGTATGGCATCAATTGCCTCTATCACTTGAATTACCTGTATTTTGTGCAAAACCTCTATGCCATGATAAGCCTTCATGGCCTCTTTAGTTTTTATGACCTGCATAGCATCTAAGCCCTGAATAGCCTCAATCATCTGTTCAATCTGTATATCCTGCATAAACTTAGTGGCCTGAGTAGTCTAAATGATCACTGTATCTTATCTGTCCTGTGTAGCTACTACAGTCTTTGTAATTACTCTGGTCTTATTAGCCTCTATGCCCTGTATAGCCTCTTTGACCTTTGTATCACATCTTACCTGAGTAACATCTTTGTCCTGACTAGCCTTTATAACTGGAGTAGCTTAAATTATCTCCCTCACCTGTGTGGGCTTACTACCCTTAATGACATTAGTAGCCCCTATACCTGCATAGTTATTATGATCTGTGTGACTTCTATGATCTCAGTAGCTTCTATGCCTCGTGTATCCTCTGCTCTAGTCAGCTATTTCTACTACTGTGACTAAATGATCTGGCCATCACAATTGTGGAAGAAAAAAATGTTTTTTTGATGGCTCACAGTTTCAAAGGTTTTAACCCATAGAAGGCTAGCTCCATTCCTCAGGGCTCATGAGGCTGAACATCATGGAAAGAGAGGGTGGTGGAGGGGAACAGCTCCCATCATCAGGAAGCAGAGAGAAAGTCGGGGACTCCACTCTCCACATACAAAATGTACACTCCATAGCCATACCCCCAATGAACCACTCCCTCCAGCCACACCCTACCTGCTTCCAGTGACCACTCAGTTAATCCGATCTGGAATTTATTCACTGGCTGTATTAAGACTCCCACAAACCAATAATTTCTCCTCTGAACTTTCTTGCACTGTCTCTCATGAGAGATTTGGGGGACACCTCACATCCAAACCATAACACGCTCTTTGACTTATGTGGCCTCTATGATGTTTTTAGCCTCTGTGACCTACAGAGACTGCATTTTCAGAGTAGCCCTATTATATGCAGAGCCTCTATGGCCAGCATAACCTCTATGACCTGCTAGCCTTTATCAATTACAGAGGTATTATGGCATGAGTAGTTTCTATTATCTGCATATTTTCTATGGTGTGTGCATTACCTGTATCCTCAATAGCTTTTATGGCCTGAGTATCTTCTCTGGCATGTGTAGTCTCTAAGAACTGAGAACAGTTTATGACCTGGGTTTCTTCTACCTGTGTGTAGCCTCTGTGTCCTTTGAATACTCTGTGGCCTGAGTAGATTCTATAGCCTTCATAGCATCTATTTCATAAGTAGAAATTTTTCTGCCTACCCTGTATGACCTTATTAGTGTATATCCTCTGTGACCTGTATGTCTTTTATAACCTGAGGAGCCTAAGTGATATACCTAGCCTGTACTGTAGGGCTTTATTAGACTGAATTCACTTAACAGTCCCTATGATTTTGAAACTTGTATGACCTGCATTTCCTCTATGACCTGAAAATCCTCCAATACCTGCATGGCCTATATGATGAAAACCTCTGTGACATTGTGCAGATTCTGTGACTTTTCTAGGCTGTATGTCCTTTATAGTCTTGAAGACCTGAATTGACAGTAAGACCTGGGTAAGATCAAAAAGCTCAGTGACCTCTTTGGTTTGTATAACCTTTATTTTGCAGATACTTTTTCCTGCATAGGTCTTCATAGAATTCATGCTAACATGGCTTATTCTTTGATGTGAGTTTCCTCTATGGTTTATGGTGTCTCCTTGGCTTCTGTAGCATTTATTATCTGTTTAACCTCTAAGACCCAAATAACTTCAATGACATGCATAGCTTCTATTATTAGTGAAGCCCCTATCACTATTGTACCATCTATGATTTCGAAAGTCCATATGGTCAGTGTAGGCTCTATAATTGAAGTAGCATCTATGTACTGCATAGCCCCTATGACCTGCATAGCCTCTGTGTTGTCTTTATGGCTTGAATAGCCTAAATTACCTCTTTCACCTCCATGATCTCAGGAACCACTTCGAACTGTGTAGCTTCAATATCTAAGAAGACACTTTGGCTGACCTTGCCTCTATTACCTGTGTAATTTCAATCAACTTAATAAACTTGGTCACATTTTTTCCTGTACATTCTATGTAGCCTGCATAGTTTGTATGTCCTGAGTGACCTGTATAAAGTGTATATACTTATGTCCTGAGTAGTCTAACTCAGTACATAATTAATACCTGTTATCTGCATACCCTCAAAGGATGGAGTAGCCTCTATGTCCTGAAAGGCCTCTTTGACCTGTGCAGATTCTAGACCTATCTATATCTGTGTCCTGAATTGCCCATATTACCAATCTACACTCTATTAATTCAGTAGCCCAAGTATTCTGCATACCTTCAATGGAGTAAGAAGACTTTTACACCTGTGTAGCCTGTATGAGCTGTGTAACCTTTATGACCCAAATAGCTATTATGACCAGACTATCTTCCATACCTCTATAGGGTCTATTACCTAAGAAGCCCTTATGACCTGTATAAATCTCGTGGCTTGAGTAGCATTTATGCCTGGGTTGACTCTGTGACCTGAGTAGACTGAGTAGGCTCTGTCACCAACATAAACTCTCTCGGACTTTTTTAGTCTATATGGCCTATATAGCTTCTATGTCCTGAGAACACTATGTGGCCTATGTAGCTTGTATGACCTAAGTAGCCTCTGTGACCTAGAAGGAATCCTTGTCCTGAATAGCCCTATAAACTGAGTAAATGTTTGTAACTGATTAGCCATAACTTCTATTGATACCGCCGTTTACTGGTGACAAGTTCTGCTTCTTGTAATGTTGAAGATTGAACACTAGTGAAGCACAACAAGGCAAGCATATTAAGCAGGTTTTATTTAAAGGTAATAATACTTACTTCTCCTGGCAGGAAGAAGGGGGCCATGGCTAATGTTCTAAAGTTCCCAGAAGTGAGCACACCCTACATGTTTTATAGGTTAAAGTATCTTTTGTTCTCCAGTTCTCTCCCCCTTATCTCTCCTTCCTGCCTACATGACTAGGCCTGGTTTTGCATTAAGTGAGAAGCCATGGACAGGGGGAGGGCCAAGGTGATTCAGGCAGGTAAGGGCCCAGGGGGCATTAATTAGCAGCTCCTGGTTTGCAGTCCTTGATAAAAGCAGGTAAATTTGGTAATCAATGGGCTCCAGAGATCCTTAACATTCCATTCTTCCAGGGGCAGTCTCCAATGTCCAGAGGCAGATGGCTTCATGGCTTCATTTCCTCGAATTGACCCAATCCCCTGTTTCTACACTAACTACCTGTCCTTAATTCTGGCTTCACTATACCTGCATAGCATATGTGGCTTGCACAACTTCTATTTCTGGAATAGTCTGTCTGGTGTTACTAGCCTCTATTTTCTGTATAATATGTATGAACTAAATGTCTTCCACGATTTTCATATATTCTGACATAAGTGGTTTATCTGGCATGAGTGGCTCCTATGAATTATGTAGAATCTATGGGCTGAGAAGAATCTTTATGCCTGTGTACCCTCTATGTGCTGAGTAGCTCCTATGACCAGTATAACTACTATTATCTCATGCCTCTAAAACTCATATGGAATGTGTAGCATCTATGATGAAAATAACATCTTGGACCTGTATTTCTTCCATGACCCACACAGCCTTTATGCTCTGGGCAGCTATCATTTTCTATACCACCTCTGTATGGAATAGTCTCTATGACTGGCATAGCATCTGTGACTCCTGGCATTTCTATGGCACAAGTTCAGCAAAGTCCTTATTGCCTACATATTCTCCAAGAAATCCAATTCCACAATGGACAAAGTAACCTCTAACCTGTGTAACATCTATAAACTATGTGTCTTTAATGGCATGCATAGACATTATCACCTGTGCAATGTCTAGGATATATGTATCTCTATGGCCTGTTAGCCTCCTTATTGTGTGTCAACTCTATGGCCTTAGAGTTAGGGCCATAGCCCCTATGCCCTGAAGAGCCTACATGTCCTTGACCTCTATGAACTACTTAGCCATATTGGGTGGGTAACCTCTATGACCAGGGTAGCCTTCATGATCTTTGTAATGTACATTACCTGCCTATCTGCAATGACCTGCATAGCCTCTATGATCTGTATAGCCATTGTAACTTTCATAGCATCTATACCTGAGTAACCTTTAGGACATGAATTGTACATATAGCCTGCTGTTAATCTGTGGCCTCTATGGCCTGCACAGCCTCTATGAATCTCATAGACTTTATGGTCTAAAAAGTTCAATTACTTCAGTATCCACTATAAATTTTCAGATTTTATGTCCTGAGTATTCTCTGGGAACTTGTGGCCTCCATGACCTTAGTACTCTCTATGACCTGCATAGACCTCACATCCTGCATCATCTATTATGACCATGGAAGGTGCTATGTCCTCTTTATCCTAGATGGATATAGTAGTCCAAATTACTTCTTAGCCACTATGGACTTAGTAAACTAAATGGCCTTAGTGTATTCTATGACCTCAGTAGCCTCTGTGATCCACAGAACCTATGTGCTTGAGTAGCCCCTATGAACAGTATAACATTTATGACCTATGCAATCTTAATTGTTTGAGTAATCTAAATGACATGCAAGTCTCTATGACTTTATTGGCCTATATGAACTTAGCCTCCATTAACTGACTAGCTTCTATTAACTATAAAAAAGTCTGTGTCAAAAAAGCCTGTATGTCCTCTGTAGCTCTATAGGATTAGTAGATTATTGATCTCTGTATCATCTTTGGCTTATATATTCTTTTTGACTATGAAGATTTTTATGTCCAGTATAGCCTCTATGGTCTGTGTAGCTTCACTTAAA
The DNA here is from genome assembly GCF_902686455.1 of Sciurus vulgaris. Lineage (NCBI taxonomy): Eukaryota > Metazoa > Chordata > Mammalia > Rodentia > Sciuridae > Sciurus > Sciurus vulgaris. The sequence continues at coordinate 977,397 of NW_027632956.1, read as the reverse complement.
TAGTATGACTTCTATTGCCCATGTTCCTTCTGTAACCTGAGTAGACTGTATACATAGTGCAACCTCTATGACCTGCATAGAATCTATGGAATAAATAAATTCTATTGCCTGCACAGCCTCTATGACCTGTGTATTTCTTATAACCTGTGTAGCCTATTTGGCATCAGTATTCTCTACAAAAACATTATTCACTATAACATTTGAACTCTATGGCCTGTATAGCCACCATGAACTGCATAGACTCTATGAATTATGTAGCCTTCATGGCATGAGTATTCTCCATGGCCTTCAGAGTCTCTATTAACTGCATAATCTCTATTGTCTGATCAGCCTCAAGTACCTATGTAGCCTCTTGGCTTGAATAATCTTATGTACTTAGCACTCTATATGGTTGTAGTAGCCTTCATAATCTTCATAACTTCTGTGACTTCTCATATCTCTGTGGCCAAAGTGGGTTCTATGCCCTTGAGTAGCCTAAATAGTTTGAGTACCATCTTTCTACTGTATAACCCTTAGGACCAGAGTTGGTTCTGTAAACTTTGTAGCCACTGTAACCTGCCTCTCTTCTATCAGCTAAGTAACATCTATAACCTGTATAAGTTTTGTGACATAGTAGCTTTTAACCAGCATACACTCAATTCCTGTGTAATCATGATGTCCTGATAAATTTAAATGTAGAATAATGGCCTCAGTAGCATGAATGACCTTTTTATTCATATGATTTTTGAAGCCTTTTCTACCTGCATAGCCTCTCTGTTCTTGTAGCCTCTATGGCCCAGGTATCCTCTTTGACCTGAGCAGCTTTTATGGTTGGTAACAACCTTTATGAACTAAGTAGCCTCTTTGACCATTAAACCCTCTATGATCCCTGCAGCCTTTGTGACCTAAAAAGACTCTAGAACTGAGTAGCCTTTATGGCCTTCATGCCCTCTATGGCTTGATTAGCCTCTGTGACCTTCATAACCTCTTTGACCTATGTGCCCTCCATGACCTATGTAACCTCTATGACCTGATTAGCCCCTAAGATCTGTGTAGTACATGTGACTTAAATCCCTATTGTCTGCTTACACTCTATACCTCAGTAACATCTTGGAACTGAGTAGTCTCTCTCAGTAATACCTCTCTGACCTGTGTAACCTCTATGACCTGCATCTTTTTTATGGCCTGGATTTTCTTAATTGCCAGCATATTCTCTATGGTCTTAGTAACTTCTATGCCCTATCTGTGACTTACACACTCTCCATGACATGTATATCATTGATAAATTATTTAGCCTACATGTCCTAAATAATTCCTATAACTTGTGTAGAATTTATCACTTGAAAAACCTTTTTCTCACTTAAACCTCTAAGCTGATCATACAGCTTGAACTGAGTCAATCTGAAGCCAATATAACTCCTATTACTTAGAAGCATCTGACATCTTCATAAACTCTATGGTCAATGTAGCATCTACCACCTGCATAGTATCCAGGACATGTCTATGACTCATGACATGCATAGCCTGTATGGTGTATACAGCCACTAATACCTGTGTTCCCTTATGGCCTGATTAGTCTAAATGACTTGTATAATTTCTATGATATCAGAAACAACTATGACCCATGGTGCCCCTATGATCTGCACAACCTTTATTACCTGTGAAGCCTCCATGTCCTGAGTGACACCTAAGATTTATGTAGCTTATATAGCATGAATAACCTAAATAACCCCTATGGCCTACAAAGTCTCTATTAGTGTCTAGCACCAGATTAACCTGTATGACCTTCATATTCTCTATGACCTGAGTACATTCTATGATGTGCGCATTATTTATGTCCTGAATGTCTCTATTTCTTTGAAAATTCTATAACTTTCATAAGTTATTTGGAATAAAAAGTGTAAATAAGCTTAGTAACTGATATGATTTATGTATTCTTTGTATCCTGAGTTGCCTCTGTGACATGTGTGAATATTCTCTATGGCCAGCATCATCACTATGGCATGTGTAGTCTGTATGACCTGAGTAGCCTTTGTGAACTGTATCACCTCTATGACTTGGGTATCCTCTACAGCATGCATAGCCTCTATTGCCTGCTTTTCTTTGTATCTTGAGTAGCCTAGTAGACCTGAATAGCCTATATGGAATTAGTGGTCTAAATGACCTTAGTATGCCCTATAATACATATAGGCCCTATGAATTGCATAACCTGGATAATTTGCACAGGGTCTCTGTCCTGCATATACTCTCTGACTTGTATCACTTCTATGACCTGAGTTCCCAAAATGATCATAAAGCTCATATGCCCTATACTGTTTCTGTAGCCAGAATAGCTTCTATGACTTGCATAGCCTTCATGACCTGTGTATCTTCTATGGTCTAAACAATCTCTATGACCTCCATAACCTTATGAGTTGAGAAACATAAATGACCTCAGTAGGCACTATGAACATTGTAGCCTCCATGAATCATGTAGCCTCCTTGACCTACATAGGACTTACATGCCCAGTAACCTACCTGGCCTGAGTAGTGTCTAGGTCCTGTTAACCCCTGTGAATTGCATACCTCTTTGACCTGCATAGACTCAATATTCTCTGTAGACTATGAATTTTACTGCTTACTGTATGACCTAAGTAGCTCCTTCAACATTTATAACCTCTGATTTATGCAGCCACTATTGTCTGTGTAACCTCTATCACCAATGTAACCACAATAACATTCAGAGCCTCTGTAATGTGTGAAGCCCCCTGCAACTCCATTGCCTCTAAGACCTGAATTGTCATTATAATCTCAGAAGTTTTTACACCTGCAAAATTTCTATGATCTGTATAATATTATCTATAATATATTTGTTTTTCATGACTTACCATAGACCCCTTGTCCTCCATATCCTCTCTGGTGTAAGAAGCCTAAATGAACTGATGAACCTATATTACCTGTTTAGTATTAATAGTCTGAGTTGGGCCTCTATGGGTTGAGAAGCCCTTATGAATTATGTAAACTCTAGGTCCTGAGCAGCCTCAAAAAATTGAGAATGCTTTTATGGCCTGCATAATCTCTACAGTATGAGAAACCTCTATGACCCTATATCATTTATAACCCATGAGGCATCTATTACCTATGTAATCTTGATAACCTTTATGACCTCTACAGTCTTATGCCTTGTAATGTACAAAGCTGCTCTCCCCACCCTTTATGATGCAGCCATTTTACTGCCTCCCAACTACTGTCAGTCTATGAACATCCTAGCTAGCTATTGGTTCGTCTGTCAGCTTGCAAGTATCCTTCTCCATTATTGGTTCTGTTAGCCTGGTGGGATTCTTAAAGATAGCTTCACCACCATCTTTTCTCTTTTGCCTTTCTCTCCCCTGTCTCACTTTCTTTCTCCTTGCTTTCCACTCTCTTTTCCCTTTCTCTTTTCCTCTCATTTTACCCTGCAGGGAAACACTCTGTTTGCTTAATAAACTTCCTTATATGATTTCCTGAGTTATGCGTGGTTTTTGTGGGATTCCTTGCATGATCTATGTAAAATATGGAATTAGTAGCCCTTATGGACTTGGTATGCTCTATGATCTGAACAGCCATTGTGACCTGGGTATCATCTGTGATCTGTGTAACCCCTATTACCTAAGTAACCTGCATGAATTGCATATTTTCTTTGTTCTGAAGCCTCTGGACCTCCATATCTTGATGACCAGAATAACTTTTATTAACTGAATAACCTCTATGTCCTATGTAGTTTCTATGACCTGAGTATCCTCTATGACCAGCATAACTTTGAGGACCTGCACAGCACCTAAGAACTGTGTGAGTTTTATGACCTGAACAGCATAATAAAATTTCAGAAAGGAAAGAACATTATCTCTATTGTGAGTGCATGGCTTGGCCCCAGGATATGAGTTGGATATTAATTAAAGAAGCTCACAGCACTTCTCCCAGGCAGGGATTTATTCTATTGTGTTGTCAGTTGCTTCTCTTATTGGGGCATCTTGGTGCATCTGTGGTGTTTTGTTCCCTTATTTTTTCATGTGGTAACTCCAGCTGCAGGCAAACCTATTGGCACCCTGGCACTGAACCTTCAGGTCCTGGCTGGTGCCCCCTGAAAGGGACAGTGTCCCCCAAAATGGCAGCAGCAGCAAACCATTGGCACCCCAAATAAACCCAGGCTCTGGCTGGTGTCTCAAATGGGTGTGGCCATGTGTAACCAAATCTGGAGTGCCAATGGCAGCAGATTTCTGATCAGTGGTGAAAGTGGTAGTATCAGGAATCAGTGACAGTAGCCAGGGGATCAGCAGCAGTTGCAGACATCAGTGGTGTTGGCCACTGGTGAGAGAACTATGGCAGCAGTGGCAGCAGCAGTGGCAGCTGCAGCAGTACCCAGAGAGGAGACTAACAGCTGACTTCCTGGGAGTAGCAGTGGCTTTGGTGAGAGCAGTGTCAGTGGTAGCAGGAGCAGCAGCAGCAGCAACAGTGTAGATAGCAGCCAGGCATCTGAGGCAGCGATGAGGGCAGCAGTGACCTCTGGGCCATGTTGACTGTGACAGTGTCAACATCAGCAGCAACACCCAGAGAAAAGACCTCCAGGCACCTGTGGCAGTGGCTTCAAGGCAGTTGTGCCCCAAGAGAAGGTTTCAGGGAAATGGGCAGCAGTGCCTGCAGCAGCAGTGCTCAGGAAAAGTGCCTGAGCACAATTGCCCTTCAGTCTGATTGGAGGAGTTTGGGGTTTTAATCTATGCAATTGCCTAATTTTAAAATTGGAGCAGCCAAAGGGAATGGCTATAATTAAAATGCATACAAGTGTAGCCAATTAAGACTATATTCGGAAAGAGGATCACCACACTTTTCATTTCTCACAGTACCACCTGTGGCATGCATAAATTCTGTTACACATATAGCTTGTATGTTGTGCATATAGTCTATGGCCTATCCTTTGTAACCTGCATAGCCTCTAGAAACTGAGTAGATTAAAACATCTTAACATCTTGAACTTATGTAGTCCCTATGATCTTCATACCCACAGTATCCTGAGTAGCAGAAATGACCATATTATCACTGATGAACTATGTAGTGTGTATAAATTAAGTAGCTTAAATAAACATATTAGCCCCTATGACTTGTGTAGCCTCTGGGACCTGATTATACTGTATGACCTACATGATTGTTATGACTTGCATAGTTTCTATGGCTTGAGTAGCCCAAATGACTTGAATATCTGCTATGACTTCCATACCCACTATGGACTACTTACCCTCTGTGTCTTTCATAGTCTCTATTGCCTGTGCACCCTGTATGTCCTGATTTAACAAAGTGATCCAAGTAGCCTTTATTACATGTATATATTCTATGAGCTTTAAAACTTCCATGACCTCTGGAATCTCTGTATCCTGAGTTGTCTCTGTGAGTCATGTAGCCTCTATGATCATTGTAATCCATATGTCCTCCATAACCTTTTTCACTGAAGAGCATCTATGCCCCAGATAGCCTCTGTGACACAAGTGCATCTATGACCAGCTCAGCTTTTATTACCTGCAAGTCCTTTCTGGCCTTCATTGTGAAATGACCTTAGTAGCCTCCATGATATTTATAAACTGAGTAGTCACTATGACCATTGTAAGTAGCTATTATGACCTGGGTAAACTATGAATATGTACCCTCTATAGCCAGTGGAGCTTGTTACTGAAAGTTTGATTCTTGTTCACAATGCCTAGTCAATAAAGATAATAGAGTTGTGAAAAAAGGAAAAATAAGTTTTATTGCTTTAAATGCAATGGAGTAACATAGAGAACTCCTGTCTCAAATGCTGTGATTCTGCCTACCAGGGAGAACAGAGGGTTTTAAAAGGAGCTATTCATTTAAAGACTACAATCCAGGTCTTTCCTGTAGGCTTTTGTGATTCGCTTGCTAGTGTGGGGGCAAGCCATTCTTTTGATCTTCTTGTGCCATCCCTGAAATTGGAATTACTTGGCTCCTCTGTTGGTTATGTGCTCAAGTACAGATAACTTGGCCTTGGACAAGGAAAAAGTGATCTTGTTCTTCCACTTAGTTTAGGAAGGGGAAGAATGTGAAAAGGTAAAGAAAAATATGTCCATTTTAAAATAAGCCTCAGTGGCAGTGCAGTAAGGTTTTATTAAAATAATTAATTGGACCAATGTTAATTAATGACCTAAGCTAAGCAGCCCAAATGACTTGAGTAGTTCATGTGACTGGTGTAACCTGAGTAATCTCTATGTCTTGAGTAGACTAAATGACACAAAATATACTTTTCTATATTTTAAATTAAAAGTTTTCCTGGGCTGGGGAGATAGCTCAGTCAGTAGAGTGCTTGCCTTGCATGCACAAGGCCCTGGGTTTGATCCCCAGCACTGAAAAAAAAAAAAAAAAAAAAAAAAAAAAAAAGTTGTTTCCTAAATTGTTTTTCATATGTAATTCTTCAGTCCATTTTTGAATTGATTGTTGCATATGTTATAGAGAGGTACTATTTTTATATGGATTTGTATTTTTATATGGATTTTCAGTTCTGATGTGGTCTTGTTTGGTGCTAAGGTGAGTCACCAAGGTCCTCACTTTAACTCGTGGTTTACTGTGAAAGACAACCAAAAATAACCCACCTGTTTTTCCTGCCCATTTCCACATTTAAGGCAATGAACACCTTCATTTCTAGGATAGTTGATTGATAATGATAGGACATAGGTGATTGGACCTTCTCTTATTGGGGCATTTTATTTACACTAACTTCATAAAGTTTTCATACTTTGCTTTCTTTGCTAGCATAGGAGACAGATTTGACAGGATGCACTCTGTTCTCTGAGGTTAAATGAGAACTCATTTGTAAAGCATTTACATATACTGGGGAGTGAGGTGTGTGGCGGGAGTGTGGTGGAGGGCATTTGTGACTGCCAGCCCAATTTCTTTATTGTTTTTGGCTTCTTTATTATTTCAAAAATATTTTATGTCCATTTTCATATTATTCAACATATATTGTTAGCCTCTGCTATTTATGTTTATTTTTCTATAAAATGATCAATTTCATCTAAGATGTCAACCTTGTTAGCATAATGTTATTTGTTGCATCCTAATTTAAAAAACTCAACTGTATTTGTGGTTTTCTATTTCTCTATTTCCTGTTAATGTTCATGCCTTTTCTGTCCCCATTTAAAAGTCAATGTAGCTATTGGCCTGTTAATGGGTTTTGATTAAAATCACAGCTTTTAATAATTCGTTCTCCTTCATCTTGGTTTTAATTATAACTTCATATTTTCACTAATGGTACTTTTATGTTTTTTCTTTACATTTTTTGCCATGTTGTGATGGTGCTCAGGACATCAGACTTGCTAGATAAGTTCATTACCATTGAGATACATTTCCAACCCTAGAACATTATACTTGTCAGTGTATTTTATAAATTTAGTGCTCTTATTTCTCTCTTTTCATGTCTTTCTTCTGGGTTTACTTCCTTTTGAGAGTGAGCATGTACCAATAAACTGTTCTGCTGTTTATCTGAAATCATCTGTTTCTCTGATTTTGTGTTTACTGCTAAGGAGTATAGTACAGGTGGGACTAGAATTCCAGAAAAGGTGATTCTTCCTCCTTCTTTGGACAACATCTCTTTATGTTCCCCAGGTTGACCTTGAATTCCTAGGCTGAAGTAACCATCCTACCTCAGCTTCCCAAGTAGCTGGGATTTCAGGCACCAGGTATAAGAAAGGCAATTTAAGAAACATTTCTTTATTATGCATTCCACATTTAATAACCAACTGATCTGTGGTTATTTGAAAAATTGTTCATCCTCCTCTAGAATGACTTTTGCTTGTTTTGTTCTCTGTTGTATCCTCAGTCCTAGAACAATGCCAGACACACAGTTTTTAATTCACCATTATCATACAAAATCACTATCAATGGTTCAATGAACTTAGGATGGTTTTGCTATATCTTTGCTTCACTTTCATCTTCTGCCATTTTCTCTATTACCTAATTCAGTAAACTGCATTCTACCACATATTTAATTCCAAAATTTAATAAAAAATTCAATTCTTGTTTCCTGGTTATTTCCAAAACCCACAAAACAATGTTTTTGTGAACATTGTCATTCATGTTAGACTTACGAGGTAAATACTGACAAACAAGAGGGGAAGGCCATGAAGAGAGCAGTGTGTACAAGTCACCTAATAAGAGAAAGTAACACACAGAAAACTCACCCCTTATAGAAAATCACTGTCCTGTCATGCTTTCTTGTAATCCCAATTCTATCAAACATTTAACTCTTCCTCTAAGATTAGATTTAGTTATTTTTGATTTAATAATTAATGGCTAATAATTATAGCCATTCAACAATCAGAGCTCACTATGTCTCAAATAACTCCAAAAGTGCCAATGATTTTTTTTATAAAACACTTAAACTATCTGCACATTTTTTCCAATTAAACCCCAAATATTCCTTTGCTACTTGGGTATACAAGAAGCCACCCTGGCCTGGAACTAGTTGTTGTAGTTTGAAATCATATTCTTTGATATCTGCCAAATTAAATCTTCTTATTCTTTGTTATTTCCAAAATTAAACCTTCTTGCATAAATATTCATTTCTATCCCCCACAACTTTGCCATCTTTAAAGGTAGCATTCTAATAAAATTAAGTATACTTTTCTACCTGGCTAACCACTTCACCAAAAGCTAGTGACCATCATTAGTACTGAAGCTTAGAAAATAAAGAAAACCACCATGGTTAATGGGGAATGCTGACAATTTGTATTGGCTATATTTAAAATACATGTATTATGTAGTGATTTAGTGGTCCTGCAGTAGAATAAATTTGCATGGATGTTTGTTGTGGTGATTGCTTGTGCCAGTTGTTCAAAATTACATTTGTGTATTCACTGGATTATCATGCTTTTGTCTTCATGGTTTGGATACGGTTTTTAAAAATCAACAGTGATAAACTCAGAAAAATACAATCTTATTAGATAAATGAGTTCTGAGATTCTATTGTTTATGAAATTTATATTGAAAATATAATCCCACAAAATGTTGATATACTTTTGCCATCCATATTGGTGAAACAATTGAGCACAAGAAATCTAAGCATTCAAGTCTGTTCGAGAAGGATCAGGGTAAAACATAAGACATGTGCAAATACATGGATTAGCAAGTACAACTGTAGTAATATGTTTAAAGGCATTTGAATTCAACCCAAGAAATCTTTTTAGGATGTATTTTGCTCTGTTTTCATTGTTAAGGTTTTTATGCACCAACAAATGTGAAGTAATAAGTGATATATGTCAAATAAATAAGTAAATAAAAGGAAGATCAATAGAGTAGAGGAAAGAGAATAGAGGGAGAGGGAGAGAGAGAGAGGGAGAGAAAGAGGGAAAGATGAAGGGCACTATATACCAAAATGGAGTAAATAAAATTCCATGTTTGTTTGATTTTGCCTAAATGAACCCAACTACTATGTATGACTGTAATTCTCTAAATAAAAAAAGAAAGAAAAAGCATTATATGGTAGTTTTATTAGAACTCCACAGATAAAAAAACAATTCCAGTTTATATCAATGCCATCACATACTTCAAATAAAAAGTCAATTAATTCCTTAAAAAGGTTGTGTAAGCTCGGGGGCATGGCTAGTGGCTAAATAAAATTGGACAGAAATCAGTGGAAGTAAGCTTTATTGGAATTTGGCTCTCGGGTGAAATTTCCAGTCCCCCAGGGTACAGGTCAGGTTAGGGAGCCTGAGAAAATCGCACATGGCTCTGGCTGCCCAGGGTCTGTATAGACCAGAATGGGCAGGGGTCCTGCTGAGGGACAGGTGGATGTAAGGGTCAATGGAATTTTCCTGCCCAGGCAACTGCAGATGGTGGGCACTGCAGGACTCCAGTTGCACTAGTTCCAGGTGTTGCACAAGGTAAGTGTCCCTGGGGGATGCTGGGAATGGCCTGCTCATGGGTCCAGGAACAGTGGCACCTCCTCAGTGGCCTAGGGTATGCACAGGCTGGGGTGCCACCCAGGTGACCTAGGGTCGGTGCAGGCTGAGTGAGCTCCAGCTTGTTGGCCTGGACTCAGGGGCAGAGCATCTTGAACTTGGTGAGTGCATGCTTCTGGGTCCCTGCCTTTCCCTCAGAGTCATCCAGTCAGGACTGTGCATTGCTGGGTCTGGAGACCATGAGTGGGTGACACGGTGTGCCTTTAATCTGTGAAGAATTGAGAGGAAAACTGAGCTAGCTAGAGTGCACCATGCTGCTGCTCTTTCTTCCTTAATCAAAGCCACGTGAAAACTTTAAAGCTGTGACCCCACACTCCACTCCTTGAAAGAACATCAGAGAACAGTCCCATTACTCTGATTAAAGGTGGGTTGATTAGTGTGTCAGTCTCAGCACTGCAGTCTTGTTAACTAAGGATGAGTGACATCTGCGGTGGACTTCAAGTCAAAAAACCCATTCTTTCAGTCCTCTGCCCTGGACTCCATCCTCGATATCCCCCAAGTCCTGGTTCCCCACCCCAAATGGGTGTTGTGCAATCCCTGAAGCAAAACTTTCAGCATCTACAGCTTTGCCACTCTGCTATTTCTCCCTCTGTTGACTATTTAGAATACAGTACTGATCTCTAAAATAGGGAAGGAGAATGATGATTTTAAATGACCTTTTTAAATGGAGGTGCAATCTCTTGTGCAAGAGCTTTCCCAATTAAATTTGAATTTTCCAACTAAAATTTTATCAAGTCTGCTAGTTACCTCTTTCACAGAAGACCCGTCTTTGATGGGTCCTTCAAGAAACAGTAGTGAACTTGTTTTGCTGCTAGCTACTTTAGAAAAATTAGCTGTATTATTCATTACCTCTATCCTGAAATACTACCAACACTAGGAAACTGTGTACTCTGGGTTTGATGAAATTTGCCAGCACTGGCTGTGTCCTGTGTCTGGTGAAGTTTATTTAGGTGTATCAGTGATTTCAATTTGATGTTTTAAAGGTTTGAACTCCAATTATGGTCAATTAGCTTGAAAACATAATTTTAATGCTTGTATAATGTTTTCTGAGTCATCTCCCTCAGGATTTCTTAAATGCCCCCTTTCATGTTCAACTACATGAAAACAAATTGCTGTATTTCTGGTTAACTCTTTCATTACTTGTAAGAATTAATTTCACTTATCTGTGCTTTTTGCATAATGATTTAGTCTGTGACAAAAGAATTGTCATTTTGTAAAATGAAATATCTGGATTGACTATTTCGGTTTTTCTTGGATTCACCAGAGCTGAGGGAACTCTTTCTTTATATTTTCCTATATCATTACAAGCTTCATTTAAATATTAAGGCTTAAATACTTTCAAGTATAATTTTTCCTCCTAAATTTCTGAAGGAAGACATGGTTTCAACTTCATTAATATATAGAAAATACGATGGCAGACTAGAGGGAACCTGCATTCCTTGTCATTCCATAATTCCAGTTTCAAGCAGAGGATATCTGTTTCTTGGTGAGGCAGTTTTTGCTGCTTATTGATTCCCTGCTGTTTACCCCATTTGTCTACTGTGATCACCTGCAGTCTGCCAGCATATCGAAGATTTTGAGTGCAGATTGTTCACAGTTAGGCACCTATCATCTGCCATTTGCCTACCTCTCACCTGGCCATCACCTGCTGTATACCTATCCATCACCCACCACCTGAGGTTCACCCCCCGATCGTCTGACAACAGTCAGCAAACTGATCGCCATCCACCTGTGGAGCACCAGCAGCCTGCTTTGGCCTGGAAGTTTACTGTTACAGTACCTGCTGTCATTTTGAGACAAGAGCCAGGCCTCATAGGATCCCTGGCCAGACAGACTGAGTCCCGTCTCCAAGATCCCTCAGCCTGACCAGTCACTCCATGACCCTCACATTGACTGACTGCTCCCTGCTGCCAGGACCCCAGACCAATTGACTTTGCCCTATCACTGGACCCCAGACCGACTGATTGCACCCTGACTCCAGGATCCTGTAACCACACCAAACACACCCCAAAACCAGGACCTCTGCCTAACTGAACCCTGCCTTCAGGACACCCAGGTGACCACATCCACACCCTGAGCTGCAGTTCCCCATTTGCCCAAACATTTACAAGCCAGAGTGACCATCTTGGATAATCCTGGAACCTATATCTCCCATGTTCAGGTGGAGCAAATCCCATCCTGAGATGCCTGCTGGAGACTTGAAGATCATTGTCAGCTACCTCTCAAGCATCAGGCTACAGAAGACTAGGAGGTTTGAATACTATGTAAGTCTTATAGTGTATATTTTCTTTTTCTCCTTATTGAGCAATTTAAGTTTTTAATTTTTTACTTTTCTTGCTCTTTTCCTTTGTTTATCTGTTCCCTCAGAGTCTCTTTCTCCCTTTTTGAATGCTGCCAATTTCTTTTGATTACACTCTCACCCTTTCTATTATCTAGAACTTCTATATTTTCTTTTCTTATCCCATTAGCAACTACATCCTACATCTTTCTGGATCCTCTTTGTCCTCCATTAGAAACTGCAGACCTTATTGCAAATCTGTGTTTTATACTGAAGATAATAATTGAACCACTTCTGTTTATTATGACAACATTGTTAATGCACTCATAGGAGATATTTGGTCTAGGATTGCATACTGTCTGAAATGGGCACTCCTAATATTGATCTCCCTCTTAAAGAAAAGGTTTAAGAAACCTATAGGGCCACTCTAAGCTTATAGGGGGGAATCTGCCATACCCCAGATCTTCACTGCTAGAGGGGAAGATACATGAACAACATGTAAAAACCAGGGAAGAAAATGATCCAAACAAATCTACATTCTACATTAATAGAATCCAATGACAGTATGGTAGAAGAAATATCAGAGAAGGACTTCAGATTATACATGATTAAAATGATTTATGAAGCAAAGGATTAGATAAGAAAGCAAATGCAGGCAATGAATGATAATACCAATAAGCAGTTGAAAGAGCAACTGCAGGAAGCAAAATGTCATTTCAAAAAAGAGATAGAGATTCTCAAAAAAAAAAAAAAAGGAACACTTGAAATGAAGAAAACAATAAACCATATAAAAAACTCAATGGAAAGCATCACCAAAACACTGGAACACTTGGAAGACAAAACCTCAGAAAATGAAGACAAAATATTTAATCTTGAAAATAAAGTTGCCCAAACAGAGAAGATGGTAAGAAATCATGAACAGAATCTCCAAGAACTATGGGACATCATGAAAATACCAAATTTAAGAAATATTTGGATTGAAGAAGGCACAGATACACATACCAAAGGAATGAACAACCTATTTAATGAAATAATATCAGAAAATTTTTTAAGCCTGATGAATGTAATGGAAAATCAATTACAAGAGGCTTACAGAACCCCAAATGCACAAAATCACAACAAATCCATACCAAGGCACATTATAGTGAAAATGACAAACATTCAAAATAAAGATAGGATTTTGAAGGCTTCGAGAGAAAAGCATCAGATTACATATAAGGTGACACCAATATGAATATCAGCAGACTTCTCAATCCAGACTCTAAAAGCTGGAAGGGCCTGGACTAACATATTTCAAGCTCTGAAAGAACATGGTTGCCAACCAAGAATCCTATACCCAGCTAAACTAACCTTCAGATTTGAAGATGAAATAAAATTATTCCATGATAAAAAGGAAGTTAAAAGGACTTACAAATAGAAAGCCTGTGCTACAGAATGTTCTCAACAAAATATTCCATGAGGAGGAAATGAACAACAACAATGTAGGTCCGCAAAGGGTGGAACTACCTTAAAGAAAAATCCACTCAAAGGAGAAACCAAGCCAACTTAAAAACCAAAAATAAGCCCAAAAGACTGGGAATACAAATCATATCTCAATAATAACCCTGAACATTAATGGCCTAAATTTCTCAATCAAAAGACATAGACTGACAGAATGAATTAAAAAGAAAGACCCAGCATTATGCTTCCTGCAAGAGACTCATCTCATAGAAAAAGACATCCACAGACTAAAAATGAAAGGATGGGAAAAAACTACCACACACATGTGCTCAGTAAAAAAGCAGCGGTTTCCATCCTTAGATAAAGTGGACTTCAAGCCAAATTAGTCAGAATGGATAAAGAAGGAAAGTAGTGCTTAAGGAAAAGTAGTGCTTTTGTAGTGCTTAAGGAAACCATAAATCAGTTAGAAAGAATGATTGTAAATATTTATACCCCCAAAATGGTGCATTCCTGTTCATCAAACAAATCCTTCTCAATTCCAGGAATGAAATAGACCACAAAAAACAATTCTGGGTGACTTTAATACACAGCTGTCACCACTGGATAGGTATTCCAAACAAAAGGTAAACAGAGAAACAATAGAATTGAATAACACAATCAATAATCTAGACTTCATAGACATATATAGAGTATTCCATCCATCGATGAGTGAATTTACTTTCATCTCAGCAGCACCGGGAACCTTCTCAAAAATAGATCATATGTTATGCCACAAAGCAGCCCTTAGGAAATGCAAAAAAAGTAGATACTGCCTTGTGTTCTATCAGATCATAATGGAATGAGAGTAGAAATCAATGACAAAATAAAAAAAACAAATTACTCCAAACCTGGAGACTAAACAATATGCTATTGAATGAAAAATGGATGACAGAAAACATCAGGGAGGAGATAAAAATAATTTTTAGAGTTCAGTGAGAATGACAATGCAACATATCAAAATCTCTGGGACACTATAAAAGTGGTACTAAGTGGAAAATTCATTGCATGGAGTGCATTCAAGAAGAGAATGAAAGATCAACAACTAAATGACCTAGCATTATTGCACAAAGGCCTAGAAAACGAAGAACAGAATAACAGCAAAAGTAGTGGAAGAGAGGAAATAATTAAAATCGGAGCTGAAATCAATGAAATTTGAAGCAAAAGAAGCAATTCAAAAAATTGACATAACAAAAAGTTGGTTCTTTGAAAAAGTAAACAAAATAGACAAACTCTTAGCCACACTAACAAAGAGGAGAGAGAAAACTAAAATTACTAAAATTTGTGATGAGAAAGGAAACATCACGACAGACACCACTGAGATACAGAACATAATGAGAAGCTAATTCAAAATCTGTATTCCAACAAAGTAGAAACTACTGAAGACATTGACACATTTCTAGAGACATATGCTCCTCCCAAACTGAACCAGGAGCACATACACAATTTAAACAGATCAATATTAAGCAATGAAATTGAAGATGTCATTAAAAATGTACCATCCAAGAAAATCCCAGGATGAGACAGATTCTCAGTCAAGTTCTAAAAGACCTTCAAATAAGAATTCATTCAATACTTCTCAAAGTATTTCAGGAAATAGAAAATGAGAGTACCCTACCAAACTCATTCTATAAAGCTAATATCACGCTCATACCCAAACCAGGCAAAGACACATCAAGGAAAGAAAATTTTAGACCAATATTTGTGATGAATTTATATGCAAAGATTCTTAACAAAACACTGGCAAACAGTATCCAAAAACATATTAAGAAAATTGTGCACCACAATCAAGTGGGAATCATCCCCGAAATGCAAGGATGGTTTAGCACCCATAAATCAATAAATGTAATTCATCATGTCAATAGATTTAAGGATAAGAATCATATGGTTAATTCAATTGACTCAGAAAAAGCATTTGACAAAATATAACACCCCTTCATGCTCATAACACTAGAAAGAATAGGGATAGTAGGAACATATCTGAACATTGTAAAGACTATTTATGCAAAGCCCATGGTCAACATCATTGTTAATGGAGAAAAACTGAAAGCATTCCCTTTAAAAATGGGAATCAAAAAGGGATATCCTCTTTCACTACTTCTATTCAACATTGTTCTTGAAATACTAACCAGAGCAGTTAGACTAAAGAAATTGAAGGGATATGAATTTGAAAAGAGGAATTTAGGCTGTCACTATTTGCTGATGATATGATTCTATAATTGGGGGATCCAAAAAAGTGCTCCAGAAAACTTCTAGACTTCTTCAATGAAATTAGCAAACTAGCAGGCTATAAAACCAACACACGTAAATCTAAAGCATTTTGATACACAAGCAATGAAACATCTGAAAGGGAAATGAGAAAAACAACTCCATTTTCAGTAGCCTCAAAAAAAAAAAAAAAAAAACTTGGGAATCAATCTAACCAATGAGGTAAAGAATCTCTAAAATGAAAACTATGAAACATTGAAGAAAGAAATTGAGGAAGACCTTAGATGATGGAAAGATCTCCCATGTTCTTGGATAGGCAGAATTAATATTGTCAAAATGGCCATACTACCAAAAGTGCTATACAGATTCAATGCAATTCCAATTAAAATCCCAATGATGTAACTCACAGAAATAGAGCAAGCAATCATGAAATTCATCTGGAAAAATAAGAAACAGAGAATTGCTAAAGAAATCCTTAGCAGGAAGAGTGAAGCAGGGGATATTGCAATACCAGAATTTCAACTACACTACAAAGCAATAGTAACAAAAATGGCATGGTATTGGTACCAAATTAGACAGGTTGATCAATGGTAAGGAATAGAAGACACGGACATAAACCCAAATAAATACAATTTTCTCATACTAGACAAAGGTGCCAAAAATATGCAATGGAGAAAAGATAGCCTCTTCAACAAGTGGTGCTTGGAAAACTGGAAATTCATATGCAAGAGAATAAAACTAAACTCTATCTCTCACCCTGCACAAAACTCAACTCACAATGATCAAGGACCTCGGAATCAGACCAGAGACCCTTCATCATTTAGAAAAAAAAGTAGGTCCAAATCTTCAACATGTCGGCTTAGAATCAGACTTCTTTAACAGGACTCCCGTAGCACAAGAATTAAAAGCAAGAATCAATAACTGGGATGGATTCAAACTAGAAAGCTTTCTTTCAGCAAGGGAAACTATCAGCAATGTGAAGAACGAGACTACAGAGTTAGAGAAAATCTTTTCCACTCATACTTTAGATAGAGCCTAAATTTCCAGAATATATAGAGAACTCAAAAAACTCTACACCAAGAATGCAAACAATTCAATCAACAAATGGGCTAAAGAAATGAACAGGCACTTCACAGAAGAAGATCAACAAGGAACCAACAGATATATGAAAAAATATTCAACATCTCTAGTAATAAGAAAAATGCAAATCAAAACTACCCTAAGATTTCATCTTACCCCAATTAGAATGTTGATTATCAAGAATACAAATAACAATAAGTGTTGGGGAGGATGTGGGGAAAATGGTACACTCATAAGTTGCTGGTGGGATTGCAAATTAGTGCAGTTACTCTGGAAAGCAGTGTGGAGTTTCCTTAGAAAACTTGGAATGAAACCACCATTTGACCCACTCCTTGGCCTATACCCAAAGGACTTAAAATCAGCCTACTACAGAGATACAGCAGCAATGTTCATAGCTGCTCAATTCACAATAGCCACATTGTGGAACCAACCTAGAAGTCCTAAGTCCTTCAGTTGATGAATGGATAAAGAAACTGTGGTAAATATATATATATATATATATATATATATATATATATATATATATATATACAATGGAATATTAGTCAGTTATAAAGAATAATAAAATTATGGCATTTACAGGCAAATGGACACAGTTGGAGAATATCATACTAAGTGAGATAAGCCAATCTCAAAAAACCACAGGATGAATTATCTTGCTGATAATAGATCGTGACACAGAATGCGGGTTGGGTGGGGGCAAGAAAGAAGAAAGGAGGGACTGTGTAGAGGGAAAATATGGGTGGAACGGGTGGTGGGAGGAAAAAAATAACAGAATGAATCAAACACCATTACCCAATGTAAATTTATGACTACACAAATGGTATGCCTTTACTTTATGTACAGAGAAACAACATGTATCCCGTTTGTTTACAATAAAAACAAAAAAAAGGAGGTGGGAACAGTTAATGTTGTATTTCTTTAATAGGAGAACCAATAGGAGACAGTAACACCTAGGTGATATTTGGGAAGGTTTTGTATCCCATAGTAATTAATGAGAAATTGGGACAAAGATCTTTTTTGCACACTAGGGGATAAAATGCTGATTTTACCCACTTTGAGTGTGACTACTTTCCTCAGACACTCGATCTTTCAGATTGTCAGTAAAGTCTCGCTTTTTTCTATAAAAATATATGAAAAATAATTTGGCATGTATTTACATTTGAATATTGTGCTCTGTGAAGTAGTATTAAATTGTATAATTGAAGAAAATACTGAGAATTATATGGATGTACAACCAGTTTCCTCCTGGAAGACATTATCATGAACCATCTAGAAGGTACCATTTGTGACTATTGTTTAGACTTTCCTTTTTAATTTTGCATGCTCACTTTACAAGAATTCTAAGGAAACTTGGATAATTTTAGGATGATTATCACTTGGATCTCATTTCAGTGTGGTTCAACCATTTACAATTTTATTTATTTGATTAAGGTAACTTTGAGACAACTATAGATTTATAGGTAGTTGTGTTAAAAGAGGGAGACATCTTCTGCCCACTTTATGTAGAGGTGCCCACATCTTGACATTAAAGATGATGTAGCTCAGTTATAGACCATTTCTGTCACAAGGACCCCTCATGTTAATCTCTGATAACCACACCCATATTCTCCTGCTGCCTTCCCCACCACTTCTAGCCACCATTAATTCTTTTCCACTTTTATGGCTTTATCATTTCAAGAATGTGTAAATGAATTGTAGAATTTTGATGACCTGGGCTTTGGTTTTGAAAAGTAGAAATATTTCAGTTAATTACTGAAAGTTAGTAAATGTAATTCAGAAGCAGATCCCGTATTATTCTTGGTTAGAATGATTGTTTTATTTCTTAACTTTTCTTGGGTATGTGAGAGAGTTAAGTGAGATGTATTGAGTATTTATCTGTCAAATGAAGGTTTGAGAATTAATTATGGTTTTCCTTCAGGTAAGCTCATTAGTATGACTTCCACTGAGATTTAAAAACATAGCAGTTGTCACTCTCCCATAATTTTTTTGTACTGGAAATGAAAACCAGGGTCACCTCACTGCTGAACTACATGTAGTTCTTTCTTCTTATTTTTTAATTTTCTGGCAGGTTCTTACTAAGATGCTTAGGCTGAACTCAAACTTGCAGTTGGCCTACTGGGCATGTGCCATCATGCTCACTTGCTACTCACTTTTTAACTAACAGAGATTGCCCCTTCTAAATCTTACTGTTTAAATAGTTGCTGCAACTAAATTTACTTCAGAATTATGAAAATTCAGTAACTGTACCCAAGAAAAGGTAACTCTGTGATGAGACATATCTGAATCAAAAGTATGTTGGTAGATCTCTACCAAAAGATGTAATAATGCAAGTTAAAATTACCCATTTGCACATTTTTTGCCTTTCTTCAAGTTTTAAACAGAAATTTACAAGACTATAACCAAAGATGGGTATGGTGTGTTCAGACAATAAAGAGTTCTCTCCCATGCCAATTTTCTAACATGGACATAAGAATGTAAGTTTGACTTTTAACAACATATGGAAAGCAACAGAGAGACAGCTGAGAGAGAAAGAGAGAATGGGGGTGGGTGAATTGGCCAAAACCAACTCACTAAGACTTTTTTTTCTTTTGGCACACATTTGTGTACTTCAAGCTTTTTATGACCAAAGACCAAACAGCAAATCTTTTGGTCATTTCATAGACTTGTTTTGCAACAACAACTCTGCAGGTGGTCTGAGTGGAACAGGGTGTCCATGAAAGTATAATATACTGTGAAAATGTTACTTAATTTACATCAGACATGGAGTCTTCTCCAGTTGCCCAAGACCTTGCCTTGTCATCACCTGAAATGCTTTTTTTTTTTTTTTTTTTTTTTTTTTTTTTTTTTTTGCTGAAATATGTGAGAGATCTTCTATGGGGGATACAGGAAGAAACATTAAGTACTTTGATGCAAACTGTATCTCAGTACCAATGGAACATGATGTACCCAGATTAAAGAGACTTTCCTTTATACACTTTTTCATGCTAAGAACATCAAACATTGCCTCCCATGTTTGAATAAATACATGTAGAAATGGTTGAATATTATTAGATTATGAATCTCACAGATGTCTTGATGTCTTTCCTTGAACTTCCTCTGTGAAGGGAAAAAATACTTAAGATAGTTTGCTGCTAGATATTTCACCAGTTTGCTGTGTTGCATGCAAAAAGTGGGGTTCAGCCCCAAAAGATTGTCCTTTATTTTTCTCATCATAAGCCACATTGAATTATCCCTTTTATTCTGAAAAAATAAAGCCACATATTCCATTTGCACCAGTCATTGAAGACTTAGCAGAAAGCTGTGTACTTCAGAGAACAGAGGAATTAACTTTTCAACAAATTTTTTAAATGCTCCAGCACATAATTTTAATGAGAATTATTAATTAAAATATTCTTTATGTGTTTCAGGATTTTTTATGCCATATTCCTAGAAGCATTTTATATCCAATCTCTATTATCAATTGGTCAGTGTTATGAATCAAAGGAACAATGAAGAAAACATTAATACAAACCACAGGTAATTATTCTAACTGATGATTCTCCTAACTACTTCTAATATAAATTTCATATGTTTTATATTTAATTGCATATATATGTTTGTTTAATAGAATAAAATAAAAGTATGAAAAATGACAAATATTCACATCATCCTCATGGACCTGTTAAAAACATTTTTTTAATTTTTATGAAAATATTTACTTTTCAGAATACAGAATAGACTGTCATCATACGGAATACTTTTCCAGAATATGAACAGTTTATTCTATCAGAGCTAGCCAATTGAACATTGATAGAAGCTTAGGCCTTCATAATACCCATTTTATATAAGCTTAAATGGATATTCACAGAGCATAAAGGTCTATTGAAATTAGAACCCAAAGGGCAAATTTTACTGCTTCTGTCATTGGTGTTACTCTCTCCCTATTCTTATTAATGGAATTCTTGAAAACTTTACACTTTCTGTGTATCTGAATGTAATCAGAACTGACAACTCATTAGTACACTAGCTCATATTCTAAGCCAATGTCAAGCTTATCATCTTAATATAAGTGAATGTTAACTAAACAGGAATTCTCACATATTTCATTCAATAATTGAAGAAGTGCAGACAAAATAACTAATTTCATCATGTAGAAGGTCACAGTATTTTTTTCAAAAGCAAAATCAAACCACTTTTGTAATAAAAGGAAATTAAAAAATCCATGTAATTAAATGCTATTTGGGTGAAAATGTATTATAGGGCATATACTATTTACTTGCTTTACATAAGTTTGCATATATTTAATGTAAACTCTCATATTTGGATTTTAATTAATACCATACATGTAATATTTGAATCTAAATGGAATGGAATAAAGATGTTTAAAAGGCCCCAAGAATCATATTATTTTATTTCATCATTGTCATTTTAATACATTAGTGTTTTTCTTTGATCATTTAACTAAGCCAATTTTAGAGGTAAAATCCACAACCAAAGCACATATAGTATAGCTGAAAATAGTAAATAGAATAGTCTTCAGTATGTCAGAAGTAGTGATTGTGATTAAACAATAAACACCTCAACTCATGTATGATGATTTTACAAAATGTTTTAGAAGTTTTATATTGCTGTTTCACTGTAATAAAATTGATCTGGATAATGAGTAAAGTATGCTCAACTATGAATAAATGTAATTTGTAGTTAACACTGGATTGTTTTGGAGTACCACTTTTGTCTTCACATTTTATATCAGGAATATATGTTCACAATCTACCAGCTGTACTTTTTATTTACTAAGAAATGATAGTACTTTGATCCTAGTTCACCATCTCCTTGCTCCCCCCCGTTTATGTGGGATACTAGGGATTGAACTTAGTGACAATTTATGACATAGTACACTGATTTTCCTTTTCAACATGTAAGTTCTCCCTGAGGAGAATATGTAGTACCATATCACAAGAGAGAGAATGTGCTGGGTATTTTGAAGAAGTAAATTGGGTTTTGTAATAAAGAGACAGACTTCTGTGAAGATGCTGGGAAAGTGGTTGTTCTAGTGTCCCCAGGTGAAGAGATTCTCTACATAGGTCAGTTTTGCCTTGGGTTGTTATTCCTTCATTGGAAGTCCTGCTAAAAGATCAGAGCATGTTAAAACATAATTGGGTTAATAATTGGATTTCACAAAGTTGCAATCTTTAAGAAGCATTTTGTATGTTATGCTAAGATAATTTGAACATAGTTTTTAAATAAAACTTTACAAAATCTTTATAAATATGATAGAACCCTAGTGGTTGAAACTGCAGTAGAAATATAGAGGAAACTTGTATAATTTCTTTCACTTCTTCCTCCTAGTGGATCCCAAGAAGCAGCAGAATTCAAATGTGCTATGAAAGTGTTTGAACACAATTGTCATTCTTTGGGTGATAATTAATCTGAAAACATACAACAACAAAAATATGAATTTTTGTACTATCAATTACAATTTTATGATATATTTGGTCAATTATTCTATGCCATCAAACATCAGTATCTTCATGCATGCCAATTATTGTAACAATACAATTCAGAATAACCAAGCTATAGAACCATCAATGTGCCTGCCAATAGATAAATGGATAAAGAATGTGAGGTATATATATGTATATATGCACAATGGAGATTTGTGCAGTCATAAGGAAGCATGGAATTTTGTTTTTTGTTTGTAAATGACTGGAAGTGGAGAATATCATGTTAAGTTAAATAAACCTGCCTCGGAAATTCAGGGGTTAAATGCTTTCTCTCATTTGCTGATGTTGGACAGGAAAGAAAAAATTGTCGTGACTCTCATGAATATATTAGTAAGGTCAATAAAGTAGAGAATAGGGACAGAGAGGAACAGGGCATGGGGGGATGTGAGGAAGTACTGGGCAATAAAACCTAACAAATTATGCTGTGTTCATATATTAACATGTGAGATTAATATTGCTTATATACACATAACAAATTTTCTGATAAATAATTTTGTCCAGTGTACTGAAAAGAAATATTTCAATTAAAATAAGTGACTGTGTCTTTTAGAGCTCTTGAAATGACAAAAGTAATAATTACAATGTGTTAGCAATTTAAAATGCTTACTATCTGCTAGAAATTGTATGAAGAATATCATATGCATCATCCGATATAATCATCTCCTTGCTGGCAATGTCACTCTTGAATTATCCAGAATGTTTATAGTGATCTGTGTAATATAAAACCAAATGTTCCTCTGAACATTGCCATGCATTCCAATGCTCAGGCTTAGAATAGAGAGAGTTGTCATACATGAATAATAACAAAAAATTGATGGAATTTCATTTATTCTCTTGATCTTATCATCATTAAAAATGAATGATGATGAAAGAGCTACTTAAAATCAAAAACAAATTCACTACTAAAACACCAAAATTAAGTATGAATGTAAAATATTTTACTAAACTAAAAGGAGATAGATAGCGACAAATTACAGCAGTTTCAAACTTTATTACAAGCTCTTATTGAATATACTAGGACACATCTTAGCTAACTTAGATAAATAAATTTTGTGTATTGCTGTTATAGAAGCCATTTTTGTTTTTAACCCTAAAAATTACTGTAATGTGTAAATATTTAGAGCACATTTTTACATGCCTGCACCATGTGGTAAGGAAGAGTAAAGATTTATGAAGTAACACTCAAAGTTAAGAATAGTAGGTGACTCAACCTGTATACCTAAAAGTTTGCCAGGATTAAAATACATGAGGATTATATGAGGAGGGTGCATTTACTGGGAGAACAGTAGAGTGAAATTCACACTGTTACAGATCTCTAGATCTTAGTATTTCTAGTTAGTAAATTTATCTTTGCATCTGTTTCTCTGTTTCTAATTCTATTCATTCTTTCTTCTGATTATTGCCTGTGGACACCAGTCTCAGGGAGGAAGGCATAAATCAAGCATACCAGTCCAAGTGCTCTTGAGTCACTCTTATTATGTAATTAATAAAATCATATAACATCTCTTGCAGATGGATGATGTTAAGAGTGATGCTTCACATATATAGTGTCTTCTTCCAAATGTGTAAACAATATTTGTCACTAAATTTTATGTATTTGATCCTTAAAGTTCCTTTATATAGGTAGGGTAAATTCTTTAAATCATGGAATTGAGGCCAAAAGAGAACAAGGATTTTCTAAAGTTAAATGAATATTGTTGGCTATGTGTAAAACTAGAACACTTTTAAATGTTTTTAGATGAATACTAGAGTCAACTATGATGCAAATTTATCTGCAAAATCATTTCAACAAAATTCTTTAAAGATTTCTTTTTCTTCTCTACTTTTCCCACTCCACGTAAAAATTTTTAGAAAGGGCTACTGCATTTTACTTGTCTCCAACTGTAAGAGTAAACCAGGGGTTAATTCAGACATCAAAAAATTCTTTACAGCAAAAAATCCCAGGAATAAACTGCAGTCCATTTCAGTTCATAGCAAAAATGGTCATGGAAATTTGCAGCCTGAAGTCTACATTTAGATTTTTCTCTTTGTGCAGCATAAATATCCCTATGAAATATATATGAGCATCTTCAAGACACTGAACTCCTGACTCAGGAATCAAAGGACTGTGTCACCACATCCAACCTCCTAGAGCTTTCCTCACGGAAGAAGTATCGCAAAAGATGCAGCAGCAGGACCCAGCCTCCTGGCTGTGTCCCAGAATCCAAGTGGTGATGTTATTTTCTCTTTAATAGAAACTTCTTTCAGCAAAAATGTTCATTTCATGAACATAAATTTTGTACAAAGGCAAAGATTCAAACTTCCAGCCAGACGAAGCATTTTTGATTCAAATTTTCCAGTAAGATTTTTAAAAAAAAAAAGGAATAGTGAAATTTAGTGGAATTTTTACAAATGAGCAATAGGCATGGCTTCTCTATAACCAGGAGCAATTAGCAATACAGTAGCAATACTGTTCCTTCTTGCTTCAGCTTTTTTTTTTTCCCTTTTATGTCTTGCCTAGAGCAGTTCAAAGGCAAAGACAATGCTATAGATGCTTCAGGGCTTTCCTGGTTCTCTAATACACCCCACTGTGTGTTCCCTCACATGGTCCCATTGGACAAAGGAGTTTGTCAGTGATGAGTGTCAGAAGACTGTGATGGCCCGCCTGGACACTGATGCTGATTAGTATGTGAGGAGTAACATGATTTCTACAGAAGACTTTCCTTAATCCCTTAATATGATATAAGTTGTGTGAAATAGCTCTCTCTTACTCACTCTGTAATGTAGTTTCTGGAATATTAACACTGATGTTCAATGTAAAACCTCTTTAATTTACCATCATACATGCTTGACTTTTAATCTTTTAGTGCAAAATAAGATGGTATAAGAAACCAAAAAAAAAAAAAAAAAAAACAGAAGAATTAGTGTGATAGCTGAATTTCTACAGACTATCTTTGTCAGTCTGAACCAACTGTGGGATCCTGTGAAAAACGACATTGTCTTTTGCTCATTAGCAAAGTGGGGCACAAGCACTAAAGTCTAAAGAGAATATATAAAACCTAAGAGGTGATCCTTACATATAACAGTGTTTGACCTCATCTGAATGTCATGTAAAATTCAGAAATTATTTATCTGTGTGCTAAACAATTCATGTGGTATTAATGAAAAAGTAGCTCATACTCTATTTAAATTCACTGTACAGTGATCTTACTTTATGGTAAAAATTTACATATACATCCAAAGGGAGAAACTGTCAAATTATTGACACTGATTTTCATTAAAATTTTTCATGATTTTAAGTATTAGTATTCAAAACTCTCCCTTTAAATAAATCATACCACAATGCATACATAATTGTTGTATTCATGTCTGTATTTCCATATGAAAACATCCTTTTTCTGAAATAATATTAGTGTTCAATTTACTAAAATATTTTCCCCATTGATACAGTCTTTTAATTTTATTGATAAAAGTTTTATAACTGTCCTCTCTCCTCCTTCTCCAGTGACTTTTTATGGCAAAATTCAATGAAAACTATGGATGTTTCTATTAAGTTTTTCTTTGTAGAACCCCAGATTCCTTTAAGCTCTCCCATTCTTTCCATTCTTTAATTTCCTACTGTCTTTATTCTCTCCTCCACATCCAACTAGAATTTCATGTTTATCAAGATAAGCTCCCACTTACAGAGTTACATTTAAAAAAATTTTATTAATGCATTACAATTATACATAAAACTGTTCTATTTTGACATAATTGCACAAGCACAGAATATAATTGTTCCAAGTCAATCCCCAGATTTTCCCTATTAGGTTTTCTTTTAATTTCCCTATTGCCTTTCATCCATTCTATTGGTCTTTCTTCTATTTATTAATATTTGTTATTTATTATTTATTTATTTATTTATATATTCATTTGTTTGTTCTTTTTGCTATGACAGTAAAATCCATTCTGATATAATTTTACAAGCATGAAATATATCCTATTCTAATTAGAACCCCACTCTGTGGATGTACCTGGTGATGAGGTTCAGTGTGTTGTTTTCATATATATATACATAGGAAAATTATGCTAGTTTTATTCCATTCTTTTTAATTTTCCTATCCCCCTGCCTTCCACCCATTCCACATTGTCTAATCTACTGAATTTCCATTATTCCCCTATGACCTCTGTAACATTGTTTAGCTTCCACATATCAGAGAAAATATTCAACTTTTGACTTTTGGAATTGGATTATTTCACTTAGCATTGATAGTCTACAGATCTGTCTATTCACTGTCAAATGTCATAACTTCAATCTTTTTTATGTCATTCTTTTTTATGCCCAAGTAACACTCCAGGATGTATATGTACCACATTTTCTTTATTCGTTCATCTGTTCAAGGGCAACCTAGTTGGTCCCATAGCTTAACTATTACAAGGTGAGCTGCTTTAAACATTGATGTGGGCTCATCACTTAATATGCTGATTTTAACTACTTTGTGTACCAACGGGTGGGATATCTTGGTCAAATTGTGGCTCCATTCCTAGTTTTTGAGGATATTCATACTGCTTTTAAGGGTAGTTGCAACAATTTGCAGTTCCACCAGCAATGTATGAATGAATCCTGTTCCCCATGTGCTCACAAGCTCATGAAATTTATTGTTACTTTTGTTCTTGAAAATTGCCATTCTAAGTGATGCGATATTTCAGTGTGGTTTTAATTTGCATTATTCTAATAGCAAGAGAGGTTGAACATTTTTTCACATATTTGTTTCCCATTTGTATTTCCTCTTCTCTAAAGTTTCTCTTCAATTCCTTTGTCCTTTATTGATTTTTTGTATTAAGCTTTGAATTATTGTTTGTTCTGGAAACTATCATCCTATCTGAAAAGCAGATATAAAAGGTTTTTTTCCCCCAATGTATAGGTATCTCTTTATGCTCTTGATTGTGTCTTTTGCTATGAAGAAGATTTTAGTTTGATGCAATCACATTTATTGTCTTGATTTTTTTTTTCAGTACTAGGGATTAAACCCAGGAACTTGTGCTTACTAGGCAAGCACTCTACCAACTGAACTATATTCCCAGCCCTTGTCTTTTGATTTTAATTTTTGTGTATTAAGTACCTTTTTGATGAGTCAGTTTCTGCACCGATGTTTCATTGTTGGTCTAACAATTTTTTTTTTCCAGTGTGTGCAGCATTGCAGATCTAGTACTATGCCCTTGATCCACATTGAGTTGAGTTTTGTGTAGTGAGAGAGAAAGTTTTAATTTTCAACATATTACATATGTATTTCCAATTTTTCCAGCACCATTTGTTGAAGAGGCTACTTTTCTCCAATGCATGCTTTTGGTGCCTTTGTTTAATATGAGATAACTGTATTCATGTGGGTTTGTCTCTTTGCCTTCTATTCTACTCCATTTGTCTTCTTGTCTCTTTTGGTGTCAATACCATGCTGTTTTGTTACTATAGCTCTAGAGTATAAATCTGGTAACATGATACCTTCTGCTTCAATTTTCTTGCTAAGAATTGTTTAACTATTCTGCGATTTTTATTTTTATGATTGAATTTTATATCTGCTATTTTTTTAGTTCCATGAAGAAGGTCATTGGAATTTTGATGGAATTTACTGTGTCTGTATAGTGCTTTTGGTACTATGGCCATTTTGGCAATAATAATTCTGCCCATCCTATAACATTAGAGGTTCTTCCATTTTCTGAGGTCTTCCTCAATTTCTTCACTTAGTGTATTTTTTTTTTTTTACTATGGAGGTCTTTCACTTCTTTTGATAGATTGATTCTCATGTATTTTATTTATTTGTATTTGAGGGGTTATTGTGAATGGGTTAGTTTTCTTAATTTATCTTTCAGCTCATTTTTCTTGGAGTATAGGTGTACAACTGATTTATGAGTGTAAATTTTGAATCCTGCTAATTTTCTGATTTAATTTATGAGTACTACAAGTTTTCTGGTGGATTTTTGGGGTCTTGTAAATCTAGGATCATGCTGTTAACAAGCAGGGATAGGTTTAGCACTTTTTTCCTAACGGTATTCTTTAATTTCTTTCTTTTGACTAATTGATTTGAGTAGCTATTCTAGGACTATGATGAATAGATTGCAAAAGTGGATATACTTTTCTTGTTCCTCTTTTTAGAGGTAATGGTTTCAGTTTTCTCTGTTTAGAATGCTGTTAGTTGTAGAGTTGGTGTATATAGCTATTACAATGTTGAGTTATGCTCCTTCTACACTATTTTTTCTAGTGTTTTGAACATGAATGTATTATGCATTTTGCCAATGCTTTTTCCTGCAGCTATTGAGGTAATCATGTGATTCTTGTCTTTAAGTCTAATGATGTGATGGATTATGTTTATTGATTTCCAGATGTTTAAAGAAACTTGCAGCCTTGGGAAGAACTCCATTTGATCATGTGCATACATTTTTCACTTTTTAATATAATTTGTCATGTTTTATTGAGAATACTATATCTATGTTCATCAAGAAATGTTCTCTATGATATGTGGACACCCCACATTAATCTTGAAAATTCCTATTATGAGTGAAGTGAGATAAAAATCTCTATTTAGTTCTTTTTAAATGTAATAATGTTATTGAGGTATAGGAAAAGAGCAAGGAAACAATAATAATAGATTCTCATCCATGTAATTTTGACTTGGATTTCACTGATTTCTAGACATGTTGAACATTTTTTCACATATGTGTTGGCCACTCATGTTTCTTATTTTAAGCAATGTCTGTTTAGATTTTTTGCCCATATACTAATTGAGGAGGTTCATATTATTTTAGTTGTTTTGTATTCTGTTTATTAATTTCCTGTCATTAGGAGGAGGTGAAAAAGATTTTATCACATTGGTAGATTATTCACATTTTTTTTCCTTTGTTGGGCAGAAGTTTTGAAATTTGATTTAATCCCACTTATTGATTCTTGGTTTTATTTTTTATGCTTTGAAGTCTTATTAAGGCAGTTGATGCTTTTCTCAATATGTTGATGTCTTGGACCTACATTTTATTTAAGCACTTCCAGTCTTTCTGGTTTAATTTCTAAATCTTTGATCCACTAGAATTGGCTTTAGTGCAGGATGAGAGGTAGGGATCAAGTTTTATTTTTTTCTAAATATGGGTATCTAATTCTCATAGCATCATTCATTTAAAAGTATCTCCTTCCCCCAACATATCCTTTTGGCACCATTGTCACATATCAGGTCACTGTATCTATGTGATTTTTTTCTGTATTTTCTATTTCATTGGTCTTAAAGTCTGTTTTGGTAATACAGTTTGAATACAAAAGCTCTACAACAAATTTGATTATCTGTTTCTTTTTTGATGCTTTCAGCATTCTTTTTTTTTTTTTTCATTCAGGGTGCTTTGGATATTCTATGTCTCTTAATTTTCCAAATAAATTTTAGAACTGCTTTTTTGTCAATGTATCTTGTAAAGTAGGCCATTGATATTTTGATTGGGGTTGTATTGAATCTATTTACTGCTGTAGGTAGTATGGAAATTTTGACATTAATCCTGCTTATTCAATGACATGGGAAGTATTTCCGTCTCCTAAGATCTGCTTCCAATTTTTTAAATTCAGTGTTCTGTGGTTTTTATTGTTGACATCTTTCACCTCATAGGTTAGATTTTTTTCCAAGTAATTTTTAGGGTACTGTGATTGAGATACTTTTTCCCAATTTCTTTTGTAATAGGCTAAATTTCACAATATAGGAATACTATTGATTTATGTATGTTATTCTTATATCTAGCTCTTTTAGTCAATTTGTTTATCATCTCTATATATTCACTAATGTAGCATTTTAAATCTTCTAAGTTAAGGTTCATGTCATCATTAAAAGAGACAAGTAACTTTTTTATGTATATGCCATTAGATTTCTTATCTTGACTGATTTCTCTAGCTTGAATTTCAAGTTGAGTAAGAGTGGTGAGAGTTTGTATCCTTGTTTTCTTCTTTTCTTTTCTTTTTTTTTTTTTTTTTAGAGAAAATGCTTTAATTTTTCTCCATGCACTATAATGTTAGCATTGGGTTTCTCATATTCAGCTTTTATAATTTTGGAGAAATTCCCTTGTCACTAGTTCCTCTAGAGTTTTAAAGATGAATGGTTGCTGGATGTTTTCAGAACACTTTTCTGCTTCTGTTGAGATAATCATGTGAATTTGTACTTAAATCTGTTTATCAAGTGAATTAAAAACATACACACACATATAGTAAATAATATGTAAGATATTACTCTATAGAGTAAAAAAAATTATTTTTTGACTTGCTGACTAGCAACATATGACACTAGTCACTTCTTAAATATTTTTCATGGCAGATGCCCAGAGGTTTTTATTCTGGGAGCTGCAACTGCTCACAAAGCCACCACAGACTCTGCCACATTTAATGCAATTCTTTTAAAATCCCAAAGACATTCTTCATAGAACTAGAATAAGCAATATGAAATTCATTTGGAAAAATAAAACCCATAATAGTCAAATCAATCTGTAGCAAGAAAAGTGAGGCAGGTGACATCACAGTACCAGACCTCAGACTATACTACAGAGCTATATTAATAAAAATAGCATGGAATTGGCAACAAAACAGACATGTAGATCAATGGTACAGAAAAGAAGACACAGAGATAAACCCACATAAATACAGGTATCTCATATGAGACACAGGTGCCAAAAATATCCACTGTAGAAAATATAGCTTATTCAACAAATAGTGTTGGGAAAATGCAAAGCCACATGTAACAAAATGAAATTGAACCCTTATCTTTCACCCTGCATGAAATTCAACTCACTGTGGGTCAAAGACTTAGGCACTTGAACAAAGAATCTATGACTACTAGAAGAAATATTAGGTCCAAATCTTCACCATGACAGCCAAGGACCTGACTTCCTTACAAAGACCCCTAAAGCACAAGAAGTTAAACGAAGAATCAATAGATGGGATGGACTTAAACTAAAAGCTTCTTTTCAGCACAAGACAAAATCCAATAATGTGAAGTGAGAGCCTACAGATTAGAGGAAAATCTTTACCACACGCATCTCAGATAAAACATTAATTTCTAGGATATATAAAGAACTCAAAAAACTTAGCATACACACACACACACACACACACACACACACACACACACACAGAAATGAATACTCCAATCAATAAATGGGCTAAGGAACTGAACAGACATCTCACAGAAAAAGATATACAATTGATGAACAAATAAATGAAAAATGTTCAACATCTCTAGCATTTAGAGAAATGCAGATAAAAAAACTAAGATTTTGTGCTGGGGATATATCTCAGTTGGTAGAGTGCTTGCCTCACAAGCACAAGGCCTTGGGTTCAATCCCAAGCACTACAAAAAAAAAAAAAAATAAGATTTCATCTCACTCCAATTAGAATGGCAATTATCAATAATAAAAACAACAATAAATGTTGGTGAAGATGTGGGGGAATGATACACTCATTTATTGCTGGTGGGAATGCAAATTGGTGCAACCAATATGGAAAGTAGTATGTAGATACTTCAGAAAGCTTAGAATTGAACCAGTTATTCTACTCCTTGATTTATACCCAAAAGGCTTAAAATCAATGTGCTTCTGTGACACATTCATATTAATGTTTATAACAGCTCAATTCACAAATGTTAAACTATGGAACCAACCTAGATGCCATTCAACAAATGAATGGAAAAAGATAATGTAAGATACATGTGTGTGTTTGTGTGTGTGTGTGTGTGTATGTGTATACACACACACATATATATATACATATATATGTATATATATATATATACACACTGTATTTTGAGATATTATAGATGAATGGAATATATCTTATTCTAATTAGGATCCCATTCTTGTGGTTCAACATGATGTGGAAGATCACTGGTTGTGTATTCATAGATGAACATAAGAAAGTTATGTTCAATTCATTTGAATGTTCTATCCCCATGCCACTTGTTACATTCATTTCTTTTGTCTAATATAATAAACTTGTTATCCCCTTCCCACCCCTTATGTGTTAGAAACCACATATCAGAGAGAATATTTAACCTTTGGATTTTTGAGACAGGTATATTTCACTTAGTATGATAGTCTCTAGTTCCACCTATTTACTCTCAAATGCCATAATTTCATTCTTCTTTATGGTAGAGTAATATTTTACTGTTTATATATACCACATTTTCTTTATCCATTCATCTGTTGAGGGGCACGTAGTGTGATTCCATAGCTATGTTCTTCAAAGTGACCTCCTATAAGAATTGCTGTGGTTGCATCACTCTAGTAAACTAGTTTTGTATATATACTGAGGAGTGTGATAACTGGGTCAAGTTTCTTGAGGAATCTCCATGCTGCTTTCCAAAGTGGTTGCACCAATTTGCAGTACCACCAGCAATGTATGAGTGAGCATTATCCCTCACATTCTCACCAACATTATTACCTGTATTCTTGAAATTTGCAATTTTTACTGGAGTGGGAGGTAATCTCATTGTAGATTTGATTTGCATTTCTTTAAATGCTAGAGATATTGAACATTTTTTCATATATTTGTTGATAATTTGTATTTCTTCTGTGATGTGCCTGCTAAATTCCTTTGCCCATTTAATAGTTGGGTTATTGTATGTGTGTGTGTGTGTGTGTGTGTGTGTGTGTGTGTTAAGTATTTTGAGTTCTTTATATATCCTAGAGTTTAATGCTCTCCTGAAGTGCAGGTGGAAAAGATTTCTCCCATTCTGTAGGCATTCTGATCATATTCTTGTTTTCTTTTCTGTGAGGAATTTTGTTTGATGTCATGCATTTTTTGATTCTCGATTTTACCTTTTGTGCTTTAGAAGTCTGGTTGAGGATGTTAGTTCCTATGCTAAAATGGTGGACAATTTGTCCTCTATTTTTTCTATGAGGTAAACAATCTCTTCTAATGTCTAGGTCCTTGACCTAAAGTGAGTTGAGTTTTGTGCACGCTGAAGGAGAGGGGATACATTTTACTCTGCATGGATTTCCAATTTATCCAGCACCATGTGCTGAAGAGTTATGTGTTTGTGGAACGTTTTTCTAGAATGAGTTAACTGCATATATGTAGGTTTGTTTCTGTGTTTTCTGTCCTGTTTGTCTTCATGTCTGCTTTGGTGCCAAAACTTGCTGTTTTGTTACTATTGCTCTGTAGTATAACATAAGGCATAATATTGTGTTGCCTCCTGCTTCACTTTTCTAATAAGCATTGCTTTAGTTATTCAGGTTCACTTGTTTTTCCAAATAAATTTCATGATTGACTTTTCTATTTCTATGAAGAAAATCATTGGAGTATTTATAGGAATTAAATTAAATCTCTATAATGCTTTTGGTAGTATGGCCATTTTGGGATATTAATTCTGCTTATCTGAGAACATGAGAGATCTTTCCAACTTCTAACGTCTTCAATTATTTTTTTAATTATTATTATTATTATTATTATTTTTTTTTTTTTTGTGGTGCTGGGGATAAACCCAGGTCCTTGTGCTTGCCAGATAAGCACTCTACCAATTGAGTTATCTTCCCCAGCCCTGTAGTTTTCTTTGTAGAGGTCATTCACCTCTTTTGTTAGATTGAAACTTGAACATTTTTTGAGCCTATTGTGAATGGGAGTTTCCTAATTTCATTTAAGCTGATTCATCAGTGATATGTAGAAACAATTGGATTATGGGTATTAATTTTATATCCCTTTAATTTGCATAATCTGTTAATAATTTCTAGAAGCCTTCTGGTGAAGTTCTTGGGTCTTCTAAATATAGAATCATGACATTGACAAATAAGAGATAATTTAAGTTCTTTTCCTATTCACGTCACTTTAATTTCACTCTTTCATTTGATTGTTCCAGTGAGGTTTGTAAGCATTAAGTTGAATAGAAGTGGTAAAAAAGGGCATCCCTGTCTTGTTCCACTTTCTGCAGGAAAAAATTTAAATTTTATCCATTTAGAATTATAGTGGCCTTGTGTTTAGCATATATAGCATTTATAATATTGAGGATTTTTCCAACTACCCCTAATTTATTTAGAGTATAGAACATGATTGGATGCTGAATTTTGTCAAATGCTTTTTCTTTGTCTATTGTGATAACCATGTAATTATTGTGTTTAATCTATTGATGTGATAAATTATTTTATTGATTTCTGTATGTTGGACCATCCTCGCTTTCCTGGCATGAAACTCACTTGGTCATGTTACTCTATCATTTTTAATATGATATTGTATGGAATTTGTCAGTATTTTTATTAGAAGTTTTGTGTCTATATTCATCAGGGATATTAGTCTGAAGTTTTCATTCCTTGACCTTTGGTTTTGATATCAGGGTGAAATTAGGATCATAGAATGAATTTTGAAGTGTTCTGCGTTTTCTGTTTCACAGAATTATTTGAGAAAAAATGGGGTAAATTCTTTCTTTGAAGATCTGGAAGGCCTTGCCTGAGAATCTATTTGGTCCTTTTTTGTATGTGTGTGGTAGGCTTTCAATGGCATCTTCTATTTCATTGCTCTTATATTCATTGTTTTTATATTCTGTGTTCTCCTACATTAATTTGCATAAGTCATATTTCTCTAGAAATTTGTTGATCTCTTTGTGATTTTCTATTTTATGAAATTATTGATTTTCACAATAGTTTCTCTCATCTGCATTTCTGTAGTGTCTGTGGTGCTATTTCATTTTCATCATAAAGTTTAGTAATTTGAATTTTCTCTCCTTTTTTCTCTAACTCAGCTGTGTTTATTAATTTTATTAATTTTTCAAAGAAGCAACTTTTTGTTTCATTGACTTTGAATTTCTGTTTCAACTTCATTGATTTTGGTACTGATTTTAATTATTTTCTGTCTTCTACTGTTTTGGTATAGATTTGTTCTTTTCTTAGGCTTTGAGATATAATTTTAGGTTATTTAGTTGGAATTTTCTATTCTTTTATCAAATGCACTCAATGCAATAATCTTTCCGGTTAGAAGTTTCTTCATAGTGTCCCAGTAATTGTGATATGCTGTGTCACTTTTCTCATTTACCTCTATGTATTTTTAAAATTTTATCACTGATTTTTTTCAGCTATTCATTAACTTTTCAATAGTGTAATATTTATTGTGCAGTTGTCAGGGTAGCCTCTCTTTTTTATTTTATCATTGATTTCTCATTTCCTTCTTTTATGATCTGATATAATCCAAGGTATTAGAGCTATAGTTTGCATTTACACAGAGTTGCTTTGTAGTTTAAAATATGATATATTTTAGTGAAAGATCCATGTACTATTGAGAAAAAAGTGTATTTGGTCACTAATTGATGAAATATTCTATATATTATTTTTGTCTGAATTATTAATTGTATTGTACATTTCTTAACCTTCTTTTTTTATTTTTGGTTGGAGGATCTATCAGTTGTTGATAGGGATATATTAAAATCACCCAGTGTTATTGTGTTTTGGTTTATTTGATTCTTGAAATTGAAAAAGGTTTGATATATGTAGATGCTCCATTTTGGGGGGCACGAATATTTATAATTTGTATGTCTTATTTATGTATAATTTCCTTAAGCAGTATGATACAACATCCTTTGTTCCTTTTGATTAACTTAGACTTGAAGTCCACTCTATCTTATATAATTATATTAATGCCTCCTTTTATATGAGTTCCAAGTGAATGATATTTGTTTTCCATCCTTATACCCTAACTTGTAAATGCCTTTGCCCTTGTGGAGAGTCTTTTGGAGATAGCATATTGTTGGGTCTTCCTTTTTAGTCCAATCTTACAGACTATGTCTTTTTGTGTGTGTGGTTCTGGGAATCAAACCCAGGTCCCTGTGCTTGTAAGTCAATCACTTTACCAACTGAGCTAACTTTCCAGCTGAAGACTGTGTCTTTTGATTGATGACAGATGGCATTTATATTCAATGTTATTGAGATATGATTTTTATTTCCTATCGTTTTGAGTTACAACTCATTTTTAATTTGTTTTCATAAGGCAATTTCCAATTCCCTGGATCACCTGTTTTATACACATCCCCAAAACATGCACAGACACATTTGCCATGTTCTGTTCATGACTTAGCCTCAACAGTTTAGATTCCTAAAGTTATCATTAGGTCAGTCATCAGAAACTTCTTCTTCATGGATCTTCAGATCTCAGTTCTGTTAGATTTTATTTGTTTCCAAGGTGCCCACAAACATCTCCTTCAGTCATTACAGATGTGGGCAGAAGGTATTCACAAAATTGGGGTCCCCACTAATACGTTTTCTTCTTTCTGGTATTACCTCTCACTTTCTATGATCTGGGAATTAACCCTCTGTTTTCTGGGTCTTCATAAGCCCAGGATACAGGTTTCTTAAAGGTGTTTTTACCCCCTCCACCCTGTGGCCTCTCCTCAAGCAAAAAGAGGAAGGAAAACCTGTTCCCATCCCAATTCCATGATATTGCCTTTTTCAAAGTGTTAAATGGACCTTTATTCTATGTCCTGACAGTCTTTTTGCAGTGTTTTCAGGTAGGATTCCTTTTGTTCCTTTGTCTAGAGTTTATAAGTGTCTCTGTGTATGTGCTAGAGATAGGGATGAAGAGACTCAGCCACACTAAGAAATACATTTATAGAGCTCTCCTTTTTTATTAAAATGGTGTGAAAATCCATGAACCTTCTTGTGAAAATTAGACACATATGACACACTGAAATCTTGACACTATTTTCTAAAATTCTAATGTCCTGTCCATCTTTCTAACTTCTTCCTAGTTTTCCAATTATATATCTTTTCCCACATAAACCCATCTTCATTTTTGTTCATTCCCCTCTGCCAGATATTCCATCTCTTGAAGTCTCCCTCACCACAGCAGCATGACTCTTTTTTATTACCACGTTTCCAGGGGGCTTTCCCTCAGTCACCCTTTCTAAGTTCTACTATGTCCACGGCCAGCAGCTCCCATGGAGTTTATGTTGTTTCTTAGTTGACAGGTCAAATGTAGAATACTGAAGTGGTATATCCGAATGTCATACAAAGAGAAGTAAAAGATTATATAAGAACTTTTTCAGACCATTTATCAAGGAAACCCAAATGTGCTTCCTTGAGTGGTGAGAGCTGAAGATTGCTTTCAAAAGATATTCTAGTCTACCTTTTGCTGAGCTATTGATGATCAGAAAAATGAATTAAGTAGCCTGGAAATAATTAACTGTTATGTGTAAATTACTTGACAGTGTTGTGAACTTGATATCATCTTTCATTTTGAGAAGGCTTACTTTAATTTTTATGAGATTTTTTGGGGGGAAAGTTAAGGAAACATCCAAGAAAAATGTTTTTAAAACAATTGAGTAAGTTTATCTACTATAGAAGACACACATGAATATTTTAATGTCTCTGTGCACTAAATGAATACTCAACAAATATGCAAAATTTTACAGAGAAAATAGGAAGCTAAAATATTTATGAAAAAAATATCCTCACCTTGGTAACTATCTTGTAAAATAATAATAGAATATTTCAGAACCAGTACCATTACAATTTTATGTTTTCTTGTTTGCATTCATCTTTCCTGTATTATTTCATTTTATATATGATCTTAATATATTTATATTCTGAAAAATTATGACATGTGAAAGTTATGAGTAATAGTTCATCTTAAGCATGTGCATTTAACAAGTAATGAATCATCTGTGATTATTCTATAAGAGAAAACATAGCATTCATTATTGCTTATTAAAGAGAATTTGGATGACATACTCTGTCCAAGTAAACAGTGCCATAATATTTAGTATTGTTCAGTCTTCAATTGTTGAAGGGGAATAAAAAACAAAGCAAAACTCTAGTGTGAATTTCTTGCAAACTGAGTTAGAATGTTCTAATGTACCACATAAAAGAGTATGTTTAAATAAAACAAGAAACTAAATTAATTTGGACTCATGTAAAATACTTAAAACTTTCAGTTAAGAAATTTTTAGTGCCATATTTATTGAATCACATTTGTGCTATATTATGATTTTGATCAATCTCTTTAAGAACTTTCAGAAACCCATGTTAGAAATGTCTTCTGCACTATATATTGCTCAGTGATAGCCCTTTCCCATGTATCAATACTGAACTTATTTATGTAGTTCAAAAATTCTCATGCTGTTCAATTCCTAAATGTTTATATATTATAAACAAAATATATTTTCAATTTGTTTTTTTTTTTTAAGCCACTCTGGCATAAAAAAATAAGTATATCTCATAAATAAAAGCTGCAGTGCAAAAGACTCAGTGGTTATTTTGGACCACTTCACCCCCTCTATTATTCATTTTTTTCTACCAAAACATCCCCAAATCCCCACAGTGGAACCATATAATTAAAAACATTAAGTCACTGGGATGTATGGTTCATATCAAGACATCATTTGAGTTCTTTCAATATTGTACAGATCTTCATGTTAGGAACATATTTTGTTGTCACAATTCCCTTAAAATGTAATTGTATTCAGGGGCTAGTCTGTTTGCTTTGGATGCTGTGTGCTGAGCTGTAACGAGTTGTTGCTTTTGTTATCTGTATACAGCTGCTTGCTTTAAATTAGTAGATCCTGAAATAGCTTTTCTTGCTTGTCTAAAATAAAATTATTTCAACTAAAATAAAATAAAAGCAACTATTAAAGTTATTTCAAAGGGACTAATGTAAATGAAGGTTTTCCTGTTTCTGTCATTAGTATTTTTCTCCCTTCTCCTTTTTATGTGGAGTACTCAAATGTTTTACACTTTTGCTACATCTGAATCTGATATCTGAAACTCATTATTCCACTGTAGCTCCAGTCTAACATTATTGATATGATTCTTGGGAAATATTTAGCTAAACATATAACCTTAATATTTTTCACTCAGAAATGAACTCATACATGGGAAGGACTTTTTCTGTCCTCTCTGGGAAGCTTTTGAACATGTATTTTTAAAATATTTTCTTAAAGATGGATTTAATTTAGTAATGTGTTTTACTTAAATATATCCGATGAAACTTTTCTTCATTATCAGAAGAACAATTAAAATTTATTAAAGTTAAAATTTTTAGAGAAAATAAATGCTTATTACTGTCCTGGTCAACTAAGGGTTTTTATTTTTTTTAATGCATTTAATATGTACTGACTTAACCATTTTTGTGTTTGTTATTATGAAAATACTTCACGTTATTTTGCCACAATCACCATTATCTGAGTCTGAGAATTCTTTTTATTTTGTAAAACTGAAGATCTGTACCAGGTAATCAGTAATTCTCTTTTCACTTCTTCCCCCAGCAGCTACCATTTCTATTTTATTTTTCTTTGATATTCATTACAATTATTGAATTATTTTATATTCTTTTTTTCTACTAAGTCTTTGAAATTTAATGTATATTTTATATTTATGACACATCTCAGTTTGTACTAATTTCTTTCAGGTACTCAGTCACATCTGGCTGTTGACTGCTGTTTCAAATACCCAGACTCTATGCTATAATGTATACTGAATCCATATATAATTTATCTGTTAATATGTGATATAAATCATTTCTGTTATACTTTCTTAATTTTATTTCTATTTATTATTATTAATAATAGGCAGGTTCCAGTTTACATAAATTTTGAAATAGGCAGGTCCCAATTAAAAAACAATCATATGTCCAGATTCTTAAATCGTGTCTATGTAGTTGGTTAGACATCAGTAACCATACAACTGGGTTTAAAAAGTTTGCTAAGAAGTTGGTGTTTATGAGCTACCAGCTCTTAGGAATTCTGTAGAATATAGACTTCTTGATGACTTTGTTGGGCCTGACAAAATTGCCATGATGGATGACTTGCTACAGGGACTCTCTAGTGTCTCTATGGTAAAGTCTTATTTCAAACTCTTCTAGAGAGATGGGAGTGACATTGCTTGGTTCATCTTAAATATATAGTATGTTTAAATGAATGGCATTGATGACTGACTGTGAAGGTAGCTCGATAAGTTTGACAGTCAGATATGACATACCATTTAAGACAGCCCTATACTAAACAGGTTTCTTTCTGGATTCAACTTTTGATTTCATTGACTACCTCCTTGCTTGGTAAAATATCTGTTATGTTATCTTTAAATCCACATCAAAACCTCCATTTTTGCCTATGATGGATTAACTTATAGAAGACTAAAGCTTCTGCTGAAACTACTAGAAGTGCTAAGAAATTAAAATCCTTTTGAAGACATTGTAGATCTGCTGAGTCAGTTAAGATTCAGGAGAGAAGGATATAGACACATTCTATATTGGGTTTTCTCCTGTGTTTTCTAACTCTTAAGCTGTGTAGAGAAAAAGGACAAAAGCTTAGTAGGGTATAAAATATAAGCAACTGGAGAAGTTCCATGGAGCTTTTGATAGTTTGGTGTTCTGTCTCAGGTTACAGTGAAATCTGTTGAAGGGTTGCATTATAAGAGTGAGGACAAACCACAGGCAGGTTAATCTTTATAATAGTGTTCAAACTCAGTCTCAAGCAATCTCTGTTCCTGATTGGATTGAGTTGTCTGTTCATCTACTTCGACTTTCCTCTAGAAAAGAATTAAATTTTCTTTGGCGGAAGGTAACAGCATCTAGAATCTCTACATTTTCCCTATAGGCATTTCATAAAATCATTTACATAGAGTGCTTGGCAGTTAATAAAAAATTGCTAAGTGTACAGTAAGTCCAAGAGAAAAAAATCAAGAATGGAAACAGTTCAATGTATCAAAATAGTCTTAATATAGATTACACAGACTTGGGAGTTACAGAAGCATTAAAACAATATAACTAATCTAGTTATGAAAATGCATGCTGAGATTGAAAATTTTACTAGAGAAGTGGGATCTATAGAAAAAAGGAAATTTTGAAACAGAAAAAAATGTTACTAAAATTAAGAACCCAATAGGTGTTTCATTTCAGGTTAGATACAGTTGAAAAGAGGAATAATAATCTAAAAGATAAATTAATAGAAAATATTCAGCAAAATATACTTGTAATTTTAGTGTTTTAACCAAACCAAGCTAAGGAATGAAGTCTTTTCAATAATTGACCAAAGTCCATCTCCTATTTTACAGAATAGGAGCATAAAAAGTATTTATTATAGTGTAATTATAATTCTTGCTATTTCAATGTGTGTGGTTTTATATTTTTCTTGTAGTGTTCATTTTGAAATGTATAGTAAATATAACATGGAGATGGTAAGGAAAAAAAATTACTGCTACTTGTAAATTTATACATGATACCCTCCATTCAGCCTCTGAGCAAACAAAAATTATTGCATAACTAGTATCTTATGAAGAGTTCTCCTGCTCAGCAAACTCACCTACTTAGAATAGAGTCTTAGAATGAGACTGAGTAGCAGAACACAGACAGAAATAAGTAAGCATAGGTGGTTGGTAAAACTTTATTTTAGCATAAAGGAGTTTTTTTAAAACATTAGTTGTTGATAGATAAAATTCCTTTATTTTGTTTTTTTTTTATGTGGTACTGAGGATTGAAACCAGTGCCTCACATTTGCTAGGCAATCACTCCACCACTGAGCCACAACCCCAGTCCAAGCATAAAGGAGTTTATGAGGACCTCACTTTTTTTTTTCATTTATTTTTATTGTACACAAGTGGAATGCATGATGTTTCTGTTCGTACATGGAGGAACAGCATGCCATTTGTGTAATCACACATTTACATAGGGTAATGATGTTTGAATCATTCTG
This sequence comes from Sciurus vulgaris, assembly GCF_902686455.1. Lineage (NCBI taxonomy): Eukaryota > Metazoa > Chordata > Mammalia > Rodentia > Sciuridae > Sciurus > Sciurus vulgaris. The sequence continues at coordinate 935,285 of NW_027632956.1, read as the reverse complement.
TTATTTTTCCTTCCCCCCACCTCTCCCACACCTCTTTTCCCACTATACAGTCCCTCCTTCCTCCATTCTTGCACCCCTCCCACCCTGCATTATGTGTCATCATCTGCTTATCAATGAGATTATTTGTCCTTTGGATTTTTGAGATTGGCTTATCTCATTTAGCATGATATTCTCCAATTTCATTTTTTGAACACAACTTTAAATGAGTTAAAGTCAGGCTTACTTTGGAGCCATTGTAATGTGTAGCAGGGTGGTGAGGCAGAGCCTTATGCCAGGTACTGTGGGGCTTTTCAGTGAGGGGCAAAGGAGTATATAAACACAGATTTTGAAGATTAAGCTGAGATCAGATGGAGTTCTGTTCTCTGATGGAAATGTGAATCTAAGGAGTTATGTTAGCAATCTTAGCAATCTTTATATGTGTGCAATGTTAGGTTTTATATACCCTATTGATGACAGGTAATAGAACATTAAATGATAGGTTTACCATTACAGACAAGTTTAATTTGGAGAACAGCAGCTTGATAAATTTTTTGCTTTAAAGGCTTGTATACCTGGAAAATATGAACACATTTAATATACAAAGAATAATGTTTTTAAGTATGTTACTCCATGGGATAAATTTATAAATTAATCAGATGTCTCTAACAAACACATTTGAGTAATCCCTTACATGTTGCTTATTGTACAAAAACCAAGACATCAGACAAGTGTGCCACTAGTATTTGCCGTCTATTTCCTGTTGAAGAAAAGTCCTAGAAAAATTGATGTTAGACATTTTATAAACATTAATATTTTATTAGTTTGACCACTTAGAGACTTGTGAGTTAATTTTAAGGACATTTTACTTTTATTAGTTTACCGAATTTAAATTGAACCTTATTAAATCACGTGACTTAAAAATATTTGGATCCATTTTTAAAATTTTAATTTTTATGCGTGCTTATATTTAACACAAAAGCAAAGGCCTTGTAATATTTATTTCCATTGCAATGTAATGGGTGTTCAAAAATAACTCTAGAGTTGTATAAAAAAACTGGTCAAAAATTATTAACCTAGGTCTGTAGGATCAAAATTGTGAGCTCAAAATACAGCATTTAAGAAAAATAAAGTCCTGGAAGAAAAATGATGATGGTTATTAATTAAAGCATGAGAAAATGAGAAGGAGAGAAAAGTTGAAAGGGAGGAAAGTATTCTGAGTTGTTGCCGAGGAGAAATTTAAAATGGACACTTTTACACTTTTTTTTCCCTTAGGTTTGAAACTGGTTTCCTACTGCGCCTTTCTTCATTCACATGTTAATGTAACCCTTAACTGAGATTTGAATCTGAAAGGGGCTAATATGTTGTAGCAAAAACTTGATGCTTAGGTCCTTTTAATTTCTTGAGCCTGCAGGGAGAGCTGAGAGAGAAAGAAAAGATTTGAAAATAAGGAATTAGCCAAGAGATTGTGTTCAGGTTTTACTCCCTCCGCACCAGCCACCTCCCGTAAAGAAGCTAGAATGTGTGTACGAGACCACGTGGTGGGGGGACTTGATGGGCTGAATGGTGGAGCGGAAGGAGAAACAGAATGAGGCAAAGGAGAGAAATGAACAGGAACTTCTGCAGTAGGAGACCTGTAAGGACATCAGCTGGATTAAACTTAGAAGAGAAAGGATTAAAAGGGGGAGGAGAAGCAGCAAGAAAGAGAGGAAAAACACGAAGGGGAAAGGTTTCTTTCCATTCACCAGGTTGCCCACATATGTACTTAATTATAACTAGTATAATTAGGCATATAATTTTACCTAGTATAAAGCTAGAATTCAGGGTGTCATAAATAGACCATTCTGACTTACTATCTAAAGGACAGTTTAGCTCTGATTTAGAGAATAGGTGAAAGGGTTCGAAATGATTCAATAAACATCTCAGGGGTGAGTTTGCTGGGGTGGATGTCCTGAATCCCGTGGTAAACTGAGACCCACCTGGGTAGTGATTTCGGCATCCCAAGACCACGATGCAGGCAATGAGAGGTTAGAACAAAGGCTGGTCATCACCAAGACCAATGTTTAACCGGGCATATGCCGAGAGGGTCTGAATACCTGGCCAGAATTTTAAGCGAGACGCAGCGGGAAATAAGAGAGAGGTTCAGACCCTGAGAAAGAATCTCAGCACCATAAACCCAGGAGTCCACTCAGCAACTAGGACCAGTTCTGGGGACCATGGGGATACCTCCAAACCTCGGCAGTCCGGCGGCAGAAGCCACGAGAAGGGGGGGGCACCACGGCAGGAGCCGCGGGTGGCGGAAAACTGCAGTGCGGTGAGAGGGAATGGCAGCATGGTGCCACAGGCTGCGGAGATGTCTTTCTGGTCAGGGGCCTAAGGGAACTCACCAATTCTAGAGTCCGGTGTTGTATGCAGAAAACTGGGCCTCCAGGTAAATGGAAGATGAGCCTGTAAAAGGGGGGCACAGAAGCTTGCGGATGGGGTACTGCCTGCTTAGGCAGCATAAAAAAAAAACCATCCTCGAGTCTTTGGCACCAGATGTTAGGTGAAAAAAAGGGCACAGTTATGGTTCGTCTCTAGCTCCCAGAAATGCTCCACAGATACAGGTCTCATACAAGGAACCCTTTAGTTTGCACAGACAAATTCACATCTGCACGGGGGAAGAGGGAAAAGGAAAAGAAGAGAAATGGCACACGGTTTCTCACAGACATAGGAATTTCACGAGCTGAGAGGAACCAATTGCGGAGGAGAATTCTTACAGACTGATTGATGGACCAATGACATATTAGGACGTAATGCTGGAGGCAGGAAGATTACAGCAATGTAAGCTGGAAATTCCTGTAACGTTAGAGGTGGGCAAATGCAGATAGACAGGTCATTGGGAGGTGGGAAATTCCTATCACAGGAGAGAAAGGTGGCTTTATATCTTACAGGTACATTTTGCAAAGGCCACCTTTAAATGGTGAACTCCCCTAATATATTTAAAATGGTATTAAATTATTTAATAACAGTGACATTTCAGAGTTATAAATTATGATTAAGTGTTATAAGACCAGAAACATGTAGGTATTGTGATTTCTTTGATGTAACTATCTGTATTGTCAGAAGGAATAGAAGATAATTGTTTTTGTAGTATATCTAAGAATTCAATAATGCTAAAGAATTTTGCTATCATAATCAGATACAGAAGAAACCCAAAAGTTATTAGGTAAATAAAAACACTTGACATTATTTCTTTCTTATAGACTTCTTTGTTGTGAGTGGTATATTTTACATTTTCAAGGATTTTATATGTCCAAAGTTCAACAGTTTATAAAAACCTATTTTGAAAATAGACTCTCGCATCTTGTGTGTTTGAGACCTTTATAATTCTATAGATAGTAAATTAGTAACTTCAAACTTACATTTTTAAATAGTGAATTTGGTAAATATAAAGGAAAACCAATTTCTGTTATTGAAAGAGAGGTATGAACATATGGCTAGCACATTGCTAACAATTTTAGAAAAAGGTTTTAGAAGTATTTCCATATACATTTAAATTGTTTTCATCATAGTTTATATTTTCCTTTGCAAGATGTTGGGAAGGCTATATGTCGATCTTCTCAGTTTTTTAAATTCCGTTTTTTTCTGCTTTATATTAGCACTAATTTGGAAAGGAAATAGTCTTTAATTATCATAATTTGACAGAGGTTTGGAAAATCTTCTAAGTCAGATCTAAATAGTTGGAAAATTATCATTTTTTAATTGCATTTAATGTGTTTAAATGTAAAATTTAATAGGAATATACTGAGAGGTAGCTGTTTTCATCACTGAAACCCCAATGTAAGCAAAAGAAGTATATTAAAGTAGTAACTTTAGGGTTTTCAAAACACATAAATAAATATGTGGAGTCTGAAAACTTCACAGCATAAAATTTATTCAGACCAGGCATAGTGGTGCATGCCCACAACCCAGCTACTTGGGAAACTGAGATAGGCAGATGACAAATTTGAGGCCAGCCTGAGCAATTTAATGAGACCATGTTTCAAAATTAAAATGCAAAAGAGTTGGGGACACAGTTGTGATATAGAGTTCTCCTGAGTTCAATCCCTACTACACCCCCTTCAAAAAATCACCAGAGGGATTCCGCCTTTGGGTCCCCTTCTTCCACCCGGGAGAAGTCTGCTTTTACTTTTCTTTAATAAAGCTGCATTTTCCACTCTACATTTGCCTCGGCGTGCTTCTCCGGCGTTATACTTCAACACCTGAGGAAGCAGGACTCGTCACCGGTAAAGAGCGGTATCAGATTTGGAGGTCCCACCGAGATCTACGCCGAGGTAAGTAAGCCTTTCTCTTCGTGCACCTCAATCTGTCCGAGGTGCATCTTTCTGTCTTTTTCTTTCTGGAGGGCAAAATGGGCACCCGTCAGCTACATAAAAGCAGTTAGTGCAGCCGCCATTCTTAAGACTCGGGTGAAAGGTTTCCCGGCCCAGGCAAGTTTCCAATCACCTGTTCAGCAGGCATGTTGGGGCTCTGCTGAAGCCGTTTCCTACTTTTCTGTCCAGGCCCAGAGCGCAATTGCCGTGAGTACACAGTGTCCCTAGTCCTGATCTGCCCAGGATGTGTGGAGGCGGAGGAAGGGTTGAAACAACTGCGGGGTTCTCGGCCCGGGCTACTCTCAGGTGAACCCCAAAGGTTCCTTCTCTGGACTCCCCCTCCCGACAGCCCTAAGGGGTATCCAAGGCGATTGGTAGACAAATGGCACTGAGGGAAAGCGCCAATTACATTTGCCTCCATATGGGCCGTGCACCACACCACACACATCCATTCCCTCCTGGATGTTTCCCTTTCACTCGCCGATCAGACATTAAACATTCAGATGGTAAGATTAAGAGAAAGACATAAGAAAATTATGTAGAAAATGCTTAGGTTATCTTTGTTTGCATATTTAGCCTTTGCTAGTTTGTTTAAAGTTTTCCTGTGCTTAATGGTGCTCAGTGTGTTCTAAGCTGCAGGGAGGATGTATATTTTAATTCGACCCCTCCCTTGAATCCCTCAGGGAACAGGGTATTATCTGTCTAACAATCAATAGGTGTCCCCCTCACCCTTTGGAGATTCCTTTAGTCTACAAAATAGGCAGTAAGATGTGCAATTCTTTTGTTGTGGGTCCCTCTTAATTAGGAATTCGTAGTGGCAGGGAGGAAAGCAGTAATGCTCTTAAGTCTGAATCCTCCAAGGGTCTCTAGCACAGGGCAAACTAGAACCCTAGCACTTTGCCAAAGAAGGCCAGAAATCAGTTTGGCAAAGCCAAGTAGCGAGAGACGGGTTTTCTGGACCGTATTGAAGCTCAAACTTAGGGAGACGTCCCTAAATATGGTCTCCGGCGCAGGCGCCTGAGGTCTATTTTTCTCTTCTTCCACTTAGATGGGAGCTTCACTCTCAACAGTATTGCCAGGTTCACCACTAGCCTGCATACTGAAAAACTGGGACAAATTTGACCCACAGACACTCAAGAAAAAGTGCCTCATTTTCTTCTGCCGCCAGGCCTGGCCTCAATACAAACTCTCTGATGGAGAATCTTGGCCGCCAGAGGGAAGTATAAATTTTAATACCATTTTACAGCTTGATAAATTTTGCAAAAGGGAAGGAAAATGGTGTGAGGTACCTTATGTTCAAATCTTCTTTATTCTAAGGGAAGACCCCAAATTATGCCAACAATGTAAAATAGACTCAGCCATAACCACTACCAGAAAGGAAGAAAACCTTAAAGAGTCACCTACTGAGGGAAAGGAATTTTCTGCTAATGTCCATCAGCAGGCCTCCTGTCCTCCATACCCTGGTCCTTTTCCATCTGCCCCAGTGGACAGATCAAATATACTACCTCTCCAGGAGATGCCAGGAGGAGAATTTGGACCAATTAAAGTATACAACCCTTTCTCCCTCCAAGACCTAAGACAGATAAAAACAGACCTAGGGAAATTTTCAGAAGATCCAGATAAATATATTGAGGTGTTTCAAAACCTATGCCAGGTGTTTGACCTCACCTGGAAGGATATTATCCTGTTACTTAACCAGACTTTAACCTCCAATGAGAAGGAAGCCACCCTAAAAGCAGCTGAACAATTTGGGGATGACCTACACCTTGCTCATGCCCCAGGAGCCCAAACTAGATCCAAACCCAACTATCCATCGGGAGCACAGGCAGTTCCAAGAAATGATCCCGACTGGGATCCAAACGATGAACAGGACGCTTGGAAGATCAGACACTTCCAAATGTTAGTCCTCGAGGCCCTTAGGAGAATCAAACAGAAGCCTATTAACTATTCCAAGGTTTCTGAAATTATACAAGGTCCCCAGGAAAGCCCAGCTATTTTTATGGAGAAACTCAGGGAGGCAATGAGAAAACACACCACCGTGGATCCTGAATCCACAGAGGGCCATTTACTTTTAAAGGACAAATTTATCATTCAGTCAGCCCCAGACATTCGGAGGAAATTACAGAAATTGGCATATGGCCCTGATCAATCCTTAGATGATATCCTCCGACTTGCAACTTCCATTTTTTATAATTGAGATATAGAGGAAAAGAAGGAAAAAGAGCGTAGAGACAAGAAAAAGACTGAAGCGCTGGTCTTAGCCCTAAGAGGAGTTAGCTTCCCGGGTGAAACAGGAGGAAAACGGAATGTACCTCAGGCCACAAAAGGGGTTTGTTTCCATTGTGGAAAGGAGGGACATTTCAAACGGGAATGTCCCCAAGCCAAACGGCCACCGCTGGAGCCCTGCCCTAAATGTCAAGGCAATCATTGGAAAAGTGACTGTCCTCAGGGGCGTAGGTCCTCGAGGCCAGACTCTTCCACACAGGCCTGATGGGGCCCAGGGCCGATTCTAATGGCTCCCGTAACTCCTATCACTACGCATGAGCCCCAGGTATGCTTCTCTGTAGGGAGCCAAGAGGTCAACTTCCTCTTAGATACTGGTGCCAGTTTTTCAGTGCTCACCTCTTATCCTGGACCTCTTTCCTCTAATACTATAACTGTGCAAGGAGTGTCTAGACGGCCTATTACCAGAAAGTTTACTCCCCCACTGAGTTGTGAGTGGGATGGGATGATGTTTTCTCATGCATTCCTGATAGTCCCAGAATGCCCTACCCCTTTGCTGGGAAGGGACTTACTTTCAAAACTTCAGACTTCCATTACAATGAATTTGGGACCACAAGGATCATTGTGTTTACCTCTACTAGAATGTGATATAAACCCTGAAGTATGGGCCACTGAAGGCAAGATTGGATGGGCAAAAAGAGCAATCCCAATTAAAATAGTCTTAAAGGATCCCTCTGTCTTTCCACATCAAAGACAATACCCGCTACGCCCAGAAGCAAAAAAGGGCTTATTAAAGATCATCCGAAACCTCAAACAGCAGGAACTTTTAGTACCTTGTAATAGCCCATGCAATACACCGATTTTAGGAGTTCAAAAATCAAATGAGGAATGACGTTTAGTCCAAGACCTCAGAATAATTAATGAAGCAGTTGTTCCCCTCCACCCAGTAGTTCCTAATCCATATACTCTGCTATCTGAGATTCCAGCAACTGCTGCTTGGTTTACTGTGTTAGATTTAAAGGATGCCTTCTTTTGCATACCTCTGGACTCTCAGTCTCAGTATCTGTTTGCCTTTGAGGAACCAGATAGTGGATCTCAATTGACCTGGACAGTACTGCCCCAAGGATTTAGAGATAGCCCCCACCTATTTGGACAAACTCTGGCTAAGGACTTAGCAGAATTCAGAGATAAAACATCTGCAATTGTTCTCCAATATGTGGATGACATCCTGTTATGTGCCTCCACCCAGGAGGAATGTCAAAAGACTACTACAGAACTCTTAAACTTCTTAGCCAATCAGGGTTATAAAGTCTCAAAAAAGAAAGCTCAATTATGTCAGCAACAGGTCCAATATTTAGGATTACAACTATCTCAAGGAATCCGCAAACTAGGACAGGAAAGAATAACTCCCATAGGACAATATCCTCTGCCTCAGACCCTAAGGCAACTCAGAGGCTTCCTAGGAATAACTGGATACTGCAGACTTTGGATTCCTGGGTATGGGGAATTAGCTAAGCCTCTTTACAGTCTTCTGAAAGAAACTTTACAACAAGGAGCAACCAACCTAATATGGGAACCAGAACATATTAAAGCCTTTAAGACATTAAAAGGGGCCCTACTCCAAGCCCCTGCCCTTAGTTTACCTACTGAAAAGGAATTTAACCTGTTTGTCACTGAAGGAGGAGGAATAGCCCTAGGAATGGTAACACAAAAGAATGGACCTATTCAACAGCCAGTAGCCTATCTCAGCAAGGAACTTGATGTGGTATCTTGGGGATGGCCCCACTGTTTGCGAGTAATTGCTGCTGTAGCTCTACTAGTCCCTGAGGCAATCAAAATCACCCTGGGAAGAGACCTTATTGTCTACACTTCCCATGATCTCTCAGGAATTTTAAACTCGAAAGGAGGACTATGGCTTTCAGATAGTAGCCTTCTAAAATATCAGGTTTGGGATGGAAATTTATGGCTTACACCCACCATTGGGCATCTAAACCAAAAGGCCCCAATCTGTTGGGAACAACATAACCATACTTATGATATATGGCCTAATAGTACTCGAGAATTAGAATGGACCCCAGAGTCACAATGCCAACAAATTGTAATTTTACAAGCCAATAATTGGTTTGGAACTAATTGGCTCTATAGACCTGAAATTAGCTGGCCAGCACCCAATGGGACACAATGGATATGTGGAACTAACTTATGGCCCTGGCTTCCCCCAGGCTGGATAGGAAGATGTACTATCGGGTACCCCTGGATGCAAGGGCGATGGACCCCAAGTATAGAACAGCCAGCAAATCTCCCCAATCTCAAACACAGATGGGGACGATCTGTTTTTCATTGGTATGATCATTTAGCTTCAATGTTTATCCCACAAATTGGTTTAGAGGATGTAATGTGGCATGTGGAAACTCTAAACAATTATACCCAAACCGCCCTCCATGACGTTGAAGAAAGCATTTCTCTCCTTAACACAGAAGTGACACTCATGAGGAAAGCTGTCTTACAAAACTGGATGGCTTTAGATATTCTCACTGCAACCCAAGGCAGTACTTGTGCCATTGTTAGAACTGAATGCTGTGTTTACATCCCTGACAACTCCGGCAATGTGACTGACATCCTTAAAGATTTACATTCTCAGATAGAGGCCATGTCCTCCCCAGACCCATCATGGGAACAAATTCTTAGCTCCTGGTTCTCTGATACCTCGTGGTGGAAAACATTATTAGTTTCTGTCATCATCATCATACTCATTGGCATGTTTCTATGCTGTGGTATTTACTGTTGCATTAATCTTATCCCGGTACTCATAGCTTCTTGTTTCTCTTATAGACCGCCCATCTCTCAAATGACCCTCCAGCCCATTATTCCTCAACCAGACTTTTACCGTGGACCCCTCGATCGACCCGATTTCTGAAAAGGAACTCCAAGCTGCTTACCCCACGCCGTCCACTTCCAGCTCGAAGAAGTCAGAGCGGTCATCGACCCCCTTCCCCAGCAGCATGGAGTTCCTAAGATTAGAGGGGGGAATGAAGCCAGAATTGGGGACAGGCAGTTAGTGTAGAAATAGGGAATCGGGTCAGATCGAGGAAATGGAGGCCATAAAACCATCTGCCTCTGGAAGTTGGAGACTGCTGTGGGAGAATGGAATGTCAAGGACCTGCAGAACCCATTGATAACCAAATTTACCTGCCCTTGTCAGAGACTGCAGGCAAGAAGATGCTGATTAATGCCCCCTGGGCCCTTACCTGCCTGAGTCACTTTGGTCCTCCCCTGCCCTATCCGCTTCTCACCTGCAAAACCAGGCCTAACCTGTAGGCAGGAAGGAAAGAGATAAGGGGAGAGAATGGGAGAATAAAACCCATAAAAAGGACAGGATTTGCTCATCCCACGGATTCCGCCTTTGGGTCCCCTTCTTCCACCCGGGAGAAGTCTGCTTTTACTTTTCTTTAATAAAGCTGCATTTTCCACTCTAAAAAAAAAAAAAAAAAAATCACCAGAGGCATTTCTGCCATTAATCACCTGCTGCCTTGCCTTATTCTTGGTATTAAAATGTTATTTCTCATCCACAAGTGAACCAAAAGTACTTCTTAAATCTTCAGTACTTTAAGTTCTTTTTGGTAACCCCAGAAAATCAAGATGTGTTCCACATCACTCTTTTTACCACAATACACAAAAATCCTCTACCATTAGCTTTATAGGAATTGCTTTTTACAGAGTAATAGAGTGCATTACCCCTTTCCGAATCATAGCTGATTTTGAAACTGAGTAGGAGTTACTAAAATTAAAGTATTCAGGAGGTAGGTGTTAAAAGTTGATTGAGTTATTTTTATAACTCATAATTTGTTGGGGTATGCAGCCCCATTCTCTCTGATACCTGAGACTTTACATAAAACCACCAAGTCCAATGCCATAATTAAAGGTGCTGACCCAGATTGAATTGATTTTTGAAGGGAGCAAGTGCCTGCATTTAATTGACATTCTTGAATTTTATAATCAAACTGAAGCTTTAGTAGTATAGAGAATATATCTGTTTAACTGCTTTCTCTAATAAATAAATTATTACTATGAAAACAAAATTTTGTTATATTTGAAATATTTATTTTTATAGACACTGTTGACAAAAATGATAGATGCTTCAAATTGAACAATGAACTAAAATTGAGAAAACAACTCAAAATGGAAAAAGCATTGTTCTTAAAATGATATAATTTCTTTATTTTTCTTTTACTATTCTAGACCAGTTACGTTTCTACTTACCATAGCTTCGCTAAGACCAAAGTATATCTTGATATCTGTAAGACTAAATTTTATTTATTTGTTTTGTAGCTGTTTCTATACCAAATTCTACATGGGTTAACTTATTGCCAGAGAAGAAAGGAGTTGCATCAAGACTTGAAACCACAGAATCTTCTCATTAATGAAAAGAGATTTAAAGCTAGCAGATTTTGGTAGGAATGATTAAATATTTATAAATTGCTCCAGGTGGTTAGGTATAAAACAAAAACCATTGTCATAATGTATTAACACTTTCATGTGAGTTTGGAAATTTTTTCTAAGACCACTGAACAATAATTGACAGAATTTTGTGAGTGGTTTACATTGGTTGTTAGAAAAAATACTAAAAGGCATTGTTTTCCAGGTGTGACCCATGGACCCCAGGTTTCTGATACCCGTTCAGAGAATGTCCAGAGGTAAAAATATATTTTTAGAAGTGCACTAAATGTTATTTGATATTTTTCCCTTTGTTAATATTTGCACTGTTGATCCAGAAGCAATAAGGATGAAACTGCTGATTTCTGGTATACATTCAGGCAGTGCCACCAAACTATATCATGGTATTCTTCACCACTGCACATTCTTAGAGAAAAAATATCAGTTACACTTAAAATATTTGCCAAGCAGTAAAGTTCATTAATTTTATTAAATTTCCATCCTTGATTAAATGACTATCATTTTTGTGTTGTATATATATGATAAAATGGAAATTACATAAAAACACATGTGCTGCACACAGAAATACTATAGTTATCACAAGGAGAAGTTTTTGGGTGATTATTTGGCTACAAGCTGAACTAGTCGCCCCACCCCTTTTTTTAAGGAGCATCACTTTTTCTACAAAAAAATGATCAACAGACAAATTCTGATTAATGAGACTTAGATATCTGGCTGGTTTTTCTTGAAATTAATTAATTAAGTTTGACATTTCAAGGAAATCAACTGCAGGTATTTCTTGCCAATACTAAAATTCAGGTTTACAAATACAAATTTGATTTTGAATTTTTGGATCTCCTGCTTCAAGCTTAATATGTTCCCACTACTTAGAAACTTTTCCCATGAGTTCAGTTGGGATATTAACAAATAGAGGTTTTTTTAAATTTTGAATAAATATATAAAAAATCAATCTATAACTCAAGAATAAATATTTTCCCAGTTACCAGCACCTCATATTATAGAATAATGCATGGTAAAAGATTCAAGTAAAGTGCAGGATAGACCAATGAATTTTAACAAAGTATGAGTAGTTTATGGGTATAATTTGTTACCATGTAACCTTGAAGAAAGAACTTAATCTAATTCTAATATATCAAAGAATACTATCTACAGTAATTAGAAATTACTATTAAAAACTTTCTCCTCTTTTCCAACTTCAAATCAGTGAGTTTTGATTGTTTCATATAGCTGTATATATTGTGATATGTTGTTATATGGAGTAAAGCAACATATCACAACAGATAGAAAGCAAAAGCAAATATACAATACAGCTGTCATATATCAAAATAGACCCTAAACAATTTATTAAAATTTTTTAAAATACCATTCTTATCTAATATTTTTGGAAAAAAAATTTCATAAAAATGTTATTCATGCTAACATGAGAGTTGCTTTTAGTGTGTAAGTAAATGTTTTAAGTTTTCTCATATTTTATGGAAGACAACAGTAATCTTCATAAGTAAAAATACTTGGGGTCCTTAATTTTTAAAAACTTAAAATGAGTTACAAAACACAAGAACTTAAAATCCACCCCTGAAACGGGGTCCCATTATATCTTTGGCACCATGGCTGCATTTATTATGTGCTTATTAATTTAATTGGTGTAATACAAAGCTGCTCTCCCCACCCTTTGCATCACAATCTAGATTGTCAGTCTGAAAGTTGCTCTCCTGGCCCTTTCTGGTGCAGCCACTTTCCCTGCCTCCCAACTACTTGTCAGTCTGTAAACATCCTAGCTAGCTATTGGTTCATCAGTCAGCTTGCAAGTATCTTTCTCTGTTATTGGTCCCCTGTAAGCATGGCAGAATTCAATTGATTAAGTGTAGGTATCCCACCATCTTTACTCATGCTTTCTTCCCCCCTGACTTACTTTCTTTCTCCACCTCACTTTTTAACTCTCTCTAGCATATGCCCTTTATCTTTTCCTCTCATTTTCTCTCTTACCCTGCAGCACTCTGTTTCCTTAATAAACTCCCTTGTGTGATTTCCTGTGTCCAGCATAGTTTTCGTGGCATTTCTTACAATTGATAGTTATTTACTTATATCATTTTAGGCAATCTGATTTTATGGGATGTGAAAGTAAAACAAAATTAAATTTTCTTTTTGTTTTGAGAAAATTGTTTTTACTAGAAGAAAAAACATTGTAGATTAGCTTTTAAGTTTTTGTTACTCCCAGAATACTTTGGTAGAACTTAGTTTTTAAAAATCCATGCAGTTTGCCAAAATTGAATTTTTAATTTTTCACAAATTATTAAAACAGTTGCACTTTTGAAAAATTTTTCTAAATTTTCTAAGTATGAGAATTTCAGGTTATTACTCAGTAATGAATTAAAAATTTACTTTTTAAATGGTAAATTTGTCTTTGGCAATTTTTATACTTCTACTCACTTAGTGTCTTGTTATTTGTTTGAAGTGTAAATTCCTATTTGTATTTCCTTCCTTAAAAAGGAAATAAGAAGACCTTCTTGCAAACCTGTTTGTTTTACTGAAGGTAACATTTGAACTCACTTTGTTTATTATGATAATTTTGTTACTGTCTCCATAGGGGCTACTTGGTCTAGAATTGCATAGTGTCTGATTTGGGCACTGCTAATATTGATCTCCCATTAAAGAAAGGGTTTTGGAAACTTATAGGACCACTATAAGCCTATAGGGGAAAATCTGCACTACCCCAGATCTGCACTGCTAGAGGGGAAGATACATGAACAACATGAAAAAACAAGGGAAGAAAATGATCCAAACAAATCTAGATTCTATAGTAATAGAATACAATGACAGTCTGTTAGAAGAAATGTCAGAAAAGACTTCAGATTATACATGATTAAGATGATTCACGAAGCAAAGGATGAGATAAGAGAGCAAATGCAGGCAATGAATGATAATACCAATAAGGTGAAAGAGCACCTGCAGGAAGCAAAAGATTATTTCAACAAAGAGATAGAGATTCAAAAAAAAAAAAAAAAACAGAAATCCTTGAAATGAAGGAGACAATAAACCAAATAAAAATCTCAATGGAAAGCATCACCAACAGACTAGACCACTTGGAAGACAGAACCACAGACAATGAAGACAAAATATTTAGTCTTGAAAATAAAGTTGCCCAAACAGAGAAGATAGTAAGAAATCATGAACAGAATCTCCAAGAACTATGGGACATCATGAAAAGACCAAATTTAAGAATTATTGGGATTGAGGAAGGCACAGAGATACAAACCCAAGGAATGAACAACCTATTCAATGAAATAATATCAGAAAATTTCCCAAACCTGAAGAATAAAATAAAAAATCAAATACAAGAGGCTCACAGAACACCAAATGCACAGAATCACAACAGATACACACCAAGACACATGATAATGAAAATGCCTAACATTCAAATTAAAGATAGGATTTTGAAGGCCATGAGAGAAAAACATGAGATTACATATAGGGGGGGACCAATACAGATAGCAGCCGACTTCTCAACTCAGACTCTAAAAGCTAGAAGGGCCTGGACCAACATAGTTCAAGTTCTGAAAGAACATGGTTGCCAACTAAGAATCCTATACCCAGCAAAACTAACCTTCAGATTTGAAGATGAAATAAAATCCTTCCATGATAAACAAAAGTTAAAAGAACTTACAAATAGAAAGACTGCACTACAGAATGTTCTCAACAAAATGTTCCATGAGGAGAAAATGAAAAACAACAATGGAGGTCAGCAAAGGGAGGAACTACCTTAGAGAAAAAACAATCAAAGGAGAAACCAAGCCAACATAAAAACCAAAAATAAGCCAAATGACTGGGAATACAAATTATTTCTCAAAAATAACCCTGAACATTAATGGCCTAAACTCATCAATCAGAAGACATAGACTGGCAGAATGGATTAAAAAGAAAAACCCAACAATATGCTGCCTACAAGAGACTCATTTCATAGAAAAAGACATCCACATACTAAAGGTGAAAGGATGGGGAAAAAACCTACCACACACATGGACTCAGTAAAAAAGCCGGAGTTTCCATTCTTATATCAGATAAAGTGGACTTCAAGCCAAATTAGTCAGAAGGGATAAAGTAGGACATTTCACACTGCTTAAGGGAACCATAAATCAGGAAGGCATAACAATAGTAAGTATTTATGCCCAAAACAATGGTGCATCACTGTATATCAAACAAATCCTTCTCAATTTCAAGAATCACATAGACCACAACACAATAATTCTGGGCGATTTTAACACACCACTGTCACCACTAGATAGATCTTCCAAACAAAATCAAACCAAAGAAACCATAGAACTCAATAACACAATCAATAACATGGACATAATAGACATATATAGAATATTCCATCCATCAATGAGCGGATACACTTTCTTCTCAGTAGCACATGGAACCTTCTCGAAAATAGACCATATGTTATGCCACAAAGAAGCCCTTAGAAAATGCAAAAAAACAGAGATACTGCCTTATGTTCTGTCAGATCATAATGGACTGAGAGTAGAAATCAATGACAAAATAAAAAAGGGAAATTACTCCAACACTTGGAGACTAAATAATATGCTATTTAATGAAACATGGATAACAAAAAACATCAGGGAGGAGACAAAAAAGTTCTTAGAGGTCAATGAGAATGATGATACAACATATCAAAATCTCTGAGACACTATGAAAACGGTACCAAGAGGAAAATTCATTGCATGGAGCACATTCCAGAAAAGAATGAAAAGTCAACAACTAAATGCCCTAACATTACAGCTCAAAGCCCTAGAAAAAGAAGAACAGAATAATAGCAAAAGTAGAAGACAGAAAATAATTAAAATCAGAGCCGAAATCAATGAAATTGAAACAAAAGAAAGTATTCAAAAAAATTGACAAAACAAAAAGTTGGTTCTTTGAGAAAGTAAACAAAGTAGACAAACCCTTAAACACACTAACAAAAAGGAGAGAGAAGACTCAAATTACTAAAATACATAATGCAAACAGAAATATCACGACAGACACCACTGAGATACAGAACATAATGAGAAGCTACTTTGAAAATCTGTATTCCAACAAAATAGAAAGTACCAAAACATTGACAAATTTCTAGAGACATATGCTACTCCCAAACTGAACCAGGAGGACACACATGATTTAAACAGATCAATATCAAGCAATGAAATAAAAGAAGCCATTAAATACCTACCATCCAAGAAAAGCCCAGGACCAGATGGATTCTCGGCCAAGTTCTACAAGACCTTCAAAGAAGAACTCATTCCAATACTTCTCAAAATATTCCAGGAAATAGAAAAAGAGGGTACTCTACCAAACTCATTCTATGAAGCTAATATCACACTCATACCCAAACCAGGAAAGATACATGAAGGAAAGAGAATTTTAGACCAATATCCTTGATGAATATAAATGCAAAGATCCTTAACAAAATATTGACAAACCATATCCAAAAACATATTAAGAAAATTGTACACCACGATCAAGTGGGGTTCATCCCTGGAATGCAAGGATGGTTCAACAACTGTAAATCAATAAACGTAATTCTCTATGATGAAAACTACAAAACATTGAAGAAAGAAATTAAGGAAGACCTTAGAGGATGGAAAGATCTCTCATGTTCTTGGATAGGCCAGAATTATTATTGTCAAAATAGCCACACTACCAAAAGTGCTATACAGATTCAATGCAATTCCAATTAAAATCCCAATGATGTACCTTACAGAAATAGAGCAAGCAGTTATGAAATTCATCTGGAAGAATAAGAAAACTAGAATAGCTAAAGCAATCTTTAGCAGGAAGAATGAAACAGGGGATATTGCTTTACCAGAACTTCAACTATACTACAAAGCAGTAGTAACAAAAACAGCATGGTATTGGCACCTGCGGGGGCGCCTAGCACATAAAACTCATGCCAGGGAAGTGTGCCTGGCGCATAAAGACCCATGCCAGAGGTTGGTAATCTTCCTCTGGAGGATGATAGCCAAGGACTCGTCATAAGTTGGGTGCTGCCAAGGCCTTCCCTGGAAGACGATAGCAAGGACTCGTCGTAAGTTGAGTAAAGCTGGAGCCCCTTCCTCAGAGTGTTAATCTCTCTTCCTTTTTTGTTTTTCACCAGAACTCACAATATTACGCTGATTAATCATGTTTAATAAAGTTCTTCGGTTGAAGGATGGTGGGAACACAAACAGTTCATATGAGTCAACCCAATTCCAGTAAAATAAAGTTCATTTGTTTACACAAAGCACTAATATTCCTATAGGGAATGGTGGACATTCTGAAGCAATATGTCTTGTGATGTTTTTGTTAACTTTTACAAGATTCCCAGACATCTAGTTGCATATAAGTGATTCCCTTAGCTTCAGTGATCAACATATTTATTACATCTGGTTTCTTCTGCAAAGTAATAAGCCTCCCACAGAAATACATTATATTTAGTTCAAAAGAGAAGTTTTAGTTCTTTTAGATGAAGATTTTTTACTTTAAAGATAATAACTTGGTTCTCAATAATATAATATGATTTAACATAGCATAGACATGTAATTATAGTCACAAAAAATTAATAACAAATTACTAGAAGTTATAATTAATCTTAGCAGTAAGAGATCAAATAGAAGTTAAACTTTAAAGAAAAAAAACAAGAAGTGTACATCAACTTGCTTTTGTAAGCTTCAGGTCAAAAAAAGTTCATTGTAGGGAAATGTTGAGTAAGATGTGCCAGACGGCACTAATTGACTAACTGTGCAGACCTAACTTCTGTTATCTATTAATAAACTTCTAAGAACTTCCTTCTTCATATGAAATCATAAATATTTTTAGTAAAAAGTGTAAAAGTATATAAACTGTTAGAAAATTCAATAAACTTGTCAGCATCCTAACATTGACCGGAGTCTTTGTGGTTGCTGTCCATCGCCGACGCTGCGCCGTCTAATTACTCGGGGCTTTTGTATTTCAGGCCATCAAGGACCCCTGGACTCTGCTGCTTGGGCTGGTCCCCGGCAGTTTGGCGCCCGAACAGGGACCTGATTGGTAAGTGTTTTATTCTTTTCTTTTCTTTTTCAGGCGGTCGGCAGCTAGGATACTGCCCGGGGAGCCGCGGTCCCCTCAGTAACAGAGACTGAGAAAGAAAGGGCAGGGATTGAAAAAAATGGGTAATACAGCATCTAAAGAGAGAACTTTATTTCTTGATATAGCAAAGCATTTATTAAAGAAAAGAGGTGTTACAGTAAGTTCTGCACAATTACGTCGTTTTTTTCAGTTTATACAGGAATGTTCTCCATGGTTTCCAGACAGAGGTGCTCTTGATTTAAAAATATGGAAGCAGGTGGGTCGTGATATGAAAAGTTATTATAAATTGTATGGAAATGAGAGAGTTCCTAAGGATGCCTTTACATTATGGGGCTTATTTAGAGATTGTTTTGATACAAAACCACCTGCAGAGCAATTGGAACGAAAATTATTGTTATCTCCATCTAGTGATCAGGAGCCAACCAATGATCAGGTTATAGCAGTTTCAGCTGAAGATAATCAAGAAGCACAGGAAGGAAATCGTGATACTGATGAGGATGATAATGAGGAAATTCAAGAAGGTAATGACCCTGATCAACTGTCACCCTCAGATCAGGAAGATTTGGAGGAAGCTGCTTTTAGATATCATAATGAGGATTATCCTCCTTTTGTGGCTCCTGTTACTTATAAACAAAAACCATCTAAACAAGATTCAGTAGCAAAAATAGGGTTTCTAGGGGCTGTGGCAGAGGCACAAAAGGCTGGAGATCTTAGTCTTTGTTGCCCAGTAATTTGGGCTATTGATGAAGGAGGAGAACCTCAATGGGAACCTTTGTCATTTAAGATAATTAAAGAGTTAAGAACAGCTGTGAAAGATTTAGGACCAACATCCCCTTATGTCCTCCAGTTAGTAGAAAACATTGGCTCTCAGTGGCTTACACCTTTTGATTGGCAACAAACTGCTCGTTCTTGCTTAACTCCCGGGCATTATTTACTATGGAAAACTGAATACGAAGAACAGGCAAAAATGACTTTACAATCTCAATTGGCTAAAGGTCTTAGAGATAGAAATAGAATATTACTGGGGCAAGTGTTAGGGACTGATGATTGGGCTTCCCCAGCTGAACAAATTAAATTACCAAGAAAAGTGTTGGAGGAAGTTTCAAAATTGGCTGTAGCTGCCTGGAGACGCCTTCCGTCCCCTGATACTAAAACATCCTTCTTAAGTAATATTAAACAAGGGGGTATGGAACCATATGAAGATTTCTTGGCCAAATTGGAGGAAAATATTTCAAAAATAATTACTAATCCTGAGGCTGCCGAAATATTGTTAAAACAATTAGCATTTGAAAACGCTAATCCTACTTATCAGGCCCTCTTAAGACCTATTAGAAGGACAGGGACATTATCTGACTACATAAAAACTTGCATAGACACGAGTCCAGCTCATATTCAAGGGATGATTATGGCAGCTGCTTTTCAAGGAAAAACTTACGCCCAATATTTAAAAGATATCAATCAGGGAAAACCCCAAAACACTCAAGGAAATCAGCCAAGGTCTTCTCGCACTCCAGGAAATTGTTTTTCTTGTGGCCAGTTAGGTCATTTTAGTAGGGAATGTCCCTCTCGGCCGCCTAATATCAATTCTCAACCACAAAATAAACCTACACTTAATGCTGGAACTCCAAAAACTATTTGTCCCCGATGTCAGAAGGGATTTCATTGGGCCCGAGAGTGTCGCTCCAGATTCCATAAGGATGGATCAATACTTACTGCTACAGGGTCTAATCAAGAAACTGTCCCTGTGACGCCAATAGATAGTTTTCAGCCAAAAAAACGGGTTTTAGGGCCCTCCCCAGGCCCCAAAAGACAATTGGGGAGCTACCAACCCGTTTGTAAAACAACAGTCAATGACCTGGCCAGAGGGACCCCAGGGAGTGCAGGGTTAAATTTACCTTCCTCTGAACATTTAATTTTAACATCAGAATCAGAAGTGTCCTTAATACCTACAGGAGTTTATAGTCCCCTCCCAGAAGGACATATGGGCCTCATTATCGGGCGCAGTTCCATGACAAAACTAGGATTACAAGTTATTCCTGGTGTTATAGACTCTGACTATCAAGGAGAAATTAAGATTATGGTTTCTCCCCCTACTAAAACAATTCAAATTTTTCCTCAACAGAGAATAGCTCAATTGTTATTAATACCATATTTAAAATTACCTAATCCAATATTACAAGGACAAAGAACTGAGGGCTTTGGTTCAACTAATACGGTGGCTTGGATTCAAAAAATATCAGAACAAAGACCTATGAAGACTATCAAAGTTAATGGTAAGGAATTCAAGGGATTGTTAGATACTGGAGCTGACGTTACTTGTATTGCAGCCCATGATTGGCCCCCTTCTTGGCCAACTACTAAATCACCTTCCACCTTGGTGGGGTTAGGGCTTGCCTCTAATGTTGCTAAAAGTGCTGAAATCCTTCATTGGAAAGATAAAGATAAAACAGGGACTTTTCAGCCATATGTGATTCCCTCCCTCCCCTTTACGTTGTGGGGTAGAGATTTAATGGAACAGTTAAATATTACACTGACTGATGAATCAGACTCGCCTTTTTCCTGGGGGCCTCTGTTACCAGACAGGCTGACCCGATAATCTGGAAAAACAACATACCAGTATGGGTGGAACAGTGGCCCCTGTCTAAAGAAAAATTAGCTGCAGCTACTCAGTTAGTTAAAGAACAACTTGCTCTGGGACACATAGAACCTTCCACTAGTCCTTGGAATACTCCTATTTTTGTTATAAAAAAGAAATCAGGAAAATGGAGACTTTTGCAGGATCTCAGAGCTGTTAATAATACTATGGAAACTATGGGAGCATTACAGCCTGGTCTCCCATCTCCAGTAGCTGTTCCTAAAGGATATCATATCATTGTTATTGATTTACAAGATTGCTTTTTTACTATTCCTCTGGCTCAACAAGACAGATGGAGATTTGCTTTTAGTCTGCCTTCTCCTAATTTACAAAGACCTTATCAAAGATATCATTGGAAAGTATTGCCTCAAGGAATGAAAAATAGTCCAACTTTATGTCAGAAGTTTGTAGATCAAGCCCTGATAGCTTGTCGAGAAGCCTACCCAGATTGTTATATGATTCATTATATGGATGATATTTTACTTGCTCATCCCCTTATGGATATTTTAAAACAGATTTTAGAGACTGTTATTACAACCTTACAAACTTGGGGTCTTGTAGTCGCCCCTGAAAAAATTCAACATGAACCTCCATTTAATTATTTGGGAAGAACAATTAAAACTGATAAAATTATGTCTCAAAAATTACAAATTAGACAAGATAAATTACAAACTTTAAATGATTTTCAAAAACTTCTAGGAGATATTAATTGGATCAGACCTTATTTAAAATTGTCTACAGGGGATTTAAAGCCATTGTTTGAAATACTAAAAGAAGATTCTGACCCAACTTCCCCTAGGACTTTAACTGATCAAGCAAAAGAGGCTTTACGTGTTGTTGAACAGGCCATTTCTCATCATTATTTACAACAAATTAATTATGCCTTACCATGGTATTTTATTGTTTTAAAAACTAAGCATACTCCAACTGGATGTTTGTGGCAAAATGATCCTATTGAATGGATTCATTTACCCGTTACTGGAAAGAAGATTCTTCTCGCTTATCCTACCATGGTTGCTTTATTAGTACTTAAAGCTAGACAAAGAAGTAAAGAATTATTTGCTCAGGAAATGCATGAAATTATTATTCCTTATACTAGGGAGCAATTTGAGCATTTAATGCAAATTGATGACAATTGGACTGTAGCTTTCTGTAATTTTCTAGGAAAGATTTCTTTTCATTTACCAAATGATCCTATTTTACATTTTTTACAGGAAACTAACATTATTTTTCCAAAATGGACCTCTTCTTTCCCTTTATCTAATGCTATTACAATTTTTACAGATGGATCCTCAAATGGCAAAGCTGTAACTTTAATTGGCACTCAACCCATTGTTCAATGGACAACAGAGACTTCAGCACAGAGAGCTGAATTAGAAGCAGTTATTTATGCTTTTAATAATGTTAGTCAGTCATTTAATCTTTATACTGATTCACTTTACATTGTAAAATTGTTTCCTGTTATCGAAACCGCAACCATTTCAGATTCCTCAACCATAGCGCCTAAACTTTCTCTCTTACAAAAATTAATTCAAGAAAGACATTTACCTTTTTTTATAGGTCATATTCGAGGACATTCTAAATTACCCGGACCTTTAGCTGAAGGGAATGCTCAAGCTGACTTATTGACTAAACCTTTTATTTTAACAGTTAAAGAAGAAGCCATTCTTTCACATAAGAATCATCATCAAAATGCTTCTGCTCTACAAAAGCAGTTTCATATTTCCAGGGAAGAAGCTAGACAGATTGTTCGTTCTTGTCATGTTTGTCCTCAATATTTCTCTTCTCCACAGTTGGGGGTTAATCCAAGAGGCTTACTCCCTAACGTTTTATGGCAAATGGATGTTACTCATATCATAGAATTTGGGAAATTGTCATTTGTACATGTTACGGTTGATACCTTTTCTCATGTTATTGTAGCTTCCGCTCAGACAGGAGAAGCTTATAAAGATGTCATTCAACATTTATTCCTATGTTTTGCTATGTTAGGCATGCCTAAAAAAATTAAAACTGACAATGCTCCAGCTTATACCTCAAAAGCATTTAAAGATTTTTGTTCACGTTTTAATATTAGCCATTCTACAGGTATTCCATATAATCCTCAAGGACAGGCTATTGTAGAAAGGAGTCATCAACGTCTAAAACAACAAATTAATAAACTTAAAGAGGGGGAATTAAAATATTCTTCCCCTCATCATATTCTACAACATGCTCTTTTTGTTCTTAATCATTTAAATGCTAATAAACAAGGAATAACTTCTATGATGAGACATTGGGAACAACAAAGTCCCAATCCAATTGTTATGGTCAAATGGAAAGACTTACTTACAGGACAATGGAAAGGACCTGATGTTCTTTTAACATCCGGTCGAGGTTATGCTTGTGTTTTTCCACAGGACGCAGAAACACCACTGTGGATTCCTGATAGATTGATTAGACACATCAATGCCAATGGAGACAAACAAAAGACGTCACTCGAGAAGGAAGAGGAATTCTCGAACACCTTACCCGACCAGTTCGATCCCGGATGATGTTCTAACACGGAGGTTAAACGGATTACATCTTCCTCAAGCTCACTCCACTCGTCATTCTCCCTTTCCATCATGGGGACAATTAAAACGCTTAACTTCTGAGGCTAAACGTATGGTGACTAATTCTGGTAAAGCTAAAACACCTGAACTAGTTTTTCTAGCTATGCTTTCATTGCTTGCTGTTCAGGTAATGCCTGTACATGCCTTGAATATTCAAATTAACTCTGAAAAGGCCTATTGGACCTATTTTCCTAACCCTCCATTGCTTCATGCAAGTTCATGGAGTCGGTCCAATGTAAAAATATTTACTAGTCATCCAGAACTCATGGGAGGCATATCTGATTCCTTTATTCCTCATAAGATGACAAACACAGTTAATTTTCATGGATTAACGGAGGAAACTCCTTTATGTTTTTCTCTGGATAATATACATTTACCATTAGGATGTCTTCCCCTCAGTTATAGAACTTATTTGACTGACTCTCCCAAGTTTGATCCAATTAAAAGATATATTTGGACTCTAGAAATGGTCTCAATTGGTTATAATAATTACAATGAAACTTATATAAATGAAAGTCTTCCCGAAATGGTTAAAAAATGTGAACCAAAAGCTCAACATCCAGATGTTTATTGGAATACTATAGATATTACTATTGATTTTCCCAAATGGATCACTTGTGGATTTTCACAATCAGCTGTGGTATTTAATCCAAGGGATTCTCACACTTTAATTAAAGATTTTTCTGTATCTTCTCCCTGGACCGACTATAAACCAAAAATACTTGAGGAAAATCAAAAATCAGATGGAATATATACTCTTTCTGGATCAAAGGAGTTGGGATTTGGAGAGCCCTTACATAGGTGGTTTACTCCTGGTTGGGTAACTCCAACTTTTCAGTCTATTCTTAAGCATGGTAAACATTCATATTTTCCAGACTTATATAGATTACTTGCAGCTATTGATATAGTAAAATTAAATAGACCAGGAACTACTAAAGTTGAATCTTATAATGTTAGAGCTTGTATTAATGCTCCACATGCTATTTTATTAGGTTCCATTTCAAATGTTAAAGTCACAAAAAACGATGATGCTTATGATATACGGTGTAAAAACTGTGTATTAACTAATTGTATTAACTCTACATTTGATAAGGATTTAAAGGTGTTTTTTATTGTACATCAGCCTTCTTATGTTATTTTACCTGTAACTTTAAAGGAAACTTGGTATGATGATCCAGGGACTGAAATCTTAAAAAATCTAAATGAATTAATGAGACCAAAACGTTTTGTAGCAACGCTAATCTTGGGAATTACAGCTTTAATCAGTATCATCACAGCATTAGCGATTTCAACCACTGCTTTAGTACAGGAAATTCATACTGCTTCTCATGTTAATGATCTTTCACATAATGTTTCTGTGGCCTTGGCTACTCAGGAACAAATTGATAAAAAGCTAGAAATTCGAATTAATGCCCTTGAGGAAGCAGTTCTCTTTATAGGAAATAAAATTCAAAATATTCAGACTAAAATGACCACTAGATGTCATGCTAATTACAAATGGATTTGTGTTACCCCTTTAGAAGCTGATAATACTACTCATTGGTCTGAAGTTCAAAATCATCTTAAAGGAATTTGGAATAATACTAACTTAGCTCCGGATATTTTAGATTTACAACAAAAAATAAAAGATATAAGCCAAGCACACCTTGCTATTGCTCCAGATGCCAACCTTCCAATGGATATTTTTAATAATATTAAAAAAAACTATTACTAGCAGTACCCTTTTTAACACTATTTTACAATTTGCTCTAATTGGATTTTGTATCCTTATGTTAATCTTTTGTCTTCCAGTTATCCTTCAACTCTTAACAAAAGTTTTTAAGGGCCTTCAAATTCAAAAAGGTCTTTTTGATCTTCAAAACAAAAAAGGGGGAACTGCGGGGGCGCCTAGCACATAAAACTCATGCCAGGGAAGTGTGCCTGGCGCATAAAGACCCATGCCAGAGGTTGGTAATCTTCCTCTGGAGGATGATAGCAAGGACTCGTCATAAGTTGGGTGCTGCCAAGGCCTTCCCTGGAAGACGATAGCAAGGACTCGTCGTAAGTTGAGTAAAGCTGGAGCCCCTTCCTCAGAGTGTTAATCTCTCTTCCTTTTTTGTTTTTCACCAGAACTCACAATATTACGCTGATTAATCATGTTTAATAAAGTTCTTCGGTTGAAGGATGGTGGGAACACAAACAGTTCATATGAGTCAACCCAATTCCAGTAAAATAAAGTTCATTTGTTTACACAAAGCACTAATATTCCTATAGGGAATGGTGGACATTCTGAAGCAATATGTCTTGTGATGTTTTTGTTAACTTTTACAAGATTCCCAGACATCTAGTTGCATATAAGTGATTCCCTTAGCTTCAGTGATCAACATATTTATTACATTTGGTTTCTTCTGCAAAGTAATAAGCCTCCCACAGAAATACATTATATTTAGTTCAAAAGAGAAGTTTTAGTTCTTTTAGATGAAGATTTTTTACTTTAAAGATAATAACTTGGTTCTCAATAATATAATATGATTTAACATAGCATAGACATGTAATTATAGTCACAAAAAATTAATAACAAATTACTAGAAGTTATAATTAATCTTAGCAGTAAGAGATCAAATAGAAGTTAAACTTTAAAGAAAAAAAACAAGAAGTGTACATCAACTTGCTTTTGTAAGCTTCAGGTCAAAAAAAGTTCATTGTAGGGAAATGTTGAGTAAGATGTGCCAGACGGCACTAATTGACTAACTGTGCAGACCTAACTTCTGTTATCTATTAATAAACTTCTAAGAACTTCCTTCTTCATATGAAATCATAAATATTTTTAGTAAAAAGTGTAAAAGTATATAAACTGTTAGAAAATTCAATAAACTTGTCAGCATCCTAACATTGACCGGAGTCTTTGTGGTTGCTGTCCATCGCCGACGCTGCGCCGTCTAATTACTCGGGGCTTTTGTATTTCAGGCCATCAAGGACCCCTGGACTCTGCTGCTTGGGCTGGTCCCCGGCAGGCACCAAAATAGACAGGTAGATCAATGGTACAGAATAGAGGACATGGACACAAACCCAAATAAATACAATTTTCTCATACTAGACAAAGGTGCCAAAAATATGCAATGGAGAAAAAATAGCGTCTTCAACAAATGGTGCTGGGAAAACTGGAAATTTATATGCAACAGAATGCAATTAAACCCCTATCTCTCTCCCTGCACAAAACTGAACTCACAATGGATCAAGGACCTTGAAATCAGACCAGAGACCCTGCATCTTATAGAAGAAAAAGTAGGTCCAAATCTTCACCTTGTTGGCTTAGGTTCAGACTTCCTTAACAGGACTCCCATAGAAGAAGAAATGAAAGCAAGAATCAATAACTGGGATAGATTCAAACTAAATGGCCCTCTCTCAGCAAAGGAAACTATCAGCAATGTGAAGAGAGAGCCTACAAAATGGGAGAATATCTTTGACACTCATACTTCAGATACAGCGCTAACTTCCAGAATCTATAAAGAACTCAAAAAACCCTACACCAAGAATACAAATAGCTCAATCAACAAATGGGCTAAGGAAATGAACAGACACTTCACCGAAGAAGATCTACAAGCAATCAACAACATATGAAAAAATGTTCACCACTTTTAGTAATAAGAGAAATGCAAATAAAAACTACTCTAAGATTCCATCTCACCCCAATTAGAATGACAATTATCATGAATACATGCAACAATAGTTGTTGGAGAGGATGTGGGGAAAAAGGTACACTCATACATTGCTCTTGGGCCTGCAAATTAGTGCAGCCACTCTGGAAAGCAGTGTGGAGATTCCTTAGAAAACTTGGAATGGTCCTACCATTTGACCTAGCTATCCCACTCCTCGGCCTATACCCAAAGGACTTAAAATCAGTACTACAGAGATGCAGCCACATCAATGTTCATTGCTGCTCATTTCACAATAGTCAAACTATGGAAGCAACCTGGATGCCCTTCAATTGATGAATGGATAAAGAAACTGTGGTATATATACAATGGAATATTATTCTGCATGAATAATGATAAAATTATGGCATTTGCAGACAAATGGATGAAATTGAAGAATATCATGCTAAGTGAGATAAGCCAATCTAAAAAATCCAAAAGAGGAATAATCTCACTGATAAGCGGATGATGACACATAATGTGGGGTGGGAGGGGGGCAAGAATAGAGGAAGATGGGACTGTATAGAGGGAAAAGAGAGGTGGTAGGGGTGGGGGGTAAGGGAAAATATAAAGGAATGAATCAAACATCATTACTGTATGGAAATGTTTGATTATGCAAATAGTATGCTGTTACTCCATGTACAAACAGAAACAACATTTATCTCATTTGTTTACAATAAAAAAGCAAGGAAGCAAGCAAGCAAGCAAGCAAGCAAGAAAGAAAGAAAGATAGAAAGAAAGAAAGAGTAGGGGCTTAGAGCCAGAGGGACTTGAATTTGAATTCTGGCTTTTTCACGGAGTGAGTTAATCATCCAACCTCTGTGCCTCAATTTACACATACATAAAATAGAACACCTACAGCTCACTGTGACAATTACAGTGCTTGTGAAACATCAGGCATTTGATAACTGTCATCAATGAGTATTAAAATAGGTAGAAGTCTGACTCTGAGGTTCCAATCTGGATTTCCTATACAAGTTAATGTGTAATATGCAATGGCAAAGAAACAGGTTCTTTACTTCTTCTTTGCGTACCACCCTTTGTTAAAAAAAAAAAATGAAATGGGTGGGCCAACTATGTTTAAGGAAAACTCAACTGGATTGTTGATTAATGACTTCAGGATATTAAATAAAAAAGGTATAGCAAGTAATTGTTAGAATTAGGTTAAATGTGATAAAAGCTTGTAGCTTTGGCAAGTAAAATTGTGTTTCTCAGTGTCACTGACCTATTTTGGATTAATTTCAGCTAGAAAATAATTTTGGTGCTATGACTTATGGACAAAAGAAAAACATCTTTAGCTTTAATATAAACTAAACAGATATACCTTATACCACATACATTCAGCATATGAAAGCAAGTAAAAATTTGTGGTCTCAGAATTTAGTTTAATTATATGATGATATGCTGGCCCAAGAACACATGTACTCAGCAGAATTTATGAACCAATTTTGTTGAAGCTTCAAGAAGCCATTGAGTAGTCATCTCAGCAACCCTGTGAATGAAGTCATGATGAGGATAGGAACTAAGAAATCCTCTATATTCTTAATGGATTTCAGTATATTTAATTCTTTGTTTTCTTTTCCCTATTAAGGACTAGCCAGATCCATGTCAGTTCCCACAAAGACCTACTCAAGTGCTGTTATTACACTATGCATCGGCCACCTGATATGCTTCTTTGTTCTGCAAAGTACTCAACACAGATTGACAAGAGGTAAATTCATATAAATACTAAATTACTACATTTATATTTTGAAATTGTGTAGCTGATAACACAGGGCATACTAATAATGATCTTAAAAGAGTTGTTATTTTAAAGAACTGCAGCATAAACACTGAATAAGAGTTCTGGCATGATATCAAGATTACCAATGTTTAAATACAAATTACATTATCTAAATCACTGACCTGTGCCTTAGATTCCACATTTAAGTAAATGGGAATATTTAACAATAACTATTTTAATGTTCTGTACATAATGTTAAAGCAAAATTAATTAACACATGAAATAACTTAGAAAAGTATTGATTGACACAGTATTTGAAAGCAAAATTATTTTATAATTATTTAATATTCATCAAAATCTACCAGTTTTAACTTGTTCTAAAGATAATCAAAATACTGTAACCATTTTTCTCATGCATCACTTTGATCTTGATATTCCCCTATTTATATTCCTCTGTGGCCAGTGCATTCATTAAGCTATGAAGTGAATTTCTTAATCCAGTACTTAGAAATTTCCATAAAATATTTGTAAATATTTTTTCCAAAAATTTCAAACTATTTCCCAATGCAAATATCCCCTTTTAGCTAAATGGACTATTCACTGTACTTCAGAAAAACCTAGGTTTTTCCCATTTTTGCTTTTTGTATTCATATTAGTTCACCAATCCCAATTGCTAGCTCTGCTGTTCTAACTGGGTCCTGTGCCTCAAAACCTTTAAAACAATTTTTCAAAAGTCTTCTCCTCAATACAACCTAGCTTCTCTGTGCAATTCCTTCCTCTGACTGGCAGTTGTATTTATTTTCTCTATTTATGTACTAAGTCATATACTTCTATCATTGTCTTGAGCAATTTTATAAAATCTTGTTTTGTGTAACATATTTTTTACTTTATAAAATTCCAATAACTTGTGCACAACATGAAATTTTCCATTTTAACTAGTTTCAAGTGTAGATTTCACACCTTAAACAAGTTAATATCATTGACCACCTATCTTTGTCTTCAGAACTTTTATCTTTCTGGTAAAATGAGCTCAGTACCCATTAGACAAATTCCTATTTCACCCCTTTCTGCAGTCCCTGAAAATTACCATTCTTTTTGTCTCTGAAATTTACTGAGTACCTCATAGGAATTAAATTACACAGTATTTTTTGTAATCGATTTATTTCAATTATTTTCCTTAGTGTAATGTCTTCAGTATTCGTTGACCATGTTGCAGATTGTGTCTTGAGGACTTTCTTTTCAGACATTTACATACATGCCACAGTTTGTTTATAATTCATCTATCAAAGGGCATTGGAGTTGCTTCTGTATTTTAACTTTTGTAAACAATGATACTATGAATGTGAGCATACAAATATCTGTTCAATATTGTGACTTCACTTCTTCTGGGTTTAGATCTGGGAGTAGTATTGCTGGATCACATAGTAATTCTGTTTTTAACTTATTGATAAACCACTGTACAGTTTTCCATTTCAATCATATCATTTTATTTTCTGTAAAATATTTTAATATTTAAAATTATACTTTACATAATATTTTGATATTTGCTAGATTGTGAGATTTTAATGGAAGGACTGTGTCTTAAACTCCCATGTATTTACACAACTCCTGGATGATAGTGTCTCTACACTGAGCCTCCTTATTTTTCTTCTATTACAAACACACACACACACACACACACACACACACACACACACACACACACACACCACTCTGTATCTGGATATTGTCTCTTCTTCCTGCATTATAAAGTGTTGAATTATTTGCTTCTCTTTATCCCTGTTATCTTATGCCTTAGTTCATGCCACCATCAACTCCAAAATTACCAAAACAATCTCCTCATTTGTTGGTCCTTCTTCCTGTCTTGCCCCACTCAGCTCATAAGTATTTGTAATCTCCATCATTTTAAATTCAGTTGAAATAAAATATTTAATAAATATATAATGTTCTCTAAGGTACTTTCTCATTAATGCCTATTTATATGTGCATAAGGATAATTTACATGAGTATGTATAAATTTCTATGTATATTAATTGTTTTTAATTCAGGAACTTCATCTCAGGAACTTGGCAGGGTGTTTCTTCAAATGATGAATTCAAGAACTACAACTTTCCAAAATATAAATCACAGCCTCTAATTAACCATGTACCCAGGTATTTTTTACAATAAAAATGGGAGAAATTATATGATTCTTTTTAACTCCTTAAAGTATTTGCCACGATAAATATTCCATACAAATAATAATACACACAATTCTTAAATATTTTGGTAACTAATGTAATTAAATTTCTCCGTTCCTTTGCATATTAATTTTATAATTCAGTAAGAAAAATTAGTAACATATGAAGCAGCATTGAGCTGTAAATAAAATGTGTGTAGAGCTTATGTATTAGAATTCTAGAGTTTATCTAGGTAGCTCCTTTTCCCAGAAGGAGGCTTTGATTAATACATTATTTGGTACCATGAAGATCATGATACACTTTTGTTTTGCTTTCTACAGAATTTTCTCTGTTTTCTCACAAAACACCTAAGTGTTATAAGTAAAATTTTGACTCTAATGCTTACACATGCCCCATATGCATTTTGTTCAGTGTTACTTACATAATTTGTACTTGAAGAATATAAACTGTGACTCCACAACAAAATGTAATGTCCTGAATGTCAGCAGTTCAGTTGAAGATTTTCTCACAGCTACATCCAGATCAACCTATAACTCCTAGTAAAATTGATCTGAATATTTTGACTTCTGGAATGCATTATATTTGTAGTAGCATAGAATAACCCCTTACCTTTTATTTTTCATTAAAATTTTTAAGTCACTATAATATCAAATTAAGGACATTGTCTGTTCTAATTTAAAAAAATTACATTGCTTACAACATAACACATTCTTGTACTTCCAATTCTTCTCAAACTAAGGACGTAATAGTAAAACATTTCTGATACCCAAAATATTTTTAAATATTTGTGTGTACTGATATTGTTAGTATAATACCTGATATTCTCAGCTAGATATTCTTAGGAAGAATAGCCATGTATGCTGACCTTTTTTTTCCTATGGTAATGTTCAGTGTAGAAGACTGAAGTCCTGTGAAGCAGATTGTTCATGAACTTAGCTCCAAGCTTCTCAGTGCCTAGAGTCTCTGGATATGTGCCAGAATGGCAAAGTGCTGAGGACTGGAAGAGTGTGGAAAATGTTTAGATTTGCAGAATCCCCAGGACCTACTTAGAACACTCAGGGGAGATTATTTCTCTACTTGTAATGGTACTTTTGTCAGTGAAAGGCAGTGAAAATTAGAACCTCTGATTTCTCAACCAGAGACAATCCCATTAAAATAATCCCTACCTCCACTATTCCTAGTTATATTAATTTCATAACTACAATTAGCATTCTTTATTAACTATTGGTTAGGTGGTCTTGATTAATGAAGTTGTATGAAGTTATGCACATTTAAATTGAACTTAGTACCTTCTAGTACCCATTGCTATAAAAACTTATTGAATGGCTTGTCTCTGTTTATCTTGAACCACACTAATGTATTTTGGGGTCACTTTTCTGTGTTTTTACCCATATGATAGGAAAATGATGCTTTTATGCATTTACCTTCATTTCAACAATGAGAAAATTGTTAAATGTCATTAAGCCTCAGTTTCTTCAATTTTATAATGATTATGATTATTTACGGTAGCATCCAGAATATTTCAGGAACATGCTTAAGTTAAATATGTGTGTGTATATATATATATATATATATATATATATTATAAAATACATAGTACAATATATGTTATATTTATTACATAGTTTCTCTTAATGATCTGGCTCTCTCATTGTGATCAAGAACACCTGCTGGAATTGATCAACTATGTCAAGGCTGTGTTCTCCACAATTTTTTTTATCTCTTATGTTCTCTTTTTCCTTATACTTAACTGCCTTTAAGGTTACTGCTGCTCCAAATACCACTCACATTTCCTCCAAAGCAGGAATATGTGGAAGGTTAAGTGTGGTACCAGCCACATTTACCCTTATATCTTGAAAGCAAGGCTTTTAGTAGAAACCCCTGAAAGGCTTCTTCCCAAGTCTCAGTGGCCAACACATTAATTGCAAGAGAGGCTGGGAATTGGGAGCATAATTGGTGTAATCAGCCTAAAGTTAGAAATAGTCCTCATTCATGATGTATCTGTCAATTAACAAGGAAAAGGGACAGTGGGTATTGATAGGCTACTAGGAACATCTGTCATAAGGACATTGAGTGTATTGCCCCCAGTCCTACATGATTCATGAAGAAAAGTAAAAGCAAAAGTTGAATATTTTAATTTTCATCACTTCAGAAAATAGAGGAATCTAAAGTTTAATTAAGATCCATTCTTATCTTGAAAATGTGGAACTGAGATATAATTAATACTATATAATCTCAATAGCAATTCAAATTCAAGTGTATCTGGGGTACTGCAAATCAGTACTTGAAAACAGTTATATTAAACAACCAAGATTAAAGAAAAAAAAAGCTTTCTAATACTGATTTGTCCTTTTCCAACTTTTATAGTAATTGAGAGTAAATGTTAATGAAACAACTCTTTGTTTTTTACAGTGTGAATCTAAGAAAAGGGTTTCAGCAGAAGAGCCCATGAAGCATTCATACTTTCAATGTCTGGGCCCAAGAATACATGCTTTACCAGAAAATAAGAAAATCCACAGTTTTCCCCCCTTTATATTAATTTGTCTAATGTTGGGTAATTAGATGGATTAGAGGTTTAGAAAGAGCAGGTAGCTTATTTTAAATCTGAAACATTGGTCATTTTTGAAAGTAGATCAATATTTCTTAAAGGAAGAAGACCCACTGTACATTTGTACAGTGTACCAAATCACTGTGTGATTTGGTTTTTCAAATAAATCATATTTTTCCTTTCTTTATAAATGTTTTTAAATTTGGTAAACAAAAATATGGCTTTAAAGTTACTAACACAGTTTTGTTTCCAGGTGGTCAAAAGATAAATAAAATGTTAATTTTATAAAATGTCTAATATCCATTGTTTCTAGGTTTTTCTTCAACAGGAAAAAAATGACTGATATGGCTCAGTACAATTCTCTAATATCTTGGCTTTTAAAAAATAACTAAATTAGATTTGACATATATGAGATTGATCATGGATGTGTTTTTTAGAGACATCTGATTGGTTCAGAGTGTTAAAATGCTAACTGTTAAATATAACATCAAGTACTCTTAACTCTTTAAATTCTACAGAATAACATTCTTAAAACAATTTTGCTGTTTTTATAAATTGGAAAATAAAAAAGGCTTTAAATTTACTGTATGTTATCACAGAAAACATGATTACTAAAAGTCTTAACAGGTATTATTCTATATAAAGGTTCCAAAAGTTTCACCTGTATTTAAATAGAGTTCTATAAGTAGCAAAGCATTTCATCAGATTGAAATGGAGTAATTTATCTGAATTCAGAATTTATAAGTGTTGTTTCAGAATATGAATTTTAAAAAGGGGATCAACAGATTAAAACATTATAAGGTTTTAGATATAAAGTATATTTAATAAAATGTTTCTAGATAAAAAAGTCTTCAAGTGATAAAATAAGGCTGTAATACATCTAAGTAAGCAAGAGTGTGTAATTAAGTGATTAAAAAGTGTTAATTAAGGATAAATTTTAAAAGGTTTATATGTATATATAAGTAACACCACAGTTAAAACTATTCAAGGTTTTTCCTACGGTCAAATATTAATGTACTGATATAAACCAAATTTCAGTCTATTTGCTAAAATGACCAATACTTCTGAAAGCATTATTTTACTCTTAAAATTGTATCTGTTATGTTTTATTCTCTAGAGCAAGTCATCTTAAAAATTGGGGGTTTGTACAATTCTAATTAGACAATAACTGTTATTTTAGAGTATTGTACTACATTAAAAGTCTAAATATTTTTTAAAAGCTAAATATGGTTAATATAAAAATATCTATGCAATTGTGATTCTATTACTCTTATTTATATATTAAGTGTGTTCATATCTTCCAGGTATACAAGTCTTTAAAAGGCTTAAAAGAACATTTTATCAAGCTGGTGTTCTTCAACCTAAAGTTGTAATGGTAAATTTAAATTTGTCAGAATAAAAATTTTATTGTGGATTTATTTGTATCATTTAGTGTTCTGTAATTGGACCTGAACTTTATGGTGCTTCTGCACTGGGATAAAAATATGAATGTATTTCTAAAAGATAATGAGATCCTGATCTTTTTAAAGGTTAATACCATGAAACAGGAAAAACATTTTGCCACTTTTACTACACAAAGGAAAGTTAAAAGCTCTCCCAGCTTTCTTCAATTCATACTGTGTTAAGTAACATATATATAGACTTAGGAAACAATATATGTAAACTTTATAAAATGATATTTATAAAAAAGATAAAGATCAGCTTCAGAACTAGACTGCTTTACCTAAGATTTATGAAGAGCCCGACTTTACCTGAGATAAGACTCTGCTAGCTACCTTACTACATTTTACAATGGCTCCAAAATAAGTCAGACTTCAGCTCATTTAAAGTTATATTTAAAAGTAATATATATTGATTTTTTGATCTAAAATTACTGTGATCTCAAACAGGAGATATAATATATAGCTCAGTCAAAATTTAAGATAGCTACTACACAACTGGGTTTGTTTTTACTGTTGTTAATTCCATTTTGTACTTTCCTTGTAAACTCTGTTGACTTATTAATGTTTTTCGGAGGTACTGCTTCAAGAACAAACTAAAATTTGAGATAATATGCCATCACCTATAGGACAGATAATATAGATCTCAGTTTTTTAAAAGATGGTAAATAAATATAAAATCATAGATATTAAAGTCAAAACCCAGTATTCTTACTGCACGACTGGTGAAACTGACTTGCTGGGTGTTTAAGATCAAAACCTAAGTGTTGAGATTAAACTAAAGGGGTCAAGAATATCAATATTTGGCTCTTGCCCTCATAGTCAGCCTAAACCCAGGGAATAAAAGAACTTCTCTAAGGAGCTTTGCAACTCTGGGCCACATAACTTTCCCATCAGGAAGATTGATGAGACCACTAAGGATGAGAAGCCAATCAGTGCACCTGCTGCAGAGGAGGGTCCTTGGGAAATGAAGACATCCTTAATGCTTCCAAAGGAAGCCACCTCATCAAGGAGAACCAGCCAGGTGAATATCACTAAAGGAGACAAGAAGCTGCTCTCAATTTCTCCAAGATTGACCCCTGTGGGAACTCAGCTGACTCTTAACAGCAGATAGGAGCAAGGTCAATCTGACCAACTTGATCTTAACCACCTAGTAAAAACAGTTAAAACTAAAACACAGTCATTCCTGCACATTTTAAACACTTAACAATGGTTATTTTAATGTAACTTGAGATATAAACTTGTGTTAACCCCCCAAAAATAAGTAAAATGGAAGGTGGCAAAAAAAGATTCTTAGACAAGAATGCCTGATAATCATCAAAAGAAACTGCCAGAGTTATAAGTTTTTGGTTAGTTTAAGGCCTACAGATCTTTCTAATCTCCAATACAGGTAGACTTAATCAATGTTTGCTAGTATGATTCTCTGACCCTAAGTACCAAAAATAAAGGGAATTCTACTAAACAAAGAGATCATGCCAATAAATATATTTTACAAAAATCAGATGCCAGTAAGTAACTTAACTAAATGTGTTTACATTCCTGATAACTCTGACAGTGTTAAGATTTACAATTAAGGCCTTATCCTCTCCAGCCTTGTTAGACTTTGTTAGGCCTTTTTATGTAAACAACATCTCAGTTCTTCCACCTTCTGGTAAGAGATTGTTAATTTCTATCAGCTTCATGATATTCATTGACAAGTTCCAGATGCTATTAATTTTGTACTCATTTTTTTTTGTTTCTTTCATAGAACAAGACTTTTACCCATAGAAAGGAACTTTTTACTGCTTGCCCCATCCTACATTGTCCCCTTTCAGCTCAAAGTAGCAAGAGTGGTCATCTCCTTTTTTCCTTACATCACTAAAAAGTACCTAAAACTACAGGGGTAACAATAAAATTTTTTTCAAAAGACAGTCATATAGATAGTTAAATTGGGTTAAATCACAAAACTAAGGGCCAGTTTGGGTCCAGAAATTTGGAGGCAATGACCTCTGAGAGATTAAAATGTTAATGCTTCCAGAGCTCTTTCTCCACCCTTACCAAGAACCTGCTCCTGTTCTAAACTGTTGTTAAATCTCTCCAATAGGTTCTCAACTTATGGGAGAACAAGCCCAAGAGACCACTGATTTCCAACACCCATTTCAGTCAGAAGACAATGTCTACAACCAATTGTTCCAGAAAGGACTAACACCCAGCTAAAATGGAAGGGATCTTACAACATGGGCTCATCACATCTGAGTCAAGACAACAGAAAAATGAACCATCCACAGAGACCCCAACCACCGTCTAAATATAAGCCTGAAAAAATGTTAAATATGTTTTTTTCCCTTGCTTGAACTATGTCAGGAATAACTCCATGCTTAGCCCTTCAAATTTTGAGATTACCAAATGGGGTAAATTCTATGTTACTGTTTATATCATTCCCCAGGTGTACTATTATGATAAAGAGGAAAGAATAAAAACATATGGGACTAATATATAAACAAGTGGCCCCTGTCTTAGTTCCCCTCCTAGTGGGAATACATATAGCAGGCTACACAGCAGTAGAACCACTGCCCTGATTACTGAGAAACCAGAATTTCAAAACTTTTAAGTAGACAAATACATTTGAACTTAAGTGAGTTAGAAAATTGTAAGCCCCTTAGAAAACTCCCTTGATTCACTTGCTGAAGTAGTTTTACAAAATAAAAAAGGATTAAATTTGCTATTTTTAAAATAAGGAAAATTATGTATGTCCTTATCAGAGAACTATTGTTTCTATACTAACTTCCCAGATGTCATTCGTGATAGTTTATCTTTGATTTTAAAAAGACTCAAAAACAGTAAAACAAGATAAAAACCTGAAAAACTTTGGTACCAAAATCTGTTATATTGGCCCCTTGGTTAACTAATAACCACAATGGTGAGACCTCTCATTCTACTTGTGTTGGTACTTTTAATCAAACCATGCATGAAAAACTGTTCAACTAAATATGTTAGAGATAGAATCCACTGTTAAGCTAATGGTGTTGCACACACACTGCAATCACCTATGCACTACTGATGAATCAATTATTTGATTATTTACATAAAACCAGTGGGGAATGTGATAGGTTGACACATCTCACTCCATGAGAATGTTATAGGCCAGAAGACTCTAAGGGAAATGACTAAACAGACTCCATTTTGCTCTGAGACTCCATGTTATGTAGGAAGTAAGCTTCTCCCATTGGAACACCTCACCTCTGTGCCCATTATCAGTTACTTGGTGTGATATGTTTAATAATATACAATGGCAACTCCTATGTAGTAAAAAATTGCTCTTCTGATTCCTCTTGCTCCTTATCAATGTACCTTGTGAACAGTGATGGTGTGGATGTTAGCAACCATTCTTTAGTTTGTACCTAGATAAGGGTCATTATTACCCACTTCCCCCTCTGTCAATGATCCCATGATGTTAACATGTAATTTTGAATGATCACAATAGACACTTATGATTAATGTAATTTTTGGTATAAGAACCCCTACGACCCTGTGGTTGGGCCTGTTAACCTAATAGCCATTTTTTGGGGCATTGTGTGAGACAGTCAGCTGGCCGGCTTAATAAAGACTCACAAATTTAGACTTCTTAGTGGTGATCAGTCTGTTCTTAAGTTGTGTCCCATAACAATACTTGCACTTGCTAGTGTAAGAAAACCCATGAAAACCATGCCAGAAATGGGAAATCACATAAGGGAGTTTATTAAGCAAACAGAGTGTCTCCCTGCTGGGTAAGAGGGAAAATGAGAGGAAAATAGAAAGGCATGCACAAGAAAGAGTGTAGAAAGTGAGGAGGAGAAAGAAAGTGAGTCAGGGGGGAGAAAGCATGAGAAAAGATGGTGGGGTAGCTACCCTTAAGCAGTTGAACTCCACCAGGCTAACAGGGGACCACTAATGGAGAAGGATACTTGCAAGCTGAGTGATGAACCAATAGCTAGCTAGTATGTTCACAGATGACAAGTAGTTGGGAGGTGGGGAAAATGGTTGCACTGGAAAGGGCGGGAAAAGCAACTTTAAGACTGACAAGGTAGGTTGCGATACTACGTAATGGGTGGGGAAGAACTTTGTACATTACAGCTAGAAAATTCTAGGATACTGTGGACCATATCAGACATGCCCAAGAGTCTTTGCCATACTTCAAATCAGCACCTACTCCAATGAGCCCAGAAGGAATTACTGCAAAATTAAGCCTCAATTAGTCCAGAGTGTTCTGACCTCAAGTTGTGACTCCCAGCGGGACATAGAATGCCATGGCTGGGAGGACTTTAGGCATATTTTTTACCAGTCTAAGTTTGGCTTAGCAAGGGAAATGGTCTTTCAGAAAATGGTCTTAGTTAGTAAAGTGGCCCATTCCTTATATCAAGACCTGAGGACCAGGCCTGTAAACCATTAGCTTACACTTCATGTGGAAATGTGGGTCTCCAGAACCCAAAATGTTGCATTTTCTGTTGTATCTCTTGGCTCTATTCCTTGTTCTTACCCCACATCCATTTCTCTCATCATCATGGGCAAGACAGCTGTGTACTGCACATCCATGAAATCCTGGGTAGATGCCTTAAACTTTCTAGTCAATCTTTCAAGATAAACA
The DNA here is from genome assembly GCF_902686455.1 of Sciurus vulgaris. NCBI lineage: Eukaryota > Metazoa > Chordata > Mammalia > Rodentia > Sciuridae > Sciurus > Sciurus vulgaris. Next base: position 895,803 of record NW_027632956.1, on the reverse strand, counting down.
CTTTTTTAAATTTAAAAAATGAAGCAATGTGGCTTCTGACAGTCACATAATATCCTGACATGACCTGGTTCACTCACATTATGTCCTCATTATAATCTCTGGCACTCCCATAATACCCTCACTGTGGCTTCTTACACTGATATGCTACATTACTCTGGCCTCTGATATTCACATAATATACTTATTTTGCCTCTGACACTCACATAACAGCCTCACCATGGTCTATAACACAAAGCATTTTCACTGACTTCTGACACTCAACTAATAACGTCACTTGGGCCTCTCACTCTCACATATTATGCTCAATGTGACATCTGACACTCATATTAGCATACTGGAACTTCTGATATAAAACCATCAAAGTGAGCTATAAAACACAAAATATCCTCTCTCTCCCTGCCTCCTGAACCCCCTCAGCAAGTTGGCCTCTGACACTGACAATATTCTCACTGTGAACTCTGATTTTCACATATTACACTGTGACCTCTGACACATAATTACCTCAGTATGACCATACTCACATAATATCCTCAGTGTGACCTCAGGCACTCAAATAATACCCTAACTATAACCATTGTCACTGATAAAATACCATAATGTGACCACTGATCCTCAAAAAATGCATACACTATGATTTCTCACACTCATATAATACCAAAAATGTGGCCTCTGACACTCAGAATATTCTCATTGGGGCTTCTGACACTCACCTAATACCTTCACTGTGCCCATTGTCCATCACATAATACCTTCATTCTGTCCTTTGATAATTAGAAAATATCTTCAACTTGCAGTCTCACAATATTTTCACCAGACCTCTGACATTATATAATTTACTCACTGTGACTCCAACACTCCCATAATAACTTCATGTGGCCTCTGATGTTTGCATAATATCCTCACTTGTCCTCTGATACTGACATAATATCCTTACTGTTCTTGTGTTATATAATACTCTTCCTTTGGACTCTGATTACAAAAAAAATTCCCACTATTGCCTCGGGCAATCACATATTATTTTCACATGGCCTCTGTTACCCACAAAATATCCTCACTGTGGCCACTGACATGAACATAGGATAGTCAGTATGATCTCAGACACATAGTAGTCTCCTGTGTCTACTGACACTCACATAACACCCTCATTCTGACCTCTGACACTGAAATAATACCATTACAGTGACATGTCTCACTCATATTATTTCTTTAGTGTGACCTGAGACACAAACGTGTTACCCTCAATGTGTCTTCTAACTGACATCGTATCCTCACTGTGCCTTCTGATGCTCATATAATTATCTCAGAGTGACCCCAGACATGGACATAATACACTCATAGCACCCCCTGACACATAATATCCTATGTGGAGCAACTGACACTGCAATGAAACCCTCACTGTGGCTTTTGGTACTCACATAAATCCCTCACTCTGTTCTCTTGCACTCACATAATAGCATAACAGTGGCCCCTGACACTATTACAATAACTCACTGGGCTCTGACACTACATAATATTTTAGTATGGACTCTTAAACTAACATAATGTACTCACTCTGACACTAAACACTCATTAACTATCCTCACTGTGTCATATGACACTGCTGTAAGATCACATTTTTTCCTCTTATATTCATTTAATAATATGAATATGACGTCGGTCACTCACATAATATTCTCACTTTGGCCTCTTCTCTGATACTTACATAGTGCCCTCACTGTTACCTGTTACACATATTATATCCTCACATGATCTCTGATGTTTATATGATAACTTTCATGTGGCCTCTGACATTCACACAAGGTCCTCACTTGGCCTGTGACTATAACAAAATACCCTCATCAAAACCTGTTAGTCATGAAATATCCACACTATGGCCCCTGATGTTGAAAATATTTCTCATTGTATCTTCTGACACATAATATCTTCAATTTTCCTGTGTTACTCACATAACACTATGTGTGACTTCTGATAATCATACATTACCCCCACTGTGAACTCCCCCACTCAAATGATACCCTTACTGTGACCTTTGATACTGACTCAGTACCTTCAGTTTGGCCTCAGATTATATCCTAAGTGTGACCACTGACACTCACATGATACACTCACTGTGATCTGTGATGCTTACAAAATATCCTCATCATGACTTATGACTCTCACATTATAACCTCATTGTGAACTCTGATGCTGACATAATATCCTCAATGTGTTCTCAGACACTTACATAATAACCTTTCTGGGACCTCTGACATTTATAATACTCTCAGTGTGAACTCTGATTCAGATATATTATCCTTTCTCTGATGTCTGACTATCACGTAATTCCCTCAAAATGGCCTCTGACACTCACATAACACCTTCACTTTGTTTTTTGACACTCAAATATTATCCTCAATTTGTCCTGTCACTCACATAATACCTCTGATAATCAGGTAAAACCTCTTTTTTACCAATGATGCTCACCAAATATGGTGACCCCTGGAACACACATTATACCATCAACATGTCCTCTTAGACTCACATAGTACCACCATAGTGACCTCTGACCCTGAAAACATATCCTTCTTGTGTCCTCTGTCACTCAAAAAATACCTTCAGTGTGACTACAGGTACAATCATGATACTTTTACTGTGGCCTCTGAAACTGACATAATAGCCTCACTCTTTTCTCTGATATTCATATTGCATCATACTGGCTTCTGAAACTCACATAAAACCCTAGGAGGGACAAAACAACCTCAGTGTGATGACTAACACTGACATAATATAATTTTTGCTTTCTATGATACTCACTTTACCTCCCTATGGCATATGACACTCAAAGAATATGTTCACTGTGACACTGAGAGTCAAAAAATTTCCTGACTTGACTTCTGACACTCAACAATATCCTCAATCTGACATCTCACACTCACAAAATAAGCTCATTTTCACTTGTGACATTCAAAATATCCTCACTTGCCCTTTGACACTAATGTCATACCCTCAATGTGACATTTGATACATTATACCCTCACACTGATCTCTGACACTAATGTCCTCCATTGACCTCTATCACTGACATGATACCCTCATCTAACATCTCACACTCACAGATTACGCTCACTGTGACCACTAACGCTTACTCATTACCCTCACTGTTGTCTATGACATTCATAAGATATACTCACTGTTGTCTCTGACAGACACATAGTACCCTCCTTTGGCCTCTAACTCTGAAATAATATCCTCAGTGTGACCTCTGTTACTAACATAATAACCTCAGAGTGACCCCTCTCACACACATAATATCCTTACATGGCTAGAGTCACTCACAGAATACTCTCAATGTGTCCTCTGACTCTCACATAATTCCCCTCTGAACCCTGTGACACTCAAATAATATTTTCATTTTTCTTCTTTAGAAACTGTCATAATACCTCTGTGGCCACTCATACTCAAATTATATCCTCACTGTGATTTTTGACACTCCCATTATTTTCTTTTTTTTCTTTCTTTTTTTTTTTTTTTTGCAGTACTGGGGATCAAACTCAGGACTTTGTGCTTGCAAAGCAAACACTTTACCAGCTGAGCTATCTCCCCAGTCCCACATTATTTTCTTAAGTGACTTTGGTCACTTTTATCCTCAGTGGTGCCTCTGATACTCACCTAATTTCCTCACTTGTTATGTGACACTCACAAGATATCCTCACTGTGAGTCTCATAGTCATAATATCCTCACATGACCTCTGACACTCATATAATGTCCTTGCTGTTACCTCTTATAATCACAATATAAACTCAATGGGACCTCTGTTATTTATATAATACCCTCACTTTGGATTATGACATTCACAAAATATCCTCACTTGACCTCTGACACTACTGTAATATTCTCACTTTGATCACTGACACTCATATAATAACCTCACTGTGATCTCAGACACTCATATTATGCACTCAATTTGACCTCTGGCACAGACATTATATCCTTAATTGACCTCTGACATATAATATCATCAATGCTACTTGTGACACATAATAAGTATACTGTGACCTCTGGCACTCACATAATACTCTCACTGTACCCTCTGACACTCACATTAATCCCCAATTTTGGTCTCTGAGAATCACAGAATACACATATTTTGACCTCAGACAGACTACTACCACTCTGGTCTCTGGCACTCACATAATATTGCACTGTGTCCTCTGAAAGTCATATTAATATTATCACTGGGTCCTTTGACACACATAAAATATCCTCACTTTACTTCTGACATTAACATAGTACCCTCATTGTGATGTCTGAAGCAGATATAATATCCTCTCTGTGCACTCATAATATCATTTTGGTCTCTGATACTGACATAGTATTCTTATTCTAAACTGTGATACTCACATAATACCCACAGATTGGCCTCCTACACTCACATATTACATTCAATGTGACTTGTCATGCACATAATACCTTTTTGTGACCTGAGACACTCACATCATGCTTGCAATGTAGCCTCTAACACTCATATAATATGCACATTTGGTCTCTAATATTCATGTAATAAATTCAATATGGCCTCTGACTCTCACATAATATTCTAACTTTGACCTGTGTCACTTACTTAATATACTCACTTTTGCCCCTGATATTCACATAATATCCTCACTTGGCATCTGACACTCACAAAATGCCATCATTAACTTGACACTCATATAATACCCTCAATGTGGCTTCTAATATTCACCAAATACCTTCAAAACACTCACATAATATAATTGCCACCTGTGACATTCACATAATACACTCACTGTGGTCCAAGACAGTCACTGTAACTTGGGACACTCATAATATCCTCATACTGGCCCCTGATGTGACAAAATATCCTCACTATGACTGCTGACACCCACATAATTTCCACAGTTTTGTCCCTGTGATTGAGAGTATATCCCAACTCTAAACTCTGACACTCATACAATATTCTTTTGGGAACAGTTGCCACTCACATAGTATTCTCATTTTGTTTTAACACTCATACAATACTGTTACTGTGGCCTCTGGTACTTATATAGTATACAATATTAAACCTCTGAAATTTACTTAATACCCTCACTCTTGCCTCTGAAACTCACAAAATACCATTACAGTGGTCTCTGACATTTACATAATATCCTCATTGTTGCCTCTGATATTACTATAATACCTTTACTGTGGTCAATAAGACTCACATAATTCCCTCACTGTAGCCTCTGACACTCACATATCATCACTCTTACCACTAACACATAATATTCTCAATGTGACCACTGTGACCACTGTCACTCATTGAGTATCTTCCCTAAGGCCTCTGACATTCAATAAACATAGTCTGGCCTCTGACACTGATATATTGTCATCAGTGTGGCCTCAAACATTTATATAAAATCCTCACTGTGCCTTCTGACACACAATATCCTCACTATGGTCTTTGACTCTCACATAATATCCTGTGTTCTCTGACACTCATTTAATACACTCATTTTTGCCATGACAATCACATAATGTCTTCCCTTGGTCTGACTCAAAAAATTCCCTCACTGTTACCTTGATACTCACATATAACCCTGATTGTGACCTCTGACACATATAAAACTCTATGTGGCCTCTGATATTCATATATCTTTACTGTGACCTCTGAAGCTCACATAATAACATATGATCTCTCACACTCACATAATATCCTCACTATGAATAATTACATGTACATAATGTCCATACTGTAACCTCTGATTCTTACATAATACTCTTCCTTTGGTCTCTGACACACATAATATATCCTTCATGTGTTCTCTTAAACTGACATTACACCCTCATTATAACATCTGACACTCACATAAAGTCCTTATCTGGCTTCTGACATTCATATAATATCCCTAGTATAGCCTCAGTTTCCTCACAAAATATTCTCACTCTGACCGCTAACCTTGAAAAACTGTCATCACTGTAGCCACTGAAATCCAGATATTACCTTCATTTTTACCTCTGACACATAATACCTTCACTCTGGCAGCTCACATTCACATAATAACTTTAATCTGCCTACCAACACTCACATAATAACTTCACAATGCCTCTGACACTCTGGTGATTAACTCACTATAGCCACTGACACATAATATCTTTATGTGGTCTATAACACTTACTTATCCTCATTCTGCTCCCATTTACATAATATTCTCCCTTGACCTCTAGCACTCACATATTATCTTCACTGTGGCCTAAAATATTCACAAAATATTTGCCCTGTGGACTCTCACATTCATATACTATTCTCACTTCACCACTTTTTAAAAAAATACCATTTAATTTTTTAAGGTTAACATGTAAATTACAGACAAAATAAAAATACAAGAAAAGAACAAAAATATTAATTTGCAAGCAACTTAATATGACAGGCCTTCCCGGTCATGAGTGTACATTCACAACATCATATTTTATGTGATTGATCATTGTGAGTATCATGCATTTCTACACAAGAATATTCACCAAAACAAAATCTAATATCTACCTCATTTGACCACTTATATTCACATAATATCATTACTCTGACACAAGAAACTCACCCTCACTCTGGCCTCTGACACTACCATAATATTTTCACTGTGGAACCTGACACTCACATAATACACTCACTGTGACTGAAGACACTAATACCCTTAATGTGACTGCTGAAACTCACATAATATCCTTAGTATACACTGTATACTTTAGTATTAACATAATATTCATACATTAACATTTATATTAATGTATATTTATACTTAATGTAGTTGTCCTTTAACTTTTAATTCCAACATATTATCAATTATTTTACATCCAAAATTAATAGTTTCCTTGAGTCCTTTCAAATTTATATAATACAGAATAGGTGGTCTCTTAAATTCATATAAAAACAATCCTTTGGTGCTGGGTTTATGGCTTACTTTAGAGCACTTGCCTAGTACAAGTGAAGCACTGGGTTCAATTCTGGGCAACACATAAAATAAATAAAATTAAATTTAAAAAAGAATGCTGTTATATTTTAAAACTGTCTCTTGTTCTTTGTATACTGTTATTATATTTATACTGTAGCATTAAGGCTGCTGTAATCACTAGCCTCTAGCTGTTCATACTAACATTCTTTCCATTCTATAAAATCTAAACCTAACAGAATAGCTGCCTGGTTTGGTACCCTTAATATGAATGTGATAAATTTGTTGTACCCTCTAAAACAAATAGTTGCCATATGGTCTTTAATGCTAAAGAAATATTCTTACTATTCCACATTAAACTAATATAGTAGATACCCTGGGACCTTAAAGATGATTACAATATCCATAGTGACCATCTAAAACACATACAATAGCTTCCCTGTAGACTTCAAAAATATTACAATATTTCCATTATGCCCATTCCATGTCCTTTTTATAAACAGTATATGCATACCATCGCATAGAAAACTATACAAGAACTGTTATGTTCTTTAATTTTAATATAATTTGTCTGATATTACAACAACAGAAATGGATATCACAGCCATTCAGAATGCTCAAATACTAATATAATACCCAAACTGGAGTATCAAATACAAATAAAGAAGCTGTGCTCTGTCCTCTAAGTCTAATGTGTTATTCATAGTCTAGCATCTAAAATAAATATACTAGCTCCTCTCTACCTTGAAATATTAATATGACATACATATTATCTCCTAAAAAATGAAATATATGTCCTATAACCTTTAATATTACTTTATGCCATCTATTCCATAAACCCCAAAACCAATATAATAACTTACTTGTGGGTTTTAATATTCTTTAATATCCTTGATATAACATCTAAAACTAGTAATCAGGTGTTCTGTAGCATTTAACATTAGCATATTTATATTTTACAATCTTATGCTAATAGAATATCTGCATTCTTGGAATTGAATAATTTTATGTTATCATTCAAATTAATGTATTAAGTACCATGTTAATTTTAATCCTAAAATGATATGCATACTTGAGTTTCTAAAAATGACCTAAAGTTTTATTTGTGTCATTTAATACTAATATGATATCCATAGTATGACATATCAAACTGATATGATAACTGCATTTTAAAATTGATGTAATATTCATACAATAGGAAGTACAACTAATATAATAATGGCTCTGAGGTTTTAATACTATTACATTATCCATAGTATAGCATTTAATATTAACATACTAGCTTCTATGGACCTTAGATATTGATAGAACAGATTTGTGATAACATCCATAACAAATATAACAGTTGTTGTGTAGTCTATTATGAAAAAAAATATGATAAAACACCTCAAGATAATGCAATATCTGTCCTTAGTTATTAATAGTAATACCAATACTACACCATCCAAAGTGATATATTAGTTGATCTGTGGACTGTAGTTCTATTATAGAATCCATACTACTATAGGATCCTCATGACTAGGGCTGCTGTTTGTGAGCTTCACTGGGAGTGAGCAGAGAGGTAAGACAGGACACTAACTGGAACCAGGATGCAATTTCTCAACAGGCTCCATTAGAAACAAACCATGACCAGTAACTGAAAGAGTTCAGAAAACAGCTGATGAAACCACATAAAAACCATCATTTTTGTCCCTCTTCTGTGGGAGGAATATGTCACCAATAATGCAACTGCAATGAAACATCCCTCAGTCATACACAGGGTTCCATGCCACCTCATATTTGACCCTTCAGATCTGAGTTGCAGTCTTGCACCTGAGACAAACCAGGTGGTCCCTAAGTTCCATGGCCTCTGTCAGGATCACCATACCCTGAGTAAGTAGCTGCAGATGTGAGGACATGTGGAGGGACATATGTAACCTACACTGCCTTGCTTCTCCTTGCTAACACAAGACCAAAGAAGGCAAAATCTGTGGACTGTGTTTCCAGGGTATCATAATCTCACACTGACATTGATTGTTCTGGGCTTCACACTGTGCCTTTAATCACTGCATTTGCCTAATTTGGATTTCAGAAGGGAAGTTGTGGTCATAATATATCACTTTAAAATTATTATTTTGCCTACATTGATCTGTCAGAAAAATCATAATTTTAAAAGAATGTATGTTGTTGGGATTTTTCTATTGAGAGTTTGGCACACTACACCTGTCTTCAATGTTCTTCTTAGGAAGAGAATAGTACAGCCCTCAGAGCTTGGTGCCTCAGTGTTTGGATATTGTGATACTGTGCTTCAGAGTGTGAAATTCAGTGCTGGGACAGCTGGTTAGAGAACCATGTTGAGGATATTGCAGAAAGATGTATTAGGGGCAAGGGACTAACACTCAGGTAGGCTTTATTGATATACTTGTTCATGGAACTGCTTTGTTAAGACAGTGAATCTGTTTCCAGTGGAATCAAACCCCTCTGGTACTCAGAATTCATCACCCCTTGTCTGTGATTTCTTTTTTCTCCTCTTTTGGAGAATTAAGCAATGATCTCAGCAAATCAATTTCTAGGCATTTTCCAAAAATGGTCAATGAAGAGAAATTATCACTAGCTGAACTTGTTAGCTTAATGGCTTTTTACAGTGACGTGGAAAGTGACTGAACTTCTGCTCATTTCATGGTCCTAACAGGCATGTCACAGCTCATACAGGGCTCTTTCTCCTTCCTGAAGAAACATAGTGGATATGGAATGTTATTGCATAATGCCTTAAGGCATTATGATGAATACCTATAGGTTCAGGAGATAGGAGGGGAGAATTTTCCATGACTTCGATTTTTACCAACTTAAATAGCAAGGACTATTTCATTTTTTTCAAATTCACTGGTGCTTCAGGGCTTACCAAACTCAGTACCAATCAGAATTGCAGGTTTTCCTTATGGCGATCCTCCCCATTTGTTGTTCCCCAGTAAATTTCAAGGAACACAGAAGCCTTCATCAATGTCCTATTCTGAGAGCCCTTTGACAGGGGTGATTGCACATATGAGTATTGATATTCAAGTCTTTCCAAGTCAGTGGTCTATCATCAGACTCACTTTTTGGGAAGGTAATGAGAAGGCAATTAGTTCTATGTGCAAAAGCAAGATGGTTCTAAGCTTTGAGATGTTTCTTAATAGAAGAGAAGGACATCAGTTTCTTGTGTTCATTCAAAAGTGGGCACAGGGCACTCAGTGAACCTGCATTAGATTAATGACTATCCCGTGAAGAGAGTGGTTACCTAGTTCTTTTCCTTTTATCAAAACTGAATTTTCAGTCCTTCTCTCTGTTCCAGTAACCTTAGCTATTGAATAAATATTGACTTCTGAGTTGGTTCTTTGTTCATCTGCTGGGGCCTTCTTCCAAAATTTAGTTAGAAGAATAGAAAGAAACTGTCTTCAACAACACACACAAAAAGAAGTGACCTGCTGTGACCTAGAAAGAAGGAATGCAGACATTCTCTAAGGAAATAGAGAAAGAGAATTGCACTACCATGGTTATGACCATGGTACTGAACAAAGTTTTGGCAATTTCACACCATCATTTGTTCTTGATAAAAATTGCATGCATGAGTTTTAAAACCAAAATATTTTCATCTATGTGAGGCATTTAGAAATGGAAACAGAAATGCCAGGTCCTTGCCATATAACAGGGTCCCTGGAACGTTGCCTGCTGTGACACAAAAGTTTCCAAAAAATCTCTGGAATTATAGCTGTGCCACTGCTATGGGACTATGGAGACAAAGAAATAAGACTTCTGATGACTACATCTTGGAAGTGAAATACCATGACTGTTGTTGATTTATTTTTCTTTGAAACCAGATGCTTACATGGATTCACTTAGATGGGGAAGCTACAGGTTTTGGACAATAGAATTCCTTCTTGTCACTGATCCCTTGTAGTATACCCATATCATAAAATGAGAAGAAATATTGAAACAATTCTAAGTTTCACAGGAAGCTTTGGAAGGTCTATGGCATAGGGAGTCTATCTCTGAAAATCAGTCATGACAAACTTCTAGTGGGACAGAGTGGAAACAAGAACAAGGTAGAAGTTGATTTCCCTTCTTTCACTGTGGACTCACATCATGGTAGAGTTGTATGTCATCTCTTGTCCCTCTCTTTTCTGTTTTCTTCATATTGATGCATTACAGACACATGACTCAATCAGTAGGGTTCCCAAGGAGTACGTGTATAAATGGCCTTATACACCTGATGACAATTTCAAAAGCATATACTAAAATAATCCCAGGGGAATAAATGGCAAAAGTATTCAGGCCATATAAGGCATAATGACTTCCTCAGCACCACCCACATGGCCAGAAGGAGGAAATGGGTCTGATTCAATCTCTCTCTCCAAACCAGGTGAGTTGTCTACACCTGGGACAGTCTGGGGACAAGATTCAGGGTTTGTTGGTGTAACCATGTCCAGTTGAGTACATGTCAAGTGAAGATGTAAGAAACCTGCATCCCAGTGGGCCCTTGAAACCATCTTGTGTGAGAAAGGGGTTTGGGTATATGGAGTCCCCAAGGAAGTGACCTCACTTCCTTGGCAGTAGAATACACAGAATTTAGAACCCTAGTAGCTAGGCACCCACATTCCAAATAAACTCCCATTCCACTCACTTCTGTTGAGACAGCAAGTCCAGAACCATGAGTTCTTGTTGTCTACTCTTCTCTGGATGATTATTTTTCAGTAAAGTACCTAGTAGGGCCTTTTCTGAAGATTGGAAGCACTGTATCAATGTTGGGACCAACAACTCTGGTGATATTTCCCATGAAGACCAGAGGTGAAACAGGACAGGCCATTGAAAGTGAGTAGAGTCTAGCCCTCCACTCAGATTCCCATTTAGGTAGCACCGAACTCTCAGAATTTTTGTCTCTGTGTGTTTATATTTGTGTGTCATATTTGTGACTCATTGCATTTGATGTTGATCAAGCTGTGATACTATTCTTTAAATGAGTGCCACCTTACATCGTCCGCACCTCAGAGAGACATAACTACATATTTAAGTGAGTACAAACTAGTATTTCACAAGCCCTAGTAAGTATACTTCTTAGCAAGTCTTCTCTAAACACCTTAGAGAGCCTTTCTACTAACCTCAGAGTGCCTGCAACATACACCTCAGAGAAAACTTTTGACTGATCACAGAGATCTTTCCCATGAACTGCAAATAGCCCTTTTATTCACTTAAGTGAACACTTACACTCTCATCAGTAAGCCTTCCTACGAACCTCATAAAGCCCTTCTACATCCTTCAGAGGGATCTCCCTACATGTGTTCCTAAACACATCAGAGAAGACCCTACATAATTCAGTGAGTAAAACTCACTGTTTTCTTCTTTGCAAGAAGAAACAATATTTCTTTTAAACCCTTTATAAACACCTCAAAGAACCTATATACTCACCTCACAGAGGCCTCAATATATACATCTCAGAGAACAATTTTGGCTCTTCATCATGGCCTTTCATATACACCATAAATAATAACTCTTACTCTGAACCTAATCCTAACCCTAAGCATAAACCTAAGTCCTCCCAACATGATACAGAGTCCTCCCTGTCCCTGAAACAGACCATGAATTGACCCTGACCGTAAACCCTAATCCTAGGTCTAACCTAACCCTAACCTCACAGTGCTCTCCCTTCTACACCAGTTTTTTTCTTCCTACTCATCTCACCAAACTCTTACTACTTAAATGGCCATCAAACTCAGCTCACTGAGTTCTTTCTATAGTTTTCAGTACACACACCCTGTGCAACTCTGTGAACCATCCCAAGTTACTTCAGGGGGTCTTCTCACACACAAAAAGAAGCCCTAGGACAAGCATCATAATCACCTCCTTACACAGCTCAGCAGCTGCACACTACCAATCTTAAAGACCCCTCTCTACACACATCATAGTATGCTCCATATCATATCAATTGGAACCATCCTTATATCAAGAGTAGTACCAACTTGTGTAGACAACCTCAGGTAGACATTCATATATACCTTATTGAATACAAATTATATTCCTATATAAGACCTTTGTACTAACTATATTTCTATGTGGTGCTCTTTAAACACCTCAGAGAGAATTTATACTCACGCCAGAGAGCCTTCACAACACACCTCAGAGAGCCCTTCAAATGCACCTCAGAGTGCTTTCCTATACATTGCAAAAGCCCTGCTTATTCAGTTATGAGCCCTCTCTCACACCAAGAAGTCCACTGACAAACCTTATAAATCCTCCCTACAGAAGGCCCTCCTTACATACATCAGAGAGACCTTCCTACACAAAGAGAACCTGTTTTAACACCCCAGAGAACATTTCCTATACACCACAAACTCATACTCCTACACATCTAAGTAATTGCACCCTACTCACATCAAGAGCCCTTCCTACACACTTCAAAGTGCCATCCATACAGAACTTAGGGATGCTTCCTCCACACTTCATTAAGCAACACCTAAACAACTCAGATAGCCTTTTATATATATCCCAGCAAACATTCCTTATAAATGCCAGAGAGATGTTAATTCCAACCTCAGTATGCCCATGCTACACACCTCAACCAGTGCTACATTTGCAACACAGATCTCACTTTTATCCAAAACTCTTGCTACTCGCTTCTGGGGGTTGCATATAAACACCTAAGAGAGTACCCATCATTCTCCATTGAAAGCCCTCACAAACACTTCAGAGATTTCTTATACTATTCTCAAAAACCCTCCCATCAAAACACAGTGTGTTCTCCCTACACATATCAAAGAGATCTCACTATTTACTTCAGGGGACCCTCCCACAACAACTGAGTTAGTACCTCTACTCAGTCATAAGGCCCACTTACACCCCCATGGATCCCTTGGCATATCTAATAAATCATCCCCTACACACCTGTGAGAACCTTCATACACACTTCAGAATGCCATACCATGCATTTAAAGGAGGCATCACTATACACCTCAGAGAACCTACACTACAAAGCTCAGAGAGCCTTCCCTACACGTCTCAAAAAATCTGAGCTACAGGTGACATAGGCCCCCTTTCTCACTTCATAAGGTCCTCCCTTCTACATCAGTTTTTCCTCCCTACTTCTCTTACAGAGCTCTCACTACTCAGCTAAAAAGGCCCTCACTGAGTCCTCTCTATTCTTCTCAGTACACATTCTTTATACAGCTGAGTGACCCCTCCCAACTCAACTCAGAAGAACCACCCACAAACATCATGGAAACTTCTGAAACACATCAAAGATCTCTTCTGCAGACCTTATACGAGCCCCTCTAGACACATCAGAGACTGCAAGCTACTAACCTCAGGGATTCCTCTCCACACACCTCACAGTAACCTTCATTCACATCAAAGAAAGCCCTTCCTACTTACCTCAACCCCAATCTCCACACTCCTCAGAGAGACTTCCCTACATACCTCAACAAGTACAAATTAGATTCATTTAAAAGCCTTCTTTATTAACTATGCTTTCTTTCAAGTACTCTCTAAATCCCTCAGAAAGCCCATCTACTCACCTCAGAAAGCCCTCAATACATTCCTAATGGAGCCCTTTCAATTCACAACAGAGGCCTTCCCTATGCATTGAAAATACTGACCCCAACCCAGAACCCAACCTTAACTCTAACCCTAACACTAAGCCCACCATACATACCACAGAGAGCCCTTGCTGACACTGACAGTGACCATGACCCAGACCTTGACACATTACTGATCCTAATGCTAACATTAAACTTAACCTCATAGAACCTTCCCTTCTACATCAGTGTTTTCTCCCTACTCATGTCACAGAGTTTTTGTGCCTTACCATAAAAGGCCTACTAAATGCTACTCATTAAACCCTTTATAAAATTCACAGAACACCCTCCCTAAGCACCTCTGTGAGCCCTCCAAGCTTGCCTCAGGAAATACCACTAGGAGATCCCAAACACATTTTATACAGGTTTTACATATGCCATAGTTCCCTCCCTCCACAGTCACATACTACAAATCTAAAGCCCCTCCCAAATAATCTCAGAGTACCCTCCTTAGGCATCAAAGAAAGCTGGTTCTACTTACCTCAAATGCATTTCCTACACACTTCAGAGGGATGTCTTTACATATCTCAGTTTGCACAAATTAGATTCCTTTGTAAGTCAGTTCTATTAATTAAACTTCTTTTCAAGTGCACTATAAACACATCAGAGAGTCTATCTACTGATAATAGAATGTTCTCAACATATATCTCATAGAGCCCTTTCGACTAACTACAGAGGCCTTCCCCATAAATTGCAAATACTGAACCTGACCACAAGCTTGACTCTAACCCTAATTTAAGCCTAAACCTCAGCCATTCTTACATACCAGAGGGTCCTTCCTGACACTGACACTGACCATGAACCTGAACCTGACCCTAAATTTTGACCCTAAGCCTAACATAATAGTGCCTTTACTCATTCGCCAGTTTGTTCTCCCTACTCATCTCACTAATCTCTAACTAATCACCTCAAATGGCCCTTGAAACACAATTCAGTGAACTCTTTCTACACTTTACAAAGCACCTTCCTGATTCACCTTTGTAAACCCTCTCAACTCATCACAGGGGGCATTTCCACATAGGTAAAGGAGCCCTCTGACACATATAATAGTACCCTGCCTACACAACTCAGAGGCCACTCCATACAAATCTCAGAGGCCATCTGTACACACATCTTAGTTTCCTGCTGACACATCAAAGAATACCCTCACTACACATCTGAAGATCTGTTTCTACACACCTCAGAGAGAAATCCTTACAGACCTCAATGAGTACTCACTATGGTTTTTTGGAAGCCTTCCCTAATCACCTCAGAAAGCCTGTGTACTCACCTCAGGGAGTCCTCATAATACACCATAGAGAGCCATTACAACAATTCAGAGAGCCATTTAAACACCACAGAGGCCTTCCTATTACAATTCAAATACTGATTTGGATCCTAACACCAACACTGAACTGAAACTTAACCCTCTAACTCTAACACTAACCCCCTAATTCTAACTCTAAATATAACTCTAATCCAAGCCATAACCTAAAAAAACTAACCTTAAACCTAATAGTAACCCTTTCTCAGTTCAGAATCATCTCCATACAAAACTCACAGAAGCCTCCCTACACATCTCAGTGTCCTCCTGACACATTGAAAAATGTCCTCACTATATGTCTCAAGAGAAGTCCCTACACACTGAAATAGACATATCCCTATACAAATAAGTGAGTACATATAGCACTCCTTTTCAGGCCTTCTAAATACATGATGGAACCTTTCTATTAACCTCATAAAAAAACTTGACTACACTCTGCAGAAATTCCTTTTGACTGGATTTCCATATATACCAAAAATTACCGTACTTCCTTAATGGAGCACTCACACTCATGTCCATTAGGCCTGCTATGAACCTCATAAAGCCCTCCTACACCCCTCAGAGATCCCTCACAAATACCACATAGAGCCCTAATTCCACAATGAGAAGAATCCAATTTCCCACCTCAGAGAAATTTCCTATATGCCTCAAACATTCCTCCCTATACATCTAAGGATTTCCTCCCTACTCACATTAACAATCCTTCCTAAACAACCCTAAATCCCATCCATACATACCTTAGGGTCATGCCCTCCACACTCCATTGAGCCAACCCTAAACAACTCAGAAAGCTCTCCTTATACAGTCCAAAGAGTAATCCCTAAAAATGGCAGAGAAGTGTTAATTCACACCTCAGAATGCTCGTAATACACACCTCAGCAAATCCTACCCATACATCTCAGATAGACCTCAATATTCACTAAAAACTATCCCTACTCACCTCCAAGTGACTTACCTACACACCTCAGAGATTCCATCTACTATTCTACAAGAAAACTTCCACTACAGGGTGTTCTCCTTGCTTATATCAGATGGACCTCTGTATTTATTTCACAGGGACATCAATACACAACTGAGATAGCACTCCTTCATGGGCAAAAGCCATTTTCACACCTCATACATAGCTTCTGCACACCTAAAGGGGACTTCTCTTCACACCTCAGAGTCCACACAACAAACTTCAGAGAGTCCTTCCCTTCCTGCACACCTCACAGTCCCCTTCTTCCACATCTCAGAAATACTACACACCACCTCTCTACACTACATTCACAATTCAGAGGACTCTGTTGCACATTCATAGAGCCCTCCATTCAAACCTGTTTGTCCTCCTAATTGACATCAGAATTCTCCCCTTACTCACCTTAGAAGTACACACGTACATGCCTCAGAGAGTACATACCTCTCACCAAACAACACACTCCATAAACACCGAATTCAACTCTCCTCCCTACAAATCTCAGAAAGGCTTCCATACAAACCTCAGAATGCCATTTCATCAAACCCCAAACCTCAAAAAAACGCTACCTGTACATCTCAGGTAGCCTGCACTACTCACCAAAAAGCCCACTCTATTCACTAATGAAGGCCAAAACTACAAAATTCAGAGAGTCCTCCTGATACTCCATAGAGTGCCTTCCAAAAACACCTCAGAGATTTCTTATACTATTTTCAAAGGATCCTCCCATCAAAATTTATTATATTCTCCATACTCAAATAAGAGATATCACACTATTCACTTTAGAGGGCCCTACACAACCGAGACAGCATTTCTACTCAGATATAAAGCCCTCTCACATCCCTCATAGGTTCTTCTGCATACCTAATAGGGACCACCCTGCACACCCCTGAGAAACTTTCCTTCACATATCAGTGTGCCATCCCTATGTATTTCAATGAGTCCTCACTAAACACCTCAGGGAACCTACACAAATCTCAGAGAGTCCTCCCTGCTTATCTCAATGAATCCTACCTACACATCAAAGAGATACTCTGCTCCACACCTCATAATGCCTTCCTTTTTATATAATTTGTCCTCCATACTCATAGAGCTCTCTCTGATCACCTCAAATGGTTCTATGAGCACAACTCACTAGAGTTCTTTCTACTCTTTCAGTAAAAACTCTGTACAGACCTATGTGAGCCCTCTCAAGCCCTCACAGTTGGACCTCCCACACATGTCTAATAGCCCTCTGACATATCATAGAGTTCTCCTACACACCTCAGAGTGTCCTCTACACAACTCAAAGACCATGCACTACTAATCTCAGAGAGCTCTCCCTACACACCTTAAAGTATTCTCCATGCACATAAATAAACTACTACCTAATCACCTGAAAGCAATCTCTACACACCTCAGAGAGACATCCATACATACCTCACTGAATACAAACTGTACTTGTTTTAAAGTCCCTTCTGCTAACTATACTTCTTTGTACGTCCTCTCTAAATAACTCAGAGAGTCTTCAGTGCACACCTTAGAGAACACTTTTGAATCACTACATACGCATTCTATGTACACCACTAATGCTGACCCTGATCCTGAATCTAACCTTAAATCTAATCCTAACTCTAATCCAAAGCCCTCACTACATAAAATATAGGGCCCTCCATGACCATGATAACGTGATCATGAACTTGACCCTAAACCCTATCCCTAATGACAACCCACACCCTAATCTCATAATCTTCTCCCTTCTATATCAATTTTCCCTCCCTACTCATTTATCAGAGATCTCATTTCTTCCCTCAAAAGGTCCTACAAACACATCTCACTCAACCCTTCTTACACATCACAAAGCACCTTTCCTCTGCACTACTGTGTGCCCTCCCAATTCACATCAGTGGCACATCCACACATATTAAATTGTCATATGATGCACATCATGGAACCCTCCTACACAACTCATAGAACCCTCTTTACACAGTTCAGAGGCCACATGCTACCAACCTGAGAGGACACTCCCTACACACTTGAGTGTACCATCATACACATCAAAGGTAGACTCCCTACCCACATCAAGAGCAGTCCCTAAACACATCAGAGAATATCCCTACACACCTCAGTGAGGCACGTCTATATACCTCACTGCGTATAAAATATACTCCTTTCCAAGCACTCCCTACTAATTATTTTTCTTGGCAAGTTTTCTTTAAACACAACAGAGAGCCTTTCTACAGTGATTAATACACACCTCAAATAATTCTTTCAACTCATCACTGAGTCATTCTTTGTACACTGAAAATACTGACCATGACCCTTAACATAACCTTAATCTTACCATAACCATAAACGCAAACCCTCCCTACATACCATAGAGGGCTGTTCCTGACTCTGACATTGAGCAAGATATGGATTTTTATCTAAAACTGTAAGCTACATCCTAACCCTAACACAGAATTTATAGCTCTCTCCCTTTTATATCAGTTTGTCCTCCCTACTGATATCAGAGTGCTCTCAATACTCACCTCAAAAGGCTGTCTGTAAACAACTTACTGAGGTTTTTCTACTCAGCAAAGAACACCATCCCTATGCACATCTGTGAATCCTTTCAACTCACTTCAAGGGGCCCTCCCACACACATCAAGGGACCCTCCTACAACCATCAATGGACCCTCCCTACATACCTCAAAGAGACCTCCTATGCAATGAAGAGAACCAAGAGAACCTTTTCTCCACACCTAAAACACATATCCCTTCACATCTAAGGAATCCCTCCCTATTTAAATTAAGAGCCCTTCATACACACTTCAAAGTGTTATATATACATGCCCTAAGGATGATTCATCAACACATTTTTGAGCAGTATCTAAGCAATAAAGAAAGCCCTCTTCTTACACCCCAAAGAGTACTCCTTAGAGATTCCAGAGTAATGTTAACTCAAACTTCAGAATGTCTTTGCTAAACACCTTAGCAAACCCTACCTACATATCTCAGATAGACCTCACTACACTCCAAAAAGTCCTCCCTAGTTACTTCTAGTGCTGTATCTACTCAACTCAAATACCACTTGTGATACTTTTTGGATTGGCCTTCCTAAACAGCATTGATATCCCCTCTAGTTTCCTCAAAGAACACTCCTATCACACCTTAGGGTATTCTTTCTATTTATGTCAAATGAATCTCACTATTAACTTCAAAGGGACCTTGTACAAACCAGATAGAACTCCTACATCCACAGAGATATATGCTGCATACCTGATACCTCCCAAAACATATCGGAGCACTTGAACTACAAACAACAGGGGCTATTCTGTCCACACTTCAGAGTACCATAACTACACACATTACAGACACTTCCCTATACACTGAGAAAGGCCTCCCTGCTCACAACAGGTGCCCTTACACCTCAGAGGGCCTTCCTTGCACAATTCGGAAATACTTCCCACACACCTCATTGAGCAATTTCTACACATTTCAGAGAAATGTCACTAAACACCACATATCACTTTTCTGCACATCTCACAATGCCCTACTTTCAAAATTCAGTGGGCCTGTAACCCACTTCATAGAGCTCTCCTTTAAAACCTCAGTTAATTCACCCAATTCATCTCAGAGATCTCTTCTTATTCACATTAGGGGTACATTCCTACACAACTTGGGAGTTCTTAATACTCACATAAGAGCACCATCCCTATACACCCCAGTCAAGAGTCCTCCCTAAAAATCTCAGGGAGACTTCCATAGAAACCTTAGAATTCCCTTTAGACAACCTCAAAAAACTCTACCTATATATCTACTGGATAACTAGATAACCAGCAAAATACCCTCCCTATTTACCTCCAGACACCAACCTCAAATATTCATTTAAGTGCCATCCAAAAATGCCTCCAGTTCAATTCACTATCCTCAAAAAAGACTCCCATCACACTTCAGTGTGTTCTCCCTACTCATATTAGATATATCTCACTGTTGCCTTGAGAGGATCCTCTCTACACAACTGAGGTAGTCTTTCTAAATAGTCATGAAGTCTTCATACACCTCTCATATATCCCTCTGCACACCTTAATAGGGACCCATGTAGACAACTCTGAAAGCCCTACCTAAACATATCAGAGTTCTGTCCCTATGTATTTCAGTGAACCCTGCTTTTACACCTCAAAGAATCTACACTACAAATCTCACATACATAGCCCTCCTTTCTTATATCAGGGAGTCCTACCTCCACACTATATAGATCACCCAATCAACAACTCATAGGTCCCTCATTTCTATGTCACTTTGTCCTCCATACTTATCTCACAGAGCTCTCACTATTCACTTTAAATGACTTTCTGAAAACAGCTGAGTCTTTTCTACTCATCTGAGTATGCTTTCGCTATGCACCTGGGTGAATGATCAAAGCGCTTCTTAGACGGCCCTCCCACACACATCTAAGAGAACTTTGACACACCTAACAGAACCCTGACACACTCCTCATATAGCCCTCTTTACTCATCTCACAAAGTACAAGTCTGAAAGTTATTCATACACCAATTAGAGTCCCCACCATACACATTAAAGAAAGTCTTCCCTACTCAAATCAAGAACAGTTCCTACATGCTACACAGAATCATCCCTATATACCTCAGTGTGTACAAACTATACTGCTTTAGAAGCCCTCTCTATTAACTGTACTTCTCCACAAGCCCACTCTAAGCACTAGAGGGCCTATTTATGCACCTTTGAGAGCCCTCAATACACACCGCAGAGAAGCCTTTCATCTCACAACAAAAGCTTTTCCTATACACCACAAATGCTAACCCTGATACTGAACCTAACACTTACCTTAGTCCCAACCATAACCCTCAACTCATAGTGCCTTCCCATCCACATCAGTTTGTCCTCTCTCAATTCATGAGCTTTCACTACTCACAACAAACAGCCCTCAGGAAACAACTCACTGATCTCTTTCTATAATTCACAGAGCTCCATACTTATGTAACTCTGTGAACCCTCCCAAATTACCTCAGGGGTCCTTCCTAGAAATGTAAAGAGAACTCAAACAAACACCATGAATTCCTCCTAAATACCTCATCAACTTCACAGTACACTGACCAGAGGACACTCACTACAAATACCAAGGCACCCCCCCTTGTAAATATCAGAGTGCATTGTTGATACATAAAAAAGCCTTCGCTACTCATATTGTGATCTGTACCTACACATTTCAGAGACAAAACCCTACAGAGCTAAGTGAGTTCACATCATACTTCTTTTCAAGTCCTACAGACACAAATCAGCAAACCCTAACCAAACATCTTGGATTGACCTCACTGCTCACCAAAGAGCCGTCCCTACTTACTTCCAAAGTCTATACCTAGACATCTGAGAGTTCTCATGATTCTTTTTTGACTGGCCTCCCTAAACACCACAGAGATTACCTCTACTATCCTCAAAGAAAACTCTCATCAAAATTTTGAGATCTCCTTACTCATATTGTATGTACCTCTGTGAGACATTCCAACTAAAAACAGTGGGTCCTCTGACATAAATAAAGGAGTTCTCCCACACCCTTCAGAAGGCCCATTATACATGCCTTAGAGATAACTCACTACACAATGAAATAAGCCACTTTCTCTCCTCATAGAACCTTTTCTACTCACCACAAATCCACTTCCCTACACTTCTAAGTAATCCCTCCCTAATTAAATTAAGAGACCATCCTACACACTTTAAGTTCTGTTCTGTACATACTACTTTAGGGAAACTTCCTCCACACTTCTTTGAGAAACATCCAAACAATTCAGAAAGTCCTCCTTATCCTCCAAAACAATTGATAAATTAATCCCCTGATGGAATTAACTGAGCAGTTACTAAAGAGAAGAAGAGTGTTTCTGGAGGAGTTGTTTCATTGGAGGCATGTGTTTGTGGTAAATATTGTGTATGTGGTGAGCGAGTCTCTCTTTCTTCTTCATTTATATTAGCCACTTCCCTGCACCACACACTTCTGCCATGATATTTAACCTCATCTCAATACCCAAAGAATGGGCCAGCTTTCCATGGACTGAGATCTCTGAAACTGTGAACTCTCAAATAAAATTTTCCTTCTTTATAATTTGTCTGGTTAAGTCTTTTAGTCACAACAGAGAAAAAAATGATGTAAATACAGACATAGCCCTTTTCATAAGACCACTTACATAAATAAAAAGAAGGCACACTGAACACACATTATATAAAGGTAAATACACATGCTCCAAAGTTAATGTTTGTGACTATGTGTATATATACACTGAATCAAAATGTTTCTGGCATTGACTAACCACAACATAGTGAATCCCCAGACACAATAAAAACAACACAATAAAAGCAAGATTTAGGATTTTCAAGATGGCGGACTAGAGGGTGGCTGTGTTTCATGTTGCTCCAGGACTCAGGACTCAAGAAGAGGATATATTGAGAGACTTGGGACCAACTCAAAGCCACCGGGTGAGTCTCTCCCATTGGGGAGGCATTCCAGATGGGGTGGTAGCCCCGAACGCAGGGAACTTTGTGAAGTAGAGCTGCCTGGTGAGACACCCCTCCCCCCGCTGGAGCAGTGAATGCGGACAACTAGGAGCATCGGAGAGGAGGCTGCTCAGCAGAGCGCTTGGACTTGGAGCAACCACTGGGGCTCCGGGTGGCTGCCCAAAGGAAGAGGTGCGCAGTGAGCTGTTTGGACTCAAAGCGACCACTCCTGAACAACAGGACCTGCCTGGAGGAGGCAGAGGAGTGTGGTGGGTCACTTGGACTTGGAGCAACTGCACCAGGGCTTCAGGTGGCTGTACGGAGGAGGAGCATGATGAGTGGTTTGAACTCAGAGAGACCGCTTCTGAACACCGGGGGTCTGCCTGGAGGAGGAGGAGGAGCATGGCAGGTGACTTGGACTTGCAGCGGCCACACCAGAGCTCAAGGCAGCTGTTTGGAGGAGGAGGTAAGTGGTCAGTTGTTTGGACTCAGAGCGACCGCTCCTGAACAACAGGGGGGTGCCTGGAGGAGGAGGAGGAGGAGGAGCACGGCAGGTCACTTGGGCTTGGAGTGACTGCACCAGGGCTACGGGTGGCTGTCAGGAGGAGGAGGTGCACAGTGAGTTGCTGGGACTCGTGGTGAATGCACCAGATCTCTGGGTGACTACCTGGAGGAGAAGGAGGTGCGTGGTGGGTCATTTGGACTCAGAGCGACTGCGGGGAACACATGGCAGCTGCCGGAGGAAGAGGCGTGTGGTGGGTCGCTGGGACTTGGAGTGACTGTAAGGAGATCCAGGTGGCTGCTCAGAGTAGGGGCCTCATAGCCAGGTGATTAGCTGCAGAGCAGGGTCCCAGGACCTAGGTGACTTCTTGGTGGAAGAGCCACACAGAGAAGCTGAGGGGCAGAGCAAAAGCTCCAGGACTGCACGGCAGCTTCTCTGAGGAGAGGCAGTCTAAGGAGACTTATCTGCAAAGGACAAGGTTCCCAGGCCCAGGAGGTAGGTCTCGGCCCCTGGGAACATTGTAGAGGAAGGCTGCCCAGCCCAGGCAGTAGATGTGAATTGAATGGAACCTCTAGGAGGGGAAATGACCAGCGAGACCTCCCCACCAGGGGAGTCCTCCCTGCTGGGTGAGGTTTTCCCACAAGGACTGTAAAACCAGAGACACAGGCCCAAACAGGCCTTGCCTCAGCCCACATCCTAGTTCCCCTTTGGATGACCATTTGTCAACAAGTGGAGGCACCTCTGCCCACTAGCAGGGAATATACCCCACTGGAAGGCCACCACCCCTAAAGAGGCTGATTCCTTATGGAGCACCACATTATCAACTTCCTCCAAGACTTCAGGCTACTGAAGGCTAAGAGGGGATATACTAGAAATCGTCAGGGACATTATAAGTCAATAGAGGAAATCTGCAATATCTCAGCAGTTCATTTATACCTGAACAATATGAGTAAACAAGGGAAGAAAATGTCCCAAACAAATCTAGATGCTACATCAATAAAATCCAATGACAGCATAACAGAAGAAATGACAGAAAGGGAGTTCAGAATGTACATAATTAAAATGATCAGGGAAGCAAACGATGAGATGAAAGAGCAAATGCAGGCACTGAATGATTGCACAAATCAGTTAAAAGAGCAAATAAAGGAAACAAAAGATTATTTCAATAAAGAGTTAGAGATATTGAAAAAAAAAAACAAACAGAAATCCTTGAAATGAAAGACACAATAAACCAAATTAAGAACTCCATAGAAAGCATATCCAATTGGATAGATCACCTGGAAGACAGAACCTCAGACTTTGAAGACAAAATATTTAAACTTGAAACAAATTTGAACAAACAGAGAAGATGGTAAGAAATCATGAACAGAATCTACAAGAAGTATGGGATATCATGAAAAGTCCATATTGAAGAATTATTGTGATTAAGGAAGGCTTAGAGAAACAAACCAAAGGAATGAGCAATGTATTCAATGAAATAATATCAGAATATTTCCCAAATCTGAAGAATGAAATGGAAGATCAAGTCCAAGAGGCTTATAGGTCTCCAAATATACAAAATTACAACAGACCCACACCAAGGCACATCATTATGAAAATACCTAACATACAAAACAAAGACAGAATTTTAAAGGCTGTGAGAGAAAAGAACCAAATTACATTCAGAAGGAAACCAATACGGATATCAGCAGATTTTTCAATTCAGACCCTAAAAGCTAGAAGGACCTAGAACAACTTTTTCAAGCCCAAAAAAGAAAACGATGCCAACCAAGAATCTTATACCCAACAAAACTTACCTTCAAATTTGACAATGAAATAAAATCCTTCCATGATAAACAAAAGCTAAAATAATTTACAAAAAGAAAGCCAGGATTACAGGACATTCTCAGCAAAATATTCCATGAGGAAGAGGTGAAAAACAAAGAAGCAAATCAGCAATGGGAGGAACTATCCTAAAGGAATTGTCAAATAAGAGAGGAACCAATTTGTGTCAAAATAAATAAATAAATAAATAATAAAATGAGCCAAATGACTGGGAATACAAATCAAATTTCAATAATAACCTTGAATATTAATGGCCTGAACTCATCAATCAAAAGACATAGACTGGCAGATTGGATTAAAAAGAAACATCCAACAATATGTTGCCTGCAAGACACTCACCTCACAGAAAGAGATACCCATAGACTAAAGGTGAAAGGATGGAGAAAAACATACCATGCACATGGACTCAGCAAAAGAGCTGGGGTATCCATCATAATTTCAGATAATGTGGACTTCAAGCCAAAGTTAGTCAGAAGGGATAAAGAAGGACATTACATTTTGCTTAAGGGAACCATAAATCAACAAGATATAACAATCATAAACGTCTATGCCCCAAACAGTGGCTCATCCATGTATGTCAAACAAATCCTTCTCAATTTCAGAAATCAAATAGACCATAACCCAATAATACTAGGTGATTTTAACACACATCTCTCACCACTGGACAGATCATCCAATCAAAAATTGAACAAAGAAACCATAGATCTCAATAACACAATCAATAATTTAGACTTAACAGATATTTATAGAATATACCATCCAACCAAGAGCGAATACACTTTCTTCTCAGCAGCACATGCATCCTTCTCTAAAATAGACCGTATATTATGCCACAAAGGTAATGTTAGCAAATACAAGAAGATAGAGACACTACCTTGTATTCTATCAGATCATAATGGATTGAAATTAGAAATAAATGAAAGAGTGAAAAACAGAAACTACTCCAACACCTGGAGATTAAAGAATATGGTATTATATGATGAATGGATAACAGAAGATATTAGGAAGGAAATTAAAATTTCCTAGAGGAAATTAAATTTTCCTAAAAATTCTTAGAAGTAAATGAGAACAAAGAAACATCATATCAAAATCTCTGGGACACTATGAAAGCGGTACTTAGAGGAAAATTTATTTCATGGAGTGCATTCAATAAAAGAAATAAAAATCAACAAATAAACTACCTAACACTACAGCTCAAAGCCCTAGAAAAAGAAGAACAGACCAACACCAAAAGTAGTAGAAGACAGGAAATTGTTAAACTCAGAGCTGAAATCAATGAAATTGAAACAAAAGAAGCAATACAAAAAATTGACAAAATAAATAGTTGGTTCTTTGAAAAAATAAATAAAATTGATAAACCCTTAGCCACTCTAACAAAGAGAAGATGAGAGAAAACCAAAATCACTAAAATTCGGAATGAACAAGGAAATATCACAGCAGACACGAGTGAAATACAAAACATAATTAGAAGCTATTTTGAAAATCTATATTACAACAAAATAGAAAATTTTGAAGACATCAACAGGTTTCTAGAGACATATGAATTACCTAAACTGAACGAGGAGGACATACATAATTTAAATACACCGATTTCCAGAAATATAATAGAAGATGTCATCAAAAGCCTACCACCAAAGAAAAGTCCGGGACCAGATGGGTTCTCAGCCAAGTTCTACAAAACCATTAAAGAAGAGCTCATTCCAATACTTCTCAAAGTATCCCATAAAATAGAAGAGGAGGGAACCCACCCAAACTCATTCTATGAAGCCAATATTACCCTGATACCCAAACCAGACAGAGACACATTGAGGAAAGAAAATTTCAGACCAATATCATTAATGAACATTGACTCAAATATTCTCAACAAAATTTTAACAAATCGCATACAACAACATATTAAAAGGATAATGCACCATGATCAAGTGGGTTTCATCCCAGGGATTCAAGGTTCATCATCCAGAAATCAGTAAATGTAATTCACCATATCAATAGACTTAAAGTCAAGAATCACATGATTATTTCAATAGATGCAGAAAAAGCGTTCGATAAAATACAGCATCCCTTCATGCTCAAAACACTAGAAAAAATAGGGATAGTGGGAACATTGCTTAACATTGTAAAGGCCATCTATGCTAAGCCCATGGCTAATATCATTCTAAATGGTGAGAAACTGAAAGCATTCCCCCTAAAAACTGGAACAAGGCAGGGATGTCCCGTTTCACTACTTCTATTCAACATCGTTCTTGAAACGCTAGCCAGATCAATTAGACAGACCAAAGAAATTAAAGGAATACGAATAGGAAAAGAAGAACTCAAACTATCCCTATTTGCTGATGATATGATTATATACTTAGAGGAGCCAGGAAATTCCACCAAAAAACTTTTAGAACTCATAAGTGAATTCAGTAAAGTAGCAGATAACAAGATCAATGCTCATAAATCCAATGCATTTTTATACGTAAGTGATGACTCTTCAGAAAGAGAAATTAGGAAAACTACCCCATTCACAATACCATCGAAAAAAAATAAAATACTTGGGAATCAATCTCACAAAAGAGGTGAAGGACCTCTACAATGAGAACTACAAAACAATAAAGTAAAAAATTTAAGAAAAACGTAGAAGATGGAAAGATCTCCCATGTTCTTGGATAGGCAGAATTAATATTTTCAAAATGGCCTTACTACTAAAAGTGCTATATAGATTCAATGGAATTCCAATTAAAATCCCAATGATGTACCTTCCAGAAATAGAGCAAGCAATCATGAAATTCATCTGGAAGAATAAGAAACCCAGAATAGCTAAAACAATCCTCAGTAGAAAGAGTGAAGCAGGGGGTATCACAATATCTGAACTTCAACTTTACTACAAAGCAATAGTAACAAAGATGGCATGGTATTGGTACCAAAATAGACAGATAGATCAATGGTATAGAATAGAGGACACAGACACAAACCCAAAAATACAATTTTCTCATAGTAGACAAAGGTGTCAAAAATATGCAATGGAGAAAAGATAGCCTCTTCAACAAATGGTGTTGGGAAAATTGGAAATCCATATGCAACAGGATCAAACTAAACCGCTATCTCACCTTGCACAAAACTCAACTCAAAATGAATTAAGGACCTTGGAATCAGACCAGAGACCCTGCATCTTATAGAAGAAAAAGTAGGTCCAGATCTTCAACATGTCAGCTTAGGACCAGACTTCCTCAACAGGACTCCTATAGCACAAGAAATAAAAGCAAGAATCAATAACTGGGATAGATTCAAACTAAAAAGCTTTCTCCCAGCAAAGGAAACTATCAGCAATGCGAAGAAAGAGCCTACAGAGTGGGAGAATATCTTTGCCAATCATACTTCAGATAGAGCACTAATCTCCAGAATCTATAAAGATCTCAAAAAACTCTACACCAAGAATACAAATAATCCAATCGACAAATGGGCTAAGGAAATGAACAGACAATTCACAGAAGACATACAAGCAATCAACAAACATATGAAAAAATGTTCCACATCTCTAGTAATGAGAGAAATGCAAATCAAAACCACAGTAATATTCCATCTCACCCCAATTAGAATGGCGATTATCAAAAATACAAGCAACAAAAGGTGTTAGCGAGGATGTGGGGAGAAAGGTACACTCTTACATTGCTAGTGGGGCTGCAAATTAGTGCAGCCACTCTGGAAAGCAGTGTGGAGATTCCTTAGAAAACTTGGAATAGAACCACCATTTGACCCAGCTATCCTACTCCTTGACCTATACCCAAACGACTTAAAATCAGCATACTACAGAGATACAGCCACATCAATGTTCATAGCTGCTCAATTCACAATAGCCTGATTGTGTAACCAACCTTGATGCCCTTCGATTGATGATTGATGAATGGATAAAGAAACTGTGGTATATATATTTACAATGGAATATTACTCAGCCATAAAGAATGATAAAATTATTGCATTTGCAGGCAAATGGGTGAAATTGGAGAATATCATGCTAGGTGAGATAAGCCAATCTCAAAAAAACAAAGGACGAATGATCTCACTGATAAGTGGATGATGACACATAATGGGGGTGGGAGGGGTTAGGGTTAGGGAGGGGCTCAAGAATGGAGGAAGTAAGGACTGTATAGAGGGAAAAGAGTGGTGGGAGGGGTGGAGGGGAAGGGAAAAAATAACAGAATGAATCAAACATCATTACCATATGTAAATTTATGATTATACAAATGGTATGTCTTTAACCCATGTACAAACAGAGAAACAACACATATCCCATTTGGTTACAATAAAAAAAAAAAACTGGTGGAATATTACATATTATTAGGTTTTGTCTCATGAAGTCATATCAAGTAGAACTTTAAAGTCCTTTAAAAATGCTTCATTTTTGTAATGTGATTGGCATCAAATATATCACATATCACATTTTTCTTTATCCATTCATTTGTGGAGGGCATCTAGGTTGGTTTGACTGCATGACTCATGTGATCCTGCTGTATGTATAATCAGAAAAATGAGAGATTGTACTCTATGTATGTATGATCTATCAAAATTTATAAATGCATTTTACTGTCATGTAAACTAATTAGAAAAAACAAAATACAAAAAAATTTAAAAAGCAAGATTTACTGCATTCTCATAAAATTTTCTGCAACTTGCCTAAACAAGGGAGTCTCCTAAAGCCATTTTGAGACTGCATCAACACTGGGACAGTTTTAGTAGTAAAGTTGATAAATTCTAACATCTGTGCTTGTCTAACTGAACTATCAATCTTCCTATGCAGATCTCTATGGGCAGACACATAATGATCCCTTTCTCTGGATCCTGTATTTCCCATATTTTACACCTGACTCTGACTCACTCCCCCGACATCCTTATCTTTGAGAATTTTTTTAACTTATAAGGTGCCCCTTGAGAAGTGTCCCCTATTGTAATGATTGAAGAAAGTTACCCTGTGTCCAAATCCATATGGTCCACCAACTGTCTTAACCAGTGCAATCAAACTCCCAGTTTCAGTCAGGGGTGAAGGGGGAATGGAAAATATTCACGGACACAGACCTTGAATATTAAGCTGGTATCAGGTGGAGCTGTGCTCTCTGATGGAGATGCAGATCTAAAGAGTTATGCCAGCAATTTTTATTTATAAATGTCTCATTATCAGGTTATAATCTATGCAACCATTATTCTTTTTATGTAATAAATTTACAGAAACTAGGATATCCTATGTTTCTTTTCTGTAGTTGCAAGACACAGTTGCAAAGTGAAATGTTAGGAGATTTGTGTAACTCTCAAGAAATTCCATTATTAAAAATTACTATAAGGCAGGCAGAAACTGGAGAAGTGGAGCTGGTGAAACATTGTGATTGTCTAGCATAAGAATTCCTTCCTTCCCAGGAGTTGTGTGCTTGAGATCAAGGTCAGAAGTGATAGGACTCCTGCAGTGAGACTGCTCATAAAGGGCATTTCCACAGCAGCTAAGCAACCTCTGCCCTTTCACAGAAACATTCCAAAGCACCAGGCATGCCACAGTCATGAGGTCATCAGAGACCCTCAATCTCAATCACTGCTCTCCCATCCTCTGTCACCACTCTCCACACATTGTATCACAAGAGACAGGGAATATCAGGAGACACCCCTAGTCTTCCCTGTGTCCCATAGATTGGATGCAAGTTTACACTTCTCTGGAATACCACCCCAGACATTAAGGAACAAATCCTAAGTTTATTCTTCACCTGAGCCTGGCTTGATTACCAGCCAGGGAATGGAAAAAAATGGTCTCTGAAGAAAAACATAAATTATTACCCTATCTTGTAGAAGAAATTATTTTACAAAATGGAGGAAAATGATCAAACTGTGCTATGTATAAATTTTCTGAGTAGCATGTTCAAAATGGTATATTCTTTTTTTATATACTTCCTGCCTGATATTCATATGTAAATAAATCTCCATTAGTTAATTCCAAAACTGATTCAAACACAGAGGAAATATGATGTCAAGTTTAAATTGAAGTTGCTGTAGGTCTTAAAAGATTGATTTTTCTTTCTATACTCTGCAATTCTCTTCTTTGAATTAGTTCAACATTAAGAGCTAAAGAAAAGAATGATAAAGAAAGAAGAATGAAAGAAAGAAGGAAAGAAAGAAAGAAAGAAAGAAAGAAAGAAAGAAAGAAAGAAAGAAAGAAAGAAAGGGAAAAATCTCAGGCCAGGTGTACCAGGGAATGTCAGGGAATTCAGGGAATTACATGCATTTTTATTCTTTCCAGATATTCATAGTAAGAAAAAATTAAAAGAATCCCATATATACATATTGTCATTGCAAAGAGTCTCCTGAGGATTTCATGTTCTCCCAGAAATTTTTCATATCTGAGCTGACTCTAATATGATCCAGTTGTATAATATTTCAAACTGTGTCATGTTCCAAAGCCTCTGTCTTCTTCTGAGCCCCAGGGTATTTTTGTGAATTCAGCTTTGGTCCTGCATCAGTTGGTCTTGTTTTGTGTTCCTGGAGTTTCTTATCTAATGTTTTCTTCTACTGTATTTACTCAGAGTCCAATTATTCAAAAGTTAACTCATAAATATGCTGGAAAGGAAGAGATTTGTTTTGAAAAGACTTAAGTATGGACAATATACAATGGTGAACATGAGAGTAAATCTTCCCCCTTGGAGAATGAGTAACCCACATGAACCTTTGATTTTAGTCTTCCCCATGGCTGGTAGATTTTACTCCTTATGTCTCCAACTGCACAGGTACTATGCATGTTTTATAAAAATTTGTGACAGGCTTTATTTTAATTTCTCAGTGGTTAAATATGACATTCTGTGCAGTAAACATCCAAAGTTAATTTGTTTCATAACTGGAATACTAAAAGTATAAATACTTTGTTTTATATTAGTTTTATGCATATGTGTGCATACCTGTTTATTGTATGTTGTATACACATATATGCTTTTGTCTATATCATTTATATGGTACAAAAATTGGCATTTATATAAAAATAAGAATTAATAAATTTATAATAAAGTGGATCCAAATGCCTTTCATTTCACATGACTGAAATTGGCTAAATAGCTAAAAGTATGGATATCTTTAAATTTACTTAAGTATTCATTTCTCTGAGTAGTCAAGCAATAAATGTAGTGTTGACTTCTCTAAAATAGTTAAAGTGTAATATCTATTTCTTACAGGATGTGCCTTCAACAATAAAAATGACTTAAAATTTTAGGTAGGTTGATCTAAAATATTGGATATCATGAATACTGTAAGTTAAAATTAGATGAATTAGATTTAACAGAAATATAAGCATTTATAAAAGTCCATGTTAAGGAGAAAAGTCAATAAAAAATGAATCTAACATGATGAATCAATATTCATGAATCTATCCTATCAAGTTAATATCAACAAATCTATATTGACAATTTGATATTGACTAGTCAATATCAATGCACCTGCATTGATGTGTTGAATTTGATGAATCTACAGTTAAGAGTTGTCAATGAATCTACACAATTGTTAAAATTGATGAATCTATACAATGGGTTGATATGAATGAATCGACTCCAATGAATCAATATTGATGAATCTACATCAACAGGTAGATACTGACAAATATACCCAGAAGAGTAGATATCAACAGAGACCAATGAATTGATATCAATGAATATAAATTGATAAATCAATATCAATAAATCAATATTGATGAATCTATCCCTGCAAGTTGATATCTACAAATCTCCACCAATGAGTCAATTTTGACAAAAGAACCAAGTCAAGTCTTTATCACAAATCTACATAAGTTGATATTGATGAATCTACCCTGATGAGTTGATATTGATGAATCTACACCAAAGTATTGATATCAATGAATCTACATCAAACAATTGATATTAAGGGATTTATTCTGATGGATTGATATTGACAAATCTACCCTGACAGGTTGATATAAACAAACTACACTGATGAGAAGTGTAGATATTAATGAAGAGAAGATAACAAAAATATACCCCTAGGGGTTGATATCAATGAATCTACATTGACAAATTCATACTGGCAAATTAATATTGATGAATCTACCTGTATAAGTTGATATCTATAAATCTCCACCAAAGAGTCAATATCAACAAATCTACCCAGAACAATCAATATCAAACCATATACATGGACTAGTCAATATATTTTTTTTTTTGGTGCTGGGGATTGAACCCAGGGCCCTGTGCTTACAAAGCAAGCACTTTACCAACTGAGCTATCTCCCCAGCCCCAGGAGTAGTCAACATTGATGAATCTACATCAACAAATTGATTTCAACAAATCAATATTAATGGATCTACCCAGTTTTGTTGATATAAGTGAATCTACCATGACTGGTTGATAATGACAAATCTACCCCAATGGGTTGATATTGACAAAACTATATAAAATTGTGGATATCAATAATCTTTCATGATGAGTCAATATTATCAAATCTACATTGATGAATTAATATCAACCCATCAATATCAAGTTTTTCCACTGAGTTGATATCAACAAATATATACCAGAGTCAATATCAATGAATATGCATCAATATGCCAATATCAACAATAAACTCCATGCAATCAATATTGATGAATCTACCTCAATGTGTTGATATCAACAAATCTATACCAGTGAGTAGATGAATCTAACCTGAATGATTCATAATTCATGAATATATGCTGATGATTCAATTTTGACAAATCTACAAATGTGAGTAGATATTGCCAAAACTTACCCAGTAAGTCAATATTTACATATGTACTTTGAAGAGTTGATATCAGCAAATCAATATTGAACAATACACCCCAACAAGTCGATAGCACCAAATCTACACCAATGAGTTGGTATTGAATGTATGCCTATGGGACAATATCAACAAATCTATGCTGAAGGGTCAACCAACATAGATGTTTCTTCACCAATGTGTCAATATTGATGAACATAAACCTTCAAGTCAATATTGAGGAATCAGCACTGAAAGGTAGATATTGATGAATCTTCAGCTTTAAGTTGATATAGATGAATTTACACATTTGAATCAATATCAACAATTCTAGACCAATGGATCAATAATAAAAAATATTAAAGAATCTAAACCAATATGTTGATATTGCCAAATCTACTCAATCGAAACTGTTTTGATGAATCTACCCCAATGGGTAGATATGGAAGAATCTACACCAATGATTCAATATTGATGAATCTACACCAAAAAGTCAATATCAACAAATCTATCCCTAGGTCAATTTCAATGAATCTATCCAGAAGAGTTGATATTGATGAATATACTCTGATGGTTCAATATAAATTAAGATACATCTATGACTCAATACTGACAAGTCAATATCTGATGAATCAACATGGATAGTTCAATATCAAGAAATCTACACTGATAAGTCAATATAGATGAATCAACATCTATAGGTCAATGTCAATGAATCTACCCCATCAAGTTGATATTGATGAATCTAACCCAATGAATTGATATGCATGGATCTACAGTGAGGAGTCAATATCAATGAATCTGCTCCAATTGGTTGATATCAAAGAATCTACACCAATTAATCAATATCAATGAATCAACACCTATGATTGACATCAGTGAATATATCCCATCAAGTTGTTATTGACTGTTCTACCACAATGGGTTGGTTTGGAGGAATCTACACAGACAAGTCAATAACAATGAATATGCACCAAGGAGTAAATATTGGCAAATACACTTCAAAGGGTCAATACAGATGAATCAACCTTGATGGATTGATATTTATGACTGTACACCAATGGGTCAATTCTGATGATCTACACTGACAAGTTGATATCCACAAACCTACCCAACAGGTTGGCATCAATGAATCTACATCATATCATTGATAATGACTAATTGATAATGAACAATCTACCACAAGTCAGTGTTTATAAATCTACATGCTTGTATCAATATTGACAAATTTACCTCAATGTGTTGATATGAACAAATGTAAACCAATGGGTCAATATTGACAATACCACATTGGTGGGTTGATGTTGACAAATGTACCTTGACAGGTGAGTATTAGTGAATCTACCCCATAGGTTTAATTTCAACAAAGAACACAAATAGTTTGATATCTATAAATCTACACTGAAAAATCAATATCAACAAATCTACCCTGATGAGTTGATACCTATACATCTACACTGATGAGTCAATAATGATGAGTGTACATCAATGAAAAATATCAGTGCACCAATATCAATGAATCTACTCAAAAAGTTGATATTGATGAATCTACAATGATGTGTTGATATGGACAAATCTACCCCTACAGTTTGATATTGACAAATCTATTTTTATGGGCCCATATCAATAAATCTATGCCATCAAGTCTGTTAGGTTGTAAAAGGTGCACAGTTATGGTTCATCGCTAGCTCCCAGAAACGCTCCACAGATACAGGTGTCATACAAGGAACCATTTATTTTGCGCAGACAAATTCACATCTGTACAGGGGAAGGGGGAAAAAGAAAAGAAGAAGGATGGTGCACGGTTCCTCTCAGACATAGGAATTTCGTGGGCTGAGAGGAACCAATCGCGGGGGAGAATTCTTACAGACTGACTGACGGACCAATGACATATTGGGACATAATGCTGGAGGCAGGAAGATTACAGCAACGTATGCTTGAAATTCCTGTAACGTGAAAGGTGGGGAGAATGCAGATTGACAGGTGGTGGGGAGGCTGGGAATTCCTGTTACCGGAGAGGTGAGCAAACGCAGATTGACAGGTCATTGGGAAGTGGGAAATTCCTGTCATGGGAGAGAAAGGTGGCTTTATATCTTACAAAGTCAATATTGATGAATCAACCCAATGGGTCAAAATTGATGAGTCTACACTGGCAAGTGGATATCAATGAATCTACCTCAATGAATTGATTTTGACAAATCTAACCAATCAAACCAATTGAAGCAATACTGATAAATCTAACCCATCAAGTTGATATCAACAAATTTATCTCCATTGGTTGATATAGACAAATCTACCCAAATGAGTACATTTCTGTGCATAGTGGTGACAGGATAGGAGAGCAGTGAATGAAATTGAGGGTCTCTGATGACCTCATGGCTGTGGTAGGACTGGTGCCTTGGAATTTTTCTGTTTAAAGGCACAGGATGTTTAGTTGCCATGGTAAAACCCTGCATGAGGAGGCTTTGTGCAAGAGTCCTTTCAGCTCTAACCTTGATCTCAGTCACGGCTCCTGGGAATAGAGGGACTCTTATGCTAGACAATTACAATGTTTTACCAGTTCCATTACTCCTGCTACTACCCCAATGGGTTGATATGGATGAATGTATCCTGATGATTAAGTATCAGTGAATCATCTCTAGTGGATAGATATTATCAAATCCATACCAATGGGTTGATGTTAATGAATACACCCATAAGAATTGATATTGAAAAATCTACATTTTCAGGTCAATATCAAGGAATCTAAATTGACAAATCAATATTGACATATGAACATCAACAAATCTACCCTGACTGGTTAATATTGATGAATTTAACCATAAGAATTGATATTATTTAATCTATGCCAACAAGTAGATATTAATGAATGTACACTGATGTGTTGATATTGATCAATCTACCTCTATGGGTTGATATTGATGAATCTACAATGATGAACAGATATCAATGAATCAACACCACTGTGTAGATATCACCAAATCTACCCCATTGAGTTGATATTGACAATGCATACTGACATGACAATGTCAGTGTGAATCTACCCCTATGGTTTGATATCAACAAATCTACCTTGACAAGTTGATATTAACATATTCTACCCTGTTGATATTGATGACTATACCCCATTGACTGTATAACGACTGATCTACACTGAAGAATCAATATTGATGAATCCATGTCTTCAAGTCAATGTCAACTAATCTGTACTGATGGTTTGATATCAATGAATCTACCATTGATTGGATATCTATATACTTATCTGGGTGATTGTTATTAATTAATTTATACTGCTGAGTCAATATCAACAAATCTATTGGAGGAATCATTATTAATGAGTCAACACCATCAATTTGGTATCAACAAATCTATACCATCAAGTCAGTATCGATGAATCTACCCCAATGAGGCCATATTGACAAATCTACACTTATAGCTTGATATCAGAGAATCTACATCTACAATGAATCAATGTTGATGCACCAATATTGATGAGTCAATGTCTATAAATATTTACCAGGCTATATTGACATATCAATATCAACATATCTACACTGATGAGTTGATATCAACAAATCTACCCAGTCTAGTCAATATCAATGAATGTATCCTAATGGATCAATGTTGAAGAATCTATCTCAAAGACTCAATATTGACAAATCTACCCTGAAGAGTCAATATAGATCAATCTACACTGATGAATGAATACTGGCAAATCTAACCTTTGAGTTGAATTTGATGAGTCTACAGTGATGTATATAAACTGATGAATCTACACCAATGAATATACATAAGTGATTAAATATTGATGGCTTTACCCCATAAATTCTATATCAATCAGCCTACATCATCAAACAAAGGCTCATCAATTTCAAGGAATCTACACTGAAGTGTCACTATTGATGAATCTATGCTGATAAGTAAATTTTGATGAATTACACAGATGGATCTATATTGATGAATCTAATGAGAAGAGTCAAGATTGAACAATCTATCACAATGAGTTGATGTGGACTAATCTACTCTGACAAGTCTATTTTGATGCATCTACACAAACAAGTCTAACCCTATTGGTTGATATAGACGAATCTACTCCAATGAATACATTTTGACAAATTGAATCAGTTCATATTGATGAATCTAATGAGAGTTAATATTAATGAATCTAACCAATAGAGTTGATATTAAGGAATGAAGCCTGAAGGGTCAATATGGGTGAATCTATTCTGATGATTCAATATTGACAAATCTACAACAAAATGTTGATATTGATGAATCTATTTGAACGGCTTGATATTGATGAATATGCACAGAATACTTGATATTGAAATATCTACTATGATGGGTCAATATCAATGAATTAACACTGATGAATTAATATCAACATATCAATATCAATGAAAGTAATCAATTGAGTCAATCTCTTTGAATCTCTACCAATGAGTCAAAATTGATGAATTCACTCAGTTGAGTTGATATCATCAAATCTCTCATGATACGTCAATATTGATGAATATTCTCCAATTGATCAATATTACTGAATCTACACTAAAGAGTAGATACTGACCATTCTACCCTGAGAGGTCAATATCAGTGAATCTATATCAACTAGTAGATATTTATGAGTTTATATTGATGGGTTGATATTAACAAATGTACTCCTTATGGTTGTTATGTACAAATCTATGCCAATAAGTAGATGTCAATGAATCTACACCAATGAATAGATACTGATAAATCTACCTGTCAAGTCAATATTGATGAATCAAGACTGACAGGTTAATTTTGATGAATCTATCCCATTGAGGCTTTATTGACAATCTAAACCAGAGTTGATTTAATTAAATCTACACCTTCTTGTTGATATCAATGCATCTACACTGATGGGACAGCATTGACAAATCTACACCAATGAATAGATATCAATGAATCTACCACAATGTGTCAAATAGCCAAATATAGACTGATGAATTGATTTCAATGAATCTAACCAGTTGACTTGATGTCAATGATTCCAACCATTTGAGTTGATATCAAGGAATTTATTCAGTTTTGTCAATATGAAAAAATTGACACCAATGAATCAATATTGATGAATATACACCAAAGAGTTGATATTGAATAATCTACCCCTTTGGATAGTCAATAACAAATTTGCCCCTATGGGTTGATTGAATGAATCTACATTGATCAATAAAAATTGATATATCAATATTGACAAATAAAGCCTGAAAAGGTAATATTTTTAAAGTATATATACATATTTTTTAATGACTGAATTTTGATTCATTGTACATAACTGGGGTACAGCTACTGTTTCTATGGTTGTACACAATGAAGACTCACACCAATTGTGTAATCATACATGAATATAGGGTAATATTGTCTGTCTCAGTCCACTATCTCTCTTTTCCCATCCCCTCCCACCCCAATTTCCTCTACACAATTCAAAGTGTCTCCATTATTCACTTATCCCCATGCCCCCCTTTTATGACCCATCATCCACTTATCAAATAAAACAATCAGCCATTTGTTTTGTGGAATTAGCATATTTTATTTAGCATTATATCCTCCAACTCCATCCATTTACAAGTAAGTGTCATAATTTTATTCTTCCCTATGACTGAGTAGTATTCCATTGTGTATATATATCACAGTTTCTTTCTCCATTCATCAATTGAAGAGAATGTACATTGGTTACACAATCTAGCTCTCATGAACTGAGCAGCTATAAATATTGATGTGATTGTGTCACTGTAGTATGCTTATTTTAAGTCCTTCGTGTATAAACTGAAGAGTGGGATAGTTGGGTCAAATGGTGGGTATGTTCCAAGTTTTCTGAGGAATCTCCATACTGGTTTCCAGAGTGGCTGAATCAATTTTCAACCCCATCTGCAATGTGTAAGTGAACCTTTTTCCCCACATCCACACCAAAATTTATTGTTGCTCATGTTGTGTGTTTCTTGTGCTCTGGGAGCATTTTTTAAAATGTCTGGTCCTAAACCAACAAGATGATTTAGGTGAATCATTGCTGGTCTAATTCTTAGGTCCTTGATGTATTAAGAGTTGAATTTTGTGCAGGGTGAGAGATAGAGGTGTAATTTCATTTTACTGTATATGGATTTCCAGTTTTGCCAGCACCATTTGTTGCAGAGGACATCAATATCAATAAATCAACACCTACAGTTGATATTGATGAATATACCTCATCAAGTCAATATCAATGACAAATCATTGATGTACAAATCTACACAGACAAGTCGATATTGATGAATATGCACTGAAGAGCCAATATTGATGAATCTATCCTAATGTGTTGACATCAACAAATCTATACTGAAGGGCCAATATTGATAAATCTATCATAATGGGTCAATATCAATGAATATACTCAAAAGGGATGATATTGAAGGATCTATCCAAATGGGTCAATATCAATGAATATACATTGTTAAATTAATATCGACATACCAATATTGATAAATCCATCCTGATGCATTGGTATCATTGAATCTATGCCAATGAGTGAATATCAAGGAATCTTCTCCATTGAGTTTACATTGAAAAATTTAAGTAGCAGGTTGATATCAACAAATCTACACTAAGCATCAATATTGCTGAATCTACCCTGATAGGTCAGTATTGACAAATTTACCCTGTTGAGCTTATAGCAACCATTCTACTCTGAAGATTCAATATCTATGAACCTACTCCAAGAGGTCAATATTGAGGAAACGACCATGA
Organism: Sciurus vulgaris; assembly: GCF_902686455.1. Taxonomy (NCBI): domain Eukaryota; kingdom Metazoa; phylum Chordata; class Mammalia; order Rodentia; family Sciuridae; genus Sciurus; species Sciurus vulgaris. The sequence continues at coordinate 854,767 of NW_027632956.1, read as the reverse complement.
TGAACTAATATTGATGAGTCTACCCCAAAGTGTCATTGCAAATCTAAACCAAGTCAATTTTGACAAATCTAAGCAGTCAAATTGATGTCAATGAATCAAACCATCCAAGTTGATATTGAGGAATCTATCAAGTTGGGTCAATATGAACAAATATACCCAGATGAATCAATATTGATGAATCTACAGCAAAGTGTCTATATCAAAAAATCTACCCAGTTAGATATCAATGAATCTAACCCTACAGGTCCATATCAATGAATCTACACTGATGGGTTGAAATTAATAAATCCATATTGACAAATCAATATTGATACAATATCATTAAATATACCTCAACATATTGATATCAATGAATCAACACTGTTGAGTAGGTTTTGACCAATCTAAACAGTTGACTTGATATTGATGATTCTATATCAGTTAATATTGACAAATCTTCCCCAATCAGTCAATACTGATAAATCTACCCTGTGGGCTGACACTGATGAATATACATTGATGGGTTTATATTAATGAATCTACAATGACAGGCCAATATTGACAAATGTACCCTGAAAAGTTGATATCTGTGAATCTCCACTCATGAGTAGATATTGAAAAATTGACCTAGTTTATCTGATATAATCCACTCTACCATGATGGGTTGATGTTGATAAATCTACACTGATGAGTTGATATTGAATCTACCATGATGAACCAACATTGACTAATCTACCCCATCAAGTGAATATTGACAAATCTACATGGACAAACTGATATCAACACATCAATATCAAAGAATCTCTCCTGAAGAGTCAATATGGACCAGTCTACACTGATAAGACAATTTTGAAAAATCTACACCAAGGGGGCTATATTGATAAATTCAACAAGAAGAGTTGCTATCAAATAATCTACCCTGATGTGTCAATATTGACCAATCTGGATTTACAGGTTGATAATGATGAGCCTACCATTATGGGTGGACATTGACAAATCTGCACTGGCAAGTGGATATCAATGAATCTACACTGACAAATCAATATCAATGAATCTACACTGAAGGGTCGATTTAGATGATTCTACCCCAAAAGGCAGTTATCATTGATTATTTCTTAATGGGTCTATATCTGTGAATATACCCCAATGGATCAATATTGATTAATGAATCCCTATGGGTCAATATCTATGACTCTACCCCTTCAGGTCAATATTGAAGAACCTATGCAATATTTCAATATCAAAAAATCTACCCTAATAGAGTAATATTGATGTATCTATGCTGACAGAGCAATACAAAAGAATCCAGTCTAATAGGTCAAAATCTATCAAGCTACACCAATGGGTCAATGGGTCAATTTTGACAAATCTTCACCTTCAAGATGGTATCAGTGCATTTATACCAACTGGTATATATTGATGAATCTACATCATCAAGTCAATATCAAAATATTCAAGTGCAAAAATCTACACAAACAGGTCAGTATTGAATGTACACTGTTGAGTTGATATCTACAAATCTACCTTTATGGATTGATATTAACAAATTTACACCAATGACTCAATATTGATGAATCTACCACAACAAATCAATATCAACACACCAATATCAATGAATCTACCCTGTCCAGTCTATTTCAAAAATCTAACTAGTTCAGTCAATATTGATGATACTACACTGACAGGTTGCTATCAATGAATCTACACTTTCAAGTTGACAGCTATGAATCTACCCCAATGGGTCAATATGTATGTACCTACCACATCAAGTCAATACAGACAAATCTAAACCTTTGAGTCAATATTGAGAAATTGAAAGTTCAATATCAATATCAACAAATCCACATTGACAAATCAGTATTGACAAATTAATATCAATGAATCAACCCTGTTAAGTCATTATCTATGAATCTACTCTGATGAGTTAATATTGATGAATATACCTAGTTGAATTGATATTGTTGAATGTACCATGACAGGTCTGTAGCAACACATCTATGCCATCAAGTTGATATGGGCATATTTACCCCTTGCAGGAGATATTGACAAATCTACCCTGAAGAACCAACATCAATGAATCTCACCTATGGATCAATATCAATGAATCTACTGTTAAGAGTGAATATCAATGAATCTACACTGATGGTTTGATTTTGGTAAATCCCTGATATCAAATCAAAATGGACAAATCTACCCCTTAGAGTTGATATTGACAAATCTATCCCTTTCTGTCAATATTGACCAATCTATCCTGAAGAGACAATATTGATGAATCTACCTAATAAGTTGGTATGAATGAATATACCTGATGGGTGGACATCAATGACTACCTTGCTGGGTGGATACTGATGAATCTACCTCTATGGGTTGATATCTGTGAATCTACCCTGATGTGCTGATAATGGCAAATCTACCCCAACTGATTGCTGTTGATGAATCTACATTGATCAGTCAATATTAATGTATCTACAACTTGATATTGACACATCTACTCCAATGAGTTGATAATAATGAATTGACACCAAAGAGTTGATATCAATGAATATACACTGACCAGTTGATACTGATGAATCTACACCAAGGGACAATATCAACAAAACTACACCAACCAGTCAATATCAATAAATCTACCCTCACTGGTCAATATTGATGAATCAATACTGACCAAGCAATATGGATAAATCTATACCAATGAGTTGATATCAACAAATCCAAATTGATGAATAAATAATCACAAATTGATATCAAAAAATCTACAGTGATGTGATGAAATTGACAAATTTTCACTGATGGATCTACACAGATGTTTTGACGTGATGAATCTACCCAGTTGAGTCAATATGAATGAATCTACAATTGCCGGGGTCCAGTCCTAGGAGGAGTTCATGGGTTCCACACAGGTAAATGGGGGCATGGGGAGACAGCATCGGCGATGGATGGAGAATGAAAGACACAGACTCTAGTTCTGATGCAATCACTCCCACTTTATTCTGGGGAAGCCTGGGTTTATATATATTTTTTCTTCAGGCTATAATGGCAGTCTTGTGGTTAATGTTAAAGAAGTTTCCAAAGCATAGGCAGTCAGACATTTTACTTGTCCCCAAGTCAGCAGGTCTGAGTTGTGCATTGCAGATGATTGTGCAAGATGCAACTTTTTCATCTTAAATACTAGCCCATCTTCGTCTATCTGATTGGGTTGGTAAGGGATCTGCTACTCTTTTTTCTTCCTCCTTGGAATAGGGCTCATTGTAGTGAAATATTAATCTGTCTGGAATCCACAAAGTTGTTTCAGCATCCTGTGGAAATACACAAGCATAGCCTCAACCAGATGTCAGCAAGACATCAGGTCCTCTCCATTTACCAGATAATAAATCTTTCCATTTTACTAGACTTGTTTTGACCTTTTACTTTCCCAATGTCTCATCATTGCAGTATTTCCCTCCTTGTCAGTATTTAGATGATTTAAAACAAATAAAGCATGTTGTAAAATATGATGTGGGAAAGAGTATTTAAGCTCTCCCTCTTTTAGCTTATTTATTTGTATTTTTATTCTTTGATGGCTCCTATCTACTATTTCTTGTCCTTGTGGGTTATAAGGAATTCCTGTAGAATGAGAAATATTAAACCTGGAACAAAAATCTTTAAATGGTTTTGATGTATAAGCAGGAGCATTATCAGTTTTTAATTTGTTAGGCATTCCTAAAACAGAAAAACAAAGGAATAAATGTTGAATCACATCCTTGTAGGCTTCCTCAGTTCTGGCTGAGGCCACAATAACATGAGGAAAGGTATCAACTGTAACATGAACATAAGACAATTTTCCAAATTCTGATATATGAGTTACATCCGTTTGTCATAAGATATTAGGTAAAATTCCTCGACGATTAACTCCCATCTGTGGAGAAGGAATAAATTTAGGACAAACATGACAATTTTTAACAATAGTTCTAACTTCTTCTCTAGAAATATGAAATTGTTTTTGTAAGGCAGATGAATTTTGATGATGATTTTTGTGTGATATAATAGCTTCTTCTATAGCTGTTAAAATAAAATTTTTAGTTAAGTGATCAGCATTTGTATTCCCCTGAGTAAGGTGACCAGGTAATCTGGAATGTCCCTGAATATGACCTATAAAGAAATGTGAAGTTCTGTTATGAATTAGATATTGAAGTTCTTGTAGCCTATGTATAATTTTAGATAAAAAGGAGAGTATGGCTGCTTCTATGGTTGGAAACAGTTTAACAATGTATAGAGTCTGTGTACAAGTTAAAGGGTTGAGCAAAAGTCTTGAAAGCATAGATGACTGCTTCTCATTCAACTCTTTGTGCAGAAGTTTCTTATGTCCATTGAACTGTGGGTTGAGAATTAATTATTGTAACTGCTTTTCCATTTGATGACCCATCTGTAAATATTAACATATCATTGTTAATTGGAGTTGAGGAGCACCATTTAGGAAACAGTATTTCTGTTTGAAGTAAAAAATGTATTAAAGGATTATTGGGCAAGTGGAAAGAAATTTTTCCTGTAAAATTTAGAAATGTAATAGCCCATTGATCATCAATTTGTAATAATTGGTCAAATTGTTCTCTTGTGTAAGGAATAATTATTTCATGCATTTCACAAGCAAATGATTCTTTACTTCTAAATCTGGCCTTTAATACCAAGGAAACTACCATAGTAGGATAAGACATTAATATTCTTTCCTGATACTGGCAAGTGTATCCATTCAAGTGGATCATTTTGCCATAAACAACCTGTTGGATTGTTTTGTATGTTTTGTTTTTAGCACAATAAAAACCCAAGTCAAGTTATGATTAACTTGTTGCAAGTAATGTTTTTGAATTGCAGTTTCAACAACTTGTAAGGCTTGCTCTCCTCCTTTAGTTAATACGCTACTAGAGTTAGGATCTGAATAACCCTTTAGTATTTCAAACAAACGTTTTAAATCAGTAGTTGAGAGTTCTAAATAAGGTCTAATCCAATTTATATCTCCCAATAATTTTTGAAAATCATTTAACATTAATAGTTTGTCTTTTCAAATTTGTAACTTTTGAGAGCTGACACAATCTGTTTTTATAGTTCTTCCTAGATAATTATAAGGAGGTTCCTGTTGATTTTTTTCAAGAGTCACTATCAGACCCCACCTCTGTAAATCTTTAATTAAATCCTATAATATTATTTGTAACAAATGACTTTGAGAATGTGCAATCAATATATCATCCATATAATGAATCATATAGCAGTCTGGATACTTTTGTGTACAGTTAATTAAGCCTTGATCTACAAACTTTTGACATAATATAGGACTATTTTTCATTCCCTGAGGTAATATTTTCCATTGAAATCTTTGATAAGGCCTTTGTAAGTTAGGCGATGGTAAACTGAAAGCAAAACTGCATGTATCTAGTTTAGCTAAAGGAATAGTAATGAAGCAATCTTGTAAATCAATGACTATAATATGATAGCCTTTATGGACAGCCACAGGAGAAGTGAGGCCAGGCTGAAGTGCCCCCATAGTCTCCATTCTGTCCATCTGAGATTGTGCTGTAGCTTTGGCTAATTCTTCATATTCTGTCTTCCAAAGTAAATATTGCCCTGGTGTTAAACACGACTTTGCAGTTTATTGCCAATCAATAGGCGTCAGCCACTGTGAGCTCACATTCTCCACTAGTTGCAGGGTATAAGGGGAAGTAGGTCCTAATCTTTTACAGCTGCTTTTAGTTCTTTTAACATTTTAATAGAGAGAGAGGCTCCCAATGAGGCTCTCCTCCCTCATCTATAGCCCATACTATAGGGCAACAAATACTACTATCTCCCTGTTTTTGTGCCTCACTAACAGCACCTAGAAATCCTACCTTTTGGACTCTCCTTTTTATTTTATCTGAGGGTTTAGGAAGGGCCAGCACAATAGGAGCCACCAAAAATGGATCCTCATTATGATATCTGAAAGTGGCTTCTTCCAAGTCCTCCTCATCAGATGGGGAGAGCTGATCAGGCAGAACTTTCTTTTTCCCGTCTTCATCGTTGTCTGATTCGCTTTCACTTTCACTTGAGTTTCCTCTGTATATTCTTTAACTGAGGCTGTCAGCAAAGGCTCCTTTTCTGACGTTTCGTCTGGTGATTTTACTCTTTTACTTAGCTGCTCACTTTCATGTCTAGGGTCTAAACAGTCCCTGAAAAGATTCCACAACACAAAAGCGTCAGCGGGGACTCTTTAATTGCCATATAATCTATGATGTACATGCATATCATCACGAACCTTTTTCCAGGTTTTAACATCTAAAGTACCCTGTTCAGGAAACCAAGGGGTACATTCTTGCACAAAATGAAAAAATCTTTTTAATTGAGCTGTTCCTACATGCATTCCTCTTTTAGTTAATAAGTGCTTAGCAATATCAATAAATAGTGCTCTTTCTTTATTTTCACTACCTCCCATAGTAGCTGTTCTGTCTATCCCTACCTTTCCTTTCTTGGCCTTCTCTACCAAGGGGTCTGCAACACCCCAGGCAGTATCCTAGCTGTCTCAAAAAGGAAAGAAATTAATATTAATAAATGGGGGGTTTACCAGAGTGCCCCAAGTTGGGTGCCACTTGCCAGTGTCCAGCCCTAGCAGGAGTCCATGTGTTCCACACAGGTAAACGGGGTGCGGGGAGACAGCATCGATGATGGATGGAGAATGAAAGACACAGACTCTAGTTCTGGTGCAATCACTTTCACTTTATTCTGGGGAAGGCTGGGTTTATATATATTTTTCTTCAGGCTATAATGGCAGTCTTGTGGTTAATATTAAAGAAGATTCCAAAGCATAGGCAGAAATTGTTTTTAACAAGGAATCAAAAGATTATGAGAAAACAGTAGCCTTACAGATTATCCTTACCTAATCACAATTGTTGTAAGAATATCTCACTACATCAATGAGCTAATACAATGTTTATTTCCTTAATATCTAAACTCTATGTGACCTAAGACTATTCTTATTACTCTTGCGGTTAAAGCAATAGACAAGTAATCTCATGTGACCATCTCTACTAGGTCCATCTGGTTAATATCTAAATTGCTGAGTTAAGGGTTACAGGAGGGCAGCGGTCGCAGTGGTTCTCATGGCCAAGTTTTCTTACTGAATAGATTACCTTGTCTTACGTAGCTCTTTTATCCAGAACAGGGCATTGTGCACAAACGTTTATTATAGGTGTGATCTATTCTTTGTAGGAAGGAAGGAATGTTGTGAAACCTTATTCTTTTACCCTACCACCACACATAAACAAAACTGTCATTAGAATTTAACCAGCCTGTTGGAGACAAAGGCAGATCTATATTTATTTTCTCTAGAGGCTTTCAGGGACTCATTGCATGGTTGCAAAATTATTATTTTCTTTTTTTTTTTTTTTTTTTTTTTTTTTTTTTTGCAGTGCTGGGGATCGAATTCAGGGCCTTGTGCTTGCAAAGCAAGCACTGTACAAACTGAGCTATATCCCCAGCCTCCAAAATTATTTTTAACTTTGTTAGTGGTAAAGACCCATTGTCTTTCAGATTGTAGATAATATTTTCTGGAATTTTTCTTGTATTCCCCTCATCCCCTTAAGCAATCTGTTCAGACTGAAATGAGTAATATATTATCAGAAAAACACAGCAGAAAAAAACACCATGCTCCGGGGCAAAACATCCGGCAACTCCCTTTAGGATGAGCCTTTGCAAACGTCCTCCAGAGGATCTTTGTCAAGCACTGGATGGAATTCTGGAGGCCCCCGCATACAATGATGTTACAAAGCTGATGAATCAACACAATTTGTTATTCATGAAACTACACTGGGTCAATACCAACAAATCTTCCCTGTTTATTCAAATTTGATGAATCTAAAGTGATAAGTAAAAACTGATAATCTACACTGAAGCATCTACACCAATAGTCAGTATCAAAAAAAGTACATCAATGAACCAATTCAACAAATCTATCTCATCAAGGTGATATCAGTGATATTACCCTGATGAGTCAATATCGACAAACCTACTCTAACAAGTTAATATTCATGAATCTATACCAAAGTCATTATAGACAAATCCATACCAGTTACTCAATATTGATGAATCTACTCCATCAAGTTGATAACACATAAGCTACCCTGACCGTTTGTCATTGAAGAATCTTCTCCAAACAGTTATTACTTGCAAGTGGATCCTGTATCTTGTAGAATGTTTGGGATGATAGGAAGATCTTTTGCTCTAATAAGGACTCTTTTTGGATCTGTAGTGTAGCATCAGGATTGAGGGTGATCATGAGGAAGTTCAAGCCCTGACAAAAATCATGGAACTTTCTGTTCCCCACGTAAGTTTAGGAAAGATGCTGGAGATTGAATTAATACCCATCAAGCCTAAATTATTAAGTCTTCACAAATGTACAAGAAGTGGTCATGGAGTTTTTGTATCGCTGTACACATGCAAGCACAAGGAGAGTGTTGCAACCAAACTCCATGTGGGCAGAGTCTGTTGCACTGGGGACTCTGCTGGGCCTCATCCTGTACAACTTTTCATCTAATCATAATTTTGTCTTTTCTAGAATGTCATCAATGGTGGACCATACAGCATGTTGTCTCTTCAGTTGGTTTTATCGCACTTAGTAAAACAATAGGTAGGATGCATCTGTTTGTGTGTAACTTTATGGTTTATTTCTTTCTATTGTGAACTGGTTGTACATTCAGCTACAGAAAGGTCTTGGAATAGTTTATCTAATCAGCATAATAGATCTGATGTGCACAATTGCATGGTAGTTTTGGTTAGGCATGCTTTTTTCAGAGCATGTTTCCAAATGCAGATGAATCATGGGCACACAGTTGGGTCACAGATTAAAATTGTTTTGCTGAGAAGGCACTGGCACATCATCTTCAAAAGTGGCTGCATCATGTGTCGTTCCAGAAATGCCTGAAAATGCTGGTGTTACATATCCTACTTTTTCAGTGTAATGACTTCTTAGAGTTTACCAGTGGTAATTGCAGTGACAACCTACCTCACTATTCTTTTAACTTATGATTTTCTAACATAAGATATTAAGAATCATCAAGTGTAATTATTTTCTTATTTTATACTTTCTTTTTTCAGGAGTCTGTTCAGATATTTAATTTTGGACATTGCAAATTGAATCCAGGGATGAGTAATCACTGAGTCATATCCCTAGCTCTTATTTTTGTTCTTTGGTATTTTTATTTGAGACAGTGTCTCCTTAAGGCTGGTTTCAAATTTGCAGTCCTTCTGCATCAGACTTTTGTGTAATTGGGATCATAGGTATGCAACACTTCAGTTTGGAAAAAGTTAATTATATAAGTCCATGTTATCGGTATATTTCTTCTGTCCATTGGCTTTAGATAGCATGCGTTAAAACTAATGACCAATGGACAGATATGTCATTCTGTCTTAGAGAGATGATCCATTATGTGTGAGGCCATGTGTTTGATCTCCAATACATGAATACACACACACACACACACACACACACACACACACACACACACATACGCATGCACACCCAACACTAAGTCTAAAATCACATAGATTTTCATGTTTTTCCTTCTGGAATATATTTAGTTTTCTCAAATTTTAGTTTTAGACTATAATGGATTATTTTTGATATGAGTTTTATTTTGTGTCTACATTCATTTAACTCCATATAGTTTGCAAACACTTGCTACACAAATTCTATTACTAAAATATTATGAAAATGGATTCCATTTGAAAATAATGCTACTTATGCAGCATTCCATTACTAGAAAAGCATGTTGTGTCATTAGCGAAGATAAAATAGTAGGCTCACAACTGTGGGTGAGGATGTTATGTCAAGATGCTTTTACTCCTCTCACTATTGGCAAGCAAAGAAAACTCACTTGACAAGTCTTTAAAATATTCAGTGTTCTCTAAGATGTATTTCTATACATGTATGCTGCTATAGATGGTTCACTTTGCATTTCTGAGAGCCACATAATTCTGTTTTCTGCAGAAGCATCCACCTCTCTCCTGAAGATACTGTGCACCTCAGAGAGGATCTGGTTTCCATACTTCATGAAGTACTTCACAGAGGAAATGAAGGTCAACTAGTATCCCATGTGAGTATGTGGTCAGCACCTGTGACCCAAGTGCACTGCCAGAAAGTGACTCTGTTTCCAGAGCCATAGCATTGACTGTAACCTCATGACTTCAATTCTGAGTCATCATTAGATTCCTGGATGGGGGTGGGGCCACAGCTGGATGTGGAGGGTCTGTGAAGAAGAAGAATATACATCTGCAGGTGTTAGAGAAATTTTTCTGTCCAAGACTGCTCTTAGGGAGCCTCACCTGGGAGCAATCAGGGAGGTAAGAAAAAGCGCACTGCCTGGAAGCCAGGGTGTATCTTCCAAGGACTCCACAAGAGACAAAAGGACCCAAACATGCCCAAAAACTGAAATAGTACAGGAGGTAGCCAACTAAACCATGAAAAAAAGATGGTCTATGTCCTGCTTCTCTGGGAGGATCCCATCACCAATAAAGCAATTAATTGCATTGAACCATTCTTCAATCATATACAGGGTTCCATGCCACTTGGGGTTTGGCTCTTCAAATCTGAACTGCAGTCTTACACCTGAGACCAACCAAGTAACACCAAAGTCCCTGCATTTTTGTCAGGATTACCATACCCTGAGTGCACAGGTACAGATGCAAGCACCTGAGGAGAGACAGATGTAGCCTCTACTGACTTGATGCACCTTGGTAACACAAGACCAGAAGATAATGTCTGTGAGCATTTTTTCTAGGGTTTCTCAATCTTGGTTTTTCATTGACTGTCCTGGGTTTCACACTGTGTCTTCAAACATTTCCCTGCTGCAGGGAAACTGTGGTCATAAATATATCATTAAGAATTTATTATTTTGTCTAGGTGGATCTAGCTGTGAGGAAATATTAAAAAATATTTGTTCGTGTGTTTTTCTGTTGAGAATTTGGCACATTACACCTTTGTCTTGGATGCTATAGTCACAAAGGGAATAGTAAAACTCTTGGAGCTTGGTGCTCAGTTCTTAGAACTGGTGATACTGTCATTTACAGTGTAAAAGCCTGCACTGGGCTTATTTGGTACAGATCCATATTGAGGATATTGGTAGAAATATGTATTGGAAGCAGGGGACTAGCATTCAGGTAGGCTTTATTGATACACTTGTTCATGGGACTTATTTGCTAAGACAGTGCATCTGTCACCTAAATTAAACCCACTGGAAACAGGACTCATTACCCTCTTTCTGTGAGTTCTTATTTTCTCCTGTTTTGAATAGTTCAGTAAATATTCCAGCACAGGAATGTTGAGGCACTTATTCAGTAGTACCCAACAAAGAGAAACTATCACCAGCTGTGATAGTTAACTGTTGTGTATAGTAACATGGAAACTGATTTAACCTTGGCCTAATACCATAATATGAATGAATTTAGGAGCAGAGATAAAAGAAGGGAAATTTTTATGTCTTTGACTTCTATCAGTTTAAAAACCAGGGATGATTTCCTGTTTTAAAATTCATTGGAGCTTGACGGCGCATGAAGTCCAGCACCATTCAGAGTTACATTTCTTTATTTTGGTGATCACCCCCCAAATTTTGTCATTCCCTATATATATATATATATATATATATATATATATATATATATGTATATATGTCATTCCATGTATATATATATATATATATATATATATGTACTGGGGAATGAACTCAGGGCCTTGGGCTAGTGAGGTAAGCACTGTACCAGCTGAGCTATCTCCCCAGACCATTCCCCATATATTTTAAGGAACATCAAAACAGTTAACAGTGCCCTATCTTGGGAACCATCCCACAGGTGTGATTGTGTGTATGGGTGTGAATTTTCAAATGTTCTTCAGGCCAGATGTATATCTTCTGCCTCCCACCTGTGGTGAGAAGGTAATGAACAATAAAATAGCTATGTGTGCACAAGGAAGACTGTCCTGAATATCCTGGGATGGGTAGGTAATTCCTGAAGTTCCTTAGGGGAAGGGAAAGATATGACCTCCTTGTGTTCCATTTAACAGTGGAAACAGGCAGCTCAGTGAAAATGCATTTTGTTAGTGATTGTCCCTTGAAGGGAGTGGTCTCCTATTCCCTTTCCAGTCTTAAAAACTGAATTGTGTGTCCTTCTTTCTGTTCCCATAGCCTTAGCTATTGAAAAAACATTGCCTTCTGAGATGGACTTGTTTCTAAATTTTACTTAAAATCATAGGAGAAAACTACCTATCTTCAACTGCACATAAAGGAAAACTAAGTGGCTTGCAGGGGCAGGGTGTGGTGACACATTCCTGTAATCCCAGAAGCTTTGGAGGATGAGTTATGAGGATCCCAATTTCAAAGTCAGCCTTAGAAATGATGAGGTGCTAAACAATTCAGTGAGAGCTTGTCTCTCAATAAAATACAAATAGGGCTCAGGATGTGGCTCAGTGATTCATTGCCACTGAGTTCAATCCCCAGAACCCACCCTAATAAAGAAGTGGCTTGCTGCCACCTGAGAGAAGAAATGTAGACTTTTCCTAAAGACATGGAGAAAATGAAGTCCTCTTCCATGGTTATGACCATGATATTGAACAAACTCTTTGGCCATTTTACACCATCCGTTTTTCTTAATATAATTTTTGAATCAGTGAATTTTATAACCCAAATATTTTCACCTATCTTAGGCACTAAGAACTAATTCCCAGCAATTCCAAGTCCTTGCCACTTCAAGGAGTCCCCAGGCCTCGGCCAGCTGCCACACCAAATTTTCCCACCAAGCTCTAGAATCCAAGCAGTGCTTTCTGTACTGAGAATATGGAAGCAGATAGAAAACTGACATGCCACGACTCCACCTTAGAAGTGGAATCTGAGGAACCCTGCTGTTTTCTGTTTCTGTGAAACAAGATACTGGTGTAGATTCATTAAGTGGGGAGGGAGCTATAGACCTTGGCATCAAGATGCAGTAGTGTAACCACATTATACTATGGGAAGAGTCTTTGGAACAATTCTTTGCACAGGAGGCCATTTTCAGGTCTATGTCAAGGGAAAGCACTCTTTAGATGCATTAGTATGGACTCCATAATAGAACTATAGTCCATAGAGTAGGTATTATATCAGTTTTGGATTCTGTTTTATGAGTGTTACTTTACTATTAATATCTGAGTGCAGATATTGTATTATCTTGAGATGTATTATCATAGACATCATTTTTGTACAAAAGACTACAGGGTAGCTATTATACTTGGTATGAAAGCTATAACAGTCATTTTATGAAAATATCCTAGTTGTATGGAAGCTATTTTATTAATATATTAAATGCTGTACTATGGTTTATGTTATAGTATTAAAACCTCAAGGCAATTATATTAGTTGTACTTGCTATAGTATGAATATTGCATCAATATTAAAGGACACAGGATGCATTGCATTAGTTTGAAATGTTATAGATATCATATTAGTATTAAAGGCCATAGATAAACATTTATGTCACATTTAGAAGCAAAAGTATGCATATCATGTTAGGATTAACATGAAAGTAAATACATTAATTTTAATAGTATCTCATGAATATCTTATTAATTTAATGACCACAATGCAGCTATTTTATTAGTGTAAGGTTGTATAATATAAATATCATGCTAATACTAAATGCTAAATAGTACCTGTTTACAAGCTTTAGATCTTATGTCAAGGATATTAAATGAATATTAAAATTCACAATGAAGTTATTGTTTATGTGTCAAGGTTTTTGGAAATGATGCTATATAGTAAGATTAATGGCCACAGGACATATATTTCTTTGGTTTTAGAGGCCATAATAAATGGTGTTATATTAGCATTTAAAGGTACAGAAATCCAGTAAATTAGTTTTACATTTTAAACTAGGAATAACAGATTTAAAGCCACAGAAAGTTTCTACATTTTTTTATTGAATACTTTACTTTGGATATTATATTAACATTCAAATCTTCTAAATGACTCTGCTGTCCATCTCTGATATTCTAATAGGTAAATTATATTAATATTAAAGGCCACAGAACACCTGTTCTCCAAGCTATTGTATGTATACTGAAATGAGATACCATTTTGCACCTACTAGAATAATTAAATTTCAAAAGAGCAGTTACAAATAGTAATCAAGGGTATGGAAAAATTAGAATACTTTTCAACTGCTGGTGGGAATGAAAAATTGTTCATCCACTGTGGAAAAGATTTAGCAATTTCTTTAAAGATTACACACTGAGATATCACCTGGAAATTTTATTTTGTCATGTTGATGAAAGCTTGGTCATTGATCCTAATACCAATTCAAAAAGAACTTATCCTGAGGAAGAAAAAAAAGAAAGAAATCCCATCAGCCTCCTATCAAAGAAGAAATACAAGGTACTCGTGCCCAAAGGCCATGACTCCCCCAATCAGGAGGAACAGAGGGACCCTAAAGGAGCTCTTCAAAGTCTACATTTCAGGTGTGCCTTGACAGGAAATCCCAGGGCACCCTGATGGTGTGTTAACTTTCACTTGTTAATTTGGAAGATATTCACTTCTTAGATCCCCTGGCAGATACTCCCTTCCTGTGAAGCACAGTTAACTCAAGGTAATTCTTCCCTTCACCCAATTAGGGAGATGGAGAAGAGAAAAATGAAAACATGTCCCTTTTAAAAATAAGCTTCAGAGCTATATTCAGATGGTGAAGTGAACCAGAGTTACATTTCCCCACTGTCAATTTCTACATTCCATTTCTATGGAAAAATTGGTGATGACATCTCCGAGCTGCTTCCTGCTGAGAGAGGATGAAATTGAGGTGAATTGATCCAAAGTCCTTCTTTTCTGTCAGGTGGGGTATGAACAGTTAGGGGTTTTCAGCATCATCACTGTCCAGAGTTCCATGGAGGCAGTTGCCATGTACAAATTACACATAGGGCAAAGTTCAACAATGCTAGGACAACAATAAATAAGAGAGTAAAGGATTACTGCTTTTGTATATAATTTTCAAAATTTAGTATTTCAGTCAGTTTCTGAAACATAGGACAAATTTGAGTCTTGAGTGTCATTATGTATTTTCATATAAGAACCATTTCTTTACAACTCCAGATTTTCTTACTTTTGGTAGGACTGTCACAAGTGTACATCTTATGTCATATTAAAAAAAATTCTTTTTCCTTTGAGTTGTCCAGGTAGGACAGCTCAGGCTATACTCTCCTGCCAGGACCAAGCTGGTCAAACCTGACCTTGATCCTATCTATTCTTAAGAACCATCTGAGAGTTCTCAGAGATTGCACCTGGGAACATGTGTGAAGCCTCCTGGCTCATTTACTTTTTCTCTACCAGTGGTGCATGTGCCAGGATTGTTCAGATCAGGGTCTTGATGACCATGCATAACTTCTCTTGCAAGCATCAGAGACAATTTTGTCTCCAATGACCCTTCTCATTGCAGAATGTACACCACCATCTGGCTTTCTGTTCTCTATGGTCTTCTTGGTCTTCCTGATTGGCAGATCAGGTGACTCTCCAGAGTTTCAGAGCCCTTGGAGGGGTCCTGTCATTCTCTGGGTATTGGCTGACCTTATGGGCCAAAGACCAAATATAGGCTGCTTATTCCTTGGCACTTTAACTTCCTTGACTTTGGTCTCCAAGTTTTTTGTTTTAATCACCCAGCAAGCTGGTTTCACCAGTCTTAAAGAGGGAGTAACAGGTAGTAACTTCAGTATTTATAATTCTATAGTAATTTAACCCTTCTATTGAATTGGGGTCTGTATTAGCACTGGATGTAAGGCTTACCTCCTGTCTGTCCTTTATAGATGATGGCCTATTATCTCAAGGTAACCCAGGTTGTTATATGAGAAGTTACATTTCTGTAGGGTACTAAAAGATAACAAAGTTTACAAGAAAATACAAAATTTAAAATAGTAAAAGCAAATTCAGGTTATATCATAGCTATGGTCCAAAAAACATATTGTTTTATAATCCCAAAACTTACTCAGTGATATCTCCTGTTTATTTTGAGATCACAGTAAAAGAGTTGAATGCAACTTTAAATGAGCTTCAGTCTAGCCTATTTTGGAGCCTTTCTAACATGGAGTAAGGTCTGGGAGGTAAAGCATCAACTCAGATAAGGTTGGACTTTTCACAAATAACAACATTACATCTAAAACATGAATAAAAAAATCTTACAGAGATTTAACACTTTTTTGTGGGAAATTGGCAAAATGTTTGCATGTTTTACAATATTGACCTTTAAATAGATCAGACTCTCATTATCTTTTTAAAATACATTTAAATTTCTACCCTAGTGTAAAAAGTAACATCAAATTTTACATGTATCTTATAACAGATCCAGTTACAGAACATTAAATAATATAAATTTCTAAATTATTATTTCTATAAGGTTTAAAATTACCATTTTAGACAATTTTAGTTTGGACAACACCAGCTTAGTAAAATGTTCTTCCAAGCTTTATACTTTGAGTTTATATACTAGAAGAACATGACTATATTTAGTATACAAAGAATTAATAGTGTCACAATTACACAGATGTTCTGATTTTACCTAGGTTTAATTCTCACAGTAATATTCATAATCTACAGATATTCACAGGCTTGTAGCATATAGAACTACCAGCAAAAATCATGGAGAGCCTTAAATCTTTTATATGTTCAGTGAAGAGTGTTAATAATTCATATTACACTTAGTCAAAACAGACAGATATTTGTCAGATTTTTAAATGGCAGTGGTGCCCAATTATGCCAGATGTAATTTTCAACTTACTAGTTGAACCTACATGAACTTTCATTTATTAAACTTTTATACAACATTTAGACAAGGCTCAGAAAAACATATTTAGTTTCAGATATATACATATTTCTGGTCTGGTATATTCAGATTATTCTTGAAAATCAAGCCAGTCAAGATCATAAGTCATCTGTTTCTTGGACAAAGATATATCTTTAAAGCAATGGACATCACATTTTAATATTTTATAGGTCTCGGGTCTTGCACAAATTGATATTCATCAGTGTGAGGTTTCTTAACAGGCAGAAGAGAAAGAGTAGGATATCTGGCAAAGGAGACTCATACAATTTAAACAAATGTACAGAAGAGAATGAATGTCTCTTTCTTAAGGGGTTATTATCAATTACTTTTTGTCCATTTGTTTGTTTTGGAGTCTTTTATTTTCTCCAAAAACAAATCTTGTGAAGATAACATTGATCACCATTCTCAGGGTCCCTTTGGCCTAAAAGGCCTTACTCATTTCTAATTGACTTCCAACAGAAGAGTTCTGTTTTCCTTTCTTGGAAGGCCCAAATGGCCAAGGTGTAACCACTTTACTCCATTGAGTTTCCTTTTTTTCAAAGTTCAACAAGATGGGAATCATGAATAACTCCTCTTGTTCAATCTGATACACACTTACTGTGTCCTATCTTTCCAATACTCAGCTTTCAAAAAGTTTACTTTACATCATCAGCATGGAAGTATGGTTGCTTACCATGGCAGGTCTGCCTCTGAAAGCTGGAGCGGGGTATGCTCTTGTGTCCCACCTGGATGCCAGGTTTGTTGCTGAAACCTGGGTCCTTGTCTCCAATGCCAATTGAATAATAAGGACATGGTGTTGAGAAACAGGAAAAAGAAATTTTATTCCTTTGCTAGCAAAGGAGAAACACGGGATTCTTTTCTCAAGAGCTATGAGTCTTCCCATAAGTAGGAACGGGAATTTTAAAAGAGCTCTTCAAAGGCTGCATTCCAACTATGCCTATGTTTAGATTTTATAGAATGGATAGCATATTAGTTTGAAGAGTCAGAAAGCAGCAATTTTAACAGTTTCTGATGGTACAGTATGAGTAAAATATCAATATCAAAAGAACACAGGGGAGTTTTTACATTAGTTTCAGTTCAAATGCTTTGAGGTTTATAGGGAGGTTTCTATTAAGTGTGCAGGAGGAGTCTATGAGGGATGTAGAAGGGCTTTTGTCTGCATAGTAGTGCTCTCTGTTGTGTGGTTAGGGCCCTCAGAAATGAATAATGAAATATATCTGAAATGATTAGTTAGAACACAATGAAGTATAATGAGAATGTTTTTTGAGAATAGTAGAGGGAATCCCTAAAGTGTTTAGGGATGCCACTCAACAGAATATCCTGAGTCCTCTCTGAGGTGTGTCCCTTCAAACCTCAGAGTTGAGTATGGAGGGTATTTTGGTGAGTAGTGAGTTGTGTCTGAGTTTTGCAGTAGTATTTGCTTATGGTTGTAGCATGGGAATTCTGAGGTTTGAATTAACATCTCACTGGAATTTGTAGGGAATACTCTCTGGGGGTTATAGGAAAGACTTTCTGAGTTAAGTGTTGTTCAACATAGTGTGAAGGCAGTGTCCCTAATTGGTATATGGATGGCAATTTGAGGTGTATAGGAAAAGCTCTTGATATTAGTAGGGAATCATTACTTAGACATGTAGGTCAGTGAGTTTGAGGTGTACAGGAAAGATTATCTGAGGTGATAAGGTGGGTTCTCACTTTTGTGTACGGAGTTCTCTCTGACATATATAATTAGGGCCCTCTGAACAGTGTAGGAGGGCTTTAAGAGGTTTGTAGGAAGTCTTATTTTTGAGAGTGTGAGTGTTCACTTAAGTGAATAAAAGCACTATTTTCAGTGTATAGGAAAGGTCTCTGTGGTGAGTCAAATGTTTTCTCTGAGGTGTATATTGCAGACTCTCTGAGGTAAGTAGAAGGACTCTCTAAGGTATTTAGAGAAGACTTTCTAAGAAGTATAGTTACTAGGGCTTGTGAAGTACTATTTTGCAATCACTCAAGTATGCAGTTATGTCTCTATGAGATATGGAGGGAATGACCTATTGTGGAGCTCTTTAAAGTAAAGCATCACAACTTGATCAACATCAAATGCAATGAGTCACAAATATGAGACAGTAACGTAAACACACACAAACATCTTCTAAGTGTCTGATACTACATAAATGGGAAACTTAGAGGAGGATTGGACTCTACTCACTTGCAATGGCCTGTCCTGATTTACCTCTGGTTTCCTTGGGAAATATCACCAGAGTTGTTGGTCCCAATATTGATACCATGCTTCCAAGCTTGGGAAAAACTCCTACTAGGGACTTTCCTGAGAAATAATCATCCAAAGATGAGTAGATAACAAGACCTCCTGGCTTTGGACTTGCTGTATCAGCACAAGTGAACAGAATAGGACTGTATCTAGAATGTGGGTGCCTACCTACTATGGTTTTACATCCTGTGTGTTTTATTACCAAGGAAGTGAGATCACTTCTTGGGTTTGTCCTTAACTATGGCCCTTTCTTAAACAAAATAATACCAATGGCCCACTGGGATGCAGGCTCCTTCCATCTTTCCTTGACATATATACAAGTGTACATGGTTACACCAACACATCCTGGATCTATTCCCCAGACAGTCCCAGGTGTAGCCAACTCACCGGCTTGTAAATACAACTTGGATCAGACCCATTTTCTCCTTCTGGTCATGTGTGTTGTGCTGAAGAAGTCATTATGCCTTACAGAGCATGAATACTTTTGCCATTTATTCCCCTGGGGTTATTCTACCTTTTGCTCTTGAAGTTGTCAGCAGGTTTAGGAGTACATACTATATGTACTCCTTGGGAAACTTAATGTTTGAGTCATGTGTCTGTAATGCACCAACATACAGAAGACACAACATAGAAAGAAGAGTAAAAAGTGATGACATACAATGCTACCATGACTTCAGTCCAACAGTGAAAGAGGGGAAATCAAACTCTATTTTGTCCTTGTTTCCAATCTACCCCACTAGAAGTTTGTCATGACTGATTTTCAGAGATAGACTCCCTGTGCTATAGACTTACCAGTGTTTCCTGTGCAATTTAGAAGTGTCCCAATATCTCTTCCCATTTTATTATATAGGTACACTACAAGGGATCACTGGCACCACTGAATCCTTATGTCCAAGGCCTGTAGCTTCCTCCCTCTAAGTGAATCCACATCGGCATATGGTTTCAAAGAAATGCAAATCAGCAAGTGTCATGAGATTTAACTTCCAAGATGTAGTCATTGAAAGTCTCAATTTTTTCTCTCTCCTTAGGCCCATAGCAGTGGCACTGCTGTATTTCCAGATATTTCTTGGAAAATTTTGTGTGGCAGCAGGCAAAGACCTAGAGAACCCATTAAATAGCAAGAATGGCCATTTTTGTTTCCATTTTATAAATGCTTCACATGGATGAAAATATTTTGGTTATAAAATTCACAGATGCAAAAGTTTTGTCAAGAATAAATGATGGTGTAAAATTGCCAAACCTTTGTTCAATACCATGGTCATAACAATAGGAGTGGAATTCTCTTTCTCTATGTCTTTGGGGACTCTCTACATTGCTTCTTTCAGGGTCACAGCAGGTCATTTCTTTTGTGTGTGTGTGGTTGGAGACAGTTTCTTTCAATTTTTCTAACTAAAGTTTGGAAAGAAGGACCAAGTAGAAGAACAAAGAACTATCTCAGAAGGCATTATTGATTCAATAACTAAGGTTACTGAAACAGAGAGAAGGACTGACAATTCGGTTTTGAAAAAAAGGAAAAGGACTAGGCAACCACTCTCTTCAGAGGATAGTCATTAATCTAATGCAGGTTCACTGAGTGCCCTGTGCTCACTTTTGAATGAACACAAGAAACTGATGACCTTTTCTTCTATTAAGAAACATCAAAAATTAACAAACCATCTCAAAGGACTTAGAACAATCTTGCTTTTGCACACAGAACTAATTGGGTGCTCATTAACTTCCCACTAAGGTGAGAGTCTGATGATGGACCACTGGCTTGAAAAGGTTTGACTATCAATACTCATATGCATGATCACCCCTGTGGGAAGGCTCCCAGAATAGAACATTCCTGAATGTTTCTGTATTCCTTGAAATTTACTGGGGAAAATCAAATGGGGGAGATCACCACATGGAAGACCTGCAACTCTGAATGATGCTGAGCTTCATCAATCAGGGGAACCAGTGAATTTGGAAGAAGGAAATGGTCCCTGTTATTTAGTTGGTTAAAGTCAAAGTCATGGAAATTTCTCCTCTCTTATCTCCTACTCCTGTAGGTTTTCCTATTATGACATTATGTGATAACATTGCCTATCCAACTAAGTTGCTTCAGGAAGGAAAAATAGCCCTGTATGAGACTTAGCATGCCTGATAGAACTATAAAGTAAGCAGAAGTTCAGTCCCTTTCCAAGTCACTATAAAAATTCTTTAAATTAACAAGACCAGATAGTGATAAGTTCTCTTCATTGTTCACTCTTGGAAAAGACCTAAAAATGTATTTTCTGGCATCTTTGCTTAACTCCCCAAAACAAGAAAAAGAGAAAAATCACATAGAAGAGGTGATGGATCCTGAGATCCATAGGGGTTTGGTTCAGTTGGAAACAGATTCACTCTCCTAACAAATAAGCTCCATTAACAAGTACATCAATAACGCCTACCTAAGTGTTAGTCCCTTGCCTCTAATACATCTTTCTACCAATATCCTCAACATGGATCTGTACCCAGTTGTCCCAGTGCTTTCACACTGTGAAGCAGGCATCACCAGATCCAAACACTGAGGCACCAAGTTCTGAGGGCTGTACTATTCCCTTTCTAAGGAGAGCATCCAAGACAAATATTTAGTGTGCCAAACTCTCAGTAGAAAGTCACAAGAACAAATATTCTTTAAAATTATGATTTTTCTGACAGCTAGACCCACCTAAACTAAATAGTACTTTTTAAAATGTTATGTTTATGACCACAGTTTCCCTACTGAAATCCAAATTAGGCAAATGCAATGATTAAAGCCACAGTGTGGAACCCAGAACAATTAATGGCAGTGTAAAATTGAGAGACCCTGGAAACAGCCCACACACTTTGCCTCTGGCCATGGGCCAGTAAGGGACAGCAAGGCAGTGCAGGCTGCATCTGTCCCATCTCATGTCCTCACATCTGTGGCTGTGTACTCAGGGTTTGGTGATCCTGACAAAGAGACCATGGGACTTATGTGCCACTTGGCTGGTCTCAGATGCAAGACTTCACCTAAGATCTGAAGGACCAAATCCTGGGTGGCATGGAACCCTGTGTATGATGAGGGATAGTTCATTTCTTTTGTATTATTGGTGACAGGATCCTCCCAAAGAAATTGGACAAAGACCATGTTTTTTATATGTTTGATCAGTTGCCTTCTGAACCATTTCAGTTACTGGACATGGTTTGGTTCTAATGGAGCCTGTTGAGAACTTGCATCCAGGTTCCAGGCATTGCTCTCTGCTTACATTTCTGCTTGCGGCCAGTGAAGCTCACTAAGAGCAGCCCTAAACATGAGGATTCTATAATAGTTTGGATTCTATAATAGAACAACAGATCTCAAGACAACAATTAGATCACCTTTGGATGGTGTAGTATGGGTATTACATTACTATTAATAACTAAGGGCAGATATTGCATTATCTTGTGGTGTTTTATCATGGATAAGAGTTTTGTATAATAGACTACATGATAGCTATTATATTTGTTATGGATGCTATAACACACATCTTCTGTCAATATCCAAGGTTTATAGAAGCTATTATATTAATATTAAATGATGTACTGTGGATTATGTAATAGTATCAAAATCTTAGGTCAGTTATTATACTAGTTGTGCTTTCTATAGTATAAATATTTCATCAATATTAAAAGACAGCTATCATATCTGTTTGACATGTCATAGTCTGGATATCATAGTATTATTAAAAGTTACAGATAAGCCTTTATTTTATTTTTAGAAGCTCAAGTATGCATATCATGTTAAGATTAAAATAAACATGTTAGTTAATGTATTAATTTTAGTGATATCTCAAAAATATTATTATTTAATACCAAAAATGCAGATATTTTATTAGCGTAAGGTTGTGTAATATAAATATGCTAATATTAAATGCTAAAGAGCACCTGTTTACTAGTTATAGCTGTTATATCAAGGATATTAATGAATATTAAAATCCACAAGAAAGTTATACTGGTATCAGGATTTATGAAAAGGATGCTATGTAGTAATATTAAAGGCCACAGATAACATATTTGATTGGTTTTATTGGCCATTATATGAATGTCATATTAGTATTTCAAGGGAGAGGGAATCTACTATATTTGTTGTAGATGCTAGGCTAGGGATAACACATTATATTTCGTGGTCAGAGCACAGCTTCTGTAATCATATCTGATATTCTAGTTTGAATATTATATTAATATCTGAGTCCTCTGAATGACTCTGGTATCCATTTCTGAGGTTGTAATATCAGGCAAGTTATGTTAATAGTAAAGACCACAAAACAGCTCTTTTGTCAGTTTTTCATGCTATTGTAAGGATGTATTGGTAAAAAAAAGAGGCATGGGACAGCTACTCAATAACATTTGGAGACCAAAATAGGAATATTGTGTTAATATTGAAGTCTACATGGGAGCTGTTTTATGTGTTTTAGATGGCCACTATGGATATTATAATCATCTTTAAGTTGCCAGGAAATATACTGTATTAGTTTAATGTGGAATAGTAAGAATATTTCTTTAATATTAAAGACCACATGGCAACTATTAGTTTTAGAGGGTACAAAAAATTTATCACATTTGTATTAAGGGCCACAGGTCAGGGAGCTATTCTCTTAGGTTTAAATTTTATAGAATGGAATGCATTTTCCTTTAAACAGGGAGAGGTCAGTGATTACAACAGTTTTTATGCTGTAGTATGAAAACAATGTCAGTATTGAAAGACCAAGGGAGAGCTTAAAAAAAAAAACAGAATTATTTTTTATCTAACTTTATTTATTTTTTTATGTGCTGCTGAAGATTGAACACTGTGCCTCAAATATGCTAGGCAAGAGCTCCAACAATAACGCACAACTGCAATCCAAAAGGACAGTTTTTATATTAGTTTCAGAGACCATTTTCTGTATTACATAAATTTGAAAGGACTCAGGGAAACTTAATTTTGGATGCAAAATGATTGATAATATATTAGTATTAAAACCACAGGGCAATTACTACATTATTTATAAATGCTAATATATTAATATTAGGTAACTACTAAAGGAAACAGTGCATAATAAAGAAATATATGAGTGTCAGCCATCACATTAAGGGAATAATTAGTGTTTTCAGTCACAGTGAGTGTATTTTGTGAGTGCCAGGGTTCATAGAGAGGATAATATGTGAGCGTTAGAGGCCAAGAGAGGATATTTTGTTAGTGACAGAGGTCAAGTATAAGCTTTCTGTGAGTGTCAGAGGCCAGAGTGAGGAGCATTTTGTGAGATTCTTGGGTCAGAGTTGCAATATTATGTAAGAGTAAGTGGTCAAATGAGGTAGGTTTTGGATTTTGTTTTGCTGAATATTCATGTGTGGAAAAGCATGATACTCATGATGATCTCAATCAAACAAAATGGGATGTCGCATATGCATACTCATGACCTGGAAGGCATGTTCAACTAAGCTGCTTGCAAATGAATGACTTTGTTCTTTTCTTGCATTTTTTACTTTTTCTGTAATTTACATATTAACATTTTAAGAAATAAATGCTATTTTTAAAAAAGATGTCAAGGGAGGATTATATGTGCATTTCAAACATATTACACAAGCAGTGAATTCAGAGGTATTTATCCTTTAGACAGCAATGTGCAGCATCTTATGTCCAGACAGTTGTAGGTACTGATTTTAGACAATGGAAATCTGAATCCTAACTCTTAATTATCACTTTGAGGATTAGAGAGAAATAGGTGTGTATTTCTGATCTTATTTGAGAGAAAGCTGGTTGTCTGTGCTTTTGAAAACTGTCCCTTTTTTGATACTGGGCATTGAACCCAGGGCACTTAACCACTGAGAGCTACATCCTTTAGTAATTATTGTTGTTGTTATTATTATTATTATTATTATTATTATTATTATTATTGTTAATATTAGTTGTTGTAGTAGTGGTGGTGGTATTATTGAGACCAGGTCTCACTAAATTGAGACAGGGTCTGCTAAATTTCAGAGGTTGGCCTCTAACTTGTGATCCTTCTACCTTAGTCTCCTAGGTCGCTGAAATTACAGGCATGCGCACCACTGCCAGGTTGAGGAGTATCTTTTTACACTTTGAGAAGTCTTCATTGATGGATAAACTAAAAGACTACAACTACCCTAGTTATTAAATGTTAACGTAACATACTGTGGTTGGAACCTGGCTCTGAAGTAACATGCAAATACTAGTTCTTGGGTCACCTGAGCCTGTGGATTTGAGCCTGAAAGCACAGCAAATTAAGTTTTGTCCATCGGTTTCAGAGCATTAAGTCCTTCTCAATATACAGTTGAGACTCTCACCCATAAATAGATGAAATACAGTTTGTAAGGTCCATGTTTAATTACTGATTCATTTATTCATTCAAACACACTTACTAAGCACTATGTATGAGTATAGTTGCTACAACTTGTTCAACATTCCTGTGTGCTGGATACTTCTACAGGGTTTAGATTGATCATCCAATTTAATCTTCCCAGAAAACCTGTAATGTAGGTATGGTTTATTCTCCCCATTATACAGATGTCAAAATTGAATCTCAGAGAGGTTATGTAGCTTTCCTGTGGTTTCCTAGCTGGTAAGTTTGGTTCTGAGATTGAAAGCCTGGCACAGCTCATGCTGAACTGTTAATTCTCAACACTTAGTCCAGATGGTCCTGGCATACTTGCAAAACTGCCTTGCCTAAACAAATGAGGAGCTTATTCAAAACATGTATGTACCCTAGTAACCTCATAGGTCATTTTATATGTAGGAAATGCCAGAGTTAAATGATTTGGTATAAACTTGTTTACCTTTCAGCATTTCATGGTTCAAAGAGATTTAGATGTTTGTTTCTGTTCCACTGAGCATTGCAAACCTTTCATTTCAGGTTTACGCCCAAATGCTCTTGATAATTAATGAAACTGCTAAAACGAATTCTAGGGAAAAATAATATGTTGGTGGCCAGAATGATGCAGTCTGAAATGCTGGCTCCTTCACCGTGGTTCTTAAACAAAACACTGCATTGACACCACAATACACAGAAGGACTACTAGTCATTAGAGCTGCAAACCCACCCTGGGCTGGGGAGTTTGCCTCTGCTGAGAATAAAAGTCCTGCAGATTTAACAGCCAGGGAAGCCTGTTTCTTGTCTTCTTTCTGACTTTTGGGCCAGGACTCCTGATGCCTACATGAGAGCAAATGCCAGCATTTGAGAGATTCAGGAGTGTTTGCTCTACATCCACCCTGACCAGAATCACCACACATAGTCTTCACTATGGCCAGGATGCTGAATTCTCACCAATTCCATGTCCAGAGTGAAATCTGGATAACCACTTCAGAGTCTTTTAAAAAGCTGTGACAAGGTATTTTAACAGCAGATTCCAAGCTATTACAGAGCTGGTCCATAATGAAAGGTGTAAAGAAATAATTTTAAAATGTGTATGTGTGCTTTGTGTGTTTATAACCTAAGTAGAGTGCCCACTGTAGAAAACCAATTCAAAAAAGAAAAAAAAAGAAAGAAAGAAAGGAAGAAAGAAAGAAAGAAAGAAAGAAAGAAAGAAAGAAAGAAAGAAAGAAAGAAAGAAAGAAAGAAAGAAAGAAAGAATATCTCTTCCTGGGATCCCATTTTGTCAATACACTAAACTTTCTTTAATTTAGTAGGGGGAGCAAGTTGAAGATCTTTTGGACAGAAGTTGCTACAAATGAGCTTTCTAATAGAATATCAATACCTCTTTTCTTTATAAGTTGATAAGTATTAGCATTGAAGAGAATTAAGATGTTTAAATTTTGCAGAAATAAGTTGTGCAGGTTTCTTAAGATGGTGGGGTTTGTTTCTTGGTTCACAGGAGGGAACATAACCACTGTGCTGCTCTTTTGATCACACTAGAATCAGATGAACTATATCAAAAACTATCTATGTCCCTTGTTTCCCATGTGCCAAATGGCTTGCTTCTGACCCCTAGTCCACTGCTCTCCAGCTTATATTTTGGGAGCAGCCTTAGTGTTGTAGCTTTACTGAGTCCTGCATACTGAAAGGGCCAAATACTCTGTTTCAGGTGAGTGCTTGTAAATAAAATTTTAAACATAGAACTTCTAAGGGAGACCCTTTCTCTCAATTCTGAAGAGACTTACATGGTGGCTTTTGCCTCATATTTAGTAAATATATTGAGTTTACAAAGGGCGTTCATAGGGACAAGTCTGCACACCCTTTTAGATGAGATATTTTTGGGGGTCAGAAATGGTGTACTTATATCAACTGTCCATAAGTGAAACACGTAGTTCTTGAAGTATTTTGTGTATTTTAATTTGACAATGAAAACCAAAAAGAAAAAATTTTAGGGGAGTATAAAACTTAAGGAAAAACATGATAATCCAGTTACTCAATGTACTGATTTACTTGAAATAAATTCAAAAGTAAAAATAGGAACAGATTTCCCCTACTGGGATACAAAAGTCACCTGCATACTTCTAAATTATAATCAAGTTCTTCTTGTTCTGTGATTAAAAAAAAAAAAAGCATACAGGTCATTGGGTTAAAAATCAATGAAGACTTAGTTGCTTTATCTTGCAGAACCCTCTGAATGAGGAGAACATTATTATTTACTTACATGCTAGAATCTTGCAGTAGTATCACTTTCTATCATGTGGATATTGGTAATTTTTTCTTTCATACCCAAAGACTGTTCTTCACCCACCCTTGTTTTTTTTTATTGTTTAGATATGTGAGTTTAGACAGGACAAATCCTAGGGATAGGAATGAAGCAGGGGTAGACACAAGGCAAACTCCCCCTGCCTGATTCTAGCCTTGTCTCATCCACCCTGCATCCCATAACCCCAGTGTTGTTTATTTCAAGCTAGTTGCAGTTCTTTGGCTCCCATGCCATTTAGCTCTTAGCATTTTGCCTTTTGCTCTGGCAAACCTCAGTAGATTATGGGCTATCAAGACTGCAATTGCATCCTGTTCCCCATGGTGTCTCCCAGCATCTAACTTGTTGGTTGGAGTACAAAAGAAATCAGTAATTTTCAGTGACTCTCTAAATGATAAGATGCCAAAGAATTCATAAAGAGATGTCAAAAAAAGATAAGTGTTAAAAAAAGATCAAGTCTGTATACCTTTCGAGTTGGTCATTTTGCTTGTCAAAATTATATATGCCAAGGACCATCTCTATGTCAGAAGCCTGAGGTACATGATGAGATTTAGGGTTTCATTGGAAGAATGTTAAGTTATAATGATTCTAATTGTTATCTAGCTTCTCTGGCTTACTATTGTAGTTAGGGTGTCATGAAGTGACTATGTCCTGGGAGTAATTGGATTTCTTTCTTTCCCCTGGCTCTTATCCCTATTGCATAAAATCAAGCTTTAGTCACACACAGCAACACATTAATTTTTAACCATTTTAACATAGACAGGGAAGCAAAAACTAGTAATTGTAAGTAAAATCAGCAATGAGCAAATCTAGTACTTTAAAAAGTCTTTAGCCTGGGCATCCTAATCTTTGGTGAGGAGATAAAAGCCCTCATTATCTGAAAGGTTCAAGGTTGAACAGCAAACTCTGGGAATGTGTAGAACAGAAAGGACTTATGTGGCTACAGTGAGCTTCTGGGGGCAGGACCCAGGACTTCTGTGGAATTCAGCAAGTATTTGTAAACAATGAATGACCTGTCTTTTCCCTCCTTATTGGGAATTCTTCTATAAGATTTAAATATGTCTTGGTGACATCCTGGGAAAACCTTGGGGAATGACTGAAACTATGCTAATTTTCTCATCTAGTATTAACAACAATAAGTATTGTTCATGTTCACGGTTGCTTTATACATTATCTGGATATCTGAGAATTGGGATGTTTATATGCAATAGTTCTAAAAGTTAGCATCCAGTCACCTGGATGGTGTGTTAAAGATTTCTGAGTTCTAAGGTCTTAGATATGATCTGACATAAACATTTCATTCAAGTGCCTAATAATGCTCTTGGTCCAGGGCTAATATTTTAAGAACAACTAAAGGCCAGTGGTTCCTAGTTTACATTTGAAAATCTGAAGAACAAATTACATTGCGTGTGGTGAGGGGACGTGCTGGGGATTGGCCCAGGGCACTTCACCACTGAGATGCATCCTCAGCCCTTTATATTTTGAGAAAGGTTCTGACTGAGGTTGGCCTCAAACTTGTGGTCCTCTTGTCCCAGCCCTGAGTTACTATGATTACAGTCCACTTCCACTTTACCTGGCTTTATTACTGCATTTAAAAGCTACTTTCTTGACAGTTTTAATTTTAATTTTACCAAATAGACCTGTTTTTTCTCTTGGTACCATTCAAAAGGCAGGCCCCCCTCCCCCAAAATAATGATACAACCCAGTCTGGATGGCTGACTTGTTACATGGTCTTGGACCCTCTTTATCTGATTGGACCATAAAACTAAGGGAAACCAATTGTGCTCTTTTCAAAATATTATTACCCTTTCAATGAAAAGCATAGTTGAACACTACAATTTTTAAAATGATAAACATGAAAACATGGTAAGAAAAAGAATTTTCTGAAACTAGACCTGGCAATTGATGGATTTTCAGCCTTCAGGTTATGATCATTTTCCTTCTAAACATATAGAAATAATTTATCAAAATTACAAACCTCTTTCACATATGTTATTGATGTACTGGCAAAGGGAAAAAAACAGGCTTAGCCTACAACAAACTTTAAGTGATGCTGGCAGGTTTCCTGTTGTGATCTTTACAAAGGTAAATTGGAATCCTGAGGGTGACAGCTGACAGAGCAGAGGAGATTCTGCATATGATTATTCACATACATTCATTTTTCATTCATGTACAATTACTATAGCAGGCTATAGCATATATTAAAGAAATCCAAAATAGGAGAAAAGGCATTAGCTGTTCTGGAAGAAGTATGCTTTCAAACTGAGATATATTTTAGTAAAGAGATAGATACCAAAAACACTGTGCTAAGGGTTGAATGTCAAGGACCCAGAATTACAAATAATGTGAAATGTCTTCTTCAATTGAAAAAATTGGCTTTTTGAGTTTACATGTCAGTACCATTCCAACTTTTAAACATATATATATATATATATATATATATATATATATATATATATATATATAATTTGAAATGCACCCAGTAGGTACAAATACATGTTGAAATCTGGTGGAGCTAGTCAAATTTGCATTTGAGACTGTGTGCTGAAATTTTTAGTTTGACAAATCTAAGCCAGTAAGTATTTGCAATGCTCGGCAGCAGGAGCTGTAAGAGATATACAGCATGTGAAAAACAGGAGAGTAAACAAAGTGAGAAGGAACTGAGGGAGTGAGTAGTTCTTTACTTCCAGGAACTGGACAGGTTCTGTGGGAGAAGTGCCACCTGAGCTGAGCTGGGAGAACGACAGGATTTTGATAGAGATCAAAGTATATTTTAGGACTTAATATACCTGCCTGGTTACGATATGGAAAGTACATTCAGGAAGAGACCTGGTGATAGATGAAGTCTGAAAAGGAGGCATGGGCCATGAATAGATCCACCTTAATCTGCATAAGACATGATATCCATGTGAAGGAAGAATTCAATAGAAAGGGGAAGGAACAGGAAGATAGGAGAAAATTATTACACCGATTCAAATACTGCAGGGACAGTAGAGATAGGAATCAATTTCTAAGACATTTCAGAGGCAAGATTGA
This sequence comes from Sciurus vulgaris, assembly GCF_902686455.1. Classification (NCBI taxonomy): domain Eukaryota; kingdom Metazoa; phylum Chordata; class Mammalia; order Rodentia; family Sciuridae; genus Sciurus; species Sciurus vulgaris. Next base: position 824,076 of record NW_027632956.1, on the reverse strand, counting down.
AAAGAACTTTGGTTTGAGCAGTAAATAGGTAGTAATAATGAGGAAGAGGCAAACCAACTAAGTGACTATGAGAATGGCAAAGTTTTAGGAACAATAGTTAATAAGAATTCAGGTCTTCCTGTGTGCCAGACAGTCTGAGTCACTCATCATGGCTTCTCATTTAATGCTACTAGTAATTCTGTTGTAAAGATGAAGAAACAAAGTCACAGAGACATTGCCCAGTTTACACAAGATTACACACTAATAAGTGGCATACTTGATTCAAATTTAGTCTGCATCCTTAACCACTACTCTCACTGACTTAGAGCACCAGGGAACAGCAGTTTTCTTGGAAGAGAAGCATTGACTGGTGATGACTAAAATGGAAATGGTTGTCAAGTCCAGGTGTGGCTATGGAGAAAAGTAGGCTGAGGGACAGAAGTCTGGCCTATGCTGCAATGTAAAAATTACGGTGGTCCCCCTCCCGTGCCTCCTGCACCCACTCTCCCACACAACATACTGTGCTCAGTCAGGAACTGATGTGATTTTCTGTCAAATATATTTTTTTCTTGGTTTCTAAAAGCTGCCCCAGGTTATCTCAGGTCAGTCATCCCAAACATCCTTCTGATGCTACAGGATTGGTCTTTCCATTCCTTTGTGTAGATTAGATGCTGAAGGACAGGAAATGGAAGAAAATAAAAGTCCAGTTACAAATAGGGTCCAACCTGGAGAGTTGGGCTCCAGCTTTGCTTGCAGTTTCTGCCAGATATGTGTCCCCAATATTAGCTACTTTCTGGACCACCTGTAGGATCTCTTATATTCATTGTAATTTGCACTTTTACCACTTCCATTTCTATTAAGTACTCATTCTGTGAAGGCAAAACTGGAGTCTGTAGTAAAGAACCAATAAAAACAACCGAGAAACATGCCAATAAAGACAGGCTAATCGAGAAGTGTGACAAGTAAGTGTACATAAATAAGTAGTTAGAGGCAAAAATCAGTGATGTCTTTAAAAACATGACAGGACCAAAAAACCCAAAAGGGATTCCTTTGAAAATATCAACAAGATATACAAAGACCCAAACAGGAAATTTAAAAAACACTAACAATAAAAATTCAAGACCTGCTGTCATGTATAAGTAAACAGAACCAATAAAAATATTTAAAAATACTTTTTCAACTCTAAGAGAGATACTTCTAAATACTTCAAGATAATCCTCATTTTTAGTTTACTGAGAAAAATCATTGTAGTACTCTGGAAAACTGATGACAAATTATAAAATATAGTATTAGAAATTACTGATTTATAAAGAGTCTTATTTAAAAAAATTTCCTCAATAGTTGAAGCAGATCTGCATTTCTAGATAGCCTAGAGCCTTTTAAAAGCAGTATTTGAATATGCTTTAATAACATCTAAATTATGTACTTTTTTATAGTAGTCTGTAATAGAAAAATTAAGGATATTTGTGGGCTATATTCTTCTTTGCTTTAGGTAATCTTGAAATTGTCATCTGCAAATTAATCTATAAAATGGATTGGCAAATGATCCATCACAAGGGATGCCAATCCATTTTGTAGAGAACCAAATTACTGTGGTCAGTTTGGAAATGTAAGGAACCACATTTTTCCCCAGGGGATTTGTAATAATTATTTTAATTTGTTTGTCACCTGTAGTTTCTCACACTGCTTAACATCCACATGCCAATGCCAATCCCCAGTCTGGACAGAGTAACTTCTCCAGTAGTGCTTTTTTAGAGCTCTCAAAAATTCTGGTGACATCTGACTGCAATTAAGTTCTCATTAACTGATCAAATTTGTTCCCCTGGGCTAGTTTACCTGTGTCATGAGAAGAACACTATGAAAACTTCCTTCCATTTGTTTTTTACTTTTCATTGTATGGATAGTCTACATTTATGTTAACATTTTAAAAACTGTTTTTTATATATTCAAGTATATATGAAAATTCATGTTGCATTAAGCAAATTTTAATGTTTTTATTTTTATATGCTCTTAGCTCTTAAGCACTGAACACTGTTGACAGTGAAAATTTTTTCTTAATATTTTTATTGTAACTAATAAGTGTATGAACATTTTTTCTCTTTAATTCTGCATATGCTGAACTGTGCTTTTATACACATTATAACAAGCTGTGCCTTCCTTGCCTTTTTTATGTAAATGATTTATTTTTATTATTAAGAGAAAATGTTTAAACAACATGTATCCCATTTGTTTACAATAAAAATATATTAAAAAAAGAATATTAGGGGACTTTAGAACACCAGCCATGGCCCCCTTCCTCCTGCAGGGAGAAGTCTGCATTATTACCTTTAAATAAAACCTGCCTAATATGCTTGCCTTGGTGTGCTTCTCTAGTGTTCAATCTTCAACAATAGAAGGAGCAGAACTCGTCACTGATAAACGGTGGTATCAGATTTGGAGGTCTCACCGAGATTTATGCCAAGGTAAGTAAGCTTCTCTCTCCATGCACCCCACATCTGTTTGAGGTGCATTTCTGTCTCTTTATTTTTGGAGGGCAAAATGGGCACCCCTCGGCTATTTAAATGCAGTTAGTGCAGCGGCCATTCTTAAGACTCCGGTGAAAGGTTTCCCAGCCCAGGGAAGTTTCCAATCACCTGCTCTGTAGGCATGTTGGACTGTGCTGAAGCCATTTCCTACTTTTATGTCCAGGCTCTGAGCGCAATTGCCACCAGTACAGTGTTCCTAGTCCTGATCTGCCCAGGATGCCTGGAGGTGGAAGAAAGGTTGGAACAACTGTGGGGTTCTCGGCCCAGGCTACTCTCAGGTGGACCCCAAAGGTTCCTTCTCCACACTCTGCCACCCAACAGCCCTGAGGGGTATCCAGAGTGATCAGCTGACAAATGGCACTGAGGGAAAGGGCCAATTACCTTTGCCTCCATATAGGCCACACAGTGCACAACACTCCCCCACATCCACTCCCTCCTGGATGCTCCCCTTCCCTTGCTGGTCAGACATTAGATATTCAAGCTGTAGGATTAAGGCCTGGGATGATTAGTATGAAAATGCCCAGGTTCCCTTTGTTCACATAGTTAGCCTTCACTAGCCTAGGCACTAGAGTCTCCCCATTATTGTTACTGTGCTTAAATGTGCTCACGGTGTTCTCCTTAAGCTGCAAGAGGGAGGCATTTAAAAACCCCTCCCATGAGACCCTCCAAGCAAAGGGTGTTATACGCCTAACAACCAATAGATGTCCCCCACCCTCCGGAGATTCCTTTAGTCTACAGGGCAAAAAGATAGGCAAAACGCACATGTTTTACTTTTGTCATCATTCTCATAATTAGGAGTTCATAGTGGCAGGAGGAAAGCAGTAATGCCCTTAAGTCTGAATCCTCCCAGGGTCTGTAGCACAGGGCAAACTAGGACCCTAGCACTTTGCTGAAGAAGGCCAGAAATAACTTTGGCAAAGCCAGGTAGTGAGAGATGGGTTTTTCTGGACCATAAGGAAGCTCAAAGTTAGGAAGATGTCCCTGATATTTCTAACTCAGAAGGGAGTTTCTCTCTCAACAGTGTTGCCAGGTTCACCACTAGCCTGCATACTGCTAAACTGCAAATGATCAAGAAAAGTGCCTTTCATATGTTACCATGCTTGACATCAATAATCTCTACCATGAGAGGTGAAAGACTTCAGTAATCACCTACGAAGGGAGGAAAATTGAGGGAACCCTCCCAACATAAGACAGACAAAGTAAGTTTAAGGAGGCTTTTGGAGGATCCTAATAAATATTGAGATGTTTCAAAACTTACACCAGGTATTTGACTTCACCTGGAAAATTATGCTATTAACCATCTAGATAACAGGCAGTTCCCAGAAACCATCCTAACTGGGATTCAAATAATGAGTAAGATGCCTAAAAAAACTATTATGTAGCCTTCAGGAAAGTCCTGCTATTTTCTTGGAGAGACTTAGGAAAGCAATAAGAAAACACACCACTCTGAATCCTGAATCCATAAAGAGCCACCTATTTTTAAACTATAAATTTATCATTTAGTCAGTCCCAAATATTTAGAGGAAATTACAAAAATTGGCACGTGGCCCTGATCAATCCCCAGATGATCTTCTCCAGCTTGCATCTTCCATTTTTAATAGACATCAAAAAGAAAGAAAAGGGAACATATAGGCAAGAAAAAGGACTTATTAAAGATCATTCAAACTGATAGAAACTTTTAATGCCTTGCAATAGTCCATGCAATTTGCCCATTTTAGGAGTTAAAAAGTAAACTACCTAGTTCAAAACCTTAGAATAATGAAACAGTAATTTCCCCCACCCTGTAGTTCTTAATCCATACACTTTTATCTTGGATTCCAACTTCTGATTGTTTTACTGTGTTAGATTTAAAAGATGACTTTTCCTGTCTATGCTAGACTCTGAATAGCAATTTCTGTTTGCCTTTGAGGAACCAGATACTGTATCTCAACTAACCTAGACAGTGTTGCCTCAGGATTTAGATAGCCCTCATCTGTTCCAGAAAAACCTTAGCTAAGGACTTAACAAAATTCAGAGATAAAAACTCTGTAATTGTTCTCCAGTAAGTAAATGACATCTTTTATGTGCCTCCACCTAGGAGGAATATCAAAAGGACATTGCAGAACTCCTACACTTCTTAGCTAATAGGAATTAAAATATCTCAAAAATAAAGCTTAATTATGTTATCAACAAGTTCAATACGACAGAAAATAGCCACTATAGGACAATATTCTGCCCCAGGAATATCAAGAAGGTGCCTTACTTCAAGCTCCTGTCCTCAGCTTACCTATGAAGCAAGATTTCACCTGTTTGTCATAAAGGGGAAATAAATCCTGCATAAGCAGCCATAGACAGCTCCAAAACCAATGGCATATCTCAGTGAAAAACTTAGCAAAGTAGCTTCATTGTCAAAAGTAATGGGAAATAAGGTCTCATAATTTTCTTTGACAACCAACCTGTCCTGATGAGATGGCTGAAATGCCCTAGGCACCAGATTTCTGTTAAAACCTGTTAGATTCTTCCAGATCTCAGTCAAGGCTTACATTGAAATGTAAATAAAAGAAGCCTAAAGGCTCAGTAGGAGACCAATCTCAAACCCTAGGAAAAAAAGGTAAAAAAGAGCCTTACCTAAACTCCAGCAAAAGTAAATTTTATACTGCCTTACTAAAGTAATTAATGGCCATATCATTTTTCCAGGACTCTTGTTTTTTTTTTTTTAATTCTGTATGTTTTATCTGTGCTCATGAATTCTTTGATCAGTTCTATTTTTTTATTCAACTAGAGTTTTTAAACATCTGTTACATTGCAATTGAAATTCACCTATAAAGTTACAAGACCTTTGATTTTGTGTTATTTGTATGTCATGCTGTCTGATGTCATGTTTTGTCTGTATCAAAACTGAGCGTTCCTAAAATTAAAATTAAAAATGGATCCAAATACTTTTAATTCACATGACTTAAAGGTTTGATTCAAATTGGGTAAACTTTTAAAATAACTCACAAGTCTCTAGGTGGTCAAACTAACAAAATATTGATGTTAATAAAATGTCTAATATTAATTGTGTCTAGGAATTTTCTTCAACAGGAAAGAGACAGCAAATACTATTCAGGACACATGTCTGATATCTTGGTTTTTACAGAATAAGTGAATTAGAGTTAACATGTATGGGATTATTCAAATGTGTTTGTAGAGATATCTGATTAATTTAAAAAGTTAAAATGCTAATTGTTAAATGACATCGAGTACTTTTATCTCCTTAAATTCCATGGGGTATCATGCTTAAACATTATTGGTGTTTTCATAGGTTGGTAAATAAAAAGGGTCAATAATTACTTTGGGTCCTCACTAAACTAAAGACAAGATTACTAAGAGTTTTGTCCTAACAAGTGCAATTCTATATGCAAATGGTCCCAAAAGTTTCAACTGTGTTTCAATTAGAGTACTATAAATAACAAAATATTTAATCTTATTAAAATAGAGTAATTTATCTAACTCAGAAATTTCTTACGAGTTGTTTCAGAATGTGAACAAAAAGGGGTCAACAAATAGGAAAGAGAAAATAAAAGGTTCTGGGTATGGAAATATATTTAGTAAAAGGAAAAAGGAAATGTTTCTGAGTAAGAAAGTGCTTATGTGATGAAATACATGAGGGTCTAAATAAGTGCTAAAAAAATCTGTGTGTAAGTAAAGGGCAAGTTTCAACAAGTTTGCGTGAAACTAAGTTGGTTGTATGTATGTGAGATAGCTAAACCTATTTAAGGTTTTTCCTAAGGTGAAATACTAGTGTTCTGATATAAACCAAAGCTTAATCTATATGGTAAAATGACAAGGATTTCTTAGAAACACTAATTTACTCTTAACTTTGTGTCTATTAAGTTTTATTCTTCAGAACAATTAGTCTTAAAAATTGGTGTTTATACAATTATGGTTAAACAACTCTTAGATTAGTGTACTATGTTACAGAGTCTAAATTTTTCTTTAAAAACTAAATTTGGTTAAGATAGAAGTGTCAAAGTAATTGTGAAATGGTCACTAGTTGTATATTAAATGTGTTCATATTTTTCAGGTACACAAGATTTTAAAGCAAGTAATTTATTAAGCTCTGCTATTCTCCAGATTAAACTTGTCTGTAATAGTAATCTTAAACTTATAAAGAGTAAATTTTATTGGGAATTTATTTCTATCATTTAATATTTTATTATAGGACCTGCTATCAATAGGGTATATGAAAAATTTGTTACTTGTTACACTGAGATAAAGAATTTCAAATATAAATGTATTTATAAAAGTTAGAGCCTGACTTGTTTAAAGGTTGATATTGTGAAACATGAAAACATTTTGCCACTTTGACACACAAAAGGAAAGTTTAAAATTCTCTCAGTCTTTCTTTGATTCATGGTTTAGATACAATCTTAAATTGTGTTAATTATAAAGTTTATATAGGCTCAGGAAACAGGATATGTAAACTACTTAATGTCATTTAAGAAAGAAGCGAAGATCAACATCAAAATTAGAACAATTAAGATTTGCAAAGAGCCACACCTTACCTGAGATAAGGCTCTGCCTCCCACATTACTGCATGTTAGAGTGACTCCAAAATAAGTCAGACTTCAGCTTGTTTAAAGTTATATTCAAAAGATTGGTTTTTGTGGTATAATTACTATGATCTCAATTAGGGGATATAATGTGGTTCTCAGTCAAAATTCAAGATAGCTATTATACAAGCTAAATGTATTTTTACTCTTCCTAATTTCATTTTGTAAAACTGTTACCTGTTAATGTTTTGCAGAAGTAGCTGCTTCGAGAACACACAACCTAGGTAACTTGTGATAATAAACCATCACCTATAGAACAGATAGTGGTAACTTCCAAAACTAATGCAAACCCCAGTTAGATAAAAGGGTAAATAGTTGTAAAGTTATAGACATTGAAGTTAAAGCCCAGTACTCTTACTTTATGACTGGTGAGACTGGCTTGCTGGATGATTAAGATCAAACTTAGAGATTGGAGTTAAATACAGAAGGCAAGATAGACCAGTATTTGGATCTTTTGCCCTCAGTCAGCCTGAACCCATGACCAAGAGAACTTCTCCAAGGAGCGCTGCAACTCTGGGTCACACAAACTCCTGATCAAGAAGATTGTTGAGACTGGAGGATGAGAAATCACTCAGTGCATCTGCTGCAGAGGAGGGTAATGGAAAAAGGGAGACATCCCTTGATGCTTCCTAAGGAAGCCACCTGATCAAGGAGACCCTGCCTAACCAATGGCACTGGTGGAGCTAAGAAGCTGCTCGTAAGTTCTCTATGAGTGGCCCTGTGGGAACTCAGCTGACTCTTTAACAAGACAGAAAACAGGTCAATTTGACCAGCTAGATCTTAGACACCCAGCAAAACAGTTAAAACCAAAGTATAGTCATTCTTGGGCATTTAAAAGAAATAATAGTTAAATGTAACTTAAGATGTACACTTGTATTAACCCACTAGAATAAAGATTGGAAGCTACAAATGAAAGAGATTCTTCAACAAATGTGCCTGATAACTATCAAAAGAAACTGCCAGAGTCAGAAGTATTTAGTTTAAGGCCTGCAGGCCTTCTTAAACTACACAGGTAGAATTAATCTATGTTTGCTCATATGATTATCTAGCCTATGTAACAGAAGTATAGAGATCGCTAATAAACACAGGTTATACCAATAAAGGGATATTTTACGAAATCAGATGACATTAAGTAGCTTAACTATATTTTCCGGGGACATCTAGGACATTAAGAGTTAAATGTTGTGTTTACATTCCTGATAAACTGGACAATGTTAAAGTCCCCAAATAAAGGCCTTGTCCTCTCCAGCCTTTGCTAGGCCTATTCATGAGAACAATTTCTCAGTTCTTCCACCTCCTGGTGAGAGACTGACTTCTGTCATTTTCATGATACTCTGTGGCATGTTTCAGATGCTGCAACATTTATCTTGTACTAATTTCATTTCAGTACTCATGTCTTTTTGTTTTCTATCATAGAAGCAACCACCCCCACGTGGTTGTAAAATCTGGTTGCTCTTCCACAACCAGACTTCTGCCTTGGACCCCTCAATTGACCCAATTTTTAATCAAAGGAACTTCAAACTGCTTGCCCCTAACTACTGCCTTTCAGCTTCGAAGCAATCAGAACAATTGGCACCCCCTTTCATTTCCTTAACAAGCAGTTACAAGTTCCTAAATTAAAGGGGGGTATGAAGCCAGAATTAAGGACAGGTAGTTAGTGTAGAAATAGGGAATTGGGTCAATTCAAGGAAATGAATTCATGAAGCCATCTTCCTCTGGAAGTTGGAGATTGTTCCTGGAAAATGGAATGTCAAGGAGCTCCAGAGCCCATTGATTACCAAATTTACCTGCCTTTATCAACGACTGCAAGCATGGAGCTGCTAATTAATGCCCCCTGACCCATTGCCTGCCTGAATCACCTTGGCCCTCCCCCTTCCCATGGCTTTTCACTTAATGCAACACCAGTCCTAGTCATGTAGGCAGGAAGGAGAGATAAGGCGGGGAGAGAGAACTGGAGAACAAAAGAGAATTTCACCTATAAAAGATGTAGGGTGCACTCACTTCTTGGTACTTTAGAACAGCAGCCCTGGCCCCCTTCTTCCTGCAGGGAGAAGTCTGTATTATTACCTTTAAATAAAACCTGCTTAATATGCTTGCCTTGGCATGCTTCTCTAGTGTTCAATCTTCAACATTAGAAGGAGCAGAGCTCATCACTGGTAAACGGCAGTATCAATAGGATTCTATTATACATCTCTTTAACTCATCATAATTTATTTAAGCATCTATCCATTTGTATTATTTGATTTGCTGGTTATTTCAATTATTTTCAGCATAATTTCTGTGCTATACTCATAGGTTTAAGGAAAACATAACTAGTTATTTCATTCTGCCTTTATTTCAACTTTTTTCCCTATGATTTCAGCCATTTGTATTTCTTATTAAAATTAAATGTCCTGTTCATTCCTCTTGCCCATGTTTCCATTGGGAAATGTTCAAAATTTATCTGCATAATCTTAAAAATAAAAAAAATTAATACAATGTTTTTAATGAAAAAAAAGAATATTAGGGAAATTGTGATTAGTTATGTGATTAAAGTATGTAAAGTGAAATTGTAAGTAAAATAACTTGTATACAAATTATGGGTACAAGAAAGACATTCTGAAGGGTGCAAAGCTTTTTCCACTACTGATCCTCGAATTTGGTATAAATAAAATTTCTATATGTGTGATAAACAAAAGAGAAAATGTTTGAAAGACAACTATAATTATCCAAAAACTCTCTAGTAAAATTTCATTATTTTTCACAAGTAGGCAATATATGAAAACATATATCACTTTTTCCTTTTAGCATTCCATTGTGTAAGAATTGACTTAGAATCCCATGTCAATTGAAATTAAGTAAATGTAATGTCCAAGTAACATTTTTATAAGAGTAAATTAAGCTATATTTAGACAATAAACATTAATAAAAGAAAACATTCTAAACAGCATTTTTAAAACTCTGAAACCACTTAGATGTTCACAGCTTTTTTCCTCCCTAACAGAAATCTGAAATGGAAAGTCACCAGTCCATAGCATTCAGATGGCTCTACTTTCTAGGTGAGCATATTGTTATTTCAAAAGATTGGCCCTGATTTTTCCTACAGAAAAAACACACCAACATGATATATTTATTGTATTAATAGGAGTTGGGTTTCTCTAAATACCTGGAACCATAATTAACATTTAAAAATCTAATATTTTGAAGGCTAATTGGTGAGGAGCTCAAACAACAAATAAATAAATTTGTAGCACCTTTGTGAGGATAGTCACAATTTTTCATGGATCAAAAATGTAGTGTAATACAAATATAGAACAAGGCAATGAAGGCATTGCTTGTGGAAACTGAGACATAATAAACTACTTTATGTTTTACTAAATTTATGGTAAAAATGGAAGAAAACCTGGCAAAAATTCTTCAGGAATCACATCACTGTGGAACTACCTGCAGATACAACAAAGAAATAAATTTGTGTAGTATAGTTTGGAACAGTGATTCAATAAAACAAAACAAAACATTTTCTTTTGCTAAAAAAAAAAAAATCAGTAGGCACCATTCCCATGGCACTAAACCTATGCATAAAGCAGGAATTTTGCAAGCTAGATAAAAAAATTAGAAAGTGTCCATTTGTCTTATCCAGTGAGTACAATGAAGACTCGGCTCTCAAATAAAGTTTTCAGGTCTTTATTTTTATGGGAGATCTTCTGAGCCAAGTGCCTGGTTCTTCCTCCTCCTCCACTGCCAGCATCTTCTTCTTCTTCCTCTCACTGCGCAGCTCTCTCTCTCCTTCTTTTCTCTCGTGCAGCTGCTGCCTCTCTCTTCTTCCTCTCTCATCGTGCCGCTGCTGTCTCTCTTCTTCTTCTCTCGTCGTGCTGCCACTGTCTGCCTGCTTCTTCTCTCATCAAGCAGCTGCTAACTGCCCTGCCTTCACCAAGCAAAGTATGCAGCTTTATGGGATGTAACAGCCAATCACCTTAACGGGTCAGGCGTTTGGCTCGTGGAGACTTAATGGTGGGCAATGAGGACATGTACTGATCACGAGCTAAGCATGGACGCAGAGGAGATCAGTCAGCCAATAGAAAGCACTTCCTTAAAATTGTTTTTATTTGTGGTTGGGCTTCTCTTGTCATCTTAGGGTGAAGCCAGCCACCACTGCAGGCCCTACAGGGCAGCAGCCTCCAGCATCCATTGAAGATTAGGTTAAATGTAATCCTTAACTACAAAGTAACAGAAACCCACTTGAAATGTGAATAAATAGCTGATTCAAACCAGGCATCAAATGGCAGGGATTATGAAAAGATTAAAAAGTGAACTTTATAAAAAATATTTCTTCAATTTTCAAATACTGAAATTAGGCTCAGTTACAAATTTAGATTTTCAATTGATATCAATCTTCCCTCTGTTGTGTGGAGAAACAGTCTTTTATGGAAGAAAATTCAACAACTCCAGTTAGCTGTAACTGTGAAGAAATGGAACTGGCTCCAAAATCCACAATAGACATCACTGACACTCCATCATAGGTTAATTCTCTATTAAAATACAAGAAGCTGGTTCAAGGATGTGACAATTCCTGAAAGTAAAATGTGTGAGCAAGGATAGCTGAAAAGGACATTTGAGAATGCTTCCCTCTACCTGTTTCTTGATGAGAACAGGTTTGCAGAAGCTGAGAGTTGCCTGGGGCCACTGAACTCATTGAAGGTAGAACAGTGATGGGCATTCCAATTTCATTTCCCCAAGGCCTAGTTGTAATTAACTACTCATTCAAAACTGTTAGGTAAATAAACAACAATAAAAATTATAGGATAAAGGCTGGGGTTATATCTCAGTTGTAGAGCACTTACCTAACCTGTGTGAGGCACTGGGTTTGAATCTCAGTACCACATGTAAATATGTAAAATAGAGGTCAATTAATTATTTTTTTTAACTGTAGGATAAAAGAGAATATATGAAATGCAAGATTCTTATAGACAAACTAAAATAAGTCAACAGCAAGAATTTTAACTAATTTTTTTTTCAGGTATATAATTTTTTTTTTCTTTTGATTCATTGTGCACAAATGGAGTACAACTATCATTTCTCTGGTTGTACATGAAGTATAATCATACCATTTGTGTATTTATACATTTATATAGGTAATGATGCTTGTTTCATTCTATTATCTTTCCTTCCCCTTCTCCCTCCCCATCCCTATTTCCATCTAAACAATTCATACTTCTTCCATTCTTCCCTTACATCCCACGTCCCTATAATATATCATCAACAACTTATCAGAGAAATCATTTGGCCTTTAACTTTTTGGAATTGGCTTATTTCACTTAACATGATATTCTCCAACTCCATCCATTTACCTGTAAATGTCATAATTTTATTCTTCATTATGGATGAATAATATTCCACTGTATATATGTACCACAGTTTATCCATTTATTTATTGAAGGGCATTTAGGTTGGTTCCACAATCTACCTACTGTTAATTAAGTTGTTATAAACATTGATGTGGTTTCCTCACTGTAGTATGCTGATTTTAAGTCCTTTGGGTATAAGCCAAGGAGAGGGATAGCTGGGTCAAATGATAGTTGCATTTCAAGATTTCTAAGGAATCTCCATACTGCTTTCCAGAGTGGCTGCACCAATTTGTAACCCCACCAGCAACATATGAGTGCACCTATTTACCCACATCCTCGCCAACATCTATTGTTGATTGTTTTCTTGATAATACACATTGTAATTGGGGTGAGATGAAATCATAGGGTAGTTTTGATTTCCATTCTCTTATTAATAGAGTTGTTAAACAGTTTTTGATATATCTGTTGATTACTTTTAGATCCTTTTCTGTGACGTGTCTCTTCAATTCCTTAGTCCATTTATTGATTGGGTCATTTGTATTCTTGGTGTAAAGTTTTTTGACTTCTTTGTAGATTCTGGAGATTAGTGGTCTATCAGAAGTGTGTGTGCAAAGATTTTCTTCCACTCTATAGGCTCTCTCTTCACATTGTTGATCATTTCCTTTCCTGAGAAAAAACTTTTAGTTTGAATCTATCCCAATTATTGGTACCTGCTTTTATCTCTTGTGCTTTGGGAGTCATGTTAAGAAAATCTGGTCCTAAGAAGATATGATGAAGATTTGGACCTGCATTTTCTTCTATTAGATGCAGGGTCTCTGGTCTAATTCCTAGGTCCTTAATCCATTTTGAGTTCAGTTTTGTGCAGGGTGAGAGATAGGGTTTTACTTACATTTTGCTGCATATGGATTTTCAGTTTTCCCAGCACTATTTGTTGAAGAAGTTATCTTTTCTCCATTGTATGTTTTTAGTACCTTGGTCTAGTATTTATGTGGGTTTGTCTTTGTGTTTTCTATTCGGTAACATTGATCTACCTGCCTATTTTGATGCCAACACAATGCCTTTTTTGTAGTATATTGAAAGGGTCTGGTGATACTCCCTGCTTCATTCTTCCTGCTAATGATTTCCTTAGATATTCTGGGTATTTTATTCCTCCAAATGAATTTCATGATTGCTTTCTTTATTTCTGTGAGGAATATCATTGTGATTTTAATTAAAATAGCATTAAATTTGTATAGCACTTTTGGTAGTATGGCCAATTTTGCAATATTATCTTTGCCTCTCCACAAACATGGGAGATCTTTTCATCTTCTATGGTTTGTTCTAATTTCTTTCTTTAGTGTTCTGTAATTCTCATTGTAGAGGTCCTTCACATCTTTTGTTAGATAGATTCCCAACTATTTTTTTGAGGTTATTTTGAATGGGGTAGTTTTTCTAATTTCTCTCTCAGAGGATTCATCACTTATGAAAAAAATGCATTAGATTCATGTGTGTTGATTTTATATCATGCTACATTACTGAATTCATTTATGAGTTCTAAAAGTTTCTGGTGGAATTTTTCTGCTTATCTAAATATAGTCATGTCACATGTCATCAAATAGTGATAATTTGGGTTCTTCTTTCCCTATTCATATCCCTTTAACTTCTTTGGCCTGTCTAATTGTTCTGGCTAGAGTTTCAAGGATGATGTTGAATAGAAGTGGTGAAAGAGGGCATCCCTGCCTTTTTCCAGTTTTTAGGGGGAATGCTTTCACTTTTTCTCCATTTAGAAAAATGTTGATCATGGACTTATCATATATATTCTTTACAATGTTGAGGTATGTTCCTACTATCCCTATTTTTTCTAGTGTTTGGAGCATGAAGGTGTGTTATATTTTATCAAGTGATTTTTCTTCATCTATTGAGATAATTTTGTGAATCTTTAAGCCTGTTGATGTATTGAATTACATTTGTAGATTTCTGGATGTTGAACCAAATTTGCATCCCTGGGATAAAATCTACTTGATTATGGTGCACTACCTTTTTAATATAATTTTGTGCATGATTTGCTAAAATTTTGTTAAGAATTTTTGCATCTATGTTTATTAGAGCTAATGGTCTGAAGTTTTCTTTCCTTGATGTGTCTTTGTCAGGCTTTGGTTTGAGGGTAATATTAGCTTCTTAGAATGAGTTTGGAATGTTTTCCTTCTCTTTTATTTTATAAAATACTATGAGGAATATTGGAATGAGTTCTTCTTTGAAGGTATTGTAGAACTCAGAAAAGAATACATCTGGTCCTATACTATTCTTTGTTGGTAGGCTTTTGATCACTTCTATTTAATTGCTTGAAATTGATCTATTTAAATTGTGTATGTCCTCCAGATTCAGTTTGGGTAGATCATATCTCTAGAAACATGTATATGTCTTTGATATTTTCAAATTTGTTGCAGTATATATTTTCAAAGTAGTTTCTATAATTATGTTTTGCATTTCAGTAGTGTCTGTTGTGATATTTCCTTTTACATCATGAATTTTAGTAATGTGAGTTTTCTCTCTTCTTTTCTTCATAGTGTGGCTAAAAGTTTATCAATTATGTTTATTTTGTCAAAGAACCAACTTTTTGTTTTGTCAATTTTTGTATTGTTTCTTTTGTTTCAATTTCATTGATTTCAGCTCTGATTTTAATTACTTCCTGTCTTCTACTAATTTTGGTGTTGATCTGTTCTTTTTCTTGGGCTTTAAGTTGTAAAGTTTGGTCATTTAATTGTTGAGTTTTCCTTTTTTTATTGAATGTGCTCCATACAATGATTTTTTCTCTTAGGACTGCTTTCATAGTGTCCCAGAGATTTTGAAATGTTGTATCATTGTTCTCATTTACCTTTAAGAATTTTTTAATCTCCCCCCAAATGACGTCTGTTATCCATGCATCATACAACAGTGTATTGTTTAGTCTCCAGGTGTCGGAGTAGTTTCTATTTTTTTACTTTGTCATTGATTTCTAATTTAATTCCATTTTTTTTCTGATAGAGTGCAAGGTACCATCTCTTTTTGTATTTGCTAAGAGTAGCTTTGTGGCATAACTTATGGTCTATTTTAGAGAAGGATCTATATGCTGCTGAGAAGAAAGTGTATTCACTCATTGATGGATGGAATATTATATATACTTCTATTAAGTCTAAGTTATTGTTTGTGTTATTGATTTCTAGGGTTTCTTTGTTCAATTTTTGTTTGGAAGATCTGCTCAATGGTGAACAGTTTTGTGTTGAAGTCACCTAGTATTGTTGTGTTTGGTCTATTTGCTTCCTGGAATTGAGAAGAATTTGTTTAATGTACATGGATGCACATGTACATAAATATTTATGATTGTTATGTCTTGTTGATGTATACTTCCCTTAAGCAGTATGAAATGTTCTCCTGTATCCCTTCTGACTTACTTTGTCTTGAAGTCTGCTTTATCTGATAAGGATGGCGACCTCCGCTTTCTTACCAGTCTATGTGCATGATAAGCTTTTCCCCATCCTTTCACCTTTAGTCTGTGGATGTCTTTTTCTATGAGATGAGTCTCTTGAAGAAAACATATTGTCTATGTCTTTTGATTGATGCATTTAGGTTATTAACATTCAGGGTTATTATTGACATATGACTTGTATTCCCAGTCATTTTGATTTATCTTTGACTTATAACTTGACTTGATTTCTCCTTTATTCGGCTATTCCTTTAGGGTAGTTCCTCCCTTTGCTGACTTACATCGTTGTTTTTCATATCTTTGTCATGGAATATTTTTGCTGAAAATGCTCTGTAGCACAGGCTTTCTATTTGTAAATTCTATTAGCTTTTGTTCATCATAGAATTTTATTTAATCATCAAATTTGAATGTTAGTTTGGCTGGAGTTAAGATTCTTCATTGGTATCCATTTTCTTTCAGAGCTTGACACATGTTGCTCCATGCATTTCTTGCTTTTAGGATTGGGCTAAAAAATATGCTGACATTCATATTGATTTCTCCCTGTATGTAATGTTATGCTTTCCTCTTACAGCCTTTAAAATTGTCTTTATTTTTTGTGTTAGGTATTTTCATTATAATGTACCTTGGTGTGGATCTGTTGTAATTTTGTACATTTGGTGTCTTTTAAGCCTGTTATATTTGATTTTCCATTTCTTTCCTCAGATTTGGAAAATTTTCTGGTATTATTTCATTGAATAGGTTATTCATTCCTTTGGTATATGTCTCTGTGCCTTCTTCAATCCCAATAATTTTAAATTTGATCTTCTCATGATATCCCATATATTTTTGAGGTTCCAGTCATAATTCTTTACCATCTTCTCTGTTTGAACAACTTTGTTTGCAAGATTAAATATTTTTTCTTCTTTTTCTGAGGTTCTGTCTTTCAAGTGACCTTGCCTGTTGGTTATGCATTACATTGATTTTTTAATTTGGTTTATTGCTTCTTTCACTTCAAGGATTTTTGTTTGGATTATTTTCAGAATCCGTTTTTTTTTTTTTTTATTGAAATAATCTTTTTCTTCCTGCATTTACTCTTTTAACATTTATTTGTGTAATCATTTATTGCCTGCATTTTTTCTTTTATCTTATTTTCACTTCTAGGATCATTTTTATTATAAACATTCTGAACTCCCTTTCTGACATTTCTTCTTTCATTTTGTCATTGGGTTCTATTAATATAGAATCTAGGTTTGTTTTGGACATTTTATTCCCTTGTTTTCTCATACTATTTATGTATCTTCTGCTCTAACAGTGCAAATTTGAGGTATTGCTGTTCTCCCCATAGACTTATAGTGTCCCGAAGATTTTCAGTACCTCACCTTGAAGTGAGAGATCAAAATTAGCGATGCACCAATCAATATGTATTCTTAAGCCAAATAGTTCCTATTAAGATATTAACCTTGTTGTCTTAATAAACAGAGATTATGAGTTCAAATTATTATTTATAGCAAAACCAGTAGGTTTGCAATAAGGACCCAATTTTTACTGGTGCACAAAGGGGATGGGGAAGGGTGTAGACTATAATGTTAATAGATAAGAAGTGAGTCTATAGAGATACTGTGTTGTAGAAATATTAAAATCAGAATTAAAAGAAGTAGGTGGTTAGCATGAGAAAAGGAGAAAAATCTCCAAGGAAACAGATATATAAGAGGAAAACAGAATGAGAAAAATAATAATAAAAGAAAAAAAGTAGAAATATAATAGTTACAATAGAAATAATCTTAATAATACTACTAAATGAAAAAGAATTTAGCAATAAAATTATACTGTATTGTTCAAATCTTCTTTTTTTCAGTAGCTTGATTCTTGAGAGGAACTTGATAATTCAGTGTCCCAAAAAGGGTACTATTCCACTACCTCCAGGTCAGAAATAATCAATTTTTGTGGGAAAAGGTAGCCCCCATGTTGATAGATGGTCATTCACAGTGGGGGCACTGGAGATGGTGGGTCTGATGGCATGGGCCTTGGCTTGGTGCTGTAGATTTATGATGTCAAAAATTTAATATACATTTAAAATTAGATACTGATTGGAAATATTCAAGTGACCAAAAATCTAATTTTTGGTTTTTGTTTTCTTCTAAAAATACTTTAAATACACTCTAGATCCATGTACTACAAATGAAAAGATAATTTTTTTAATAGATCAAAATGCTCTATGCAGGAACAACTGTAGAAATGGAAGAATAACACTCAAAGCACTGTCTCATGCTGTGTGTGTGTTCTTAAAATAAGTAATTTAGTCAGAAAATAGGTTCCAAAGAGCAGCAAACCCATCACCTTCTTTTAATGTTTGCTTGATCAATGTTAAAGTGCTATGGTTGATTTTTTTTAGAATTATAAAACCTGAATGCCATTCTCACTACAGAGGTCTCTGGGAATTGAAGGATTCATAGTAACCCAGGTACCTCTAAGGATTCTGGGCAGTATTATGTAGTGTTCTTCCCATGCATCCTTCACCACGGAGATATGTGGAAGATGTAGGCCCCCAAAGACCATGAATGTTCTAGCATAGTGCTATGTTGGTGCAGCCCACACAAAAGTGGCCCCTTGGAGCTCTGAGACCCCAGGAATTCTCAATATTGTAGTTCACTCTAAGGTAGTACTAACATCAGAGGTCTAGAGAACAGCAGGTCATTGATAATTCAGAGTAGTACAGTCCATCATAAGTAGAACTCACCATCAACACTCCCAAGATCAGAATACTTCAAGCCTGCCTCTATACCCCTGAAGAGTCTGGATAGTGCAATACAAAACTTATATATGTAGCCCTCAATAGGTATTTGTCTAAGAGCTATAAACCCTGAGGTATTCTAGCCTTCTGCCTACAGAGCCCTCACCGTAGAGGCCTCTGTGAGTGGTAGGTCACACAGGCACCTGGGCCCCTCCAAGAATCTTGGATAGTGTAGTTTATGTTAAAAGAAGATAAGAATAATCTTGTGGGAAAAACTGTAAAAAGAAAACATAGAAGAACACCTTTAAAAATTGCTTGAGGGAATGGTTTCTTTTCTGTGACACAAAAATGACAGGGGAAAAAAGAGAAACAGGCAAGTGAAATTTCATTAAACCAAAACATGCACTGCAAATTAAAGTATGACATAGAAAAGATTCAACTGACAGAATAGGAGAAGTTACTTGATCATCACCTGAGAAGAGAAAAGTGTCCAAAATACATGAGTAATCCACAGAACTCTCTAAGAATAAATAACCTATTTATAACCAGTAAATGAAATGGGGGTCATGGAACTGGCTTGTAATTCCATGGTCTTGAGAGGCTGAGGTAGAAGAATTCAAGGTTCAAGGCCACAATTAGCAACTTAGTAAGAATGTAAGCAACCTGGTGAGACCCTGTAAAAACATGTAAGCATCAAGGGATGTGTCTGAATGGTTATGTGTCATGGGATAAATCCCTGAAACAAAAACAAACAGACAAAAAAAAAGTAAAGTATGCAAATGGAAATTCTCCAAAGAAGATGTACAAATTGTCCACAGGCACTGACAGATCCTCATTATCAACTAATCATCAAGGAAATAAAAATAAAAACAATACTCAATAAACACATCAATTTGATTAATGAATTTCATATTATATTATTATATTATTATTATATCCATGATTTTGACAGCTATAATTTGTCAAGAATAAACAGTAAGAAAACCAGCATGATCTATTACCACACACATTACAATGTCAACTATCAACAAAAGAGAAAAAAAGAACTGCTACGAAAGCTACGGAGAAACTGTCATGATCATATATTGCTGGTGGGAATGTAAAATAATACTATAATAATGGAAACCACCATGGAATTTGCTCCCAAAATTATTAGGAGAATGTCCATATATTACCATCACCCCTCTTCAGGTTATATATCCAAATGATTTGAAATCAGGATCTCTAGGATGGGCCACCACTTGCATGCTCAAAACAACATCCTGCACAGAAAAGCCAAGGTACAGAAAGACTTCATATCCATGAGAGGTGGTTAAGTAATGCAGTATAATATTTGTCCTTTAAAAATAATTGCATTCTTGCATTTGTAACAATATTAAGAATTCTGGAATTATGTTAACTGTAAGACAATTACTGTATAATAGCACTTACTTGGGGTAGTTAAAAAGTCTAATTCATGAAAATATCCCAGTGACTTGGGAGGCTAAAGTAGAAGGATCACAAGCTTGAGGCCAGCCTCAACAACTTAGCAAGTAACTAAGAACTGAGTCAGACCCTGTCTCTAAAGAAAATGCAAAAGATGGTTGTGGATGTGGCTCAGTGGTTAAAGTATCAGATTTCAGATTTAATCACTGGTTAAAAAATCAGAGAAACAAATATTAGCATGTTGATTTTGAAGAAATGGAGATGAAGTGGGGTTCAGCTCTTCAATGGATATTCAATTTTACTTATAGAAGATTAATAACTTCCAAATATTTGCTGTATAAAGATAAACTTAGTTTACAATTATGTAATGTGCACTTATAAATGTTTTCACATTATAGATATGCTACTTAGTGTGCTTAATACTATGGAAGGAAGAGAGGGAATGAAGGAAGGACGGAGGATGTAGAGAGAGGAGGAGGAGAAAGAGTAGGAGAAAATGGTAAAGGCAGGCAAAGGAGGACCAGCCCCATGGTGTTCCTCCTACACATTCATGATCCCTGCTCACAGTGACCCTTTCCTTGCTTGAATACTCTGCTATTTCTCCATGAAATTTATTAACTGTATCTTAGTACTTTTGTTTCATAAGTGAATTCCCAAAAGACAGGAGACTTCAAGTTTGAACAAAACACACACTTGTAACCTGCATGTATCCTGTATCCAACCACCTCATGCACATTGAGTAGTTTTAATTCCCATCAGTGGAGATGTCCACTGAGCCAAGGAAATATGGAATATGAGAGAGAGTCAGGTAGATTGTAACTGTGTCCTACCTACATTTAAGTACACAGAGAGAGGATGCTGAAGCCCAGGAATGCCACACTTTTTGTCCTAACTAGAACTGGATTTAAGTGCAGAAAGAAGGCAGTTTATTCTTTATCAGGACCAAGGGACCCTGTCTTCTTTTATGTTACTCATGGAACTTCACTGTGTTAGCCCACCTCTTCAGTTGAGGATGTGTAGGTAAAGGGAAACCAGGAAAATCTAAAGTCATTCTCCTTTCAATTCTAAATTATTGGCAAACAAACAGGAGAAATTGTTAACAGTTATGGAAGTGGAGTGAAAACTATCATCTTGGTTTTGTGTAACATCATCACTGCTCTGGTATAATATGCAATAATATGAGGCATCTCAACATGGATGTGCAATCTATAAAATATGACTTGCTCCTAAGTTTGCATTTAGAATTTATATTGCATCATTAATTATAAATGTTTAAAATATAGCTAATAATTTAAATTGCTGGTTTTCTGTAATAAGAATGACACTAAAGGACAAAATAAATGTACCATGATATGTGAAGATATCATAGAAGACAGAAATAGATTTATTTTGCATGATTGTAATGGCACAGGTTATCTTCTTTTTGAACAAGGAGTCTGTTTTCATTTGTTACTAGATCTGACAAATTCCACAATTGGCCCTAATAAATACCAGTGAAATTTTTTTTTGTTTCCCTGGGGAAATGGCTGATCCTAGGATCTGGTCAGGTAAATAAAAAATGAGCCTGAACACAGGAGAAGAAATGGAAAGAGGAGGAGGAGTGGGAGAGAAGAGTGTAAGGAGGGCGAGGGGGGAGGAGGAGGATGATGCTATCCTAAAATGTCCTAAATATGGATGTCTAACACATAACATGAAAACTAATATAAAAGATCTTTGAAGAACCAAAGATGGAAGAATATAAGGAGTGAAATAAATAGGTTTAATAGTAAAATATTATGGAAAGCATCAAGTGAATATGTTTACTAATATAAATTCTTAAAAATAGCTACATAGAGATATTAAGTGAATGGAGCAAAATAAATCTCAGAAAGATTATGCAGGTATAGAGCATTTCCTCCTGCAGTTGGAGATACTACACTACTACACTTCTACTTTTCAGGGTGGGCAATAAGTGATTTGAACACTAGGAAGAGTGTAGTAAAGGGGTAAAGAAAGAACTTTCCAAAGGATGAACCTGCAAACATCACTTTGTCCATGGATGAAGAGTAACACCTCAAGGATTTCAGTAACCATCAGGTAACCCTCACATGCTTTGACAACAAGGCACTTCATCTCTGTCCAATTGCCTACCAAATGCCTCAGAAATTATTAAACCACCACATTCTTTTTTTTACAGATTTTTGAATATTTATTGCCCATATGGATTAAAAAAAAACCTTAAATGCAATGTGGCAATGGTCCTAACACACCTATAAACAGAATACAACTGAAAATTTTACTATACTCATGGCTGTGTAGAAGTTTTTAAGTCTTATAGCCTCTTAACATAATCATGTATATCTATGTACAAAACATACATAAATTTCATTTTATTTAAAACATATAAAAGAGGTAATTTCCAAATCACACTAAACATAATAAATATAGAACTTGCTTTGTTAAAAATCTACAGTAAACATTCAAGTAAAGATTAAACTTCCAATGCCAACTATGTTTGGGACAAAATTAAACATTTACAATAATCAGTTTCCTAAAAGTGCTATTTTAATACCTATAAAGAGGAAACTTATTCTAGTGCTGTTGTTTCCATCCAAACATCTATACATTACTTTATTCACGGAACCAGATATTTCTGTTACTAAAAATATATATCCAAAGCTTTTATAGCCTTTTCAATAGATTTAGTATTTCAGCTCTTTGGGGAAAGACAGGGAAGTCCAAACAAACAACTCAGAACATCCTGAATTATTAGAGATGACTGACTTTATGACATACCCTGTTTCAACTTAGATGTGAAATCTGATGAATGTCAATGAAAAAAATCCCATCCACACATCTAAGATAAGTCATCTTTTCTACATGAGAATTTGTATAGGTCAAGGAGCATCCACTGTAGCAACCTTCCTGTGACCCGGATCTTGATGCCGCCACACTCCACTTCTGATTTGTACATTCTCTTCCAACCTGATTTGGTGTAGTTTCTTCAGGGGTTATATTCAGTACATTGATTGAACTGCTATGTTCAGATACACAGGAACATGTTGGGCAAAAGTCTGAAGTAGAAGGTGAAGCAGGAAGAGATTTAGTCAGTTTAGACATGCAAACTGGAGACCCATTAGACACACTGTGAGGCTTCTTTTGCTGTGTCCTTGAGTGCACTGTAAGATTGTGCCATTCAGAACTTCCTGAGAAGGCACTGAAAAGTTTCACATTTTCTGAGTTCTGGCGGTCAGATGTAGTCATATTTAAGAACTACTGCTTTAGCCAACTGGCTCTTTCTTCTTCAAAAGCCTTTCTCTCCAATCCCAGGCGAATAGCAGCCTCTGTAATGCTTCATCTTTCTTTCTCAAAATTCTTTTTCTGCTCTTTAAAAAAGGACCATTCTTCTTTGAGGCGTTCTTTTTCTTCCAACAAATAACAGTCTCATAATAGTGAAGTGGCATCATCACCACATGGGCAGTAGCGAGCTGCTGTAAAAGTTGCTGCTGTGTTTTAATCATTTCTTTACATTGCTAAATTTCTAACTCCAGTTTCTCAGTTTCTTGTTCATGGTCTTGTCATGATATCACATCTTCATCATTAAAACCTTCTAAGTGTACCTTTGAAACTTGGTTATCAAGTTTTTCTACAAGACTTTTCAGTACTCTCCACTGTTTTCGGATGCTGTTTGTAAACTGCTCTCTCACATTTTCACAGGAAAGGTCCCACATACTCTCTCTGGTTAGTTCTCAAGCATCTTCAACATCAGAGATAACTGTTCCTGTGCTATCATCTGCTCTTTCTCTAGATCTCTTTTTTTGGGGAGAAAGAAGAGAAATCATTTCCTTTTTCATTTGCAGAAGAACCTTCTTAAGTTCAGCATTTTCCATTAGGATTTGTTTCTGACGATATTCATAATCATTCAAAAGAATTTTATACATTTCATCTTCATTCCTGACTTCTGTTTTACCAGTCCTCCAGGAGCCTCTTTTTCCATCAGCTCTCCCCACATAATTTAAAACATCCATGGTTCTTTTTATCCTTCTTGTTCATAACAAGTTGATGCAGACGTTCCTTTAGTTTATTATATTCATGCTCTTTTCTCTTCATATCATGATTATAGTGAGTAACTCGACTTGCAATGATATTTTGTACTTTTTGTACCTCATCTTTCTCATTTTTCAGGAGCTGATGCAAATTCCTGTTCTTGAACTGCAATTGTCTTTCTCTCTCCTGAAGCCCAATCATTTCCCTCTTGGAGGTTTCCAGTTGTTCCTTAAGTTTTGAATAGCAGTTCTGTAGATGGCCCATATCACTTCCTGAGCTAGAAGGTTCTTCTGCTGAAGTACAAGTAGCTCATTCATACAGTTTAAAACAGCAACTATATTTAATTTTCTCTTTGTCTCTACTTTTGGATTCTTCATATAATGAAGGAAAACCAAAAGTAGTCAATTCCTGATCAAGATATGAAATACTTTGTTCAATATTCTCTTCTGTGCAGAAGGCACTGAAAAAGCTGTGCACATTTTTTGATAAAGGTATTGAAGAAAATAGCACTTGCTGTGAGTATAGACTTGATGGGGACATCTTTGTTTCTGAGGTATATTGAGAGATATTTTTACTTTCTGCAGACAGACCTGGATCTCTAATAGTCATACAATCTCTCAAAGCAATTTCCAGAGCCAGGATACCTGAGGAACTAGTTCAGCACCGAAACATGTAGACCAGCTGCTGTCACTCTTCTAAGTAGGCATCTCCATCATGGCCCCCAGGAGCGGCAGGGAGTCACTGCTCGTGGTGTCCTAGTGCGGCTCTCGCAGCCCCGTGGGCCCGCACAGGCGCTGCGAGACGCAGCGCCTCCTAAACCACCACATTTTGAAAACACACACAGCACCAAACACCATGTAAGGTACATATGTGGACAGTATTTGCCTTATTGTGAAAATCATGATTAATAAGAAAACTCCATGATGCAGTTCTCTTCATAGGTCACTGCCAATAACCCTTTTCTCAATCAGGAAACAAAGCATGAGGATATAAATTTCCTCCCCTAAGGTTGAGAAACTACACCTCAGTGATGGGTGAGTATGATCAGTTCTATTTTTTTTAATTAATGTATTCATTGTCCAAGTTAATGGAACTGAGTATAGTACTTCCCAATGCATGGTATGCAGTGATCGTATTTAATCACCTGGCTTCCATATTTACCCCATGCACTGACCCTGCACCCTTCACAATTCCCAGGAATCACTACTGTGCTTCCAAATTTGAAAAGAAAAAATCCAGTGTATAACTTGCAAATATGGCCATAGAACAAAGATTTCTGCAGTCACAAATGTTAAATTGCATTTTCTGGAATCAACTCCTCCCCACATCTCAGAGACCACCAACGTTATCATCTGACTGTGTCTCCATTCATTGCATTGTCCAAAACCATAAAAATTATCTCCAGCTGTTGTCATTGCTGTGCCAACATCTCATCTTACATAAAACATTCAATTTGCCTCAATTCCCATTACCTGGGGACATTGGTCCCACTGGGAGCATCAGAAACCACTTTGACACCAAATTCAATCATCCCTCTTTGGTCACCCTCTAGTTCACTTCTGAGTGGTCTTCAGAACAACAGGCCATGCCTGTTTTTTTTTTTTTTTTTTTTTTTGAAAATTATCTCTTCCAGAAATCCATGTTGTTACATTTCCCTGACTTTCTATCTTCCTAATTGGATGCCATCAATTTCTTTCTCATTCATAGACTTCACCTCTTCATCACTAAATATAGGTGGTAGACCAGCTCAGAGCAAGGCTTCCTGTGCTTCTCTATCTTCCCTCTTAAGCTAGTTCGCCCTCAGTCTCATGGAAGTATTTTCCACATTCCCGTTTCCCAAATATTCACTTTCTTCCC
This sequence comes from Sciurus vulgaris, assembly GCF_902686455.1. Taxonomy (NCBI): domain Eukaryota; kingdom Metazoa; phylum Chordata; class Mammalia; order Rodentia; family Sciuridae; genus Sciurus; species Sciurus vulgaris. Next base: position 798,214 of record NW_027632956.1, on the reverse strand, counting down.
TACCCTCTGCTTTCATTTTCACACATGTCCTGTAGATACCTACCAGGAATTATAGATAAAAATGCACAGGACTTCATCAAAACCAGCACTCTTTTTCCTGCCTCATGTAGTCCTTCTGCCTCACTCAGTATGGGGTGTGATTAACCTCCGGTTTACTCAAGTCAAAAATTTAGCAATTGCATTATTCCCTGGCCCTTACACCCACACTAATTCCTGCTTAGTCTAGAGACAAAATCTAAATATTTATATGTGTAATTGTATATATATATATATATGTGTGTGTGTGTGTGTGTGTGTGTGTATATTGTATATATACATATGTACACAAAATTATAAAAGTGTAATTATATGTGTAAATAATTATAAATGTAGAATTTTATGTATATTATATATAAGTACAAATAAGTAAATAAATCATCTTTAATGACTTTATTCTTCTGTTACCTAGTCAAACCATCATGTTATATAAAATGTATTCTATAAGTGCATAGGTCAATGGTGGTAAGTTCTGCTAAATGACCTCAAGTACTCCTCATATCACAGGGACTTAAATGCTGCTTTTGCTAAAAAACAATGATTTCTCACTAAAGCCTACAGGTACCCAATGGAAGAAAGCACCTGGCCTTCTGTGTGTACACACATGTGCATGAACCCACACATACACACAGACACACATATTATTTATTGGCTTATAATAATAAGAGCCTAGCAAAAAGTAATTGATATGTCAAAATTAACAAATATTCTTGAAGCATTCCAGGAACAAGAAATGTAGGAAAAGACCATGACTGAATTTAGACATTTACAAAACTTTGGGAAAAAATTATGAGTATATACATGTGCACACACATCAACATATATTCATATATATATATATATATATATATATATATATATATATTCATCATCTTTACAATGACACTTTGTGAAATGAGTGTAATAATACTCCATGTTATAGATGAGGAATAATTGCATACATAAAATTCATCAGGTGTTTTAGAAAAATATGCAGACTCCTTTAAAACAATTTCTGAAAGGTTTTCTAAAACATCCATCACTAAACCAGTGGATAGGTAGGCAGTTATTCTGGGGAACCCTAAAAACATCTTAAGTATAGTTCTGCTACCATGTAGTGTCTAAGAAAGAGATCAACACTTTTAAAATGGAGAAAAAACACATCAAGCAGAGAGGTATGTTCTACTGGGTTGGGGAGACAGAAGTTTTTGAAATCTCTGGGAGAGACGGAACATACAACTGGAGAAGCAAGCAAGGGCCATCTCCTGAAGGAGGAATTTATCACATAGATAAGAAAGATTGTGGTCAACTAAGTGACATGATGAGTGGTATTTTTTAGACTACCTGAGCAGAGAAAACATTACCTTGGATGGTAACACTGGAACAGATGGCTAAAGGGGTTAGTTTTCCATGTTTGTTTACAGCCTTAATTCTTGGAACAGAGCAGTGGAACAGCATTCTCCAACAGAATCAAAACAGGGATTCCCTTGCTGTTATGTTCACGTCTTTGTCTTCTCTGCCTAGAACAGATACTGGTACAGAATAGTTCTATTTTAAAATACATGGGGGTATGTTTTCATATGTAAAACTAAATGATAACACTAAAATCCCAACTCTCATACCCCATGCTTATCAAACAATCTTTTAGAGAATCATGAAGGTGGGTCTTGAGCTCACACCAGCCGGAGAGGCAGGTTTCACTCTTTTTCCTTATTTGCAGATGCAGTGAATCCCCCAGTTTTTCTCCTTGCCCCTGGCAAGAATCAAGGCCACCTCCTCCATCTATATTTCTCTCACTGGTCTGGCACCAGAAAGTCCCTATCCTTGAGAGACTTGTGGCATCTGGACTATCCTTGAGGTGATCTGTGGCATCTGGACTAGGCTCCAGCTGCTGACAGCCAAGCTACAGGCTTACCTTCTCTGAACTTCTGGGTCACACTGTCTACACAGCAAGCACCAGGAGAAGTCTCTGTAAATAAACTGGGACAATGTGTGCCCCTCCAAAACAGTCTCTAAGATAACAGTCCCAGGACCCCTCCCAGAAACCCCATGAAGCCAAATCCCAGAATAATTGGAAATTCCACAGCATGTCATGAGTGGGAGGGAAAAAAGAAGATCGTCATGCAGTGCTGTCAGTCTTTATCCGCTGAATCATTGTAAAAATGGAGAAAATGAGGCCTCAACAGAACAAACTCTGAGGTCATATCTCTGGGTGTGGAGGAACAAAGGCCCTGCTTTCAAGTTTGACCCATAGCAACAGGTATTCAGAACAGATGAAATTTTCCTTGTTCGCTTCTCCTGGGAATACACCCACAATGCCTTCAACTCACCTGCTGAAATGCTGAACTACTGATTTCAGGGACTGTAACTTGTGCTCCCACATGCTTCTTCCAGGCTCTGCCCAACCAGCTCTGCTGAACAAATAAAAATAATTAACAACTGAAGAGATGGAAATAATTATTACTATGATCTAATTACAAAATAAATTACATATATGTACTGAATTAGTATGATGTGACCCTAAAAATGCAAAGTTACTTTATGAACAACTGTGGAAAAAATTCTCTGAATTAAAAAGAATTTTATGTGTCATGATTCTAAAGATGCCAAAATATAATTTTCAAACCATTTTAAGATATTTTGGTGATTTGGATCTGCTTTGTGTGTGTGTGTGTGTGTGTGTGTGTGTGTGTGTGTGACAGGAATTGAGCCCAGAACAAGTGAGCTATATTACCCAGCATGTTTTGTTTTATTTTGAGCCTGGGTCATGCTAGGATTCTTAAGACCTTGTTAAGTTGTTGAGGCTAACCTCAAACTTGCAATCTTTCTGTTTCAGTCTCCCAAATCATCACCTTGTGCTCTTTCCAAAAAAAAGTACAAATTCTTGATAAGGATTCTGTTCAGCAGCAATCTGTACTGTTCAGCATTTCAAGGTTATGTTGCCTTAGATAGCAACAGTTTTCCTGAATAAAGTATTTTACAAGGGGTCACAATGTCAAATTTCATTTGTAGAGAAATACTTAAAAACTATCTGGCCTTCATAATTCATGCCATGAACATTAAGATTTTCTAGTATTCCATTAATTACTAAAAGGAAAATATTAAAGTTGCATTTCTATGTAGATGGCAGATTTGTATGTCACCAAACATTTTAAATTGTGGAAATTTACAATGTCATATATCTTCTATTCTACTGCCTCATAATAATATTGCTCCTGTCTGGTAATTTTGCCATCAAAATTGTGACCCAAACAAACTGCTGAAAATCGAGAATTGGACCACATAATTTCAGGAAAGTGGTGCCATATATTCCTTCTAAATGATGAAATCATCAAAATGCACAATGGCAGTGCCTAATTGAATGATCATGTCCAGCTATTTGAAATGATAGAATATTATGCCACAGGAATTGCAGAAAACAAGCATAGCAGAAAAGAAGAAAAAGAGACACTAAAAGACTCTCCACAAAATAAGTTCTATAAACAGCATGAAGACATCTGAAAAGGTGAGAACAGAACATGTCAATGGGGAAATAAAATTAAAAGTATTAGAATATCCCACCACTAATAAATGACACACAATCACAATACCCAGTAGTTACAAATACTGGTTTGTTGCAGAGCACAGGAACTCTCCTTGATTGTGGCTGGGATGCCAGTTACAGCCTTCTAGGGAAGGAGATCTATATTAATAATGATGCCATATAATCCAGTGATCACACTTCTGTATTTTACCCAAATTGCAAAGCTGAAGACACACTCACACACACTGAACAAAAATATAGCCTGTGGGGACTTTAGAACATCAGCCATGGCCCCCTTTTCCTGCAGGGAGAAGTCTGTATTATTACCTTTAAATAAAACGTGCTTAATATGCTTGCCTTGGCGTGCTTCTCTGGTGTTCAATCTTCAATATTAGAAGGAGCAGAACTCATCAACGGTAAATGGCGGTATCAGATTTGGAGGTCCCACCAAGACCTATGCCAAGGTAAGTAAGCTTCTCTCTCCATGCACCCCACAACTATTTGAGGTGCAACTTTCTGTCTCTTTATTTTTGGAGGGCAAATGGGCACCTGTTGGCTACTTAAATGCAGTTAGTGCAGCAGCCATTCTTAAGACTCAGATGAAAGGTTTCCCAGCCCAGGGAAGTTTCCAATCACCTGCTCTGTAGGCATGTTGGACTCTGCTGAAGCCATTTCCTACTTTTCTGTCCAGACTCTGAGCGCACTTGCCACCAGTACACAGTGTCCCTAGTCCTGGTCTGCCCATGATGCATGGAGGTGGAGGAAGGGTTGGAACAGCTGTGGGGTTCTTGGCCCAGGCTACTCTCAGGTGGACCCCAAATGTTCCTTCTCCAGACTCCCCCTCCTGATGGCCCTGAGGGGTATCCAGAGTGATTGGTTGACAATGGCCCTGAGGGAAAGCACCAATAACCTTTGCCTCCATATGGGCAGCACAGTGCACAACACTCCCCACATCCACTCCCTCCTTGATGCTCCCCTTCCCTTGCTGGTCAGACATTAGATATTCAAGCTGTAGGATTAAGGCCTGGGATGATTAGTATGAAAATGCCCAGGTTCCCTTTGTTCACAGAGTTAGCCTTCACTAGTCTAGACACTAGAGTCTCCCCATTACTGTTCCTGTGCTTAAATGTGCTCAAGGTGTTTTCTTTAAGCTGCAAGAGGGAGGCATTTAAAAACCCCTCCGATGAGACCCTCCAAACGAAGGGCATTATACACCTAACAACCAATAGATGTCCCCTCACCCTCCGGAGATTCCTTTAGTCTACAGGGCAAAAAGATAGGCAAAAGGCACATGTTTTACTTTTGTCATCATTCTCATAATTAGGAGTTCTTAGTGGCAGGAGGAAAGCAGTAATTCACTTAAGTCTGAATCCTCCCAGGGTCTGTAGCACAGGGCAAACTAGGACCCTAGCACTTTGCTGAAGAAGGCCAGAAATAACTTTGGCAAAGCCAGGTAGTGAGAGATGGGTTTTTCTGGACCATAAGGAAGCTCAAAGTTAGGAAGATGTCCCTGATATTTCTAACTCAGAAGGGAGTTTCTCTCTCAACAGTGTTGCCAGGTTCACCACTAGCCTGCATACTGCTAAATTGCAAATGATCAAGAAAAGTGCCTTTCATACGTTACCATGCTTGATATCAATAATCTCTACCATGAGAGGAGAAAGCCTTGAGGAATCGCCTACTAACGGAAGAAAGTCAAGGGGACCCTCCCAACCTAAGACAGACAAAAATAAATTTAAGGAGGCTTTTGGAGGATCCTAATAAATATTGAGATGTTTCAAAACTTACACCAGGTATTTGACTTCACCTGGAAAATTATGCTATTAACCATCTAGAGAAAAGGCAGTTCACAGAAACCATCCTAACTGGGATTTGAATAATAAGTAGGATGCCTAAACAACTATCATGCAGCCTTCAGGAGAGTCCTGCTATTTTCATGGAGAGACTTAGGAAAGTAATAAGAAAACACACCACTCTGAATCCTGAATCCATAAAGGGCCACCTATTTTTAAACTATAAATTTATCATTTAGTCAGTCCCAAATATTTAGAGGAAATTACAAAAATTGGCACGTGGCCCTGATCAATCAGCAGATGGTCTTCTCCAACTTGCATCATCCATTTTTTTAATAGACATCAAAAGGAAAGAAAAGGGAACATATAGGCAAGAAAAAGGACTTATTAAAGATCATTCAAACTGATAGAAACTTTTAATGCCTTGCAATAGTCCATGCAATTTGCCCATTTTAGGAGTTAAAAGCAAACTGTCTGGTCCACAATCTTAGAATTATGAAGCATTAATTTCCCCCACCCTGTAGTTCTTAATCCATACACTTTTATCTTGGATTCCAACTGCTGTTTGGTTTACTAAGTTAGATTTAAAAGATGACTTTTCCTGTTTATGCTAGACTTTGAATGTTAATTTCTGTTTGACTTTGTGGAACCACATACTGTATCTCAACTAACCTAGACAGTGTTGTCTCAGGATTTAGATGGCCCTCTCCTGTTCCAGACAAACCTTAACTAAGGACTTAACAAAATTCTGAGATAAAACTTTCTGTGATTGTTCTCCAGTAAGTAAATTACATCCTTTATGTGCCTCCACCCAGGAGGAATATCAAAAGGCCATTGCAGAACTCCTACACTTCTTAGCTAATAGGAATTAAAATATCTCAAAAATAAAGCTTAATTATGTTATCAACAAGTTCAATACTACAGAAAATAGCCACTGTAGGACACTATTTTGTATGTCGTGCTGTCTGATGTCATGTTCTGTCTGTATCAAAACGGAGTTCTCCCAAAATTAAAATTTAAAAATGGATCTAGATACTTTAATTCACATGATTTAAAAAGTTTCAATTCAAATTGAGTAAACTAATAAAAGTAAAATGTCTTTGAAAATAACTCTCAAGTCTCTAGGTGGTCAAGCTAATAAAATATTGATGTTAATAAAATGTCTAATATCAGTTGTTTCTAGGACTTTTCTTCAACCGGAAAGAGTCTGCAAATACTGTTCAGGACACATGTCTGATATCTTGGTTTTTGCAGAATAAGTGAATTAGAGTTAACATGTATGGGATTACTCAAATGTGTTTGTAGAGTCATCGGATTAATTTACAAAGTTAAAATGCTAATTGTTAAATAACATTGAGTACTTTTAACTTCTTAAATTACATGGGGTAACATACTTAAACATTATTGGTGTTTTCATAGGTTGGTAAATTAAAAGTGTTTACAATTGCTTTGTGTCATCATTAAACTAAAAACAAGGTTACTAAGAGTTATGTCCTAACAAGTGCAAATCTATATAAAAAGGGTCCCAAAAGTTTCAAGTGTGTTTCAATTAGAGTACTGTAAATAACAAAATATTTAATCTTATTAAAATAGAGTAATTTATTTAAATTCAGAAATTTCATAAGAGTTGTTTCAAAATGTAAACAAAAAGGGGTCAACAAATAGGAAAGAAAAAATAAAGGGTTCTGGGTATGGAAATATATTTAGTAAAAGGGAAAAGGAAATGTTTCTGGGTAAGAAAGTGTTTGTGTGATGAAATACACAAGGATCTAAGTAAGTGCTAAGAAAGTCTGTGTAAGTAAAGGGCAAGTTTCAACAAGTTTGTGTGTAACTAAGTTGGTTGTATGTATGTGAGACAGATAAAGATATTTAAAGTTTTTCATAAGGTGAAATACTAATGTTCTGATATAAACCAAAGCGTAATCTATATGGTAAAATGACAAGGATGTCTTAGAAGCACTAATTTACTCTTAACTTTGAGTCCATTAAGTTTTATTCTTTAGAACAATTAGTTTTAAAAATTGGAGTTTATACAATTATGGCTAAACAACTGTTAGATTATTGTACTATGTTACAGAGTCTAAATTTTTCATTAAATACTAAATTTGGTAAGATAAAAGTGTCAAGGTAATTGTGAAATGGTCACTAGTTGTATATTAAATGTGTTCATATTTTTCAGGTACACAATTTTTTAAAGCAAAGAATTTATTAAGCTCTGCTATTCTCCAGATTAAACTTGTCTGTAATGATAGTTTAAACTTATAAAGAGTAAATTTTATTGAGGATTTATTTATACCATTTAATGTTCTATTATAGGACCTGCTATCAACAGGGTCTATGTAAAATTTGTTAATATTTACACTGAGATAAAGAATTTCAAATATAAATGTATTTATAAAACTTAGAGCCTGACTTGTTTGAAGATTAATTTTGTGAAACATGAAAACATTTTGCCTCTTTATCACACAAAAGGAAAACCAAAATCTATCTCAGACTTTCTTTGATTCATGTTTTAGATACAATGTTAAATTGTGTTAATTATAAAGTTTATATAGACTCAGGAAACAGTATATGTAAACTACTTACTGATATTTAAGGAAGAAGCAAAGTTCAAAATCAGAATTAGAACACTTAAGATTTGTAAAGAGCCACACCTTACCTGAGATAAGGCTCTGCCTCCCACATTACTGCATAATAGAACGATTCCAAAATAAGTCAGACTTCAGCTTGTTTAAAGTTATATTCAGAAGATTGGTTTTTGTTGTATAATTACTATGATCTCAAATAGGGGATATAATGTGGTTCTTAGTCAAAATTCAAGATGGCTATTATACAAACTGAACATATTTTTACTCTTGCTAATTTCATTTTGTAAAACTGTTACCTGTTAATGTTTTGCAGAAGTAGCTGCTTCAAAAACACACAACTTAGGTAACTTGTGATAATAAGCCATCACCTATAGAACAGATAGTGGTAACTTCCAGTAATAATGCAGACTCCAGTTAGATAAAAGGGTAAATAGTTGTAAAGTTATAGACATTGAAGTTAAAGCCCAGAACTCTTACTTTATGACTGGTGAGACTGGCTTGCTGGAAGATTAAGATCAAATTTAGAGATTGGAATTAAATACAGAAGGCAAAATAGACCAGTATTTGGATCTTTTGCCCTCAGTCAGCCTGAACCCACGACCAAGAGAACTTCTCTAAGGAGCTTTGCAACTCTGGGTCACACAAACTCCTTATCAAGGAGATTGTTGAGACTAGAGGATGAAAAATCACTCAGTGTATCTGCTGCAGAGGAGGGTAATGGAAAAATGGAGACATCCCTTGATGCTTCCAAAGGAAGCCACCTCATCAAGAGACCCTGCCTAACCAATGGCAATGGTGGAGCTAAGAAGCCGCTCTTAAGTTCTCTATGAGTGGCCCCTGTGGGAACTCAGCTGACTCTTTAACAAGACAGGAACCAGATCAATTTGACCAGCTTGATCTTAGACATCCAGCCAAACAATTAAGACCAAAATATAGCCATTCTTGGGTATTTAAAAGAAATAACAGTTAAATGTAACTTAAGACATACACTTTTATTAGCCCACTAGAATAAAGACAGGAAGCTACAAAAGAAAGAATTATTCTTCAGCAAATGTGCTTGATAACTATCAAGAGAAACTGCCAGAGTCAAGTTTTTAGTCAGTTTAAGGCCTGCAGACCTTCCTAAGCTACATGGGTAGACTTAATCTATGTTTGCTCATATGATTATCTATCCCTAAGTAACAGAAGTATAGAGATCTCTACTAAACACAGGTTATACCAATAAAGGAATATTTTACAAAAATCAGATGACATTAAGTAGCTTAACTATATTTTCTGGGGACATCTATGACATTAAGAGTTAAATGTTGTGTTTACATTTCTGATAACATGGACAATGTTAAAGTCCCCAAATGAAGACCTTGTCCTCTCCAGCCTTTGTTAGGCCTAGTTATGGGAACAATTTCTCAGTTCTTCCACCTCCTGGTGAGAGATTGACTCCTGTCATTTTCATGATACTCAGTGCCACGTTCCAGATGCTGCAACATTTACTTTGTACTAATCTCATTTCAGTACTCATGTCTATTTATTGTCTATCATAGAAGCACCCACCCCCAGATGATTTTACATCCTGCTCTTCCCCAACCAGACTTCTACCTTGGACCCCTCTATTGACCTAATTTTTTTTTCAAAAAGGAACTACAATCTCTTTGCCCCTCGCTGCCCCATTTCAGCTTCGAAGCAGCCAGAATGATCAGTGCCCCCTTTCATTTCCTTAACAAGCAGTTAGGAGTTCCTAAAACTAAAGGGGGGAATGAAGCCAGAATTAAGGACAGGTAGTTAGTGTAGAAATAGGGAAGCGGGTCAATTCGAGGAAATGGAGTCATGAAGCCATCTGTCTCTGGAAGTTGGAGAGTCTGCCCCTGAAGAATGGAATGTCATGGATCTCTGGAGCCCATTGATTACCAAATTTACCTGCCTTTATCAAGTACTGCAATCAAGGAGCTGCTTATCAATGCCCCCTGGGCACTTACCTGCCTAAATCACCTTGGCCCTCCCCCTGCCCATGGCTTTTCACTTAATGCGAAACCAGGCCTAGTCACGTAGGCAGGAAGGAGAGATAAGGGGAAATGAACTGGAGAACAAAAGAGAATTTAACCTATAAAAGATGTAGGGTGCGCTCACTTCTTGATACTTTAGAACATCAGCCTTTGCCCCCTTCTTCCTGCTGGGAGAAGTCTGTATTATTACCTTTAAATAAAACCTGCTTAATATGCTAAAAAGTAATATATAGCCTGTGACAAAAATATAAAACTATTGGGGGACAAACTGTATTTAAGTTGAATTGTGTATACTATGGAAACAGATTTTGTATGAATTCAAATAAACTATATAAGTCATTTTGCAATTAAAATTCACTAAGAAAAATGAAACATGTTAACTATGAGAATAAAATAAAAAGTGTACACTAGGAAAATCAACTAATCACTAAATAGCCAACAATAATGGAAGAATTCAAGACCACAAAGCATATGGCAATGTATAAAACAAAGTAAAAATCATTGATGTACATTCTCATTAGTATTACTTTAAATGCAAGTAGTCCCACCATTCAAATTTTAAGGCAACTGGTGAAACAATGAATATAAAGTGGGATAGAAAACAACTGTAATCCCATCAACTTGAGAGTTTGAGGAAGGACAGTTCAAGTTCATGGTTAACATCACCACCTTACTAATATCCAGTTTAAAATTAAAAATAAAATATTCACATATATGGTTTTACAGGTGGTTTAAATTGACATCATGTACAACCACAAAAATGGAAAGTTTTACTCCGTGTATACTTAATATGTAAAAATATACCCTACTGCTATGTATATCTGAAAAGAGCAAATTTTTTAAAAATCTAAAAAAGGCTGAGGATATATCGGAGTAATAGAGAAATCCTGATTTTCATCATTTGCACTGTTTAAAAAATACATCATTGCGTATAAGGTATTCATTTTAGAATAAAAACCACAAAAAAGTGAGAATGAGTATTACACAAACCTAACCAAAAGACCACTGGAATGAGTATGCAAAATCAGATAAAATACACTGTGACATAAACTGCTAGATGAAATAAAAGACATTATATATAAATTGGTCAATCACTCAAAATGATATATGGAGATAAATATATACATATGTAACCACAGAATCCCAGGATATATACAGTGAAAGTATCAAAATTGAAAAAAGAATAAAAGAGACCCGCATTAAAGATTAGACAGTGCAATTGCTGACTTTCAACAGTGGATAGCATGACAAGGAGAGACAAATGTTTTTCATTTTGTTTGTGTTTGTATACATATATATGTATGAGAATCAAGTGTCTTGTGAAATATACTTACATGGAGTACAACTTCCCATTTTTGTGGTTGTATATGATGTGGAGTTAAACTAATCATGTATTCACATATGAACATAGTAAAATTATGTCTCATTCATTTTACTTTCATATTTTTACCTACCAACCTTCCCTTCATTCCCCTACATCAAATTAAATAAACTTCATTTCTTCCCTCTCCCTCTTATTGTGTGTTAGCATCTGCATATCACAGAGAACATATCAGTTTTTATATTGGGGGGAATCTGGCTTATTTCATTTAGCATGGTATCCTCCATTTCCATTCATTTATTATCAAATGCCATAATTTCATTCCTCTTTGGGCTGAGTAATATTCCATTGTGTATATACACCACAATCTATTCCCCCCACCTTCTACAGTCTCTAAAATTGTTTTAATTATAACCAAGTTCTAGCATTTGCAGCTTTCAGATATGTTTATTTAAAGTATTTTATTTGTTCTTTTTAGCTCTATATGACAGTATAATGTACTTTGACATATTTTATAGATATGTGATTATAACTTCTCAGTTTTGTGGTTGTACATATTATGCTGGTCAAATATTCATATAATAACAGAGGAAAGTATGGTCTGACTCATTCTGTCTTTCCTATTTGAATTCCCTCTCCATTCCATTCACTCTCTTTTGTCTAACCAAAAGTATTTTTTCCTTCCCTGCACCTAAATGTGTGTTATTATTCATGTAACAGAGAGAATATTTAGCCTTTGGTGTTTGGGATTGGCTTCTTTCACTTAGCAATATACTGTAAGGTTCTATCATTTTACCAACAAATATCATAATTTTATTCATTTTTCTGACTGAATAATATTCTATCATATATATATATATATATATATATATATATATATATATATATATATAATATACCACAATTTCTTTATCCATTCATTGTTGATGGACATTCATGTTGGTTCAATAGCATAACTAGCAGAATTGAGTTTCTATAAACATTAATATTGTTTCATCACTGTAGTATACTGATTTTAAATCCTTTGGGAATATGCCAAGAAAAGGGATAATGGGTCAAATGTTCATTCCATTCCAAGTTTTCTGAGGAATCTCCATATGCTTCCTGGAGTGGTTGTACTGTTTTCCTTTCCCACCAGCAATATATGAGTGGACCTTTTCTCACCACATCCTTCCCAACATTTACTGTTATATGTATTCTTGATATTTGCCATTCTGACTGCAGTGAGATGAAATCTGTGTAGTTTTAATTTTCATTTCTCTAATTGCTAGAGATGTTGAAAATTTTTTTTATATATTTTTTCACTGATTATATTTCTCCTTCTATGAATTGTCTGTTTGGTTCCTTTGCTCACTTATTGGTTGGGTTGTTATATTTTGGTTAAATTTATTGAGCTCAAAGGTCACCTTTTTGAAAGACAAACTTAAAAAAATAGAAACCAACTACCATAAGGGATCTATACAAAATGTTATGCCCCAAAACATAGCACACACATTTTCTTGAAGTGTTTAAGGAAAGTTCTCCAGGATGGGTCATACTGGGGCCATTAAGGAAGTGTCAATAAGTTTAATAAGACTGAAATTGAGTCATGCATCATTTGAGATCAAAAAAGTAAGCTAGAAAGCAATTAGAAAAAGAAAATTAGAAAACTCAGAAACGTGAATATTAAAAAGCAGGTATTTAAGAAGAAATGAAAATTAAAAATATTATAAACAGAGTTTAGAAGAAAACAAGATATATAAAAATTATGGGATATAGCAAAAAACAAAAATCACAGGGAAAGTCAGAGCTATAAAGCCTAAATTATTAAAGGTTCCAAATGAAGAACTTAAGTTTATAATTCAATTGAAAAATAAAACAATGAAGTGAACACAAAATTAGCAGAGGGAAGTAAATACAACAAAGATCAGAGCAGTGATAACACAGAGAATAGAAAATAGATAAAAAGACACCAAAAGTTGATTATGAAGATTGAAAAAATTTTAAAAATAACCATGAAAGTAAGAGAAAAATTTCAAACTAACACCATCAGAAGTAAAACAGGTTATTAATATGGAATTTATCAAAACAAAGAAATTAATAATATTTTATGAACAGTTGTGTGTCAAGAAATAAGATACATTAAATGAAATGGAAAAATCCCTAGAAACTAAGCTACAAAAAGTGATTTGAAAGGTAATGGAAAATCTAAAGATACCTATAACAAACAGAGAATGAATTAACAAAGAAGTCATATAAAACATCTAAATGAGAATCAAAATGCATCTAGTTTGGCTTTGTAGAAAATACTAAGTAATATATATAAGAAAAATTAGAATAAAAAGTGAAGAAGAGTTGCAGCGCATAAAGCCAATACATGAAAAATAAATTTGAACTGGGTGTGATAGCACACAACTGTGGCCTCTACAACTCAGAAGACTTGGGCAGGTTCAATGCCAGGCTCAGCAATGTAGGGAGCCTCTAAGTAACTTAAAGATACCCTGTCTCCTAATTTAAAACAGAAAAATAAAGGGACTGGGAAAATAGCTCAGGGGTAAGGACCTGAGCTCAATCCAAGGCATCAATAAATAAATTTATTCATTCATTCAGTCAGTCAGGTACATTCTATACATTATCAATGAACATTAAAAGTAAAATTATGAAAAATATCCATGCATAGAACTATCAAAGAATTAAATATTTAGCAATATATTTACAAAATAATTCCATGTCAATATGCTGAATATTTTACTCAAAAATTTAAAAGAATTAAATGAAAAGGAATTTCATGTGGATTAGAATATATAGAATTAAATGACAAATATCAATTTACTATACATGTCAATGCAAACGTATCAAACTCCCATCCTGACCTTTTCACAAAATTTAAAGGTGATACTAGAAAACTAATATGGAAGTTCTGGGAACTGTGTTTAACCACCACAATCTTTAATAACAGTACAAAATTTGAAGACACATCTTTTCCAAATTCTAATCTTTGTTTATTCTTTCAGTAATCTGCAAAAGTAGATCTCTATCTTTCACCCTATATAAAATCAACTCAAAACCAAGGAAAGACATGAACACTTGAACTGAATTTCTGAAAATAAAATAAAGTATAGGGAAATCAATTTCCTCCTTTACTCTGGGCAAATATATTTTGAAAATGACATCCAAAACATAAAAGAAAAACAAAATAATAAATAAATGAGATCACATCATACAAAAGAGCTGAAGTGCAGTGAAAAAACAAATAAGAGTGAAGAAATAATTGTTGAAATACAAGAAGAGCATTTCAGTTGTCCTACTTCTGGGTACATACCAAAAGGTAATTAAAATTGCATGCAAAAGAGGTGCCTGCATGCCCATGTTCACTGATGCACTATTCACAATTGCTAAGATATGGGATCATGCTAGGTGCTAGTCAAGGGAAAGATGAATAAAAGAAAATTTGGCATGCATATATATTCACACACAAAATGGAATATGATGTAGCCATAAAAAAACTAAAACCTGTCATTTTTTGCAAGTTGGGTGAAATTAAAAACATCATGTTACAATGAATAAGCCAGATGCCAACAGGACATGTTTTCTCTAATGCATGACAGTCAAAAATCATCAGCCTGAATGAATAATGGTGTTGTAAATGGGGTGGGAAAATAAATGGAAGCTGAATTTGATTAGTGTATGTGATACACATGGGATAAAATATGCTTAGCCCTGTTCATGTGTAAAATTATGACTTTGATGAAAACTTAATATGATTTAGTATTAGAATTTTAACACAGGTTGATTTTCCACTGAGCTACATACTTAGTCATTTTAATTTTATTTTTATTTTGAAATTGTATCTCACTAAACTGCTTGATATAGACTTAAATTTGTAATATCCCTACAGTAGCATTCCAACTCACTGGAATTACATAAATTCACCACTATGCTGGTTAAAACTAAAATATTTTTTAAACTTTTAGTATCAGGACTGGGTAGTATTTATATAAGAATATACATAAATCAACAGAAAAAGTCAAGCACAATTGTTCATTCCTATAATGTCAATATCTTGTAAGGCTGATGCAGGAGGACTTATAGTTTGATGCCAATTTTAGCTACTTAGAAACACTTGTATAAAAATTAAAGAAATGATCAAGGCAGTGGATATATCTCAGTGGTAGAATGGCCCTGGCTACATTTTTTTCAACAAGGTTATCAAAAAAATAGAAGAGAAATTAAATGTTTTGCAATGGTTTGAACCAATGGGGCTATATATATATAGCCCCATATATATATATATATATATATATATATATATATATATATGGACAACTACCACATGCCAAAACAGGGGTGAGAATATAGCTCAGTGGGTAGAGTGCTTGCCTTGCAAGCACAAGGCCCTGGGTTCAACCCACAGCACCACAAACAAGAAAAAAACCACATTTCAAAAATAAGAGTGAACTAAAAATGAAGAGCAGATAGAATTATCAAAACTGAAATTATAAAATATTAAGTATAAAAAAGTCTAAATTCTGTGAGTCAAGTTTCTTAGAAATTATATTTATTTATCCAAGAGAAGTTAAACTTTATCAAATGTCAAAGTATTATGTGATTTAAATGATATAGTTAATAAAGGGAATGGGATAAAATAAGCACCAATTATATATCTTGGATAGGACTAATATCAAAACATAGTTGAAGATTATTTTATTCATGAGTAAAAAAATAGCAAAATTTTTAAAAAGCAAACAAAGTCTTTAAATACACATTTTTCAAAAATTCAAAAAATATCAAACAAGCAAAGAAAAAGGCACTCAAATTTACCATAAAAAGACTTAAATTCTGTCACTTGTAGAAGCATATTAAGTTCAAAAACATTAAATAATGTTCAATAACTGGATAGGAAATAACAAGCACTGCATGTTCTTAAGTGTAAAATTTTTAAAAGTTCATATCATGAAAACAAAAGAGTAAAATGATGGTTACCCATGTGTGAGGGGTGGAGAAGTAAATTTCAGAGGGTTTAAAATACACAGGAAAAAAGAATTTATGTGTTCCTAGAATATAGTAGGTAACTGCACTTGTTAACAATGTGCTGTGATCCAAGATAACTAGATTAAAGGATTCTTTATGTTCTCAAAATAACAACAAAATTACAAGGTGAAAGATGCTAAGTACTGACTAGTTTACATAACATATATACATTTTTTTTCATTCACCAAATTTTATCCCCATTAACATCTTACAACTTTGCCTCACATAACTATTCAGAGGTAATGGGCACAGGAATCAATGAAACCAACCCACATATTGAGTATCCATTCTAAGACCGGATAGAAGAAGTTTATAATACAACAAATAGTTTCTATAAGGTTCCTTGGTCACTTGTATCTATGCTGTCAAAGGAGCAAGAACTCAAAGAGGTGATGGTAATGCTGGGCATGATGGCACATGCCTGTAATCCCAGTGACTCCAGAGGCCCAGGCAGGAAGATTGCAAGTTTGAGGACAGCTTCAGTAATTTAGTCTCAAAATAAAATAATAACAAGGATGGGGAATGTAGTTCCGTGGTAAAGGGCCCCTGGATTCATCCCCTGAGCCCCCACCAAAAAAAACCAAAGTGATATGAATAGATATCATTCAGGAAACTAGAAGCCAACTAGATGAAAATCTGTGTTTACAGCCACCACAGTCTTCACATCATTCTCTTGGAACTCCTCTTACATTGAACTTGAGCAGAAGGGGAGAAGGGAATGGCTTTTCTTCAAAACCACCTCATGCCCACAAATCCGACTATCTCCCCCTTGTAATGACCATGATTTTAAATGCTTTTAAAATTTTGGAGTTCTGTGCTTAATTTCCATGCCTTTTTCATTCAGAATTATACTTCCCTCCAAATAATTCCCTCCTAGATATCATGGTATGCAAATACACCTGTCATGATGCAATTTCTCTTCATTGAATGAAGTTAAATATTGTTTTCTGGATTCTTTTCAATATATTGAATAGTTGTGATTTCAAGTGATTCAGAATAAAGAACATTTTTTTCTTTTAAAATAACTAAGTAAATGATCAAGGTAATCAATATCTGGTTCCTATCATTGGGGATAAAATTCATTGAAAAAATGAGATTAAAGTTTTAAAGGATATTATAAATAGAACAATTTAATTAACCTTTAGAGTCAGAATTAAAGGGAACATGTTAAAATAGTCTTGTTATTTAAATATCTGCCTTTACAAAGTATAAATCGTTAAACTTGAGAGAAACCACTAGAATCTCTAATTCCGACGTTAAAAAATTGCTATACAGAAAAGTGCAATAGAGTTTTTTAGAATAGCTTGCATGAACAGTTGTATGTCATTGTATAATCTTTGTAAGGAAAAGCTTTCCAAAATTAAAATTAGCCATCATAAATATGAAAAGAACAAGAGTAATTAATTGTCTAATGATATAATTGTTATATTTTCCATGTTCTAGTTGAACATTTAAAGATGTAATTAATATCTTTCTAACAAACTGTACATCTTCTTTATCCAGATTTACTTCATTGAAGGATAAAGTAACTTATTCCTAGATCCTGAATTTTAGTTTTTTTAATATTTAATCTTAAATTCAAAACACACACTCCAATTGCAAAATCAGGTTTTATTTCCATTTATTAAAATTACTAAATGTGATAGATAAGCACAGGTAGAATTTATAAAACATTGCATTTCATTTTTCTGCCCAAGGGAGGAATCCCAGTTGACTAGTTCCTTCACAGTCTACTCTAGCTATTGAGCTAAAAGTAAATGGTTATTATCTGGTTGGAGATTTTATATTTTAGGGAAGAAATAAAATATTTCTTGCGTATTCAGGTAGCTTTGTTTTACACAAGGTGTTTAGAGACATATTTTCAATGTTATTGTTCTCAGCCTAAATTTGCTAATATTTCAAAAATATAATTGGTTTGGAATTTTTTTTTCTGTTACCACTAAGGAATCATTAGATTATATATCACTGACAAAATGAACCCATTCAATATGAAAGGTGATAGAATTCTACTGCATCTGTCTATTCCTATTCATTGTTATTCTCAAATTGTTCACAAAATGGTATTTTTTCCCTTTTGTATTTTTTTACTGTAAAAAAATGGGATACATGTTGTTTCTCTGTTTATACATGGAAGAAAGGCATATCCTTTGTGTAATCATAAATTTACATCGGGTAATGTTGTTTGATTTATTCTGTTATTTTTTCCTTCCCCCTCACCCCTCCTTCCCCTCTTTCCCCTCTACACAGTACTTCCTTCCTCCATTCTTGCCACCCTGCTTAACCCTAACACTAAACCTAACCCAAACCCAAATGCTAACCCTTCCCACCCCCCATTATATGTCATCATCTGCTTATCAGTGAGATCATTTGTCCTTTGGTTTTTTGAGATTAGTTTATCTCACTTAGCATGATATTCTCCAAATTCATCCATTTACCTGCAAATGCCATAATTTTATCATTCTGCATCATGGAGTAATATTCCATTGTATATATGCCATAGTTTCTTTATCCATTCATCAAATGAAGGATATCTAGGTTGGTTCCACAATCTGGCTATGGTGAATCGAGCAGCAATGAACATTGGTGTGGCGTTATCTCTGTAGTATGCTGATTTTAAGTCCTTTGGGTATAGGCCAAGGAGTGGGATAGCTGGGTCAAATGGTGGTTACATTCCAAGATTTCTAAGGAATCTCCATACTGCTTTCCACAGTGGCTGCGCTAATTTGCAAACCGACCAGCAATGAGAGAACCTTTTTCCCCACATCCTTGCCAACACCTATTGTTGCTTGTGTTCTTGATAATCGCCATTGTAATTGGGGTGAGATGGTATCTTAGGGTAGTTTTGATTTGCATTTCTCTCATTACTAGAGATGTTGAACATTTTTTCATATATCTGTTGATTGCTTGTACATCTTCTTCTGTGAAGTGTCTATTCATTTCCTTAGCCCATTTGTTGATTGGATTATTTCTATTCTTGCTGTAGTTTCATGAGCTCTTTATATATTCTGGAAATAAGCACTTTATCTGAACTATAAGTGGCAAAGATATTCTCCCACTCTGTAGGCTCTCTCTTCACATTACTGATAGTTTCCTTTGCTGAGAGAAAATATTTTAGTTTGAATTTATCCCAGTTGTTGATTCTTGCTTTTATTTCTTGTGCTATGGGAGTCCTGCTAAGGAAGTCTGATCCTAAGCCGACATGTTGAAGATTTGGACCTACTGTTTCTCATAAAAGATGCAGGGTCTCTGGTCTGATTCTGAGGTCTTTGATCCATTTTGTGTTGAGTTTTCTGTAGGGTAAGAGACAGGAGTTTAATTTTATTCTGTTGCATATGGTTTTCCATTTTCCCAGCACCATTTGTTGAAGAGGCTATCTTTTCTCCATTGCATATTTTTGGCCCCTTTTTCTAGTATGAGAAAATTGTATTTATTTGGGTTTGTGTCCATGTCCTCTATTCTGTACCCTTGATCTACCTGTCTATTTTGATACCAATACCAAGACATTTTTGTTACAAATGCTTTGTAGTAGTGTTGAAGATCTGGTATTGTTATAAGCCCTGCTTCGCTATTTCTGCTAAGGATTACTTCAGCTATTCTGGGTTTCTTATTATTCCAGATGCATTTCATAATTGCTTGCTCTATTTCTGTAAGGTACATCATTGGGATTTTAATTGGAATTGTATTGAATCTGTATAGCACTTTTGGTAGTATGGCCATTTTGAAAATATTAATTCTGTCTATCCAAAAACATGGGAGATCTTTCCATCTTCTAAGGTTTTCTTCAATTTCTTTCTTCAGTGTTCTGTAGTTCTCATTGTAGAGGTCTTTCACCTCTTTTGGGAGATTGATTCCCAAGTATTCTTTTTTTTTTGAGGCTATTGTGAATTGGTTAGTTTTCCTAACTTTTCTCTCTGAAGATGCATCACTTACGTATAAAAATCATTGGATTTATGAGCATTGATCTTGTAACCTGCTACTTTACTGAATTCATTTATGAGTTCTAAAAGTTTTCTTGTGAAATTTCCAGGTTCCTCTAAATATATAATCATGTCATCAGTGAACAGGGATGGTTTGAGTTCTTTTTTCCCTATTCGTATCCCTTTAATTTCTTTGGTTTGTCTAATTGCTCTGGCTAAAGTTTCAAGGACGATGTTGAATAGAAGTGCTGAAAGAGGGCATCCCTGCCTTGTTCCAGTTTCTAGTGAGAATGTTTTCAGTTTTTCACCATTAGATTGGTATTGGCCATGAGTTTAGCATAGATGGCCTTTACAATATTAAGGAATGTTCCCACTACCCTATTATTTCTAGTGCTTTGAGCATGAAGGGATGCTGTATTTTATCAAATGCTTTTTTTTTTTTGCATCTATTGAAATAATCATGTGATTCTTAACTAAGTATGTTGATATGGTGAATTATATTTTTTGATTTCCGGATGTTGAACCAACCTTGCATCCCTGGGATAAAACCTACTTGATCATGGTGCACTATAGTTTTAATACATTTTTGGATGCAATTTGCTAAAATTTTTTTGAGAATTTTTGCGTTGATGTCCATTAAGGATATTGGTCTGAAATTTTCTTTCCTCAATGTGTCTCCATCTATTTTAGGTATCAGGGTGATATTGGCTTCATAGAATGAGTTTGGGAGGGTTTCCTCCTCTTCTATTTCATGGAATTCTTTGAGGAGTATTGGAATGAGCTCTTCTTTAAAGGTTTTGTACAAATTGGCTGAGAACCCATCTGGTCCCAGACTTTCCCTGTTTGTAGGCTTTTGATTACCTTTTCTATTTCTTTTCTTGAAATTGATTTATTTAAGTTGTGTATATCCTCCTCGTTCAGTTTAGGTAATTCATATGTCTCTAGAAACTTTTTGATGTCTTTGAGGTTTTCTGTTTTGTTAGAATATAGATTTTCAAAATAGCTTCTATTTATGTTTTGTATTTCACTCATGTAGGTTGTGATATTTCCTTGTTCATTCCGAATTTTAGTAATTTAAGTTTTCTCCTTCTTTCTCTTTGTTAGTGTGGCTAAGGGTTTCTCAATTTTGTTTATTTTTTCAAAGAACCAACTATTTATTTTGCTAAATTTTCCAATTGTTTCTTTTGTTTCAGTTTCATTGATTTCGGCTCTGATTTTAACTATTTCCTGTCTTCTACTACTTTTGGTGTTAGTCTGCTCTTCTTTTTCTAGGGCTTTGAGCTGGAGTATTATGTCATTTATTTGTTGATTTTTACTTCGTTTTTTGAATGCGCCACATGAAATCAATCTTCCTCTAAGTACTGCTTTCATAGTGTCCCAGAGATTTTGATATGATGTGTCTTCATTCTCCTTTACTTCTAAGTATTTTTTTTATTTCCCTCCTAATGTCTTTTGTTATCCATTCATCATATAATAGTGTATTATTTAATCTCCAGGTATTGGAGAAGTTTCTGTTTTTTATTCTGTCATTTATTTCTAATTTCAATCCATTATGATCTGATAGAATACAAGGTAGTATCTCTATCTTCTTGTATTTGCTAACAGTAGATTTGTGGAATAAAATATGGTCTATTTTAGAGAACAATCCATGTGCTGCTGAGAAGAAAGTGTATTCATCCTTTGTTGGATGGTATATTCTATATATGTCCGTGAAGTCTAAATGGTTGATTGTGTTATTGAGATCTATGGTTTCTTTATTCAATTTTTGCTTGGAAGATCTATCCAGTGGTGAGAGAGGTGTGTTAAAATCGCCTAGTATTATTGTGTTGTGGTCTATTTGATTTCTGGAATTGAGAAGGATTTGTTTGACGTACATGGATGAGCCAATGTTCAGAGCATAGATATTGGTGATTGTTTTGTCTTCCTGATTTGTGCTTCCCTTAAGCAGTATGTAATGTCCTTCTTTATCCCTTCTGACTAGTTTTGGCTTGAAGTCCACATTATCTGAAATGAGGATGGATACTCCAGCTTTTTTTTACTATGTCCATGTGCATGGTATGTTTTTTCCCATCCTTTCACTTTTAGTCTATGGGTATCTCTGTCTGAGATGAGTCTCTAGCAGGCAGAAAATTTGTTGGATTTTTCCTTTTAATCCAATCTGCCAGTCGATGACTTTTGATTGATGAGTTCAGGCCATTAACATTTAGGGTTATTATTAAGATATGATTTTTATTCCCGGTCATTTGACTCATTTTTGTTTTCTGACATGATTTGGTTTCTCTTTTATTTGGCTATTCCTTCAGGTTAGTTCCTCCCATTGCTGATTTGCATCATTGTTTTTATCTCTTCCTCATGGAATATTTTGCTGAGAATGTTGTGTAATGCCAGCTTTCTTTTTGTAAATTCTTTTAGCTTTTGTTTATCATGGAAGGATTTTATTTCATTGTCAAATCTGAAAGTAAGTTTTGCTGGATATAAAATTCTTGGTTGGCATCTATTTTATTTCAGGGCTTGGTAAATGTTGTTTCAGGCCCTTCTAGCTTTTATGGTTTGGATTGAATAATCTTCTGATAAACTTTTTGGTTTTCCTCTGAGTGTAATTTGATTTTTTTTCTCTCATGGCCTTTAAAATTAGATATTTTAGATATCTAATTAATATGTTAGATATTTTCATAATAATATGCCCTCGTGTGTGTCTGTTGTAATTTTGGACATTTGGAGTCCTATAAGCCTCTTGTACCTAGTTTTGCATTTCATTCTTCAGATTTGGGAAATTTTCTGATCTTATTTCATTGAATAGATTCTTCATTCCTTTGGTTTGTTTCTCTAAGCCTTCCTCAATCCCAATAATTCTTAAATTTGGCCTTTTCATGATATCCCATAATTCTTGTAGATTCTGTTCATGATATCTTACCATCTTCTCTGTTTGGTATCCTTTGTTTTCAAGATTAAATATTTTGTCTTCAATGTCTGAGGTTCTGTCTTCCAGGTGTTCTATCTTATTGGTTATATTTTCTATGGAGTTTTAACTTGGTTTGTTGTTTCCTTTATTTAAAGGATTTCTGTTTGTTTGTTTTTTTCAATATCTCTATCTCTTTAATGAAATGATCTTTTGCCTCCCATATTTACTCTTGTAACTGCTGATTGGTGCAATAATTTAATGCCTGCATTTGCTCCTTCAGCTCTTCCTCCAATGCCTTCATTTGCTCTTCCATCTCTTCATTTGCTTCCCTGATTGTTTTAATTATGTACATTCTGAACTCCCTTTCTGACATTTCTTCTGCTGTGCTGTCATTGTGTTTTATTGGTATAGTGTCTACATTTGTTTGGGACATTTTCTTCCCTTGTTTTCTCATATTGGTCAGATATCAGTGAAGGACTCTGAGATATTGCTGATTTCCTCTTTGGCTTATTGTCCCTGTAGATTTGCAGTATATCACCTCCCAGCCTTCATTAGCCTGAAGTCCTGGATGAACTTTATAATGCAGTGCTTCTGAAGAAAGCTGACCCTAGCCCGTTACTCTGTCCAGGGCTTGAGGTTTGGATCTGTGCGGAAAGGCTCTCACTGGGTGGTCTGCACCAAGAAGCTGGCTGTGGAATGAGCCTGCCACTGGAGGGAGCAGGTGTGCTTGGGGAAGACTCTAGCTGTCCTGCCTTGCTCTGGGAATCTTCCCCTGTCCGGGTCTGCCACTAAGGCTGAGTTTCACACAGTGGGAGATACTCATTCTGCTGCTCTATGTTACTCAGAGTCTCTCAATGCCTCCTTTTTTGAATTCTGGGTTCTGGAGTGACGGGAGATGCAGTCACCCTCTAGTCCACCATCTTGGATTCCCCCATATATACATTTTGAAACTTCACACTGAATTCCATAGAATCTATTTTTTATACACTTTTATGCATATAATTAAAATTTGGAAATTATCACCAAACCAATAAAATACAAAATACACTTCCAAAAATACTGTATACTTCTATTAGGAAAAAAAGTTGAGCTACATATTAAAAGTAAAATAATAAAAATTTCTCTAAGACAGCATAAATTATGGAGAAAAGTGAGGAAGATAAATCCACAACACGTACCATGAAGGAGAACAACCGTGATGTTCATGTACATGAAAATTAAAGATTCAATGAGAAATGGAAGTTGAATAACAAATACAAATAGAAAATATCTTAATTTAGAGTCACTTGTGCAGCATTGAAAACTATTCTTTCTGCCTTCAAGAAGCACCCTAGGTGTTTATGAAGAGTGCTGGATATTGTTTAAAGTACTCTATGTATAGTACCTCACTAAGTATTTCTAATAATTCTCATAAGTACATGCTGCTATGAAGATGAGTAAAAAGAGGTGTAGAGCTCCTATGAAGTGACAGTCTGTGGAATGTAGGTGGGAAGAGCACAGGTGGAGGAAGGCATCATTTTAAATGAGGATGAACATGAAATTAAGAAGTCATCACTTCCACTGACTCATCTGTTTGGTACAGATGGAGGAATGCACTGTGTAGGATATTGTGTTAAACAGAGGATGAACATGAAGTTTAGAAAGTCATTGAGAACAGCCATCACTTTCACTAACTCTTTGGGCAGAAATTTTTAGAAACATTAAGACACATAATACTCTTGTAATTGTGGGGAGAAATTAGGGAGATGTTAGAATCCCTTGTTTAGCATTGCACTGTGATAACTGAGGTATGTGCTTGAGTTATTGGAAGAAGATTGGTGTAAAATTTATTCGAGAGTGTTGGGGCTTCATGGAAGGTTTTTTACACAGAATGATGTATGCTTTATTAGGTAGATTGTCCCAGTATGGATGATAGACTGTGGGGTCACATTTTGTCACTTTGAAGACATTTTTGAGACCAAAATCCCATCTTCTTATGTAGTATCTAACTTCTCACTCTTTTAGTCATGGAATCTGTGATTTATTTCATTTACCTGTGTCATTAAAAAAGGTGAGATTGTACTTTCATCTCACAACTTGTTTAGTTTGTTTATTTATTTATGTATTTATTTTTCTTTATTTAGTACTGGTGGACTTAACCCCTGAGCCACAGCTTCATTTCTTTTATATTTCATTTCAGGACAGGGGATTGCTAAATTGCTTAGGACCTTGCTAAGATACAGAAACTGACTTTGAATTTGTGATCCTCCTTCCTCAAATTCCCAAAAGGATAGGATTACAGGCATATGCCACAGCTCCTGACTGAGTTGATTGTTGATATTTAATCATTGCTCAAGAAGGTAACAAATTATTAATTTCTAACAATGAAAAGAAAGTTAGAATCTCATATTAAAATTCGATGGTCTTCCTCATTCTGAGATATGCATTTTTTAGCAGGTCTAAACTTCTACATATCTACCACTTTCATCACGACAATATGTAGGGTTTATGATAGCCTCCAAATTAAAAGGAAAGTATTAAGCATGATTAGGAAGAGCTGCTCCTTTTAGAAATGAAAGTTGCTGATTTTTTCTCTTGCTTTTCTCTCCTACACACTTGCTTTCTTTCTCCTCCTCACTTTTTCACTCTTTTTTGTGCATGCCCTTTCTCTTTTCCTTTCTTTTCCTCTTGTTTTCTCTCTTACCCTTCAGGGAGACACTCTGTTTGCTTAATAAACTCCCTTATGTGATTTCCCATGTCCAGCATGGTTTTCATGGGATTAATTACATTGGTGCCGTGACTCAGATGGGTCCTTCCACTGCCTCTTAAGCAGTGGAAACCCATCTGATACCCCAGTGACCCCCAGACACAGCACCATCTTCCATTTGCCTGATGCTCAACATTTTGCATGCAACACTGGACTTCAGATTGGTGAGTTCCCTTTGACAGGTCTCCATTCTAGACCACTTAAACACACCTCTGCTGACCTGAGAAGCAACCATCGAGTGTCTGGGTCTCTCAAGGTGGCTGAGGTGTGGGGTTGCCCCCATCAACAACTTTTATAGTTACAGCTGGCCCCTTAGTCGGTCTTACCTGCCAAGTGGATTCCTGATTTTATGGTGTAGATTCTCTCAGGGTTGATGATCATCTCATGCTTGTGCTTGCACTCACACTTGTACACAAAACCCCTGATATCAGGTCCTCAACTCTTCTCAGCTCTTGTCTGGCCCCACATTGATTTTTGTGTGACAACACCATCTATGTGCTGCCTTCTTATCTCCAGTCGACTACTCTGGCCTTGGGATGCCCTGGCCACAGACTTGGCTGTATCAGTCTCCACCATGGAATCTGGGTCCTCCATTCCAGCAGATTTAACCCTGGGAACACTTCGCCTGACCCCTGGCTTAAAGCCATCAAAATTTGTTTGCGTAACAACACACAGCTTCCGTGAGTGAGCGGGCAGATGGACAGGGATTCCTTATCTTAAAGTCTCTTCTTTCTTGCTTCTTGGCTCTTCCTACAGGCTCAAGCACCTCCGGCCCCTGTTTTTCCATCTTTTCCTACTCTCCATCTCCTTTACCCTGTTCTGTTTCTGTTTCCATTCCCCAGCCCAGCCCACCTACTTCCCCTGCCACAAGGTCCTGCATCCGCCAGTGTGGAGGGAGTAACCAGCCCAACCATCTGTGTCATGTCCCAGTAAGTAGTATGATATATCAGCCCCATTCCCCACAAGTAGTGGGAGATAATTGTTTCACAATTTTTGTCATGCAAACCTGAATTGATTACTAACCAGGAAAAAAGGGTTAAAATGCCCTGGGCATCAATTTTCTGCTAGAACATGTTAGCTGCTTTCAGATCTCAGTCAAGGCTTACATTGAAATGTAAATGGAGGAAGGCTCAGTGGAAGACCAGTCTCAAACCCAAGAAAAGGAAAAAAAGTGTCCATTTTAAATTTCCCCTAGGCTGCAACATAAATCACTTTATCTCTCCTCATCTTCCCTCTCTGCCCATCTCTTTCTCATTTTCTCATGCTATAATTAATGGCCATTATCATTTTTCTTCTAGGACTTTTGCTTTTCTTAAATGCCATACTTTTGAGTTCACAATTTTGATACTACATACCTAGGTTAATGATTTTTTTGATCAGATCTTTTTGTCTAACTCTAGAGTTATTTTTGAACATCTGTTACTTTGCATTGGAGATAAACATTACAATGTCTTTGCTTTTGTGTTAAATATAAGCGTGCATAAAAATTAAAATTTTAAATGTGGATTTAAATATTTTTAATTCACATGATTTAAAAATGTTCAATTAAAATTGGGTAAATTAATACAAGTAAAATGTCTTTAAAATTAACTCACAAGTCTCTAGGTGGTCAAACTAATAAAATGTTGATGTTTATAAAATGTTTAACATCAGTTTTTCTAGGACTTTTATTCAACAGGAAGGAGATGGCAAATACTGTTGGCACACTTGTCTGATCTGATATCTTGGACTTTTATTATAGTTGTCTGATATCTTGTTTTTTTCTTACAATACAATTAGTGAATTAGAGTTGACATGTATGGGATTATTCAAACATGTTTGTTAGAGACTTCTGATTAATTTACAAAGTTATTCCATGGAGTAACATACTTAAAATATTATTCTTTATATATTAAATGTGTTCATATTTTCCAGGTGTACAAGCCTTTAAAGCAGAAAAGTTATCAAGATTTTATTCTCCAAATTCAATTTTTCCATAATGGTAAACCTATCATTTAATGTTCTATATAAGACCTGTCATCAATAGGGTATATGTAAAATTTGTTAAATGTATTTCTAAAACTTATTGAGAAGTCTGATTTGTTTAATGGTTAAACATGAAAGCATTCTGCCACTTTGCCACACAAAAGGAAAGTTAAAAGCTCTCTCAGCCTTTCTTCAATTCATGTTTTAGATATAATGTTAAATTGTGTTAAATAATGTTCATATAGATTCAGGAGTCAATATATGTAAACTTCTTAAAATTACATTTAAGAAAGAGTGTAATGTACAGTAGCAAAAATGGGACAACAGTGATTGAGATTGGGTCTCTGACCTCATGACTTTGGACAGTGGACTTACTTCCTTGAGAGCTACACAGAGCTCCTAACATTGCACTTTGCAGCTATGAAAACGTTATGTAGATGTCCTAATCTCTGTAACTTTCCTGAAAAAAAAATAATGCTTAAATAATCTTTAACCTAATAATAAGACGTATATAAAGTTTGCTGACATAACTCTTTAGATCTGCATTTCAATCAGAGAACAGAGCTCCATCTGAACTCAGCTTAATCTTCAAAATCTGTGTTTATAAACATTTATTTTCTAATACTCCTTTGCTGCTCACTGAACTTGAGAATTTTATCATGCTGGTCATGGAAAAAGAGGAAAAATTAGCTTCAGGAAAAGCCCCACCTTACCTGAGATAAGGCTCTGCCTCACAACCCTGCTACATGTTAGAATGACTCCAAAGTAAGCCAGACTTTAACTCATTTAAAGTTGTGTTCAAAAGTTTGATGTTTGTTGTAAAGATTACTGTGATCTTAAACGGGATATAATGAATAACTCATTATATGAGTTATTCTAGATTCTAGATGTTTTACTGTTGGCAATTCCATTTTGTATTTCCTTGTAAACTCTGTTGTCTATTTTTCAGAAATACACCATAGATTAACTTGAATAGCCATCACCTATAGGACAGATAATGTAGACCCCAATTAGATAAGAGTGGGTAAATAACTGTAAAGATATAGAAATTGAAGTTAAACCCTAGTACTCTTACTTTATGACTGGTGAGACTGACGTGCTTGATGGTTAAGATCAAACTGAGATTAAATACAGAGGCCAGGAAAAGTCAATATTTGGGTCTTGCCCTCAAAGTCAGCCTGAACCCAAGAAGCAAAAGAAATTCTCTAAGGAGCTTTGCAACTCTGGGTGGGTCACACAAGCTCCTGATCAAGGAGATTGATGAGGCCACTAGAGAATGTAAAGTCACTCAGTGCACCTGCTGCAGAGGAGGGTCATGAAAAAAGGAAGACACCCTAATGCTTGCAAGGGAAGACACCTCATCAAGGGGACCCTGCCTAACCAATGGCACTAATGGAGCTAAGAAGCTGCAAACTGCTCTCAAATTCTCTTTGAGTGACCTCAGTGGAAATTCAGCTGACTCTTTAACATATAGGAACAGGTCAATTTGACCAGCTTGATCTTAAACACCTAACAAAACAGTTAAAACCAATGTATAGCCATTCTTGGGCATTTAAAAGAAATAATAGTTAAATGTAACTTAAGATGTACACTTGTGTTAGCCCACTAGAATAAAGACTGAAAGCTACAAAAGAGAGATTCATAGGCAAATATGCCTTACAACTATCAAGAGAAACTGCCAGTCAGAAGTTTTAGTCAACTTAAGGCCTACAGACACAGGTAGGCTTAATCTATGTTTGCTAGTATCTCTACTAAATTTTGTGCTTACATTCCTGATAACCTGGACAATGTTAAAGTTCCCAAATGAAGGCCTTGTCCTCTCCAGCCTTTGTTAGGCCTTGTTACAGGAACAACTCAGTTCTACTTCCTGGTGAGGAATTATTGAATTCTGTTATCTTTATGATATTCATTGGCATGTTCCAGATTCTGCAACATTTATATTGTGTCAATCTCATTTCAGTACTCATGTCTTTTTGTTCTTCTCTCATGGAAGCACTCATCCCCATATGCCTTTAGAACCTGCTCTTCCTCAACCAGATTTCTAAGATGGAACACTCAATTAACCTGATTATATATATGGTCATGACTTCTCCAAGGTGTTATTATATGATCCTGCACAGTGAAAACCAAGATATAATTATCTCCTTTTGATTGGACCTCTTCATTTTCTGGGAAAGATAACAATTTTAAAGAAGGAAAGGCAGGGAAATCTGGAAATCTGTGATTTTGGTTTAGTTTGTTTCCACCAAGTTTCTGAGGAAGCTTAATTTTTTATTCCACACCCTGCCTGTTTGCCTTTTGTGTGTGTTTTAAGAAGGTAGGAAATGCATCTGTAAAATCACTTAGACCTATGTTCAATGAAGGATGCTATGCATGGTGTAATTATCTCTAGTGGGTCAGATTTGACTCCACTGCTTCATGGTGACCTCATAACAGACATTCTCTCCTGAGCACAACACTCTGTTACGTTTTTGTCTCCTATACCGAAGACACTGGGAACAGGACTCACTGGAAAATGGACCCTACTTGAGGAGCCACACACACTGCATACTTTGGTGGAATACTCATTGAAGCATGGAGGGCAGGCATCTATTGTTCAGTAGCACAGTTAAGGCAGAGGGCCCTTAGGGAATTCCCTTCACTTCAGGTACACCAATACAGAAGATGGGTTATAATCACATCTTGTTTGTGAAGGCTGATTTCCTTATTTTAAAATATTTAAAAAAATTTTAAGATGTTGATGGACCTTTATTTTATTCATCTAATTTTATGTGGTACTGAGAATCAAACCCAGGATTTCACACATGCCAGGCAAGCACCCTACCACTGAGCCATAACCCCAACCCCTGTTATTTTTGTTGTTGTTGTTGTTTGTTTTTATTGTTTTTCTTAGGGATCATTTACATTTTTCTTATTTAACCCATATTATAACAAATATAGACTCCTTAAAAAACCTTTGATGCCCATGTCCAATAATGTCTCTTAGCTTTTTTCTTTTTTTTTTTTTTTGTTTTTTTTTTATTTTTTTTTATTGTAAACAAATGGGATACATGGTGTTTCTCTGTTTGTACATGGCGTAAAGGCATACCATTTGTGTAATCATAAATTTACATAGAGCAATGTTGTTTGATTCATTCTGTTAATTTTTTTCCCTTCCCCCCACCCCTCCCACCCCTCTTTACCCTCTATACAGTAGTTCCTTCCTCCATGCTTGCCCCCCTCCCTAACCCTAACTCTAACCCTTCCCTCCCCCCCATTATGTGTCAACCTCCACTTATTAGCGATATCATTCGTCCTTTGGCTTTTTGAGATTGGCTTATCTCACTTAGCATGATATTCTCCAATTTCATCCATTTGCCTGCAAATGTCATAATTTTATCATTCTTTATGGCTGAGTAATATTCCATAGTATATATATACCACAGTTTCTTTATCCACTCATCAATTGAAGGGCATCTAGGTTGGTTCCACAGTCAGCTTTTTTCTTAATTTCCTAGTCATAGGAATGACTTTGACTTCGTGATATTTCCAGAATTATTCGAGCTCATTGATGCCACTGCTTTAGTGTATGCTGCAACATTCATTCCTAAATTCATTTCCAAAAGTCAGATATTTGACCAGCAGAACATTTACTTCCATCTTGTATAGATACTTGCAGTAGCTGAATTTTCCAGAAGGACTGATTGGTGAAGATACATCCTGCTATCTTGTTTGATGTCTGTACTGTTTCTTTACTACAGGACATTAAATGGTCCTTAGTCTTCTAGCCTATATTACCTTTGACCTCAGGTACTCATGCTCTCTTGTCATCATGTGCTTGCATGCTCAGACTCTCTTCTGTCTTCCTGTTTAATGAGCTATGACTTACATATTGTAAAGTCTACTTATTATACATGCACAACTCAAGAGATTTTTTAACAGATTTAAAGTTCTTGCAAACATTACCATAGTCCACTTTGAACATACTTTTATTATTGCCGGGGTCCAGCCCTAGCAGGAGTCCATGTGTGCCACACAGGTAAATGGGGCATGGGGAGACAGCGTTGGTGATGAATGGAGAATGAGAGACACAGACTCTAGTTCTGGTGCAATCACTCCCACTTTATTCTGGGGAAGACTGGGTTTATATACATTTTTCTTCAGGCTATAATGGCAGTCTTGTGGTTAACAAAATTAAAGAAGTTTTCAAAGCATAGGCAGAAAACTGCAACTTTACAGATTATCCTTACCTAATCACAATTGTTTTAAGAATATCTAACTACATCAATGAGCTAATACAATGTTTATTTTCTTAATGTCTAATCTCTATGTGACCTAAGACTATTCTTATTACTTTCGCGGTTAAAGCAATAGACAAGTAATCTCATGTGACCATGTCTATACTAGGTCCATCTGGTTAATATTTAAATTGCTGAGTTAAGGGCTACAGGAGGGCAGTGGTCGCAGTGGTTCTTGTGGCCAAGTTTTCTTACTGATTAGATTACCTTATCTTATATAGCTCTTTTTTCCAGAACAGGGCATTGTGCACCAACATTTATTATAAGTGTGACCTATACTTTGTAGGAAGGAAGGAACATTGTGAAACTTTATTCTTTTACCCTACCACCACACACAAGCAAAACCATTGTTAGGATTTAACCAGCCTGTTGGAGACAAAGGCAGATCTATATCTATTTTCTCCAGAGGCTTTCAGAGACTCATTGCACTGTTGCAAAATTATTTTTAACTTTTTCAGTGGTTAAGACTCATTGTCTTTCAGATTGTAGGTAATATTTTCTGGAATTTTTGTTGTATTCCCCTCATCCCCTTAAGCAATCCATTCAGACTGAAATGAGTAATATATTATCAGAAAAAGACAGCAGAAAAAACACCATGCTCTGGAGCAAAGCTTCCGGCAATTCCCTTTAGGATGAGCCTTTGCAAGCATCCTCCAGAGGATCTTTGTCAAGCACTGGATGGAATTCTAGATGCCTCCACATATTATGACAAAAAAAATGCCCAAATGATTGACTCTTAACTACTATTGCAGCCCTTCACAACCAGGTATATGCTGTCTGTCTAAATTGATCAGCAACCTTGTGAACGTTTTGTATAGATGGAATCATATAATAGGTGATCTTTTGCACCAGGGTTCTTACACTTGGCTATATTTTCCAGGTTCTTACATGTGGTAGCTTGAATAAATGCTTTATTCCTTTTTATGGCAGAATAATGTCCTGTTGAATAGATATGCCATGTTTGTTTATCCATTTAGCAATCAATCAAGAGTTGAATCACTAGGTATTGGCTGTTAGGAATACTACTGCTATGATGATTCATGTGTAAGTCATTGTTTTCATTCTCTTGACTGGATTCTTAGGAGTGGAATTACTGGACTGTATATTAAGTTTATATTTAACATTTTAAGAAATGAACAAACTTCTATTCATAGTGGCTGTGCTACTTTATATCCCCACCAAAGATGTATGAGTGCATAAGTTTCCAGTTTCTAAACATTCTTACTTACATGTATTTCCTCCTACTAGTCCACAGTGCTGGGGATTGACAAATGACTAGGCATATACTAATAAACACACAGTACCATTGAGCTACATCTGGAGCCTTGTTGTTTATAAATAACCATAAGTGTATGCCCATTGTTACCTCATTGTATTTACAATATGTCACTTGCCTACTTAATGATATAGAGCATCAATTTATATGCATTTTGGTATTGGAAATTGAAGCCAGAGAAGTATTTTTTTGTTTTATTTTATTTATTCCTGCTAAGTTGCAGAGACTGGCCTCTAACTTGTGATCATCTTGCCTCATCCTCTAGGATTGCTGAGATTACAGGTATATTCCACTGTGCCTAGGTCATTTTAATTGGGTTGTTCTTAAATAATTATTGTGTTATGGGTATTCTTTATGGGTCTTGAATGTAAACCTTGTGAGCTGCACTCACAATCTGAATACTTAAGTGGGCATGATGCCTACATCATATTTCTTCTTCAGTGATTACAAGATTTCTATTGAGCTTATCTCAACTTAATTATTTTCCTGTCATATACACAACACAATATAGTCTTTTTATTAGCACAGGAAACATCCTCCAAAACAGATTATATATAGGCCACGAAGCAAGTCAATATTTTTTGGGGGAGTTACTGTGGAACAA
The DNA here is from genome assembly GCF_902686455.1 of Sciurus vulgaris. NCBI lineage: Eukaryota > Metazoa > Chordata > Mammalia > Rodentia > Sciuridae > Sciurus > Sciurus vulgaris. The sequence goes on along the minus strand of NW_027632956.1, from coordinate 764,277 downwards.
ACTCAGGGATATTCAGTCACTGAGTCACATCTCCAGTCCCACTTTGTGTTTTCTTTAAAAATAGGATCTCACAGAATTACCTAGTACTTCAGTATTGCTGAGGCTGGCTTGGAACACATGATCCTCATGATTCAGACTCCTGAATCACTGGGATTACAAGCTCATGCCACTGCACCCAGCAAGTGCTAATATGTTAAAAAAATGCAAACAATTTCTTGCATGAGATAAGATAATGGAATAAAACTAGAAGCCAACTTCAAGAGTAACTACAGAAATTATACAAACATGGAGATTGAACAATACTCTTCAAAGAACAGTGGGTGTCAATGAGGAAATCAAGGAGGGAATTTTAAAAAATCCTAAAGTCAAATGAAAATTAAAAGATCAGATATCAGATCTTAAAAATACAATGAAATAGTACTAAGAGGAAAGCTCACAGCTATGAGTTTCTACAGTTATAAAAGCAGAGAAATCAATAAAAATTTAAAAGGAAAAAAGAGAATAACCTAGTGATGCACACGTTAAGGTCTTAGAAAAACATAAACAAAATTTAAAATCAGTAGAATTAAAGAAATAATAAAAGATCATGGCAGAAATAAACAAAGTGGAAACTAAGAACAATGTGAATCAATGCAACAAGGAGCTGGTTATTTGGAAATGTAAACAAAATTCATTATCCTTAGCTAAATAAGGAAGAAAGACCCAAATAAATTTTTCTTGTCATTGAATGTTGCTAATATGCTAGCATAAGAATTAGTAAACTCTTCCAACAAAAGTCAGATGCTGATAATTTAGAATTTGCAGACAAAAAATTTTCTGTCACAACTACGGAAACTTACTACTGCTTTAAGCCAAAAGTAGCCACAGACAATATGTAAATGGAAGAGCAAGTCTGAAGTCCAATGAAATTTTATTTATGGGTACTGAAATTGAAAATTCATGTAATTTCCAATCATAAAATATCTTTATATTGATGTTTTTCCAACCACTGAAAAACCCAACTATCATCCTTAGTTCACAGGTTGTATAAAAGCAGGCACCAGGCTATGTGTGGCCTGTGGGTCATAACTGGCAGACACTTGCTCACATCACTTTCTTCCCAAACCAAACAGACCCAATGAACACTGATTTCAGTTGTGAACTCTTTCATTAGTCTCAACCTCTCATTCTTCCTATATTATTCAATCTTCCAAACTCCTGATCCTGGACTAAGCCAATAATCTCTCATCTCTGTGAAGTGATAGAGAAGAAAGAAATCTATTGCTTAGATTGGCACCCTTCAAGATCCAGGGTCCTCATTGTCTTCTTCTTTTCTCTTTTTGTGCTGGGGAATGAACCCAGATATGCTTTGCCACTGAGCAACTTTCCCCGTTCTTTTTAATGCAGGATCTAAGTTGTAGAACCCGACTTTGATTTTAAGATCCTCCTGTTGTGGCCAACTAAGTTGCTGGGATTGCAGGTGTGTGCCAATGTGCTCAGCCATCTCTGTGCCATTATTCACTTCTGGCTTCTTTCTCTACAACAAACTCATTACCACATTCTCCACTCCCTCAATATGGGTCTCTCCCATTCAGCAATGGTCCTGCTTTATTCTCCAGAGATACATGAGTAAACAAAAACAACTTCTTAGACTGATTTCCTAACCCCACCTGAAAACAATGTACAACTAATCTCCATTCACCTCCACAAGCAGAGTGTAATGAATTCAAGCTTTGGATTGATTCCAACAGATCTTATTGTTTTATCTTTTACTGCTATATTTATTAGATGCCTGGTATGCAACCATGTATTTCATAAAATATTATTAATTATTCACAAAAATATACAAGAAGGCTGGGAAATGAAGCTCAGTGTTAAGGGTTTGCCCACCCTGCACAAGATCTTGCATTTGGTAACAAGCACTGCAAAAGAAAAAGAGAACAAAAAAATTACATCCCCATTTCATGAAGAAATTCAGAACTTGGTTTAAAATTTTGGCTCATGTCCAAAGTCATACAACTGTATGCCTATCTGAGCTCCATTTTTCCACTTTTCCAGCAGTGCACTGTCTGATGTGATCCTCCATCCCATTTCAAAAGCACCTCAAAACATGTCTTCACTGAGGTTCCTCTATCCTCTTTTCCACTTTCTCATGCTTCCATGCCTTTTCATCCACATTAAACCTCTACCTGGAAATCACTTGTTAACACAGATACCATTAGTAAGTCCCTTTCTGCTAGGAAATTTTTCTAGAACCAAGTCAGAATACTTATTAACCTGTCTTAGTCTACATGGACTGCCATAACAAAATATCAGACTGGGGGTGGGGTTTAATTAATGTATTTTAGTACAGTTCTGACAGAAGTCCAAATTAAAAAGTCAACAGGATCAGTTTCTGGTGATGTCTTCCTCCACAGCTTGAAAATGACCACCATTTCACTGTGTACTCAACTGACCTAGTTTGTACACAGGCACCTCAAAGCATGCCTGAGCTCTCCAATGTCTCTTCATGAAAGGACACTTAATAATACCATTGGTTCAGGGCCCCAGAATTCTGACCTTATTTTACTTTCCTACTTCTTCAGAAACCCTATCTCCAAAAACTGTCACATGAGGAGTCAGGGTTTCAAAATATAATTTGAGTCCCCTGAAGGCTCGAAACACTTTGTGTTTATCTTCTATCACCTGTTTAAAAGTGATTTTTTAGTTTGCTACTCACTGACCTTTTCCAGGTAGGCATGTGATGGCACCAGCATATAACCCTAAAACCTTAGGGGCCTGAGGCAGGAGGAAAAAGTTTGAGGCCAGCCTCAGCAAATTAGTGAGACCCTGTCTTAAATTTAAAAAAAAATTAAATGAGTTAGGTATGGAGCTCAGTGGTAAAGGGCACTTGGGCTCAATACCATTACCAAAAAACAAAGCAAACAAACAAACAAACAAAAAAAAAAAAAAAAAAAAAAAAAAAAAAAAAAACAAAACAGGGAAGGTCTATGTATATTCTATTTCTTTAATGTTTTATAGTTAATTTTAATCTTGGCATTAAAGTCTATAGAACTAATAAGATATTTTCAGTTTTACTGTCAGCTACTGTCCCCAGTATGGTTAAAACATCTTTTGGACATTATGGAAATGGTGACACCGACACAATCTCAATTACCTGGGAGGATGGGGAAGGAGGGTTTCATGTTGGAGTCCAGTCTGGCAATTTAACAAGAACCTGACACCATATTTTAAAAAGAGGGTATAGCTCAGTGGTAGAGCACTCCTAGGTTCAATTCCCAGTACAAAAAAATAATTATTTCTAAGTACTATTCACCTACTTATTTCTTTCACTTAGCAGAATGCCTTATAACTAAAATTATTCAAGACACCTGCTAATGAGCAGTTTATTTTCCAAATCATTTAAAATTATTAAGAGTAGGGGGGCAGTTTGGCACATAAACATAATTCTGTGACTCGCAATGTTGAGGCAGGGTAATCACAAGTTCACAGACTAATGGGTATTTTGAAAGAATCTGCCTTACATAAGATAATGTCTTTAATTTAAAAATGAATTAAAAAGGCTAATACATCCCAGTGGTACAGCACCCCTAAGTTCACTTTCCAGTAGAGCAAAATCAATTAATTAAACTAAATATACAGAAGAACATATTTCATTGATGAAGAGAAAAGAACTGTATTAAAGGGCTTACAATTAAGTTATTGATATCACACTAAAAAGTAAGAAGAAATGGAGAGGGAAAACTGGTAAGCTAATTTCTTCAAAGTTTCAAAATCAGAAGATGTTAATAAGGAATACAATAGCCAGACAGTGTAAACTTCTGATACAAAAGTATTACCAAATTACAAAGTAGCAAAACTTGTAATTTTTAATGGTTTGAATAACACTGTAAATTGAAGAGCAAAGAAGAATTTGGTAGAGATATCTGAGTCCCCAATAAAGTTGGAATAGTTGATGTTTCAGTGTCCTCAGGCTAACCAGTGAGATTATTAACATGAAAATGTATAAACAGATACAGAATCAATTATGATTACTTTTACAGTTAATCATAATCATTTTACTTCTTACTAGGCAACAGCCTGTGATAGTAATTCTTTACATTAAACATTCTCTGTTCTCATTACTGTGTGACTTCTCTTTCCTCACTGGACCCAGAGTAAAAGAATCCAGCACACCACCATTATTGCAGGCAAAACCATACATTTTATAGACTTTTAATGCAATTGCAATTTACCAAGGGGGATCAGACCACTGGCCCCTATACATGTTCCCTTGGTATCACTAGGGAAATTTGGGGGCAGTTGTTTACATTCCTAGGTGGTCAGAGCAGAATGCTTCCTCTCTGCAAGTTTACACACTTGAAACATTAACTGCTGTGGGCCAAGAACTAGGATTTCTCCCAAGAGACCCCCTCAAAAAAAAAAAAAAAAAGAGTGGAAGGAATGAATGGGCAGGAAACTGGTGACCAAATTCCAAAGATTAAAACCAATTAATCAAAGTCTTTCTATAGGTTCTAATTCAAACACTTCTAGGTGACTCAAAGTTACTATGAAGAATAGTAGCAATGATGGTATGTCACGAACACCTTATGGTCTGGGTCTGAGTAACAGAGCACTCATCTGGCATAAGTGGCATCATGAGTTCAATTCCCAGCACCACCAAAAATGAAAGGAACACCTCAGAGATCATAGACATGGTATTAATGCCCCAAGTGTTAAAACTCCAAACTTTAGTCATTTCTCATATCCTCTTTGTGTTACCTGATGATTCAAATCTCCTGCTTTATTTTGTCTATACTGTATGAAGTCTTATCTGGATCAACCTATTCAGGACTATGGGACAACTATTTTCCTTGTTATTCAAGGTTCCTCCTCTTTTTTTTTTTTTTTTTTTTAACTTCTCCACTCACTCTTTACAATACTGATAAATGAGGTATGGTTGGTCCACACTGGCCTCTGCTTAAACACATATGACTGCTGTGTGAGGTCCCTCACTTTCTGCTGCCAAGTAAGTGATCTCATAATCACTAAAAAAAAGCATGAAAAATAATGTTGCCTTTATTACTGATTATTAAAGCAACTATAAAAAAGTATATAAAGCTTTGGGATATTTCCAGTAGATTAATGCATTTAAATCTTCAAAAAATTTCATGTACACAGTATTATTTTCAATGGTGGAAATTTACAAAAAAAGGTATTATATTAACTTGTTCAAGCCTTTATAGTTGTAAGGAACCAAAACAGTTTGAGGTTTAGGTGTCTCTTACATGAAATTCTATGTCCTTAAGCACTGTAGATCACTGAGTACAATATCATCATTATTTTACAGAAAACACAACAGATTCATAAAATTGCAGTCATTTTGTTTCTGAGATCATGTATCTGATCATGTATAAATGGGAATAATACTTGCCTGCCTCTTTAAAAACTTGAAAATGTAACACCATAAATGTAAGGGTCTAAACATACTGCCTTGAAAATCCAGGAAGCATCACTGTTATGGTATAGATATTAAGTGTTCTCCCTAAAAGTTTATGTATGAATCATGCAAGGAAGTTTAGGGGTGAAATGACTGGGTGATGAGAACCTTAACTCGATCAGTGTGTCAATCCCCTGATAGGGGCTAACTGAGTGGTACTGTAGAAGGTAGGGTATGTATGGCTAGAAGTTGGTCCTTGGTCATGCTTTTGGGATCTATATCTTGTCTGTGGTGAGGGAAATGGTCTCTCTCTACTTCCTGGTGTAGAGCCCTGGATGCTTTCCTCCTCCATGTTCTTCTTCCATGATGTCCTGCCTCACGTTGGGCTCAGAGAAATAGAACTAGCCATTGATGGACTGGGAACTCTGAATTTGGGAGCCAAAGTAAACATTTTATCCTCTAAATTTGGTTTTGTCCACAAGAAATATCACAACAGCAGAAAACGCTGATTAAAACAACTTATTAAGAAATATCAGGAGTTCTCCTGAAACAATAGAGGCTATGTCATTTACATAGTGTTCTAAATGAATGGTGCCTTCTGAGCTGATGTTCAGATGTATGTGTACATAAATATATGACTTATGATAGCAATATAATTGATATTCATTTTATTAAGTGCTATACAGATACAATAAATTCAGTGATGATGATAAGTCCCTGTCAAGCAAAAGCAAGCTTGCTGTTCATCATAAACAATGAGGTTAGTCAACTATTATAAATCCATGTTTATTTCTTCCCTTCTTTTCCTTGAAAGGAAAATCAATGGCATGAAAATATAATACAAAAATAGATAATAGTATAGTATAGTACTGTATAAAGCAGCTATAAATTACTGTAAAATTTCCTAAATCCATTTATAGTTATCTTTGGTTAGTTGAAACCACTCTATTTGAAGGGATACATCAATCCTATTAAAATATTTTAAAAGTATTTAAAGAAAATTTCTCAGGATGGGATTTATAAAGCATTTAACTCACTATGTACCCTGTAGTCTTTTTCTTGAAACTAGAATTGCAGTGAATTTCTTAATGTGTTCCAAAATTTACTCTTATTTTGAGTATGAAGTTGAAACAGGATTTTAAAATCCCCTCTAGTTATCAAAAGACAAAGAATGAAAATATGAGAGTTCAGAGTAAAAAGATTTTCAGGTGTCACAAGAATAAAATAAGCAATCATTCTAAACATTGTAAACAAAAGACTATTTTGTACTAGTCTTTTGATCTATGAAATTTCTAAATATTTTCTTCTACTAACTTAAGACCTTGCTTTTGTTTTTTCCAGTATTGAAATTGAACTCAGGGCCTTGACCATTCTAAGCAAGAATTTACAAGAATTATACTCCCAAATGTTAATATTTTAATTATGGAACACCAAGATAAAATGGCACTTATCACAACAAAAGTTCTACACTATTTAAACACTGGCAGTTATAGAGATACACTGATTGATCCACCTGAAGTTTCCTTAATCAACAGGTTAAGCAAGAAGTGGCCAGTCATTTTTGTGCAGAGATTCCCTGACATGTTAAGTCAAGGCTTTTTCACAACATGGGTACACAAGTGCAACTTCCTAGGCCTACAAAATGCAGTCAGTCATATTTTACATAGTTCTATCTCTAAATCTACATCTTATATTGCAGCAGGACTTAAAGTCAGGTTTTTTCATGCTGATGATTTTATTAAAACAGAATTAAAGTGTATACCACACCAGGTGGTAACATTGCTGATAATCTCTCTCTTCCTCATACTTCAAAGTCTTTATACAGTGAATTCCTACTGCTATTGTAGGGGGAGGGGAATCAAAAACCAAATAAATGACCTTATATTTGCTTGGTTTACAACATCTACTACAAATTAAGGGATAAAAAGAGAATTACAGTGGTTCATAAATGAGTAAGCACAAAACCTCTTTAAAAAAATCTAAGTCACACTGGATCAAATCTAGGTAGTACATAAATACCACTCTCAAAAGAAGTAGCATAGTACATAAACACCTAAAAACTAATTTTTGAGGCCTATCAGAAAAACATTCAAATCCCTTATTACTAGTTTGAAAAATACACAGCATGGGAAAACTACTGTCAGACATAACCTGATCAACCATCTAACAGAAGCTAAGTAACTATTATAGTTGATAAAACAATACTCTATTTATAGCATCCATGATCAGAAGGAATCAAAAAAACATAAACTGTTCATTTACCTTTTGTCCCATCATCATATTATTTCACTTCTTTATTCAATAAGATTCTGACTTTTGTGATTCCTACCAGTTATTTTCAAGAGAATTCTGAAGTTCTTAAAACCTGGCAAACATACAGTCTTTGTTTATACATATATGGCTGAAAGGAGTTGCCCAAACTGAGAAATCATTACTGTGCCAACTCATAAAGAACAGACATGAATGGAGAGCTCTGCAGGAGAAATTTGTTTAACTTCAATTATTTTGGTAGTTTAAATCTCATCTTAAATATATAATTTTATATTTAAGAAAGCTAATGACCATATAAAATAAAAATATGTTGCATTGGAGTTCATGAGGTTTTCTTCTAGATGATACACGGGGATTTTAGCTCATCCCCAAACAAGTATTCCATGTTAAATGTGCTACTACAAGCTAAATTCCTCAAGGTTTCATTGCCATAACAAAATGCCTTAGATAGGCTAACTATAAAGAAAAGAGCTTTATTTACCCACAGTTTTGGATGTTCAACTGCACATCACTGGCATCAGTTCACTTACAGTGAAGGCTTTCTTGGTTTCATCACATCACAGCAGATGACAATGGTGGTACCTGTTTAGGAAAAGAAATTACATCCCAAGACAGAAAGTTGAAGAGCTGCGATAGATCAGGCTAAGGTTTTTATTATCATTCACTAATAATAACAAAGCATTTCAAGAATTAACCCTTTTCAGACCTTACCAAGGGGTCACATGAAAACTAACTTAGTGTCTTTCTAGGGCAAGTCCCTATATGACCTAAGAACCTCCATTACAACCCACCCCTTCCATGTACTATCACCTCACAGATCTCCCCAAAGAGACCAAGCTTCCAACACATGGACTACTGAGGAGCAAACCACTTTGAAACCATAACATAGGTGATAGTCTCACACACTATCTTTCAGGTCATTATCATTTCAAAGCACTGAACCTCTGAATGCATGGATGGCTGACCCTTGAGGAAAAAACAATTGATCATGGAAGCTGCTACCCATCACCACTGGCACATTTTCAATAGACAGATTCTAAGAAGTGTCTTTGCATGATCCCACATTTATCTCCATCCAGGTCACTAATCATCGGGTCAGAAAGGAAACCAAAAGCCAGTTGAGTAACACAAGCATAAGGTCCCTTTTTACTTAGAGGCTGAAGCAGGAGGATGACAAGTTCTGGGCCACCCTAAGCAAATTAGCATGACCCTGTCACACACACACACAAAAATAATAATAATAATAATTTAAAAGCAGGGGCATGGGGATGTAGCTCATTAGGACATTACTAGTGTCAGCCTCCTCTCTCTATCTCTCTCTCTCACAATCACACACACATACACAAAAGGGGTAACCAAGAAACATGTAGTGGGACTCAGAAAATGTTACAGCAAAGAATGGTACTTCTGCATGATGAGCACTTTGAACTTGGGGACACCAGCTAGCTTCAGAGGCAAATTCTCTTTTTGACTTCTTTCTCCTACTCCTTTTTTCACTCCCAAGGCAGGCCACAGAAACTAGAATTCCTCTTCCCCAAGGTGGGTCATAGAAACAAAAACTCCTCTCTCCAAGTCAGTCATAACAACCTAGATATTTTATTGTAACCTCCTTCTGCCATTTTTGGTTAAGACTGGTCGTAAAGAAGTTCTCAGTCCCACTTTGTTCGATACAAGATCTTAAAACCCTCAATCCAGAAGGGGTCTTACCCTATAATGTGGAAGGACTGTAACAGAGACACAAAAGACAAGCCTGAAAAAACAGGTTTTGCTGCTTCCCCCTTCTGTCTATTAAATCATGTTTTATCTTTTTGTGTAGTCACACTTCTACATTGCTGTACTATTTTTTAACTATAAAAGTTTGTGCTGTAAAATCTATTTAAAACAAATTTAAAACATTAACAGTAGACAGCTATATAGTCTTAAGGTTTGGACTCTTAAAATGAATGAAAAAAAATCATACGTTTTCACTCCTACATAATAATTTCAGTTCAAACTTTATTCTCCTCTAAAGGGAAGGATCACCTGTTTTTTAAAATTTTCTTCTTTTCCTTCAGTGCATTGCCTCAATTGCTATTATAATAAAAAACAGAGCCAACAGAAATGCCTATTAGAAAATACTGTTAAATAAAACACACAATCTAAAACTGTAGTTATATACAGAATACTTTGAGGATTCAAGTATTTTTAAAAGAATGGAGTGGTTCTTTATATATTGATATGGAATTTAAGAGATAAACATTCAGGTTAAAAAAGCAAGTGAAAATCTGCAGAGTGCCTCATCTCTACTTATGTGAAAAGAAAATTAATTCACATCCACTTGTATGTTATAACATAATAGTTTCTATTAGATTATTTCAGAGTTGAGTGGCTACATTCCAGTAGAAAAATTAGGAGATTAAGGAAGAGATATCTTCAAACCATATATTTCTGTACCACATAAATTTTAACCATGTAACTATTTTTCTGTTATTTAAATCAGTGAATAATTTCAATGTGCTTAAAACCTGAAAGTAGTGTGTGTGATTATCTTTATGAAGTTGAGGGCATGGAGAGTGAATAACTGATTAGCCTCACAACATCACTCTGCAGCCATGCATTTTAGCACTCCAAAAAGCAAATATCTCCCCATCACTATCACCTAAGTGCATGATCCATAACAGCAATATATTTTTATTACCAAAGTAAGAATTAAGAATCTAAATTAGCATAATATTGACTGCAAAGGAAAGTAAGAGAAAAAACTAACTTTTGCATGATAACCATTAACAATGATAGATGATCAAAATAAATTTAAAGTTGTATATGAATTCTTCAGGAATCTAAAAGTGATGTATAATCTTTGTTGAACCTTTCTGATATCACCGAAAGGAATAAAACAGCACAGTAAATAGTTTTATTCCATCTTTCATATCTATATAAACACAAAAGAATTGTGAAGTCGACTTATTAGAATATTGTAGTTCATTAGGAAGCTTCTCCAACTCAAGAGTATGAAAAATACATCAAATGCAAAATGTTAATTTTATCATTTTTATATACAATACCAAGAAATCATATGCATAAAATGATTTTTTGGGTAAACAAATGATACTAATTACTCAGCATTCTGAAAAATAAAGATCTCATACAGCAATACACAAAAAGAAAACCTGGTTGCTAAAGATACAAAATGCCAATAAACTTGTGGTGAGGGATGTGTGTCAAGTAAGTTAAAGACAGAGACAGGGAGACATCCAGCAGTTAAAGTCAAACACTATTTAAATGCCAAAGAAAGGGTTAATTTACTAGTGATCATTTCCATACCCATTTATCCATATTTCCTGAGCATCTACTGAGACATATAGAAACAATAAAACACTGTTTCTGCTTTCCAGAATCTTATAATCCAATTGTAATTGTTAGAAAACTCAAAATAAAATTCAGAATAGAAAGTATCAAAGATCAAGTAGCTATAGGAAGAAAAACAGATTTACTACTACACAGACAGCAAAGGCAGGAGTGGGGCATGACTATGTATGAGCTAACATTTCACATGAAAGACAGGTAAGAAAATAATTCTAAGAAATAAAAATGCACAAAAAGCCAAAAAATTAAAGCTAAACTTAAAGTTTATTTTCTTTTGAGGACATATGTCAAAACCTATGTTTGATCATAAGAAGAATTAAGTTTCAAAAGTGGACTGGGTTCAATTAATGCAGAAAAACAAACACATAGTGGTCAAGAACACATATTTTCAAGGAACACAATCTTAAAATTCAATTCTGAGTTCTTCTACCATTAGCAATTCTGTCAAACTCATGAAGTCTCCAACTCTTCACCTATAAAGTGGGGATTACAGCAAATACCAACATAAATTAGGATGGCCAAAAGAGAATAAAGCATTCAGATATTGACTGATATTAACAAACAGCCAATAATTGTTTCAGGATTTTTGTTCTGTCATCAGGCAGAGACTATGATGATCAAGGATGCATGCAGGACTCTTTAATAGCAGTATGCACAACAAATGGAATTACAAAACACCAGAGATTAAGAGTCACTGATTTGTACATGATTATTGGAAGAATGGAAAGAAGCAAGAAGAATCAGGAAAAACAATATAATAAAATGGCAACAACATATTTTTTAGGACAGTGTGAAAAATCCAAGGTGAAATGTTGAGTGGCAACAAACCCCACCATCATATATAACAATAATGCACCAATAAAAATATAGAATAAAAAAGATGACCTTTTGATTTGAAGCCTGTATGACTAAGAAAATGTCAAGTCCATTAATATAATTGAGGAAATTAGAGGATAAAGAATAAATTTGAAAAGCTACTGATTCAAAATAATGAAATGATAGTCACCCAGTGTTTATCAAGAAGAAGAAAAAGAAGAAAGAAAAATCTGATGATTAGGAAAGAAAATGAGACTGGTATTCAGAACAGAGAGCCTTAGCAAGTGGGAAGAGAGGGATAGCAGAAACCATGGGGCTGTGGGATCACCAGAAGAGAAAACTCAACTCTAAAAAGAAAGATGACAACCAAATCCTAGGTAAAGGTAAAATTTGAAAGGGAAAGAGAACATGAACAAAGGCCCCAGGAGGACGATTTAGAGGTGCTGGCTTCTAGAATGCAAGGAGAAGATAGGACTTCACAGTACTACACATTCCACATTATCACTTCAGATTACAAAATGAACTGACCTGTGGTAATATGATTATTGCAGGACAACAGTAAGAGCTTGCAATTTGTGAAAGTGTTACTTATTCCAACTCAATCCCCAGCAGACAGAGCTAATACATTGCAATGATTTTAATTACCTATTTTTTCAGTAGAAGTTGAAGGAACTGTAACTCAGGAAAGTTCTCCTGTTCCTTGACATCCATTGGCACATCTGATTCTACTGATTACTCCTCTTGGTAGAAATCACTTTCCCATTCTCTGACAGCCTATTCTCAGACCCTACCCTTCTACCTCCACCCTTTCTGTTATTTCTTTTTAATCTTAACAAAAACAGAATTATTAGGGAACAGATTATTTATGTCATTGCATGGTAGCTACTTAATACAAATCAGTTTTTAACTAGTAGTCTAGTACTGTGCCTTAGGGATTTAATAAATTTTGTGTTCATTTCTCTAAAAAAGAAAAATATTCCAGGTGATTTTAAACTCTAGATAGCAACCCTGATTTTTAAAAAATTATTCATAGGACCAAAATTAGTTGATTTGATTCTGACTACACATAAATACCTGCCCCCAAAAGAATACTGAGGTCAAATTGGAAAATTAACTTTCAATTCCTTTCCACCAACAATAAGATAGTATTATGGGGTGCAACTTAAGAACAGACCTATCACCACTGAGAAGTCCAAATTTGAGTCTTTATTAAACCAGCTGGCTTACTGTCTCACACAATGCCCCAAAAAATTGCTATTGGGAGAATAACCCTGACCACAGGGTTGTAAGGGTTCTTATACCAAAAATCACATTAATTGTAAGTGTCTGTTGCTATGATTTGAAATTACACATTAACATAATGAGATCATTGACAGAGGGGGAAGTTGATCAGAATGACCCTTACCTAGGTACAAACTAAAGAACAGTTACTAATGTCTGCACAATCACTGTTCACATGGTACATTGTTTAGGAGCAATATGAATCAAAAGAGAGCAATTTGTTTTTACATAGGAATTAATATTCTGTATTGTTAAACATGCCACACTAAGTAACTGATAATGGGTACAGAGGTGGGGTATTCCCATGGGAGAAGGTTATTTCTTACATAACATGGAGTCTCAGAGCAAAATGGAGTCTGTTTAGTCATTTCCCTTAGAGTCTGACCTATCACATTCTCATGGAGTCACATCTGTCAGTCCATCACAGTAGCTCTAAATTTTTGAAAGTACACAAAAGAACAATATTTCCCTGACCTCATCCCCCTTCATAGCTAAAAGTCAGCAGTTTTAAAATACTATATAGAGATTTTGCTCTGCCTGAAACAACTATAAAACCCACTGAAAACCAACATAAGCTAAGAGATAAACAGTAACAGATATTCTACTTAGATATGACTAATTATCATCATGAACTGTCAATACAAGCTTAAATCTTTTACTTTGTGGGTTTCTTGTCAAATATATATTGGCCATACTCTATTAGGATTTTTCCCTTTTTTTTTTTTTTTTTTTTTTTTTTTTTTTTTTTTTTTTCACTACACGGTTGTCACATCTGCTAAAAACCTAAAACAAATTAAAATACTATATCATGACACACATCATATTGATGCATTTTAAGAGATTTTAACAGACAAAAAATTAAATAAACAATTTCAATCTTTCTATACTTTTCAGAGCCCTCTTTGTGTTCTTTTGAACATATTAGCATATTATAAATTCAACTGGATCCATTAAAATAATGCTTGATGAGATTATCCAAGTTTGTAAAAATTAAAGTTGTGAGAGCTACAATTGCAAATTTATCAAAACATATAACAGTGACTAAAGCAACACAATCACTCACCTCTTTGGTTAACAGCATAAAAACAAGTTTATATTTTAAAAATACATTACCAGAAACTTCACATAAAAAGATACTCTTTTAGCTTCTGGCTATTTATCCTTTGGACAATTTTCAGTGCTCATTATTATTTGCATCACTATTGTGCCATTCTAAAGAAAGAAAGAAAAGATGAACAGTATTGTATGGCAATTTGTGTAAATTTTCATATCTGCTAAAAAGGAAGAGAAAAAAATCCAAGTTCTTGGATTAAGTACAAGGTGGGTATATGCAGACATCATAAATTAAAAAGGAATGGGGCCAGTGCTGTGGCTCAGTGGTGGAGCACTTGACTGGCATGTGTGGCACTGGGTTCCATCCCTCCTGAAGGATGGGCCGAGCACGCACAGCCTGGCCTTTGCCAGGCCCCTGGCATCCCTGTCCCCAGCCCAGACCCAGGTGCAGGACAAGCTGATCACCTGGAGTCCCTGGCGTCCCATCCAGCTATGCCCAACTCCTCAGGCCTCCCTGTCTAGGATCCTCGACCTCCAGGTCCAGACCCCTGGGATCAGTCTCCAAAAGTACTCCAGTTGCCCCAGAACACACCAACCAAGACCCCCACAGTGTGGAGGACTTACCCCAGGGCGGCCTGACTCAAGGGAGGCAGCCTTACCCAAGGGAGGCAGCATTACCAAGGGTGGATTTATCTGAGGGCAATGGCCTGAACCAAGGGTGGCGACGACCTTACCTGAAGGTGGTGGCATTACACCAGTAGCCTTCCCAAGATCAAGGTGGTGGCCTGACACGAAGGCAAAGGGGGGTTCAGCACGTGGCTCAGGCACTGGGTCTCCTCCAGCTGGGAACCAGCCGGACACCAACAATGCTGCCCACACAATGCCAATGCTCCCACAGCTTTGGCGCTCACGGAGTGATCAAGCCCCAGCCGGCCCCTGTCCCCAAAACACATGAGAGCTCCGCATGCACAGAAGGCCTCGGTGGGTTGGGCACAACCCACGTGACTCCGCCCACCATAACCTTGCCCTTTCAGGAACCCCAAACCACTAGAGTCCTGCTCTAGGACTCCAAGGCACCTGCGGGAAGGAGATCCCGCAAGAGCAAAGTCCTTCCTTCTGCTCTCCTCCTCTTGTGGGGACACATGTGAGCACGCTGGCACGGGTCGGTCCGGGGTAAATCACTGCGGAGATCCCAGGGACGCAGGCGCCTCAACGTCGTCACCATGCCCCAGGGACCAGGCCTCCCATTGCTGGGTGTTTTCACCCTGCTTTTCTGGGTCAGGGACGATGACTTGCAGGGTGACTTTTAAGAGGCTTTTTTTTGGAGGGTCCTCCTTGAAGGGTCTGTGTTTTTTTAGGGAACAATTGCTTCACTATTCTCCAGGCTGGGTTCCCTTTCCCCCGGTGTGGCAGCCAGTGGTCCTTGGCCCTGGACCGTCTCTGCATATGCACTCCTACAAGCTGACCCGCCCACCCCAGGACCATGCCCAGTCAGCTGGGCCCATCTGAAAGCCCTCTCCAACCCCTGCACCGCCCGGCCAACGGGGTACATTTGGCAACCCCCTACACACCACCCACACCGCTGCACCTCCCAGTCACGGCGTCCATCTGGGAGCCCTCTCCTCTATCACCCGTGCCAGTATGCACTGGGTCCCCTTGGTTTCATCAGGTGAAGCTGCTGGTCGGGTGGCGCCAGAGTGAGAGCTCTGCATTTTGCAGCTCTATTTTTAAGAGGTGGAGTGGAGGAAGTGGAAAGCCTTGCCAAGTGCAGGGGGCACTCCAAGCTGAACCATGCTGAGTCCTGCCAAAAGGAAGCAGATACACCTGGTAAACTATGTGGAGGATTACCTGGCCTCCATGGAGTCTTTGCCTTTAGACCTGCTGAGAAACATCTTGCTAACACAGGAGATAGATGAGAAATGCCAGAAATCCTGAAAGAACTGAATGAACATTATGAGAAGTTGAAAAGAAAGACAGATGGTGCCCCAAAATGCCAAGTGCTGCACTGCATCCAAATAGCCCTGATTCAGACCCAGGAGCTGGGCGATGAGAAAATTCAGATCCCAAGTCAGATGGTAGAGCAGGCGAAAAGCTGGACCAGGCAAATGTACAGTCACATGGAACTCTTTGAGGCACCTCAAGAGAACAAGGATACCACTGGAAACAGCTGCAAGGCTTGCCATAAGAAGTCACTCTAGAAAGCAGTGTGGATATTCCTTAGAAAACTTGGAATGGAACCACCATTTGAAATAGTTATCCCACTCCTTGACCTACACCCAAAGGACTTAAAATCAGCATACTACAGAGATACAGCCACATCAGTGTTCATAGCTGCTCAATTCACAATAGCCAGATTGTGGAATCAACCTAGATGTCCATCAATTGATGAATGGATAAAGAAACTGTGGTATATATATACAATGGAATATTACTCAGCAATAAAGAATGATAAAATTATGGCTTTTGCAGGCAAGTGGATGAAATTGGAGAATATCATGCTAAGTGAGATAAGCCAAACTCAAAAAACCAAAGGATGAATGATATCGCTAATAAGTGGATGATGACACATAATGGGGGATGGGAGGTGTTAGTGTTAGGGTTAGAGTTAGGGTTAGGGAGGGGGGCAAGAATGGAGGAAGGAAGGACTGTATAGAGGGGTTGGAGGGGTGGGGGGAAGGGAAAAAAAACAATGAATCAAACTACATTACCCTATGTAAATGTATGATTACACAAATGGTATGCCTTTATGCCATGTACAGAGAAACATGTTTCCCATTTGTTTACAATATATATATATATATATATATATATATATATATATATATATATATATAAAGAAGGCAAAGAATGAGACAGTTGCAGAGGCAGAAAAGCCAAATTACAAGCTTACCTTGCAGCTGCACAAAAATGTGAATCAAGTGATGAATATATCTAAAACTAAGTATGACCATGATAACATCTCCTCAGGAACACCCAAGGAGAAGATAGCAAAGACCTCAAAGAAGAATAAAATAAAGACATGGAAGAAAAGAAAGCACTCCACAGGCTCCACAGCCAAAAGCGAGAGGAAGGCAAACCCTGCAAACCTCTCCAGCAACTCAAATGAGCCCACATAGTATCTGTGAATCAGGTGGCCTATGGACAAATGATACGTTGTGAAAATGGCAAGTGCCCTCCCGGATGGTTCCACTTCTGCTAGGGACTCAGTCCTAAACCAAAGGGCAAGTGGTGCTATACCAAGTCTTGGGCTAGAAATGAGAAAATGATGGACAAATTATTGCAGAAGTTTTTTTTAAAAAAGAAAGCCTATAAGAGGTTGTTTGTGGACATTCATTAGTATAACAGAATCAGCCCGTGTATGTTTTGTATTCTTGCTTATATTGAAGTATGTGGACTGACAAATGTATACTCTCAAGGATTGTTAGAAAAGATGCAGTTCCCTTCTTGGGGAAGGCAGTGATTCTCTCTACCTTTCGTTTTGACTGGTACATGTGTAAGAAGACAGTGGACTGTAGGTAAACATTTTAGGACCTATAAATTACAGGTTTGAATTAAACACTGTAAAAAAATAGTGTCCACATACCTTCCTGAAGTCCTGCCCTTCATGTCCATTATAAGCGCTCCCTGATCCTGCCCTCCTCTCCATATGCCATGAGCCTCTCACCTTGGGTTCCTGAATATGAACCTTCAGATCCCTGAGACCTTGGTCTAACTGGGGGATGGAGCTAAGGACATAAGGGCTTTAATAGCCAATGAGTCACACTCAACAAACTGAAGATGCTGTGCACTCTTATTATGCTTAAGCATCCTGAAATCCATTATCTGAGAGAAAAACTGCTGAGGAGGAGAGAAAGAATGGCATGTTGTTAAGGCAGCTAGAAAAGCACTGCCACTAATGATCCTCAATAGTAAATGCTTACTCCTGCTTTTAAGACTCCTAGAAAACAACACATTTTTCCCAGTGGATTATAATATACATAAGGTATCATGTCTCTCTTAACTACTCAATGTCACACAGTTCTGGTTTTCTGTGTACTAATCTTTCTGTGTGTATTGCCCTCAAAACCACTAGTTAGAACATGATTGCATCCAACTGCCTGATTGTACTGATTTTCAATCCTATTAAGAGTGATTGCAGACTAACCTTACAGGTTTCATAAGGTACATTAGAATTAGAACACCCTCAAATCCCAGGTTACTGCTTTCCATGGAAAATGATCATGTACACAGTGTTTAGAAAGGACACACTAGCAAGGTCAAAGCTTCAAATCATAAACTAACTTAAGAACCAAGTTGCTGGTATGTGGCCAAACATTCAGCTCAATATCATTTTAAGTCTAAGGTATGAGTGCATACCCAGGGCTCTGAACTATGCAAATCTCTACTCATAGTCCTTCTGTAGTGTAGTTGTGGGCCACAGATTCATGTAGTCCCATCTTTGGTTATCTTGCCTTTGCCTAGAGTACTCCTAAGTGATGGACCGGCAGAACAGTTTTACAGGATTAGTTTTCTGATATTCCAAGCAGAAATTTTAGCACATGAACATATCTTACCATAAGCAAACTAAGAACAAATACTAATCTAAGTTAGGAAGAGGGCTAAAGTCATTGAACATCTGTTTTGACATGACTTTCTTCATATATTTTCTTTTTCCCTTCTGCTATGGCAATTTCTCACAAAGAGATTTCTACAGAATTAACATTAAATACATTTTTTTCCCTTTTTGATATGCTGGGTATTGAATCCAGGGCCTTTTACATGGGAGGCATGCACTCTACCCACTGAGCTATATCTGCAGCCACTATTCCTTTTTTAATAAGGCTAGTAATATGTACTTTGTTAATAAAATGTATCAGTGTTATGAGAATAGTTGGACTGCAAATAATCAAACTAGCAACTGTTTATCTTCCTGCAGTACACATACCTCAGAGGGCCACCCACATTCGCCCTCAGACCATTTCTGATTATGTCTCCATTTAACACTTTTAGCATATCATTAAATCCTTGTTTACATCTATTGCTATTATTTGTAATCCATAAAGAGTGAGCACATTCCAAATGTGTCCCCACTTCTTCCCTAAAGCCTGGTACAGGGTTTGCTACAATATTAACATTTTATACACATTGTTTGCTACAATATTAATACCCATCATTGAATGGTATTTTAAATTGTTTTGTCTTCTAGAATTAGAGATCTAGTTAGACTTTGATGTAGATGGCCCATGGATAACGTATTTCTAGATTTCTTCATCCATTGTTGGACCAAGTCTGGTCCTAGTCATAGAGGTAACACTTTCTTTAATTCTTCATACTGGGTGAATTCAATTTTATTACTAAGCAGAAAATACTCCCAGTGTGGTATAGCAGTTTGGCACTCTGTTGAGAGTAGAGTATAAGCAGAAGCCTTATTATATCAGAAAGATTCCCCCACATCCATGCCAAAATCTATTATTGTTTGTGTTCCTGAAAATAGTAATTCTTATTGGAGTAAGATAAAATCTTACAGTTGTTTCAATTTGCATTTCTTTAATTACTAGAGAGTTTGAAAACTTTTCCATGTATTTATTAATCACCTGTCTCTCTTCTTCTGTAAATAGTCTGTCCAGTTCCTTGATCCCTTTATTGATTTGTTTTTTTGTACATTTGGTGTAAAGTTTTGTAAGATTTTTTTTTAACTTTTTTTTAAATGTTTTAAGTTGTTGATGAGCCTTTATTATTTATTTATTTATTTATATGTGGTGCTCAGAAGCGAACCCAGTGTCCCACACATGCCAGGCAAGTGCTCTACCACTGAGCCACAACCCCAGCCCCTGTAAGATCTTTATAAATTTTGGAGATGAGTGCTCTATCTGAAGTTCATGTGGAAAAGATTTTCTCTCACTCTGTAGGCTCTCTTTTCACATTATTGATTGTTTCCTTTGCTGAAAACAAGCTTTTTAGTTTGAATCCATCCCATTTATTGATTCTTGCTTCGATTTCTTGTGCTTTGGGAGTCATGTTAAGGAAGTCTCATCCTAAGCCAACATGATGAAGATTCTTGCCTACTTCTTCTTCTATTAGGTGCAGGGTCACTGGTGTAATTAGTACGTCTCTGAACCATTTTTAGTTGAGTTTTGTGCAGGGTGAGAGATAGAGGTTTAATTTCATTTTACTGCATGTGGATTTCCAGTTTTCCCAGCACCATTTTTTGAACAGGCAATTTTTTATCCATTGTATGTTATTGTCCCTTGTACAGTATGAGGTAACTATATTTTTGTGGGTTTTTCTCTGTGTCTTCTATACCATTGGTCTGCCTGTCTATTTTGGTGCCAATACCATGTCATTTTGCTACTATTTGTCTGTACTATATTTTAAGATCTGGTATTGTGATACCTCCTGCTTCACTCATTGTGCTCAGGATTGTTTTAGCTATTCTGGATTGTTTATGCTTCTAGATGAATTTCATGATTGCCTTTTCTATTTCTATGAGGAATATCATTGGGATTGTAATTGGAATTGCATTGAATCCATTTAGCACCATTAGTTGTATGGCTGTTTTGACAGTATTAATTCTGCTTATCCAAAAATATGGAATATCCTTCCATCTTCTAAGGTTTTCATCAATTTCTTTTTTTTAAGATAAAAGTTTTTTTAAGAAAAAAGTACTGTAGTTTTTATTCTAGCAGTCTTTCACCTCTCCTGTTAGATTGATTCCCATGTGTTTTTATTTTTGAGACTATTGTGAAAGAAGTGGTTTTCCTAATTTCTCTTTCAGAGGATACATCAATTATGAATGGAAATGAATTAGATTAATGTGTATTGATTTTTTTATCCTGCTACTTTTCTAAATTCATTGATTAGGTTTAGAAAGTTTATGGTGGAAATTTTTGGGTCATATAAATATAAAATCATGTTATCAGCAAATAGTGATAACTTGATTTCTTCTTTTCACATTCCTTTAATTACTTTGTTCTGTCTAAATGCTCTGGCTAGTGTTTTAAGGAAGATTTTGAATAGAAGTGGTTAAAAGAGGGCATCCCTGGATTGCTTCAGTTTTTAGAGGGAATGCTTTCAGTTTGTCTCCATGAAGAATGATGTTTTCTGTGGGCTTAGCATAGATAGTCTTTACAATGTTGAGGTATGTTTCTACTATCCCTTTATTTTCTACTGTTTTGAGCATGAAGGGGTGCTGTATTCTTAACTTTAAATCTATTGATATGATGAATTATGTAATAATTCCAAATGTTGAACCAACCTTCCATCCCTGGTGTAAACCCCACTTGATCATGAAGCACTATCATTTTAATATGTTCTTGTATGTAATTTGCTAGAATGTTTTTAAGAATTTTTGCATCTATGCTCATCAGGAATATTGAGCTAATGTTTTCTTTCCTTGATGCATCTTTGTCTGGTTCTTGTAATAGAGTGATATTAACTTCATAGAATGAGTTTGGAAGGGTTCCCTTCTTTTATATTTCTTGGAATGCATTGAGGAATATTTGTATTAGTTCTTCTTTGAAGGTCTTATAGAGTTTGACTGAGAATCCATCTATTCCTGGGCTTTTCTTCATTGATAGACTTTTGATGGCTTCTTCTATTTTGGTGCTTGAAATTGATCTGCTTACATTGTGTATGTCTTCCTGATTCAGTTTGGGAGGATCGTATGTTTCTAAAAATTTTTCAATGTCTTCAATATTTTCTATTTTGTTGAACTATAGATTTTCCAAGTAGCTTCTAATTATGTTATGTATTTCAGTGGTGCCTGTCATATTTTCTTTTCTTTCATGAGTTTTAGTTATTTGAGCTTTTCTCTCCTCTTTGTTCATAAGGCAAAGGGTTTATCTATTTTATTTACTTTTACAAAGAATCAACTTTTTGTTTTGTCAACTTTTTAAATAGTTTCTTTTGTTTCAATTTCATTGATTTTAGCTCTGATTTTAATTACTTCCTGTCTTCTACTTTTGGTCTTGATCTCTTTTTTTTTTTCTAGGACTTTGAGATGTAATGTTAGGTCATTTAGTTGTTGATTTTTTATTATTGTAATGTATGAGCTCAGTGCAATGATCTTTGCTTTTTGTACTGCTTTCAGAATGTCCCAGAGATTTTGATGTTGTTTTGTTGTTTTCTTTTATCTCTAAGATTGTTTTATTTCTTTGCTAATGTCTTCCATTATCATTGTATCATTCAATAGTCTATTGCTTAGCCTCCAGGTGTAGAACTTTTTGTTTTTTATCATTGATTTCTAATTGCTTTCCATTATGATCTCACAGAAAATAAGATAGTATCTCTTTTTTTGTATTTGCTAGTGGCTTCTTTGTGGCATAGTATATGATCTATTTTGGAGAAGAGTTCATGAACTGATGAGAAGAAAGTGTATTCACTCAATGGATGAAATAATCTATACATGCTTGTTAAGTATATAACATTGATTGTATTATTTAATTCTATAGTTTCTTTGTAATTTTTTGTTTGGAGTATCTATCCAGTGGTGACAGTGGTGTGTTAAAGTCACCAAGTATTATTGGATAGTGGTCTGTTTGATTCTTCAAATTGAGAAGGGCTTGTTGGATGTACATGGATGCATCATTGTTTGGGACATAAATATTAATAATTGTTATGTCTTGCTGTTTTATTGTTCCCTTAAGCAGTATGAAATGTTCTTCATTATCCCTTCTCACTTAGATATGAAGTCCACATTTTCTGATATAAGGATGGAGACCCCTGCTTTTTTACTGAGTCCATGTGCATGGTTTGTTTTTCCACATCCTTTCACCTTTAGTTTGTGGATGTCTTTTTCTATGAGATCAGTCTCTTGAAGACAGCGTATTGTTGGGTCTTTCTTTTTAATTCAACCTGCCAATGTCTTTTGATTAATGAGTTTAGGCCATTAACACTCAAGGTTAATATTTTGATATGATTTGTATTTCTGGTTGTTTTGACTTAATTTTGGTTTTTAACTTGACTTGGTTTCTCCTTTGATTGACTTTTCCTTTAGGGTAGTTTCTCCATTTGTTTACTTGCATTGTTGTTTTTCCCTTCCTCTCCATGAAATATTTCTCACTGAGAATGATCTCTACTCCAGGCTTTCTATTTTTCTTTTTGTTTATCATGGAAAGATTTTATTTCATCATCAAATCTGAAGGTTAGTTTTGCTGGGTATAAGATTCTTGATTGGCATCCATGTTGTTTAAGAGCTTAAAATATGTTGTTCTAGACCCTTCTTGCTTTTAGGGTCTGGACTGAGAAATATGCTGATATGTGTGTTGGTTTCCCCTTATATATAATCTGATGATTTTCTCTCACAGCCTGTAAAATCCTAATTTTATTTTATATGTGAAATATTTTCATTATAATGCACCTTGGTGTGGATGTGTTGTAATTTTCTGCACCTGGTGTTCTGTAAGCCTGTTGTATTTGATTTTCCATTTCATACTTCAGGTTTGGGAAATTTTCAAGTAATATTTTACTGAAGACATTCATTTTTTTGGTTTGTATCTCTGTGCCTTCCTCAATCCCAATAATCCTTAAATGGTCTTTTCATGATATCCCATAATTTTTGGAGGTTCTGTTCATGATTTCTTACCATCTTCCCAGTTTGGTCAACTTTATTTTCAAGATTAAATATTATGTCTTCATTTTCTGAGATTCTGTCTTCCATAAGATCTAGTTTGTTTGTGATGCTATGTATTGAGTTTTTAATTTGGTTTATTATTTCTTTCATTTCAAGTATTTGTTTTTTTTTTCCAGAATCTCAATCTCTTTACTGAAGTGCTCTTTTCTTACTATATTTTCACTTTTAACTGTTTATTGGAGTGATCATGTATTACCTTCATTTGCTCTCTTATATTTTGCTTCATGGATCATTTTAATTATGTAGATTCTAAACTCATTTTCTGTAATTTCTACTGCCATGCTGTCATTCATTTCCTTCCAAAATCTTGTTACACTGTTTTAGCTCCTTTTCAAAGAAATGCCTAAGTTTGTTAACAATGCTACTGTGAAATGACAACAAATCATGAGAAAACTACATATTCCAAGTGGAACAGTTTGGCATCCAGCCAGTTGAGATTGAAGGGCATAGAGATTCCAGGATCCTTCAGGAGAAGGCACTTGATTTTTCTACCCATGGGCTGCTTCTTGGCTTTGGGAGGCTTGGGTCTCAATGAGTGCATGCTGTGATATCCTGGCTGCTATGCAGATCCCTGGTAATGCCAAAAATGTCAGACTGACAGCAGCATGGCATCATGGTGCCCATGGTAGCCAGAGAACCTTTTGGTCCTGGCCCTTTCTGACAAAGACTCAAGGCAATCATGGGCTCAGCTGTGATATTAGGGGGGAAGACTAAGGTAGGCAGCTCCAGGGGCCTATTATTTTCAAGAAATGTGATCCCAACTTTTTCATCCACTGAAAGGGGAGAGGGTGTGTTGAGGGCATGGCATATTGGACTTCAGTGTTCCATCTCCTTCCTGGGCAAGGAACCCCACTGAATACTTACAGCCCACACTGCCCTCCAGGCCTGCTAGTTGGTGTTGTCCTCATTCAGCCTGCAGCAGGCATCCTGGCCATCTGGTAACACCTATTCTGCTACAGTCTGTTAGTTCCCACCAGGTCTAGTGGGCAGGGAGGTCATGGAAGCATGTGCAATTGCTTGCTCAAGGATCACCCAGCAAAGCACAGAACCCAGTGACTCTAACATTGCACACAGCTCCTCCAAGCCTCGGTTTACCCACTATATTGCTCAGCCAGGGAAATGGCCTAGGACCCTCATAGACATATGGAGTGATGGCTGGTGACAACTTCAGACATAATGCTGTAGTGCCTCCCCTGCGGCTTGGTGAGTTAATTGATGATTGAGTTGAAAAGCATCACTAAACTCCTACAGGGTGCTCCTCCTTTTCTACAATGCTCAAACAGGTGACAGCACAAACCTGTAATGTTGAACTTCTATTCTAATTGGAACTGGGTGCCTGCTGTGCTCCCTAGAGAGGACAGAAGGGACTGAGTCATTTAGTATGTGTGATGGAGGCTAGGAGTTAGCTAGCTAAAAAGTAGAACTCTTCTTTACACACTCTACCTGTCAGGCCCTACTACATTTGCTACTGCCATGCAATTAGCTTGTTCCCAGAAATTTTCTTGGTCTGAATTTCCAAGGAGTCTTTCAACTTCCCTTTAAATGAACATATATCTGGAGAACCTGCCTTGGCATAAGGGTTCATCCTCTTGAACTGACTCATGCCTCTCAGACACAAACCCTCTGTGATGATGCACAGTATTTTTATAGCAGGTTCTGGAGGATGCAGACTACAGGTTACTGTCAAATCCTTGTGCAAAGGTGCTCCAAGAATGTGAATGTGATGGATGAAACAAGTGCCTGATAGTGATGTGAGGAGCACAGATTTCCAGTGAATAGTATCATTTTGACCCATGCCTCATGCTGCAAGATCAGAATTCTACAATATTTCAAAGGTGAGTATTGAAAAATGGAAGTACTTGGACTTTTCTGTAGGGCACAAACTGCAGAAAGTTGTTGGAAATAAAAAGATAAATTCAGCAAACACATACTAAAAAAGTTTTTATTGCTAGTGTTCTGCAAAAATAAAACTATCAACGGCTGAGATTCAAAATAATATAACAAAACAGCAAGAAGAAATTGAGAGATCATTTGTTAAGCAAAGATGATCACTGAGAGTCACTCAGTTTGCAAAGGACATGAATGCCTTTGCAAATTCGTGGTTCTCTCCTGTTGCTTGCAATGGAGAGCAGATTACAAGTACGCTGATTTTGCTTGTCCTACACATGTAGGACATCAGGATGAGAAAAGACTTTTCTTTCACCATACCAGCAGCAACAAAGCACCACAATTTACACAAGTATAGAATTGGAAAGCTAACTCTTAGTGACAGCTCTCAAAGTAAATAGTTACCTCATAATCAAAATTTGAAACATAATAAATTGCTACTAAAATGCAGAAATATAGACCTGATATGGTTAAGATCTGAATTTAAAAAATGGAAAATTTCGAAGAAAAAATAAAGTTGTAATGAGAATTATTGGATGGGAATAACAGATCCCAAAACATTTATAAAATACAAAATATATTTTTCTTTTCAATGATTATATGCACCCCAAAGATGCTGCATGCTTAATATCCCTGATTTACTTCTTTAAATGTGAACTTTCCCAATAGATGTTCTTGAGTGATGCATAACCTTGAAAAACCAATCCAAAATTTACACAAAACAATGGGAAAGATGAGAACACTGCCTCCTAAACCCAATTCTACACAGCATGGCTTCAGAATATCCATCAGAATGCATTCTACTGTGATTTACAACTAATATTAAGTAATATAAAATGTACTAAAAGTTAACAAAAACACTATAAAAATGCTTCATTAGAGTTGTGACTGGACCTACAATGAAACAGGAAAGCAGGTTTTATATATCCATTGTGGTTCCTGAGTGACATCAGAAACTAAGATATTTATTCAGCACAGACTCAATTCCTTTAAGGAAAATAATGTCTTCTCAAAGGAAAGCAAAACACAGTGAGAAAATATAGTGCCAAGAGCAGCTCTCTTTTGTCATCACCTCTAGGTTTCCCAGTTGACCTTTAGTTGACTTCCTTTGCTTCCAGGTTTACCATTCCCCTCAGTGGGTGCTATACTCCTCCTGTGCTTATTTTGGACAGTCATGTTCCTGTCCTGGGGCTGCCCGAGCATTTTGGAGATGGGTCTCATTACACTTCAGGAAGTGGTTGAAAAGAAGAAAAACTGTTGGCACTTACTGAACATTAGGAGGTACTCTTCCTATTTCTTATCCAAGATCTTGATGAATGGAGTGAAAATAAGGATTTTCTTGCCTGGGGAAGCCACACAGTCATCTTTAAGTCACTTTCCAGGATGTCCACATATCCATTATTTTCCTCAGCATCCACCTCAGCAGTGGCCATGAAAAATAAACTAAGAGTCTCTGCTCCTCTATTTTCATCTTGTACTCAGGGTAAGACACATCAGGTAAGGGGCTGTGCTTGGACTGTGTAAAGTCCTCTCTGTGACTGACCCACTCTTTCAGAGCAGGGACAGGACTGGGATGTGTGGGCTTCTAATGCATCTTGAAGACAAATCCATTTTTTTTTGTCCTCCCCAGGACTGCTGGCAGCCTTGCCACCTGCCTCATTCTTCCTATAGCTGTCCAGTGCCTGGAAGTAGGAGATGTTCTGTAGCACAGGGAGTTGGTGATATATGGTAGCTGTGGTTCACAGCAATCAAACTGGTAAGGTCTGACATCTGATGGTTACTCAATTTAAATAACTCACATGGCTTCCTGGGTGGCCTACTCAAATGTCTATTCTGCCAGGTTGGGGTCAATAGGGCTGGAGGATTTCATGCAAAAAACTGTATCAGAAAATTCAGAGGACTTTGATGATAGAGAGAATTCAGATGCCTGCATTTATAGTCAGCAAGCAGTAAAAGTGAGGGCTCCCTATGTGACCCTTTGGGATCTTACTATGAAGCCCAGCAAAACTCTGGATGGTCTGGGTCAGAGTACTCACCAAAGAGGAAGAAACTGTGTGCTCTAGTGACCCCAGGAGGGCACAAAGTCCTAGAGAGAGTCCTGGGAGGGGTCCTGGACTCTGGGTGCCTCTGTATAATCCAGCAGGACTGAGAGTTGAGCTTGGCACAGGCTTGAGCTGGGGCATGATCATCAAGGTAGGGAGGGCAGTATGCTGGCTACAGAGCCCAGCATAAGGTGTCCAACAGACACCCAACAAAGTGAGTCAGGATCAGGGATGGTGCAGGCCAGGGTGGTAGTAAAGGAGGGAGGGAGGAAGAGCAATGCCACTGGGGTCCAAGTGTTGAGAGGGATTCGGGAGGGTGGAGAGGGATGTCCGTATGCAGGATTTTGGCTGGGGAAGCCTCCAGTAGATTTTTGTAATATGGTTAATTTCCTGAAATTGTTAACTACAATTCTAAGCCCCCACAATATAAATGAGAATTACTTCCAAATTGTGCATGCTTATGAAATATTAATTATGTTTTATGATACAATTATGGAAAATATATCAAACATAAAAATGTGCAATCAATGACATGACACCAAATGAAACAAAATAGTATTATAAAAGACTACAGGTCAAACAGTTGTCTTATTAAAAACGAAGTCTAAAGAAGAATCAGCTCAATGCTGCCTGGGTTGCTGTGATTAAGAACCAGACTGCCAAGTGAATGCCAAGAATTCCTACAACATGTACACACACTCATGTGAATTTACAGTTAGCTTCATAATATTTTAAAGATACAGCTGAATCCGTGCTCTAGAACAGTTTATGACAAAGTACAATTCATTTGAATACATGATTCAGGAGGCCAGACACTAACACAGTGTCTATCTGGCTCAGAACTAAATTCCCAGTGACTAACTGTGTTTGGTAGTTAGTTAAGTAACTAAAGGAACAAATGAAGGAAATCACAGATAAAAGAGCATACTTTGTAAAGCTCTGATTAAAGACAAAGTTCTTAGACTGGATACAGTAGCACGTTCTGATAATCTCAGCAGCCCAATAGGCTAAGTCTGGAGGATCACAAGTTTGAAGGCAACCTCAGCAGCTTAGTGACAAGTTGTCTCAAAATAAAAAGTGAAAAAAAGAGGAAATGTGGATGTAGCTCAGTGGTAAAGCACCACTTGGTTCAATCTAAGTACAGAAAGAGAGAAAGAGTGATCAAACAGTCTTAAGGCAAAAGAATGAGAGGTATAAAAGAATACTCAAAGAAAGAATATGCTACTTTTTCAAAAAATGAATATGGTATCTGTTATTACATCTCTTAATTTCAAGTTTTTCTCTGATATACATAAATACAGGATATTATTACATAAAACATAACTAAGGAGATTTCTTGATTTATTTCAAAGCATGAATTTATTCCCACTTTATATACAAGTACCATGAAAGAATAATTTATCCAAAGATAATAGATATGTATTTTATAAACTGAAAATATCCAGGATAGATGTGCAAGTAATCCATCAATTGGGAAAATGAAAAAGAAAATTATTAAATTTTTATTAGCCAATGCCAGAGAAAATGTCATATATATTTCAATCAGTGCCTACAAGCCAAAGAAACAATTTTCTAAAGAAAATGAAGGATAAGATTCCATAACAGGAAAAAGTTCGATGAACTGTAGTACTTTCTCCTTGTAGATACAAAGAGAAAGCAATTAGAATAATTCTTTTGTAAACAGTATTCAATTTATTTAAAAATGTTAAAATGCATCAGATTGGGGCACGATCCTAGATGGCGGACTAGAGGGTGACTGCATCTCCAGTCGCTCCAGAACCCAGGATTCAAGAAGGGGAGGCATTGAGAGACTAAAATAGAACCTCGAGTGAGTCTCCCCCACTCGGTGAAGCAGTGAAGCGCTGCCCGAGTGGCAGGCCCAGATTCGGGTGGCTTATTAGAGTAAGGCAGAGCAGCAAGAGTCCTCCCCAGGCGGCCCTGCCCACTCCAGCGGTGGGCTCCTCCCACAGGGCCAGATTCTTCAGCATCTCGGAGCAGGCACCCCAGTGAGAGCCTTTCTGTACAAAACCAAGTATCAAGTCCCTGAACCAGGGCGGTGAGTTCCTGCACACAGGTTGCTTCAGGGACCAGGAAAGGGCAGCCAGGGACTTCCCCAAGCAGCCCACAGCCCAGCCCCCTCTGGCAGGAAGCACCTTTCCAGGCTAGCTTCTCGGAGCAGACACTCCAGTGAGAGCCTTTCCACACAGAGCCAGCTCCAAGTCCTGGAACCAGTAGAGGACTAGGGGCAGATTTCCTTGGGAGCACTGCATTATCAAGTTACTCCAAGATTTCATGCTACTGAAGGCAGGAAGGTGATACACTGGAAATTTATAGGGACAATATAAGCCAATAGTAGAATTCTGAAATATCACAAAGTCCCACTGACATCTGACCAATATGAGAAAACAAGGGAAGAAAATGTTCCAAACAAACCTAGATACTATATCAATAAAACCCAATGACAGCACAGCAGAAGAAATGACTGAAAGGGAGTTCAGAATGTACATAATTAAAACAATCAGGGAAGCAAAGGAGGAGATGAAAGAACAAATGCAGGCATTAAATAATCACACCAATCAACAGTTAAAGGAGCAAGTACGGGAAGCAAGAGATCATTTTAATAAAGAGTTAGAGATATTGGAAAAAAAAACAAACAGAAATCCTTGAAATGAAGGAAACAATAAACCACGTTAAAAACTCCATAGAAAGCATAACCAATAGGGTAGAACACCTGGAAGACAGAACCTCAGATATTGAAGACAAAATATTTAATCTTGAAAACAAAGATGACCAAACAGAAAAGATGGTAAGAAATCATGAACAGAATCTACAAGAATTATGGGATATCAAGAAAAGGCCAAATTTAAGAATTATTGGGATTTAGGAAGGCTTAGAGAAACAAACCAAAGGAATGAACAATCTATTCAATGAAATAGTATCAGAAAATTTCCCAAATCTGAAGAATGAAATGGAAAACCAATTACAAGAGGCTTATAGGACTCCAAATATATAAAATTAAAACAGACCCACACAAAGTCACATTATAATGAAAATACCTAAAATACAAAATAAAGACAGAATTTTAAAGGCTGTGAGAGAAAAGAATCAAATTACATTCAGGGGGAAACCAATAAGAATATCAGCAGATTTCTTAATCCAGACCCTAAAAGCTAGAAGGGCCTGGAACAACATTTACCAAGCCCTGAAAGAAAATGGATGCCAACCAAGAAACTTATACCCAGCAAAACTTACTTTCAGATTTGACAATGAAATAAGATCCTTCCATGATAAAAAAAAAGTTAAGGGAATTTACAAAAAGAAAGCCGGCATTGCAGAACATTCTCAGCAAAATATTTCTTGAGGAAGGGATGAAAAACAGCGATGCAAATCAGCAATGGGAGGAACTAGCCTAAAGGAAGAGCCAAATAAAGGGGAAACCAAATCATGTCAAAAAACATAAATGAGTCAAAAGACTGGGAATACAAATCATAGCACAATAACAACCCTGAATGTTAATGGCCTGAACTCATCAATCAAAAGACATAGACTGGCAGACTGGATTAAAAAGAAAAATCCAACAATTTGCTGCCTGCAAGAGACTCATCTCACAGAAAGGATACCCATAGACTAAAGGTGAAAGGATGGGAAAAAAAAAAAAAAAAAAAACCATGCACACAGACACAGCAAAAAAGCTGGAGTATACATCCTCGTTTCAGATAATGTGGACTTCAAGCCAAAA
Source organism: Sciurus vulgaris (assembly GCF_902686455.1). Classification (NCBI taxonomy): domain Eukaryota; kingdom Metazoa; phylum Chordata; class Mammalia; order Rodentia; family Sciuridae; genus Sciurus; species Sciurus vulgaris. The sequence goes on along the minus strand of NW_027632956.1, from coordinate 732,835 downwards.
CTAGTCAGAAGGGATAAAGAAGGACAACATACTGCTTAAGGGAAGCATAAGTCAGCAAGACATAAGAATCATAAACATCTATGCCCCGAACATTGGCTCATCTCTGTACGTCAAACAAATCCTTCTCAATTCCAGAAATCAAATAGACCACAACACAATAATTCTAGGTGATTTTAACACACCTCTCTCACTGCTGGATAGATCGTCCAAACAAAAATTGAATAAAGAAACCATAGATCTCAATAACCCAATGAACAATTTACACTTAACCGACTTATATAGAATATACCATCCAACAAAGAATGAATACACCTTCTTCTCAGCAGCACATGGATCTTTCTCTAAAATAGACCATGTCTCATGCCACCAAGCTACTGTTAGCAAATACAAGAAGATAGAGATACTACCTTGTACTCTATCAGATCATAATGAATTGAAATTAGAAATAAATGAGAGAATAAAAAACAGAAACTTCTCCAATACCTGGAGATAAAATAATATATTATTATATGATGAATGGATAACAGAAGACCTCAGGAGACAAATAATATAATTCTTAGAAGTAAACGAGAACAAAGACACATCATATCAAAATCGCTGGGACAGTATGAAAGCAGTACTTAGAAGAAGATTTATTTCATGGGCTGCATTAAACAAAAGAAGTAGAAATCAACAAATAAACGACTTAACACTACAGCTCAAAGCTCTAGAAAAAGAAGAGCAGACCAACACCAAAAGTAGTAGAAGACAGGAAATAGTTAAAATCAGAGCCGAAATCAATGAAATTGAAACAAAAGAAACAATCAGAAAAATTAACAAAATAAATAGTTGGTTCTTTGAAAAGATAAACAATATTGATAGACCCTTAGCCACACTAACAAAGAGAAAGAGGGAGAAAATTCAAATTACTAAAATTCGGAATGAACAAGGAAATATCACAACAGACACGAGTGAAATACAAAACATAATTAGAAGGTATTTTGAAAATGTATACTCCAACAAAACAGAAAACCTCGAAGACATCAACAAGTTTGTAGAGACATATGAATTACCTAAACTGAATGAGGAGGACATACACAACTTAAATAAATCAATATCAAGCAAAGAAATAGAAGAGGTCATCAAAAGCCTACCAACGAAGAAAAGTCCAGGAACAGATGGGTTCTCACCCGAGTTCTACAAAACCTTTAAAGAAGAGCTCATTCCAATACTTCTCAAAGTATTCCAAAAAATAGAAGAGGAGGGAACCCTTCCAAACTCATTCTATGAAGCCAATATCACCCTGAAACCTAAACCAGACAGAGACACATAGAGAAAAGAAAATTTAAGACCAATATCCTTAATGAACATCGATGCAAAAATTCTCAACAAAATTTTAGCAAATCGCATACAAAAATATATTATAAAGATAGTGCACCACGATCAAGTGGGTTTTTTTCCCAGGGATGCAAGGTTGGTTCAACATTTGGAAATCAATAAATGTAATTCACCATAACAACAGTCATAATGTTAAGAATCACAAGATTATTTCAATAGATGCAGAAAAAGCATTTGATAAAATACAACATCCCTTCATGCTCAAAACACTAGAGAAAATTGGGGTAGTGGGAACATTCCTTAACATTGTAAAGGCCATCTATGCTAAGCCCATGGCCAATATCATTCTAAATGGTGAAAAACTGAAAGCATTCCCCCTAAAAACTGGAACAAGACAGGGTTGCCCTTTTTCACCACTTCTATTCAATATTGTTCTTGAGACTCTAGCCAGAGCAATTAGACAAACCAAAGAAATTATATAGATACAAATTGGAAAAGAGGAACACAAACTATCCCTGTTTGCTGATGACATGATTATATATTTAGAGGAACCTGGAAATTCCACCAGAAAACTCTTAGAACTCATAAGTGAACTCAGTAAAGTAGCAGGTTACAAGATCAATGCTCATAAATCCAATGATTTTTATACATAAGTTATGAATCTTCAGAAGAGAAATTAGGAAAACTACCCCATTCACAATAGCATCGAAAAAAACAAAACACTTGGGAATCAATTTCACAAAAGAGGTGAAAGACCTCTATGAGAACTACAGAACACTAAAGAAAGAAATTAAAGAAAACCTAGAAGATGGAAAGATCTTTCATGTTCTCGGATAGGCAGAATTAATATTGTCAAAATGGCCATACTACCAAAAGTGCTATACAGACTCAATGCAATTCCAATTAAAATCCCAATGGTGTACCTTACAGAAATAGAGCAAGCAATTATGAAATTCATCTGGAAGAATAAGAAACCCAGAATAGCTAAAGCAATCCTCAGTAAAAAGATCAAAGCAGGGGGTATCGCAATACCAGATCTTCAACTCTAGTAAAAAAAAGGCATGGTATTGGTACCAAAATAGACAGGTAGATTAATGGTACAGAATAGAGGACATGGACACAAACCCAAATAAATACAATTTTCTCATACTAGACAAAGGTTTCAAAATATGCAATGGAGAAATGATAGCCTCTTCAACAAATGGTGCTGGGAAAACTGGAAATTCATATGCAACAGAATGAAATTAAATCCCTATCTCTCACCCTGCACAAAACTCAAATCAAAGTGGATCAAGGACCTCAGAATCAGACCAGAGACCCGGAATCTTATAGAAGGAAAAGTAGGTCCAAACCTTCAACTTTTTGTCTTAGGATCAGACTTCCTTAACAGGTCTCCCATAGCACAAGAGATAAAACTAGAATTAATCACTGGGATAGATTCAAACTAAAAAGTTTTCTCTCAGCAAAGGAAGCTATCAGTAATGTGAAGAGAGAGCCTACAGAGTGGGAGAATATCTTTGCCACTCATAATTCAGATAGAGCCCTAATTTCCAGAGTCTATGAAAAACTCAAAAAACTCTACACCAAGAATACAAATGATCCAATCAACAAATGGGCTAAGGAAATGAACAGACACTTCACAGAAGAAGATGTACAAGCAATGAACAGATATATGAAAAAATGTTCAACATCTCTAGTAATAAGATAAATGCAAATCAAAACTACCCTAAGATTTCATCTCACCCCAATTAGAATGGTGATTATCAAGAACACAAGCAACAATAGGTGTTGGGGAGTATGTGGGGAAAAAGGTACACTCATACATTACTGGTGGGGTTGCAAATTAGTGCAGCCACTCTGGAAAGCAGTATGGAGATTCCTCAGAAGGCTTGGAATGGAACCACCATTTGACCCAGCTATCCCACTCCTTGGCCTATACCTAAAGGACTTAAAATCAGCATACTACAGAGATACAGCCACATCAATGTTCATAGCTGCTCAATTCACTATAGCCAGATTGTGGAACCAACCTAGATACCCTTCAGTTGATGAATGGATAAAGAAACTGTGGCATATATATACAATGTAATATTACTCAGCCATGAAGAATGATAAAATTATGGCATTTGCAGGCAAATTGTTGAAATTGGAGGATATCATGCTAAGTGAGATAAGCCAATCTCATAAAACTAAAGGACAAATTATCTCACTGATAAGCAGATAAGGATATATAAGGGCGTGTAGGAGGTGTTAGTGCAAGGGTTAGGGTTAGGGTTAGGGTTAGGGATAAGGACGGTGGTAAGAATGGAGGAAGGAAGGACTGTATAGAGGGAAAAGAGGGGTGGGGGTGTTGGGGGGGAAAATAACAGAATGAATCAATCAACATTGCCCTATGTAAATTTATGATTTTTAATTAAAATTAAAAAAAAATCAGATTGCTGTCTCCTAAGGTACCTTCACACATCCCTTGTAACAAAACTATTCATTAAGTATTTAATAGAAAAAAATATCCAATTATATAGAAAACAGTATACTAAGACTCTTTCAACATAACCATAATTATGAATGAAATGAAAATAGCTAAAGTACACTTAGTTGTTCATCATCCTGTATGTAAACTTACAAGAAAAAATTTAGCTCTGAATATTCTATTCCTTTGCTTTTTCCATACAAAGCATGCAGATGATGTATTTCTTCCTATCTCATGTTTTAAATGTAAAGCATGTATGTGGACTCTCTGCTTCATAATCCATATTTTCTCTCTTTTTTGTCATGTTTCAAATTTATTTATCTTTGGAAATTGAACAATTATCACAAATGTCTCATTCAGCTGGAGATTATGTTAACTGAATGATTACCTTAGCCTGAAGGTTTTGAAAATTGAATAGCTTGAGCAATTATTTTCTGTAGTGGGATGATCAGTGATGGATGATAAATCTAAGAGCAAAAGGATTTCTTAACCTTTATGCTGAATTAGGAAACATTACTTAGGAAATATGTGACATTAAAAATAAAACCCAAATGATGTACAGGGAAGCAGGGTAATTTTTAAAAGTATGAGTAGGAATAAATTTAAAAAGTAATTTAAATGGAAAAATAGAACAGAAATTCATACAAACAATACTATGAAAACACATAACTGAAATTTAAGTTCAAATGTTTTGGTTCTATGAAGACATAACTTTTGTTTACATGGTCTAGTTTTCATACCAAAACTACCCAGGATGGCATTTTAACTGAGATTTAAAAGCTTGCAACTATACTTGAACCTCATTAATTTTTGCCTTTTCTTCTGTAATTGAACCTGAGTTTCTTGGTGATTGGTAAACTCTTTTTCATGCTGAAAAGGAACAGAGAAAGAAATTTGGAAATGAAAAGCATTAGTTCTCATGTAAAAATATATATGATTTGCCAATAAAACAGTATTTCTGAATTGGTTTCATAAAATGAATGATAAATTTTGTGATTAGTCACCTATACCCTTTCTCTAGGTCTCTCAATTTTCCAGCAAAATCATTCATTTACAAGGGAAGGCAAAGCCAGAGCTGTAGTCTATGGCCATCTCTCAGCAGAGCAAACTGGCTGATAGCTATCAATCACCCTGACCTTCTTTAAAGTCTGTAAATGTCATTGTGATTTTGTGTGAAAATAAGACAACAAAGCATTATATTGAATTCCTCCCTCCTCCCACTTTTATAACCTTATATTGAAACTTCCTGAAGATTATCAAAACAATTTTAAAAATTTCTGTTCAAAATACTTTATTAATAAACAAATCTTTTTCATAAATACATCTGTTTCTTGTGGCGGGCGAAACCCAGGGCCCAGGGTTATACCATGTGCACCTAAAGATGGCAACTGGCAGAGAGCAAACGGCATCCTGATTATGCCTGAAGAAAGGCAGGAAGCACTTACAATTGGCTTTATGATAATCAGTTCAGCCGCCTAGCTCATGGACAGATATACTTTACATGTATGCTTGAGCGAGTGATCGCTTGACCTTTAACAGGATTGGATGGACATATCCAATTACAATTGCATATGCATGAGACTGCCTATATATTGAGGGTGATATCTGAATAAATGAGATGCTGCTTCATGAACCTCTGAAGAGTATGTGTCTTTCGTTCTGCTGCTCGGGCAGAAAGAGCAAGAAGAAACGGCACGAGCAGCTTGAAGCAACCCAGGCTGGGAGCAGCGATTATCAGTAGTTTCTTGCTCTTTTCTGATAACAATATATCTCCTAGTATTTTGAGTGATTAATGGTAAGTTAATCTTTCAAAGTTTCTTGTGCTATACCTTCTGAGAGGAAGCAGACAATAAAATTTGGGGAATGCAATGAGTTTTCTAATTTACATAGTCACTCATCACATGTTCCCACCTTGCATTCAAATAGTCCTATTCTGCCATTTTCAGGATTGAAACTGTCACCTAAGAAAACTGAATTTAAATAGGATATTGACTCATAATTAAGAATGAGTATTTAGCTTTTTTTAAAAAAAATCATTAAAAGAAGATACAACTGCTTCACAAATGTAGCCTCAACCTTTAAACACAGTCAAACCTCACCTAGGAAAATAACAATATAGATTCCAACAGTACTCAAAGGACTTTTACTTGTATTTAGTTTAGAAAGGAATCTTATTTTGTCCATAATGAAAAGAGGCAGTTAGTAGTCTGTGACTAGATATGAGACTAAAAAGAACAAATTTCAGCCCCTCCAAGTCTGAGTCACTCTGATGAAACCATACCACTTCGCTAAAATTTAAATTTATATAATGCTTTCCAGGTTTTCTAATAGGCTACTTTTAGACAGGTTTTAGGATCATGACAAAGCTGAGCAAAAGTTGGAGGTACTGTATATCCCCATACCTCCCACATAAGCATACAGTCAATTCCATACTTGAGCTTTACATAACAAAAAGCATTTTAAAGCTTTATAGCCAAAACTCTGTGAAGTAATAAATATTATTTTAATTCTCATTTAAAAGTGAGAAAAGTAAATCTCAGGCTACTGATCCTCATACCCAACCTCTGTTTCCTGATGAAGATCATAGAAACTAACAGGTAAAAACTGCCTAGTGTCCTTCAGCTCACCTAAACCACAGGAATATAAACACTCTCACTACTACTGCAGCCCCACCAAACCTCTCCTACCATGAAGTAAGTAAAAAAAAATGCTAATCCTAAACCTAATGTAAGAAATTTACAACCACAATCACATTCAGAGGTTAACCCAACACCTCCTGCCATGTGAGGCTTTCCAGGGACAAGATGAATCAATTGTTCCAACACCTGGCTACATTCTTAGCCCTCGGTATTTTGGTCCTTCTTCTTACCCCTTACAGTATAATCTAATGTTTTTTATTCAGAGAAAACTTTTTAGTGTTCTTAAACAATTCTCATTTTTCTAAGCTGTTGAACCTCATTCAATTCACTATCCATTCAAATATCACAATCATTTCCCTCTAAAAATGGTGACTTTTCAAATTCTAAATCATAATCACATATGGTAGTAACTCCACAGCTGTGCAATTCAACTGGCCACATATGTTGTTTAAACATAAATTTAAATTAACAAAAATCAAATAAAATTTAAAAATCTATGTCTGAAATCACACTAGCCATTTTAAGGGACACAACAGACACACTGGCTGTCATGTTGAACAAAATAGATTGTGAAACATTCCAATCTTTCTTAAGAGACATGTCTGCTCCACAGAATAAATACTTGCAAATAAAATATGCCTCCATATGCAATGCCTTTTCTGTATGTTCCAGTGCAAAAACATCTTCTTCTCATCCTACTCCTGATTGCTCCTCCTAACTTTTTTCATGTTGACATGTTTTTTTCATGAGGACTCTTCCTCATTCTAATTTCTCATAAGATGAACTTTTCCACATCACCTTTCATATACTGATGACTTCCAAATCCTTATCACCAGCACATCTTCTCCTCTAAATTTCAGACTACTAATCAATCCATAAGTGCATTTTCAATTGCTTAATTAAAAATGTCCAAGTAAAACAAAACATTAAAAACAATAAAATCTTTTTAAAACCAAGCTTAGCTTCTTCTCTTTACAAAACTTAATTTTTGAACACAGCTCTTCTTTGTAAATGAGAATTCAAATAATATGACTCCTCTACTCTTAAACTTCTGGTGGCTTTATTATAATCATGAAATGAATATCCCCTGGGATTTGACCTCATTGTTTTTTTTTTATAATACAAAAAATATCTAACAGCATGCCTAGGACATTTCAGAGGGTAAGGTGCTGGTTGTAATTAAGACTGTTAAGCAGAACATGGACAGTGCTTCCAGAAAGCAGTCTGGTAGTGAATTAAAAACAAACAACTAAACTCTATGAGGAGTATCAGTGATAAAGTCAGAGAAAGACTGAATGCCACTGAATAATTCTTGGAGAAAAAAATTAATATCAAGCTTATAGAACTTGAAGAGTTAGCTGAGAACTGCAGCTAGCATTTCAACCAGAGAAAAGACACAATTCACAGAGGAAGCACAAGCAAATCCTTTGTCAGGGGCACTAAAGAAGCTATAAAAACCAGCTGTGGAGATGAAGCTGGAGATATACAAAAGGAACAAAAGGTTTTTGACACAAGTTTAATTTTAATATCCCTTTTTATTAATTAATTTGTCTACATTTTTTATAATAAACCATATACTTTTTAACTTATTAGTTATACATGAGAGAATGCATTTATACATCTTGAAATATACACAAAAGAGGTATAGTCTCTAATTTTTCTTATTATACAAATTTAGGATCACAAATTTAGGATCATTTATGTAGTTGTACTTGTACATGAGGTAGTAGTGACTGTTTCATTTACTATTATTCCTACCTACAGAAAAATCCCCCTACTTTGCTCCCTGCTACCTTGTTGAGGGCCGTATTGGACAAGATGGCACCTGGCAGTGAGCCAAAGGGCACTGGCTACCAAAATAAGGAAGTACCCAAGAAGGCTGGTTTGCATTACTAGTTCCTTGGAGACTTATGATGTGTTACTGCCAGGCTCAATGATTGGCTTTCTAATATGCTGTGTGTGAACAGCTCATGATTCATGTAGTGTTATGCTAGCATTCCTCTTCATGCTCTCCTGCATAAGAGAAAGTTTTGGTATAACTGGTTGATAAGATAAAAGCCTGGGGGAGGAAAGAGGGAGAGAGAAGAAGAAGGAAGATAGTAAGAGAACAAAGGAGACACAGAAACAGGGAGGACACAATAAATCTCATCAAACTAAAAATTAATGGTGTCTCCTTTCTCCAAGCTGGTTCTGCTGGATGGAACAAGTGGTGGCCCTTACGGGTAACTTCTTTCTCCTTCTGCATCCTCCCAGGTAAGTAAATTAAGGTAAGCTATAGGAAAACTAAGTAACATAAGTTAAGCTATAGAAAAACTGTAGGATAACCTCCCAGAAATCTCTGGCCAGAGTGTATAAGGGGGGTCACATAACCCTGGAGAAGGGGTCACATAACCTCAGTGAAGGGGTCACATAGCCCCAGTAAAGGAGGCCACATAAATCCAGAATGGAGTCACAAGTGTCAAAAAATCAAATAAGAATTATACAAGATGTACTTAAGGCTAATGGGACTGCTGTAAAACAATCTACTGTAACAGCATATGTATCCACACTGGCAAAGGTTAGTCCTTGGTTTTTGGAAGAGGGAGTCCTAAATATTTCACAATGGGAACTTCATAAAGAGGATCTTATCAAAGCAGAAGATCAATCCCCGTTACCTAGAGGTACTTTTCCCATGTGGCAGCTCATTAAGGAATGTCTAACATCTGACAAAGACAGAATAAAAACTTTAGTAGGAGAAAGAAATATGTGTATGGAAGAGATAAAAGAACAACTAAGTGTAACTCCTCATAAAGAGGAAGAAGAGGAGGAGGGGCTTACCAGGGAGGAATTAGAAAGAGCATCAGGGACACAGACACCCCCATCAGTTATGTCAGGAAGGAACACAAATACCTTCCTGGAGGCAGCAGCTTTCCCCCTATAACCCCCAAGGTACCCTTGGGAGGAGTTAGCTCATGTTATAAATCAGATGGGTTTTTCACTGCAGGGAGAAAAAAAAACCCATTAAGGAAACCTCAGCAGTCCCACAATTCTTCCCTGTGCTAGAGGACCAAAATAGACAAAGATTCCACCAACCTCTGGATTTCAAGACAGTAAAAATTTTAAGGAAACAGTAGCTATGTTCGGTCCACAGGCCCCATTTACAATTAGTATGTTGGAATCAGTAACAGGGCTAAATCTAGTGCCAGAAGATTGCAAAAGGCTATGTAAAGCTGTACTATCAGGGGGACAGTACCTAATTTGGAAAACTGCATGGCAGGAAGCCTCATTAGAATTGGCAGGATATAACGCTACCGCAGGCTTTCCCCAAAGAAATGTAGAAATGCTAACAGGAGAAGGAAACTATGAAGAAATTCAACATCAGAATATTTACAATCCTGGGGTGTATGCTCTCCATATACCATATTTTCTTTATTCATTCATCTGTTGAGGAGCATCTAGATTATTTTCATGTTTTAACTGTTGTAAGTTAAGCTGCTATAAACATTGGTATGGCTGTGGCACTATAGTATGCTGATTTTAAGTCCTTTGGGTATAAACAGAGGAGTGATGCGTCAAATGGCAGTTCCATTATAAGTTTTCTGAGAATTATCCATAATAATTTCCATAATGGTTGCACCAATTTGCATTCACACCATCAATGGATGAGTGTGCCTTTTTCCCCACAACTTGGACATTTATTGTTGCTTGAATTATTGATAATTGCCATTCTGATTGGAGTAAGATGAAATCTTAAATTTTATTTGCATTTCTCTAATTGTTAGAGATATTGAACATTTTTTCATATATATGTTGAATGATTGTACATCTTCTTCTGTGAAGTGTCTGTTCAGTTTCTTATTCCATTTTTTTGGGGGGTTATTTGTATTTTTTGGTGTTAAGTTTTTGAGTTCTTTATATAGCCTAGAGATTAATGCTTTTCCCAAAAAGCATGTGGTAGATTTTCACTTAATTTGTAGGCTCTCTCTTCACATTATTGATTGTTACTTTTGCTGAAAAGAAACTATTTAGATTGAAATTATCCCATTTATTGATTCTTGATTTACCTTCTTGTGTTTTAGGGGTCTTGTTAAGAAAATCAGATCCTTGATGGACATGGGGAAGATTTGGGCCTACTTTTTTTTCTAGTAGTCCCAAGGTTTCTGTTCTAGTTCAAAAATCTTTAATCCACAGTGAGTTGAGTTACATGCAGGGTAAGAGATAAGGGCTTAATTACATTTTGTCACATGTGGCTTTCATGTTTTACTAGCACCATTTGTTAAATGAGGTATCTTTCTCAGTGAATATTTTTAGTGCCTTTACCTAACATGAGATACCTGTTTTATGTGGGTTTGTCTGCACGTCTTCTATTCTGTGCCGTTGGTCTATATGTCTGTTGTGGTGACAATATTATGTTGTTTTAATTACTGTGGCTCTGCAGTATAATTTGAGATCTGGTATTGTGATGCTTCCTGCTCCACTCTTTTTGCTAAGATTTGTTTTGGCTCATCTGGGTCTCTTATTTTTTCAAGTGAATTTCATGATTTCTTTTTCTAGTTCTATGAAGAACACCTTTGGGATTTTAGTAGGAATTGCATTAAATTTGTTTAATAATTTTGGTAGCATGGCTATTTTTACAATATTAATTCTACCTATCCAGGAACATTTGAGGTCTTTCTATCTTCTAAGTTCTTCTTCAGTTTCTTTCTTTAGTCTTCTGTAGTTTTCATTGTAGAGGTCTTTCACCTCTTATTAGATTGATTTCCAAGTATTTTTTTTCCACATTGGGAATGTGGTAGTGTTTTATTTCTCTTTCAGTGGATTCATTACAGATGTATCCAAATGTGTTTGATTTATGGGCATTGGTTTTATATTCTGCTGTTTTTTGAATGCATTTATTCTAGGAGTTCTTTTGTGGAATTTTTTTGATCTTTCAAATAAAGATGATAGTTTGTTTTCTTCTTTACCTATTTGTAGACCTTTAATTTTTTTCTTCTTTTTGTTCTGACTAGAATTTCAAGAACAATATTGAGTAAATGTAGTGAAAGAGGGCATCCTTGTCTTTTTCCAGGTTTTAGAGGGAATGTTCTCAATTTTTCTCTGTTCAGAATTATGTTAGCCTTGGATTTATCATATTTGGCTTTTATGATATTGAGGTAGGTTCTTACTATCTCTAGTTTTTCTAGTATTTTGAATATAAAGAGGTGATGTATTATCAAATACTATTTCCACATCTAATTAGATGATTGCATGATTCTTGTTTTTAATTCTATTGATATGATGAATTATGTTTTTAATTTCCATATGTTGGACCAAAGCTGCATCCCTTGGGTGAACTGAACTTGATTGGGGTGCACCATACTTATGTTTTTGTATGAGAGTTGCCAGAATTTCATTGAGATTTTTGCATCTATGATCATTAGGGATATTTTTCTGAAGTTTTCTTTTTTTTGATGTGTCTTTGTCTCATTTTTGTATCAGAATGATATTAGCCTCATAAAATAAACTTGGAAGGGTTTGTCTGTTTCTATTTCATGGAATAATTTGAGGGGTATTGGTGTTTGAAGATCATGTGGGACTCAAATGAGAACGTGTCTGGTCTTGTATTGTACTAAATTGGTAGGTTTTTAATGATATTTTTAATTTCATTACTTGATATTGTTCTGTTGAAATCATGTATGACCTCCTTTAGTATAGGTAGGACATATGTCTCTAGAAATTTGTCAATTTCTTCAATATTTTCTATTTTCTTGGATTATACATTTTCAAAATAGTTTCAAATTATCTTCTGTATATCAGTTGTGTCCATTTTGATATTTTGGTTTTTATCACATATTTCAGTATTTTGGGTGCCCTTTATTTACTCTTTGTAATGCAGCTAGGGGTTTATCAGTTTTATTGTTTTTTTCAAAGAATAACCTTTTGTGTTTTTTCAAAATTTTCAAATGTTTCTTTTTTTCAGTTTCATTGATTTTAGATATGCTTTTAATTATTTCCTGTCTTCGATTATTTTTGGTATTGATTTGTTCCTCCTTTCCTAGAGCTTTCAGATGTAATGTTGTCATTTATTTGTTGACTTTTTATCCATTAATAAATAACTCAGTGCAATAAATTTTCCTCTTAGTACTGCATTCATAGTGTACCAGAAATTCTGGTATGTTGTATTGATGTTCTCCTTTACCTCTATATATATCATCCTTGGTTTCTTCTACTATTTGTTCATCATTCAATTGCATATTACTTAGTTTCCATGTGTTAGAAATGATTTTTTTATTTTTTAATTGATTTCTAATTTCAGTCCATTATGATTTGACAGAATGAAGAGTATTATCTTCATTTGTTGAATTTATTAAGAGTTGCTCTGTGGCATAAAATATGGTGTACCTGAGAAATGGATCAATGTACTGCTGAGAAAAAAAAGTGTATTCACTCACTGATGAATGTAATATTATATTAACTATTAAATCTAAATTATTGAGTGTGCTATTTAGTTCTATAATTTCTTTATTTAGTTATTGTTTAGAATATCTGTCAAGTAGTGAAAGAAGTGTGTTAAAGTCAACCAGTATTATTGTATTGTGATCTACTTGATTCTTGAAATTGAGAAGGGTTATCTTTTTGTTGTTGTTGTTGTACATAGATGCTCTATTGTTTGGACCATAAATATTTACAATTGTTATATCTTGCTGCTGTATAATTCCCTTCAGTAGAATGAAAGAAACTTCTTTATCCCTTCTGATTAAAATGGGCTTGGAGTCCACATTATTGGATGTAAGGATGGAAACCCCTGCTTGTTTATGCAATCCATGTGAGTGATTTTTTTTTTTTTGTCCCTTCACCTTCATTCTGTGGATAGTTTTTGCCTATGAGGTGAGTCTCTTGGAAACAGCATATTGTAGGGTCTTGTTTTTTAATCCAATATGCCTATGTTTTTGATTGATGAGTTTCAGTCATTAATATTCCAAGTTATTACTGAGATATGACTTTATTCCCAGTCATTTTGGTTTATTTCTTACTTTTAATTTGGTTTAGTTTTTCTTTTGACTATTCATATAGTGTAGTTCCACCCTTTGCTTATTTTCACTTTTCTTTTTCACTTCATCCTCATTGACTTTTTTTTGACAATGTTCTGTAGTGCAGGCATTCTAATTTTTTAAACTTCTGTTTATCTAGGAAGATTTTTATTTCATCATCAAATCTGAAAGCTAAATTTCTGGGTATGAAATTCTTGATTGACATCCATTTTCTTTCAGAGATTGAAATGTGTTGTTTTATGACCTCCTAGTTTTGAGGGTCTGGATTGAGAAATCATTTGAGATCTGAATTATTTTTCTCTTATACATAACTTGCTTTTTTTCTCTCACAGTCTTTAAGATCTTATCCTTATCCTGTATTTTAGTCACTTTTACTATAATGTGTCTTGGTATGAATCTTCTGTAGTCTTGTACATCTGAGGTCCTATAAGCCTCCTATATTTTATTTTCCATTTCATTCTTTAGGTTTGAGAAATTTTCTGATATTATGTCATTGAAAATTTTGTGCATTCCTTTTCCTTGTATCTCTGATCCTTCTTCTACCAGATAACTCTTAAATTTTTTCTTCTCAAGTTATCCCATGTATCCTGGAAGTCCTGTTCATAAATTCTTACCATCACTGCATGGTCAACATTATTTTTAATATTGAATAGTTTGTCTTCATTGCCTGAGGTACTGTCTTCCAAATTATCCAGTCTATTGGTGAAGCTTTCCATTGAGTTTATAATTTAATTTGTTGATTCCTTCATTTTGAGAATTGATGCTTCTTTTTTCAAAATCTCTAATTCTTGGCTGAAGTGATCGTTCACTTCCTGTATTTTTTCTTTGATTTCACTCTTTATGCCATCCTTTATTTCACAAATCCAGATTAACCTTGTACTTTCTAATCTTCTTCTTAGGCATTTCTTCTATTGTGTTCTCAGTGGCTTCTCCAATTTTGGCATCTTGGTTTGTTTGTGCCTTTTTGTTCCCTTGTTTTTTCATGCTGCTTATGTTTTTTTCTCATCTAGTTGTTCAGTTCAGAGACAATACAGATTCTACCCTCTACACATATATTATAAATGAAGATTTCCATTATCCCACCTTTAAGAGGGAGACCAATATCAACAACACCCAGTGCAAACAATATACAGCCTCAAATCTAAAACTATCTCCTTGCAAATCTAATAATATCTTTACTGCCCCCTTCCTATAAACAGCAATGATAAATTCAATAACTGCCCTCAATAAAATCAGAAAAATTTTATACAGATTTACAATCTCAAATAGTGGACAAAGACAGAACAGAAACAGTGCAGGACATGGTGTTCATGAATGATAAAGAGAAACCAGAAAAAAAAATCCACAAAACATGGGAGAAAAACCAACAGAGATTGCTTGTTATGTGGAGAAATGGTAGAAAGGGAATCTAGGAAGACAGGCAAGAAAGAGGAAGAATACATACAGAGAGAAGAAGAAAAAATTTAAAAATATAAGAATATACATAATATATAGCAGAATTGCAAAACACTATGAGTGTATTATTGTCTTCAACAAACTGATGCACAAAAAAAAAAAAAACACCCTGCTCCAAATATGATAGAGAGAGAGAGAGATCAGAGGAGAAAAAATAATAAAATAAATCTCAGTGGAAAATTGAACAACTGTCTCTGCCAGCATCCAAAAACTTCTCAGCCCTGTCTCTGACTTCCCACAAGACAGACCCTGGAAGACCTAGTCACTATTCTCAATACTCTGTGCCAGATGTCCTGAATTTGGCCACACTGAAATCCTAGGATCACAATGCCACTGGAATTTGGAGGGAGACAACCAGGGATGAGCAACCCTGAGATGTCATAACAAAATGGAAGCAACCCACACTCCCAGGAGAAAGACCCCACTTGCAGCCAAATCTGTAGGCATCCTGACACTGAACCTCCAGGTTCTGGTCAGTGTCCCCAAACAGGTGCAATTGTGCCCTAAAATGGCAGTAGAACCAAACCCACTAGCACCCCATACTAACCCCAGGTTCTGGCAGGCATCTTAAAATGAATGTGACCACATGTGACCAAATCTGGAGTCTCCCTGGCAGTGGACCTCTGGGCAGTGTTGGAAGTGGTAGTAGCATGAGTAAATGGTAGCAGGCATGGATTCAGGAAAAGTTGCAGTCATTTGTGGTGTTGCAGCAGGTGGGGGGACTGTGGCAGCAGTGGCAGCTGCAACCCTGGCTGCATGTGCAGCAGCACCCAGAAAGGAGAACCCTAGGTGACCTTCTGGGAGCAGCAAGACCTTTGATGTCAGAAGCAGCAGCAGCAGTGTAGTTGGCAGCCAAGCGTTGGAAGCACCATTGAGAGCAGCATGCCTCCAGGTGACACTGCCACAGCATCAAGAGCAACAGCAGGGCCTGGAGAAAGACCTCTGGGAACCTGATGCAGGAGTATCAGGTGCAGCTGTGGCACAGGTGCCTGCAACAGTGGCACCAAAGGAAAAGACCTCAAGGCATCTGTGGTAGCTGCCCTCCATTCCCTAGTGAGGGCCTGCAGGCAGCAGCAGGGTGTCCATGGTCATGACACCATAAGCAGCCCCAGCACCTGATGAAATCTCCTCTGGGCATCTGCAGCTGATTTTAGATTTAATAAAGTTTGAAATAATGTCTTCAACTTTAGTTCTTGTTCTCCCGTGCTTCTGCAAGACTTAGTCTTTGCAAAAGTCAGACTCACTTTTTGCTGTGTTTAAGCCAGAAAAATGATATTATTTGTAAATAATTTAAATACAATAAGAGCTATAGTTACTGAGTGTTAACCATAATGTTATAAAGTAATAAGTGCTTATTGGGATCTATAATATTTCTACCAATCCTGCTTAAAGAAGAGGAAATCTAAGTTAGATGAGATCAAATATTTGCTTTATGTCATGGAGCTACTAAGGGATGACATGCAGGTAGAAATTGAGGACTGTTTTACACCTTTGCTTGTCTCCATAAACTACTGAGCTTTCCTGTCTTCCAAGGACTTCTCTATAAAGATCCCTTCTCAATACTGCTACTTTGTGAGTAAAAATCCCTGGGAATAGTTCAGAGAGCACCAGAAGCATGTACCACTACAGTTCAGATAGAATCAAAGACAGAAAAGGTCACAGTTATGCTGGTATCTATTTTATAGAAAGTCCACTCCTAGCTTCCAGGTGATTATGGTGGCCCCAGCTTCATTTTCAAGGGCCATGAATGACTTATACATTTATTTGAGTCATCTCAGGGCAGGAGGGTTGCTTTTCTATGAAATCAAATTTCTTCAGTTTGTCTGTGCTCTGCCTCAGACAGCTCTTGGTTCAAAAGCTGCCCGCTTTTATTCCAGCGCCCTGGGACCCAACTCGTGACTCATGCAGGAGTTGAGGAGTTGAATCCCTAGCAGAAAATCTTACAAGTTTATAAAGGCAGAAACCACACATCGGGAGGGGTCGCACACGGAAGGGAAAAGGGGAACAAAGCTGCCGGGAAATTCCAAAGGGAGTCTGGGTTTGCTGATAACATACAACATGTTTCACAATGTTTTACAACAGGGCATAGAGTCTGGTCAACAGTTTCTGGTAATCTTATATCCTATATATCTTAACTGTCTGAGCACTATCTTGCTCAATTTACCCTTTTACTCTCTGTTTGGGGCTATTTCCTGGAACAGCTTTAAGGGCTTTGTTCCCATCACTGAGAGGGAGACTTTAGGGAGTTGAGATATAACAGACAGCTTAAAAAAATGTCCATTCTTTCAATATAAGGATATCTGTATAATGGTGATACTATTAGTTCTTTGTATATTAAGTATACTCATGATCTTCTAAGATAAAAATTCTAAACATAAACCTCAGAATATCACTTTATCAGTTGGCATTCTCCAAACTGAAGTTCTCTAATTGGTCATTTTAAATAATATACAAATAAAAGAATTAAATTGAAAATTTATATAATTTAATATTCTGTAACTGAACCTGTTATCAATAAGATGTATGTAAAATTTTATGTTACTTTTTACACTGAGGTAAAAATTTAAATGTATTTTTAAAAGATAATGAGAGTCTAATGTATTTAAAGGTGGATATTGTAAAACATACCAGAATTTTGTCACTTTCCAACAGAAAAAGATCTAAAATGTCTTTAGCTTTTCTTTGATTCATGCTTCAGATGTAATGTTGAAGCCAGAATTAAGGACAGACAGTTACTGTAGAAATAGGGGATGGGGACAAATTGAGGAAATGGAACCATGAAAGCCACCTGCCTCTGGAAGTTGGAGACTGCCCCTGAAATAATGGAATGTCAAGGATCTCCAGGGTCCATTGATTACCAAATTCACCTGCCTTTATCAAGAACTGAAAGCAAGGAGCTGCTAATTAATGCCCCCTGGGCCCTTACCTGCCTGAATCACTTTGGCCCTCCCCCTGCCCCATCCACTTCTCACTTTTTACATCTCACCTGCGAAACCTGACCTAGCCAAGTAGGCAGGAAGGAGAGATAAGGGGGGAGAGAACTGGAGAACAAAAGAGACCTTAACCTATAAAAGATGTAGGGTGCACTCACTTCTTGGGATTTTAGAACATCAGCCATGGTACCCTTCTCCCTCATGGGAAAAGTCTGTATTATTACCTTTAAATAAAAACTGCTTAATATGCTTGCCTTGGCGTGCTTCTCTAGTGTTCAAACTTCAATATTAGAGGGAGCAGAACTCGTCACGGTTCAAGGGCAGTATCAATGTTTTATTGTTATTTGTGAGAGCCCCACCTAACCTGAGATAAGGCTCTGCCTCTCACCTTACTCCACATTAGAATATCTCCCAAATAGGTTAGACTTATTATCATTTAAAATTGTGTTCAAAAGACTGATTTTTGTTGTAAAGATTACTGTTGTCTCAAAATAAACAGGAGACATAGTATAACTAAGTAAGGTTTGGGATTATGAAAAAGTTGTGTTTCTTGGACCACAGCTATTATACAAACTGAATGCATTTTTGTTATTTTAATTTCATTTTGTATTTTCCTTGTAAACTTAAATTGTTACGTGTTAGTACTTTACAGAAGTGTTACTTCTAATATAACATCCCAATTTAATTTGAGGTAATGGGTAATCATATACAGAGGAGAGACCAGATGCAACACTTCCACTACTAATACCCCAATTAAAGAGAAGAGGTAAATGACTGCAGAATTAGATATTGAAGTTATAACAAGTTATTCCCTCCTTTAGACTTGTGAAACTGCCTTGTTGGATGTTTAAAAACAAAAAACATGGAGATCAAAATCAAGGAAGTAAAAGGAACAAGGAAAAAGCAGTCAATATTTGGCCCTTGCCCTCTGAGGTCAGTGAATATCCAGATAATGATAGGAGAGACTCCTCTAAGGACTCTGAAATTTTGATGAGTCACCTGATCTGCCAATCAGGAAGATAAAGAGGTCTCTAAAGAACAGAAAGCCAGCTCATGGTACACCTTCAGCAAAGAAGAGGGTCATTGGAGAGAGAAATGTCCCTGATACTTCCAAGAGAAGCCATATTTGGTCATCAAGACACTGGCCTGATCCATCGTGGCATATGGCATCACTGGTAGAGGAAAGGTAAAGAAGTCAGGAGGCTTCACATGCAACCTCAAGTGTGATTGTTGAGAACAAGGTGACACCTGTGCAGCCATGTTGTATGAACAAGCCATTTTGGGAACTGGCCCATAAAATCCTCCAGGAAAGGGTGTGCAGGTGCTACACTCAAGAGCCAATACAGGACAAATAGGACATACTGAGCCCCCAGGATTTATCAAAGTTGTTAATAGATATCTGTCCAAGAAATGGGCAGCTGCCCAGAAATCTTATCTATCAAGGATGGGGGGGCTAGCCCTGACTCATCTCCTGCATAGTTCACCCACTCCTTCCTCCCTTCTTCCTCCAAGACCATTCAGTTTTGGCGGGACCCAATGAGATTCAAATAAATGGCCAGAACCCAACCAAAAGAGAACAAATGTTTAGCTGTTCAAATGTTAACCAATAATGTACAGGTCTTTGTATGAGAATGAGTGGAAATTTCTTAAGTAGAGTGCTTTCTCATCCCTTTGGGCCACTCCCCATTCAGCCATGGTAGTGGTCTGAGAGGCTGGCTGTGTTCCAAGCTCGAACCTGCAATAAAACCTCGTTGTGTGATTTGCATTACCGTGTGTGCACTTTGACTTTCTGGGATTGGTCCATATTGAACCCAATATGATCTCTGAGGAATCTCAGCTTATTCATAAGAATAGATATGAAAAATATCAGTTTTGACTAGTTTGGTCTTAAACACCTGGCAGGAGAGTACATCCTGAGCAATTCTACATGGACAACTCAAATGGAAAACAATGATTTTTTTTTTTTTACTATAACTTAAGATGTACACTTGTGAGAGCCCTACCAAAAGTAAGAAGAGCTGAAGGTTGTAAAGAAAGGGTTTTTACTCTAAACACAAAAAGACAAGAGGTAGACCTCAGCGGATTCAGATAAGACTTTATTCCTTCACAGACTTGGGCACTGTGGGGGTTCACGTTCCAGAAGGGAAAAGGGTCATTAGCTACAGATGAGATTTTGGTTTTATAGGGTACAATGATGTAATTGGAAACTGTGTACATGCAGTTTTGACCATCAGGGGCTAGTTTTACAGGTGAAAACTTTAATTTAGGAGGGTAGTTGCAAGAAATCTGAAACTCATTGTTGTCTGGGGGTATAAGAATCTGTATCCTGAGGGATGAGTACTCAAATCTTGCCCATTGTCATTTACGACCAAATGGCCATGGGAGAAGGTCAAGATTTTTGACCCAGAAATCAGTATCCACCCCTTTGCCACAGGGCCCATTGTTTTTAGGAAAGAATGCCATGGGAGAGGTTTAATATTTGATCATTTTCCCCTCCCTCCGTCCTAGTCACACTGTTCTTCCATTTTATTGGGGAGCTGTCTTTAGGATTATTATTTTCATTAACCCTTCAATACTTCCCACATAGCTCTGTATAACTGTTTGTAAGAAAATGTAGCCATCTGCGAGAGTCAAAGCCTTTTCTATGAGTCTTACTATACCAGATTAATACAAACCGAAGGTACCCTTAAAGCAATGCCAAACCTACAAAGTTTTTCAGGGTGTGTGCCCAGCCTTGTCCTTCTGTTAGGCCCTCACATTTTAATGCAGGGAATAGGAAGGACTGTCAGGGGTGGGAGTATAGGAAGGCAACTGTACCTGAGAAGAGTAAATGTGCAAACATGGTTCCTGTTGTACACACTTTCTTGTCCTGGCAACAAAGTTGGGTCACAGAAGACACAAAAGCAGATAAAAGCCCTCCATAATCAGGAGTGGAGCCTGACTTGAACCCAAGATTCAAATGCTAGTTGTCTTCCCACCTTCCCAGTGGACACTTTAAAGCATCAAAATAGACAGGTCTTGTTTCTCTTTACAAACAGATTAGACTTCCCACGAGAAGAAAATGGCCTGTTGCCACTATTTGAGCTCTCCTCCACTGGATTGGTTTTAGGGCCTTTGACCAGAGTTCTGTCACCTCTCAGGACTCAGGATTGTGGGAAGATAATCAGCTTACCCTGCATGGGTAGGAAGGCTGTAAAATTCTAAAGAATTTTCCTGCCACAGTATCATGGCCATTGCTCTCACTAGTCAAATCCCCTGGATGCATATCACTTCCTGGACACCTCATTACAATTGACCTCAGCACACAGAGGCTTCAGGGACTTTGATGGAATTCAGAGAAGCAGGGAGACTGACTGCAGAGCGCCCCTAGGTGCTGGCAGATAAGTGCATCCCCGCCATGTAGTGGTCACAAGGGGCAACGGTGGGAATCTGTGCACCATGATTCAGGATTTTCCATATAAAAAATAAATGATTCTCCCAAACTGGTCATCTCAATAGTGGTCACAGAGCAGCAATATGATTTCCAGGACTTATTAGACAATGAATTGGTTTTTGTTTTCACCTCCAGAGAAGGGAAAGTCAAAACATTTACAGGTTTTGACTATTCAGCTTAGCTGTGTTTGAAGGTCTTAAAGGGAACACTGGAACAATATTCCTTGGACTCCTGAGCACTAAGGAACCATGATCCTAGCCTCTTGTATTTCAGGATCTCTGCACCTTGGTTGTAACTGGCTAATACTGGATGCCTGCCTGCTGGGGCTTAGTGAGTGAGTTTATCATAAGAAGTGTTTTTGAAAAGTGGTGAAAAATATTCTGTTCTTGGAGGAGTGACCAAAACAAGGCATAAGTATTTAGCCACAAATGTGTACCTGGAGGGATCATGAAAATTAGGATTCCTGAGCCACTCTGAGTCAGATACTGTAGGTCTGGGGTGTGGCTTGAAAATCTGCATTGCTATCAATTTCTCTGGTGAAACAGATACTGGTTGGGGGCCCACTGTTGGGAACACATCCTGAAACCTAATGTGACTTAGGCTGAACTACTGAAGGACAGGAGCAAAGGACCTTTCAATGTTTATCAAAGAAAAGAAAATGAGTTGCAAACAGCTCACCTCTGGATAGCACTTCCTAGCTCAAGCTCAACTGATAGCTATTACCTCAAGGTTAGAAGGATCACAAGTTTTAACACAAGTAAATACCCCCTGAGGTTACCCTTTCCTGCCTTTGGGAACATCTGCATGAAATAAAGAAGGTGGGGTCTATCAAAAAGCAAAGCATTCCCACACCCCAAGCAACAGCTTTGAGTCCCAGCTCCATTCTTGAGTAGTCTACTATCTCTGTTATTTCTTTTAAATAAAACTTGTTTTCTATGCATGCCTTGGCTCACTCAGTTGTCAATCTTCAAAAACAAGGGACCTGATCCTGATTTCCCATATCAATAGGGGCAGAGAGCTTTGAGTGGTGGGAACCCCACTTTAATTAAGGGAATTATTCTATAAAGTGGGTCCACTATTATGACCCCCACATGCTTTCTTTTACAAGAAGCAATTTACCAGCACACTTGCATGGCCTAAGTTGATGGGCTATGGCACATTCCTCAGCAAATTACCTGTATTCTGCAGGAAAAATGCAGACCTGAAATAACGTTGATAAGAGGAATTCAAGTTACACTGAAGAAGGTGACTTTTTTGACCCTTTCCTCAGACCAGATCCTGAAACTCGGGGTGAAAAAAATAATCTATCAGAATTTATGGTTAGGAATCCAATTAGAAACAGCACCTGCCAAGGTGACCTAGACTTGTCATTGGCAGTGGGGTCATGACAGTCTGATATCATCCATCTGTCAGTCAAAATCCAAAGGCAGACCTGGGCAGTACTCTCTTGAAACTTCCCTGAGATCCTCCAATAAAACTAGAGTGCAGGAGAGGAACACTTCTCTCTCCTCTCTGACAGAATTCACTCTCTCTTGATAGTATCCCCTTTCCCTTGTACTATCACTTCAATAAACTCATTTCTGTTACTTTGAGTGACATGACTGAAATCTTTCTAATTTGATTGTAAGAATTGGGATTTGAAGGTGGGTCTTTGCACTGCATCAGTTTTACCGAAGTCACCAGTTCTGTTAGCACTAAATATTTTAAAGAGTTCTCAAGATCTGCATTTATCTTAATTCAGCTACATTGTGAAGCTTTCTGGCTTTTCCAACTATTCAGGAAAACTCAAAGAAAGAAAGTATAATATAAAGCTAAACACCAGGACAGTCTTTCTCCTCCACACAGTGGATGCCTCAGTTGATGTACTTCTTAATATTTGTAATATAAAGCTGATAATCTGCCTCCCAACCACTTGTCAATCTGTGCTCTGCCCTCCTCTTACATTACAGGAATTTCCAGCTTACGATGCCACCATTTTCCTGCTTCCCACGTTACATCCTAACATGCTAGATAGCTATATGTTCATCAGTCAGCTTGCAAGTATTCTCCTCCACTACTGGTTCCTTCCAGCCCAGAAGATTCCAATATCTGGGAGAATCACACACGCCTTCTTCTCTTTTTTCCTTTCTTTTCACCCTGGAGTGGATGTGTTAGTCGACCGCATAATAAAGTCTCTTGCGTGAGACCTCGGGTCCGCGGTGCATTTTTCTGGGAGCTATTAGCGAGCCGCAACTGAGATGAGTGAGTGGGTGGCAGTTCAGCGGGATCGCACAGCGGTGGCTAGAATCACAATGGGTCCCAAGCTGCCTTACATCTGGTGCCGAAACCTGGGATGGATCCTTCTGCTAACTAAGCAAGCAGAACCCCATCCAATGCCCCAGTGCCCGCCAATACAGGCTCACCTTCCATTTACCTGGACGCCCAGTTTTCTACATGCAACACCGGTCTCCAAATTGGTGAGTTCCCTTTAGGTGGGTCCCCTAGACCACTTAAACACACCTCTGCTGACCTGAGAAGTGACTGTTGAGTATCCAGAGCTCTTGAGGCTGCTAGAGGTGTGGGGGTACCCCCAGCCATGACTTTCAAAGTTAGGGTTGGTCCCTATAGTGGTCTTATTTGCCAACTGGATTCATGAGTTCATGGTGCTGAGATTCTCTCTCAGGGTTTGAGGCTTATTTTCTCATCATGCTTGAAATCCTGGCCAGGTCCTCAAACTCTCTTGGCTATTGCCTGGTAGACACTGGTACTGTGTGACAACCAGACCTGTGTACTACCTTCTCATTGCCTAACACGTGGTTATGGGATGCCCGATCACTAACTTAGGTGTTTCTCAGTCTTCGCCATGGGATCTAGGACTTCCACCCCAGCAAACTCGCCCCTGAGATGTTTATTAAACAATCTCAAACACCTTCACCTGTTCCCTGAATTAGAGCCAAACTGTCCTTTAGATAGTAAATCAGAATGGTCTATTTATGACACCCAAATTTTAGCTTTACACTAGGTATAATTATATGCATAATTATACTAGGTATAATTAAGTACATATGTGGGCGACCTGGTGAATGGAAAGAGACTTTTCCCCTTCATGTTTTTCCTTTCTTTTGGGCTAAACCTAATCTATGCTCTCCTCAAAAACCTGAATACATTCTCTTGGCTTCTCCTCTCCCTTTTAACCCTTCTTTTTCTTCTGAGTTTGATCCAGCTGATGAATCATCTCCTTACAGGCCTCCTACTGCAGAAGCCCCTGTTCATTCCTCTCCTTTGCCTCATTCTATTTCTCCTTCCACTCCTCCACTCAGCCCACCAAGTCCTCCCACCAGCAGTCTCATGCACATGTCCTAGCTCCTTTACGGGAGGTGCCTGGCACAGAGGGAGTAATCAGAGTCCATGTCCCTTTTCACTGTCCAATCTGTCCCAAATAGAGAAGCGGCTAGGTTCCTTCACCTCCAACCCTGCTAACTTCATTAAGGAATTTCAGTACCTTACCCAGTCTTATAACCTTACCTGGCATGACATTTACATGATCATGTCCAACACCCTAACCCCTGAGGAGAACAGGAGAGTTTGGGAACAGCTGCACAATTATGCAGATGAGATTCATCAATCGACCCCAACCCACCCCATTGGGGCTGAAGCAGTACCAGATAGGGAGCCCCTATGGAATGGAACTATAATACTGAGACTGGGAGTCTATAGAGGGATAGGTTTCAAACTTGCATCCTTGCAGGTCTATGAAAGGCTGCTATTAAACCCATTAACTATGACAAACTTCAGGAAGTAATACAGGACAGAGATGAAAACCCATCAGCATTTCTAAGTCACCTCACAGAGGCCATGCTCAGGTACACTAACCAGGATCCTGAGACCCCAGAGGGATGACAGCTACTTATGACTTATTACTTTTCCCAAAGTTACCCTGACATAAAGGTTAAATTGAGGCAGTTGGATAGGGGGCCCCTTACCCCATAGCCACAGGTTCTAGCAGTGGCATTCAAGGTTTATAATGAAAGGGAAGAAAAAAACCAAAAATTAAAATACCAAATGCTGGCCAAAGCCTTTCAGCCAGCTAGACCTGCCCAACTGTCCACCGCTAGGGGTGCCCAAGCTCCCAGAAGACCTCCAAGCTCATACCTCAAGTGCAGGCAAGAGGGCCACTGGGCACGAGCCTGCCCCAACCCCCAGCAGTCCCCAAGTCCTTGTCCAAAATGCCACCAACTGGAACATTGGGCAATGGATTGCCCTGGTGCTCAGAGAAGTGCCAGGTCATCCTTGGCCCCTCCCTCCATTGACTTGCTGGGATTGGCGATGGATGAATGAAGGGGCCTGGAACTTCTGCACCCGATGACCATCACCACTCAGGAGCCCCGGGTGACCCTTACGGTGGCAGGCAGGCAGATCCCTTTCCTTATAGACACTGGAGCCACCTTCTCAGTACTGCAGGAGTCTTGGAGACCCACTTCCCCTGCCAAATCCTCTATTGTCAGGGTAGAGGGAAAACCATATAACCCCTTACAATCCCCTCCAATAAGCTGCCATATAGGACAAATTGGCTTTACTCATTCATGTTTAATAATTCCTTCATGTCCCATTCCCCTTCTGGAAAGGGACATCCTAACAAATTGGGTGCCTTTATTTCCTTCTCACCCACCATGTGCCTCAGCCAAGACTCCTCTGCTGTTTCTCTCCTTATGACTCTACAGGAATATACAACTCAAACAGAGTCCTCATATCCCCTTCCTCCCTCCCTGGTTTACCCCAAGGTCTGGGATGCTCATACACCCTCTGTAGCTAAATGCTCACCTGTACTCATTCATCTAAAGGACCCAACATCCTACCCAGCCCAGGGCCAATATCCCCTTCCCCAAAGAAGCCTTATAGGATTTCAACCAATCATCCAGGATTTAAGGCAGAAAGGCTTCCTGTGCCCTGCCAACTCACCTTATAACACTCCCATCCTGGCTGTTAGGAAGCCTAATGGATCTCACCGTCTAGTGCAAGACCACTGCATCATTAACTCAGCAGTGGTAGCCATCTTTCCCATTGTGTTCAATCCTTACACCCTGTTTTCTTCTATCCCTTCTTCCACCACATACTTTTCAGTGCTAGATTTGAAGGATGCATTTTTTACTGTCCTACTTCACCCTGATTCAAAGAATCTCTTTGCTTTTACTTGGACTGACCCTTTCACTTGAGTTTCTTCTCAGCTAACCTGGACAGTTCTCCCACAGGGATTCTGAGACAGCCCTCATCTCTGGTCAAATGCTAACCCCTCTCCAGCTCCTAACCCACAGGTTTGTTCTAATTGATACTCGGCCACTCCTGTGGGACCCCTTCATCTCAGACTGAAGATCATGAAGCCCTCCATCCTTTATCCCATTCCAGAAGCTGGGAACCAGACAACTGAAACACCAGGCAACCACACCCTGTCATGAGGACTGGATTCCTGTTTGTAATTTTCCTAACCACTGAATTTTTTTTTCCAATAGAATGCCAGCTGAAAAAGGAGAGCCCCCTTTCCTTTTACTTCCGTGTCAACTAATCAGCTTGTATTACAGAAATAGCAGGATCTTACAGAAATTGGAGCCCAGCCCGGCTACAGGTGTGTTCCCAGAGGAACTATCAAGTCCCCAACTTTTCCTGCCACGATGATCTCTCCCCTGAATCAGCTCTATATCCACACTCAGCAGGAAGTAATTACAGAAGACTGACCTTCATCCATGTACCCAAAAATATTTTTTTATAAAATCAAAAATGGGGAAATGTAATATAAAGCCAATACTCCGCTTCTAAACAACTTGTCAATCTGTGTTCTGCCCACCTCCTACATTAAAGGAATTTCTGGCCTCCCAAACACTTCTCAATCTGCACTCTGCCTACCTCTTATTTACAGGAATTTCCAGCTTAAGCTGCCACCATTTTCCTGCTTCCCACGTTACATCCTAACATGCTAGATAGCTATATGTTCATCAGTCAGCTTGCAAGTATTCTCCTCCACTACTGGTTCCTTCCAGCCCGGGAGATTCCAATATCTGGGAGAAGCGCACACGCCATCTTCTCTTTTTTCCTTTCTTTTCACCCTGGAGTGGACGTGTTAGTCTTCCGCATAATAAAGTCTCTTGCGTGAGACCTCGGGTCTGCGGTGCATTTTTCTGGGAGCTATTGGCGAGCCACAACTGAGAGGAGCGAGCGGGTGGCAGTTCAGCAGGATTGCACAGTGGCGGCTAGAATCGCCACGGGTCCCAAGCTGCCTTACAATAGGCATTGTAGATCTCTTCAAATATGATTAGCTTGAAAATAGAACAAATAGTTGTTTACAAACTTGCCTACTGAGAAAGTGTTACATATAATACAGGAAAAAAACAAACACTTTCAGAGTCCATGTATCCATTGGACACAAGAGGCACAGTACGTAAATCCCACAGAAATGTTTTATTTTGAAATCTAAAGAAAAATAAATGAATTTATTATGTCCTGATTTATATTCATCTTCATACAAGCCACTAGAAAAATGTAAATTTTAACCTTCTTTGCATAGGGAAGGGCATATGAATGCAGAAACAAGTCTCTAGGACTCTTGAAAAATATGCTCCAAAACGTGGCCAGAATTAGGTCACTCTCAATGCTTGTATGGATTGAATTTCTTTTCTCCACATTTTTATTAGTGCATTGTAGTTGTACATAATTCTCAGATTTGTTACATATTTGCACATGCACACAATCAAACAATATTATTTAACCAATATGATTCCCTAGTAAGTACTTCCCTCCTCCCTTCCCACTTGGTCCCACCCTTTGGTCCCATTTTTTAACTGATCTCCCTTTGATTTTTAGGAGATCCACCCCCAACTTTGTTTTCCTTTTTTCCCCTCTCTAGCTTCCCTAGGGAGACATATATCCATTAACCTTTTCAGTTTGACTTATTTCACTTAAAATGGTTGTCTGTAGTTCCATGCATTTTCCTGAAAATGACAAAATTTCATTTTTCTTTATGACTGAATAAAAATCAATTGTATATCTGTTCCATGTATTCTTTATGCATTCATCAATTGATGGACACCTAGGCTAGTTCCATAGGTTAGCAATTGTGCCCCTATAAATAGGGATAAGCATGTATCCCTGAAGTATGATGATTTTAATTCTGCAAGATAAATACCAAAGAGTGGTATAGCTGGGTCATATGGTCATTTCATGACTAATCTTTTGACGAGCCTCCATACTAATTTCCATTATAGTTATACTAATTTTCAGCCCCATCAATAGTGTAAGAGTGTTCCTTTTTCTCCATATCCTCTCCAGCATCTATTATTATTTGTGTTCTTGATGAATACCATTCTGACTGATGTGAGATAAAATATCAGTATATTTTTGATTTACATTTTCCTAATTAGTAATGATGGTGAATATTTTTCCATATATATTTTTGCCATTTATATTTCTTCTTTTGAGAAGTGTCTGTTTAGTTCACTTGCCTATTTATTAATCAGGTAGATTTTTTTGATATTTAATCTTCTGTTGTTCCTTGTTACCATTCTCTTGTCCCTTTATTACTACAAAAGAAAGGGAATTGAGGAAAAACAGTAGTTCAGTAAACACACTTGTTTTCAAGTGAAAGAAAATCTACTCAAACTAACATAAACAAAGGTGGGGGCAGTGTTGTCTTCTACAAGTAAAAACCCTGGGGCTGGTTTTGACTGCAGGCACAGTTGGTTTCAGTGATTTTTTTTGGTTTCAGTCTTTTTTTTTTTTTAATGTCTTACTTGCCATCCCATTTTGTGACTTCCCATGTAACCACAAGATGTCAGTAAGCATTCCATGCTCATCTCCTACCAGCCATTTGCGGACCTCTGAAACAATCTGTCTGGACCAGTTCAAGCCAAAGTGGCAGGCTATGTTTCCTTGTTCAGGGGTTTCCATGCTCTGATTCCTTAGACTTGGATATCTTCCCACCTCACCCCATATAGGGTGAAATGCAGAGGAAGGATCCCAGGAAAAATTAGGTGTTGCATCTGGAAGAAGAGAAAACAGACACTGGAGATAGATAAAAACACTCTGGGCAAATTCCCCTGCTGTAACCAATGTGGCCAAACTTTCAGTTCCAGTGAGGGGCAAAACGGGATTAGAAAATAAAGATTCACACAGATTTTGAAGATTACACTGGGATCAGGTGCAGCTCTATTCTCTGATGGAGATTCAAAGAGTTATATTAGTAATCCTTATTTATATATGTCCCATTAACAGGTTAAAGACTATGAAACCATTATTATCTGTATTCAGGAAAGTCACAGAAACTAGGACATCTAAATAGTTTTTCCA
Organism: Sciurus vulgaris; assembly: GCF_902686455.1. NCBI lineage: Eukaryota > Metazoa > Chordata > Mammalia > Rodentia > Sciuridae > Sciurus > Sciurus vulgaris. The sequence goes on along the minus strand of NW_027632956.1, from coordinate 703,265 downwards.
CAGTTGCAACCCACAGTTGCAAAGTTTAATGATAGGAGCTTTGTGTAGCACTCAAGAAAGTCCATTGTTAAAAGTTACTCTAGAGATGTTGAACATTTTTTCATATATCTGTTGATTGCTTATAGATCTTCTTCTGTGAAGTGTCTGTTCATTTCCTTAGCCCATTTGTTGATTGGATTATTTGTATTCTTGGTGTAGAGTTTTTTGAGTTCTTTATATACTCTGGAAATTAGTGCTCTGTCTGAAGTATGAGTGGCAAAGATTTTCTCCCACTCTGTAGGCTCTCTCTTCACATTACTGATAGTTTCCTTTGCTGAGAGAAAGTTTTTTAGTTTGAATCTATCCCAGTTGTTGATTCTTGCTTTTATTTCTTGTGCTATGGGATTCCTGTTAAGAAAGTCTGATCCTAAGCCGAAATGTTGAAGATTTGGACCAAATTTTTTATCTCACCCCAATTAGAATGGTGACTATCAAGAACACAAGCATCAATAGATGTTGGCGAGGATGTGGGGAAAAAGGTACACTCATACATTTCTGGTGGGGTTGCAAATTAGTGCAGCCACTCTGGAAAGCAGTATGGAGATTCCTCAGAAACCTTGGAATGGAACCACCATTTGACCCAGCTATCCCACTGCTTGGCATATACCCAAAGGATTTAAAATCAGCATACTACAGAGGTATAGGCACATCAATGTTCATAGCTGCTCAATTCACAATAGCCAGATTGTGGAACAAACCTAGATGTTCTTCAATTGATGAACGGATAAAGGAACTGTGGCATATATATACAATGGAATATTACTCCACCATAAAGAATGATAAAATTATGGCATTTGCAGGAAAATGGATTAAATTGGAGAATATCATGCTAAGTGAGATAAGCCAATCTCAAAAAACTAAATGACAAATGATCTTGCTGATAAGCAGATGATGACACATAATGGGGGGTGGGTGGAGTTAGTGTTAGTGTTAGTGTTAGGGTTAGGGTTAGAGAGGGGGCAAAAATGGAGGAAGGAAGGACTGTATAGAGGGAAAAGAGGGGTGTGAGGGGTGGGGGAAGGGAAAAATAACAGAATGAATCAAACAATGTTACACTATGTAAATTTATGATTACACAAATGGTATGCCTTTACTTCTTGTACAAACAGAGAAACAACATGTATCCCATTTGTTTACAATAAAAAAATAAGAAAAAAGCGTTACTCTAATGTGGGCAGACACATGAGAAGGGGAGCTGGTGAAATATTGTCATTGTGTAGCATAAAAATTTCTTCCTTCCAAGGAGCTATAAGCCTGAGATTAAGATCAGAGTTGATAAGACTTTTACATAGAGCTTTCTCATGCAGGGCATTGCCTCAGCAGCTGTGCAGCATCCTATGCCTTTGTACAGAAATATTCCCAAGCACCAGGCATGCCACAAGCATGAGGCCATCACAGACCCCCAATCTCAGTCACTGCTATCTCATTCTCTGCCACTGCTTTCCATACTCCCCTCTGATCTGCAGGGAATAGCTGACTATACCACAGATCTGGGGAGCCTCTATGTCAGCTCAAAGCACTGTTGAAGAACCCAGGTACCAGGATGTTCCCACTTTATTGATTAGGAAATCAGGGTTCAGAGGGTGTTAAAATTTCTTCCCAAGGCCATTGGCCTTGAAAGTTGTAGAGCCAGAACATAAAGACAAATCAGGTCTCCAAAGGTGTGTTTTAAATCACTCTTGGCCTACCAACTCACTAATCATCTACCTGAGTTACAAAAATATTATCATAGACCTTGAAAGAAGAGGGTAATCAGAAAGGATGAGGGCTCCGTGATAGCACCTCATAGAGGCCCTGCACCACTGAGTTTGTTGTTGAGTTTGGAAGACTTCCTGTCTGCTTACATCTTCTAGGTTTTTCCACAAATATTTATTTCCACATTGTTTTTGTAATTTTTGCACTTGAATTATTTTTTGCTTGCTTATGTTTCTTAAGTCACCTTGCCTGTTATACTCACAAAAATGTATTTAAAACCTCCGTGGTTTATGGCAATTTTCAATAAAAATGAGTACCATTTGTCCCAAATAAAATTGATTTCAAAATCCTATAGAACTACTAAATTAATTACCAGTCATATGTGCACCATTCAAAATCATTCATCTGAGGCAGGGTCATCAGATTCAGCTTGGAGAATTAGAGCTACTGGGTCACACCAAACACAAATGACTCCTGTGCTCTTCTGCCACATGCAGTTATTCAGGCACTCTTTCAATCTCCATTGCACTCTGAGAGCAAGGTGAGGGAAGTCCCACCTTCCCTCAGCAAGGAAGCTGGGAAGATATACTACCCCAAATGTAGTCAAGATCACATACTTCAAAACCAGGTTCCTGGTTCTGGTAACTGCATTCTTAGTTTCCAAGCACATACCCTTTTAGATGTGATCTAATTCAGGGGTCATGGTTCTTTCCAACAACTTCTTTCGTGACCATTGAGTCATGTTATAACTCCCAACTTAACTATTCTGTTATTATTGCTTGTTAAGAGCTCTAGGAAGAAGAAACCAGGTTTGCACAGTGTCCCCAGGAAGTTAGAAAATATTAGGCTGAGAAGTCACATCTCTACCCACTGTCCTACTGTTCATCAAATGTCTGCCAGAGGCCAATCTTCATGGAAGAACAGATGAACCACCAAAGGAACAAAGGGCCTTTGAGAGCATACAGGAAAATGCCCTCAATGTACAGAGAAGCAAGCCAGCCCTGAGGGCCTTTGCCTCACCATCTAGCACAACCAGCTGGGGCACAGCTATATTGAATTAGTGTCCCCTGACTCCTGGGACATGTTTATCATTTATTCAACTGAAAATATTTCCACCACAAATTACATTGGACTCTTAGGTCCAAGGACAGATTATTAACCCTTCACTCTAGAATAATCTAGTTTGTGTAATATGACAATGCCATCAAAATGATATTCTCTCACTAAGTAGGTTAAGCACATGATCTGCTAGACTCTAATGATCCTATGGAAATTGAAATAACAGGCTTGGGTCACCTCAAAATATCTAAAAAGGCGCACCCCACCACATGCTCCTCCTGAAGACTCCAAGATTTTCCATCCTGTGAATGGGAAAGACTTTATGTGACTGCTTAAACCAGATGCTGCTCATGGACTAAATTTTATCTTCCTTAGAAAACACTATGCAGTCACTGTGTGTTTCAGGAATTTGGCTGTGGTCTGTACCCTTTTCTCTCACAGTCACTCTACTCCTGTTGCTCAGCCCTATTTTACAACTGAGCTTCAGTCTGGCAATCTCTGGGTCTTCTCTCAGTATTTGTGGGGGATAACCAAGAAGGGAGGCTTCTTCCCACTGTCCAATATTCAGCACAACTGCACCAGAAAGAGAGCTGAGTAGGGGCAGGTGACACAAACAGTCTAAGGGGGCAAAGGTCTGGACCATTCAAGGGCCAAGCTTGTGCCAAGGATACAGGATTTCAAGGAAGACTGGCCTTGTTGAAAAGGGATGGGAGACAACAGAATTCCTTCCCCAACCAAAAATCTTTACACTCACTGTGTTTTTACTATTTTGGGTAATATCTTTAAATTTTACAGATTATTTTAATAGTAGCTAAAAACTAGAGGAACCTAAATATTCAAGGGGAGCAATATGGCTGAATCAATTGGTACATTGTTCCACAACTCTTATGCAGACATAAGAATGATAGTTAAAAATATGGTGGTTTAAGTAACTCAGAAAATACTCAAATGTAAAAAAAAATAGAAAATTGCATGTATGATGAGATTTCTACTGTGCCATCTGATGATGTACTTGTTGTGCAAAAGGTCTCAAACATACAACTATAGTGCTGCTAGTAAACTTGTTGGGGTGGTTTGCAGAACTATAGAGATATGTGACCTGATTAGACTCACTGTCCCCACTTATAGCCTGAGAGCTGTCTGGGACACCCAACTCTTTCCTGCAAACCCTACACAGCTGCCACTAAGAACTATTGTTAGGAAGCTCATTTAGTTGTGCCTAACCTGTCCTACCACATGGAAGGTGCCATGCCAAGAATAATGGCACTGGATATTGCAGAATCCAAGTCATCTTGAGGGTTTTCCCTAAATATTCAGAATTGAAATGAACATTGCCATGAGGTTGAATGTGTCAGTGTTTTCTGGGCATTGAGCCCTGACCCTGACCTCAGGGATTCTACCATCCAGGGTGAATATTCATGAGTGAACCTTTTGCTTCTGGCTGTTCCTCTAGCATTGTAAGGGAATTTAAGTGTGCCAGACTATGCTGCCAGCCACTGCTGTAGTTTTCTGAGTCTTTTTCTCTCTCTCCCTTCTGCCTGAACCCCCTCAGCAGGACTCCACAAGAAAGTTCCTTCATCAGCACTGTTGAAGGTCAAATGTTGATATGCTACTTGTTACCACTAGGATAAAACTAGATCCCTGGTCCCTTACTGTCATTACTTCTTGTTAAGGCTGATACTTGCACTGGCTAGAAAATCCTAGGAGACTGTGGGCCATGTCAGACATGCCCAAGAACTCAGCACCTAGCCCAAAGAGCCCAGAAGGAATGGATGCAAAATTAAAACTTAATTAGCCAAGAGCGTACTTACCTCAAGTTTTGACTCCCAGAGGGACATGGCATGCAATGACTGGGAGGACTTTGGGCATACTTGTTACCAATCAAAGTTTGGCTTAGCAAGGGAAATGGTCTTTCAGAAAATGGTCTTAGTTAGAAATGTGGCACATTCCTCACATTAAGAACTGAGGACCAGACCTGGAAATCATTAACTTACACTTCATGGGGGATGTGGGGCTTCTGGTCCCAACATGTTGCATTTTCTATTCTACTTCTTGGTTCTATTTCCTATTCTTACCCCACATCCATTTTTCTCATCATCATGGCCAAGACAATTTTGTACTTGGCATCCATGAAATCCTGGGTATGTGCCTTAAACTTCCTAGACAATCTTTTGAGATAAACGTTTTTTCAATTTCAAAAATGGAGCAATGTGGCCTTTGACAGTCACATAATATCTTGACATGGCCTGGTTCACTCACATAATGCCCTCATTATGATCTCTTACACTCACATAATACTCTCACTCTGATCTCTTACACTGATATGCTACATTACTCTTGCCTCTGACATTCACATAATATCCTTACTTGGTCTCTGACACTCACATAACACCATCACCATGGCCTATCACACATAGCATTTTTACTGACTTCTGACACTCAACTAATACCCTCACTGGGGCCTCTCATGCTCACATATTATGTTCAATATAATATCTGACACCCACATAATACCATACTGTGGTTTTTGACATTCACATAATACCCTCACTTGGCCTCTGACTCTCACAAAATATCATCACTCTTATGTTGACATTCCATTCATACAATATCATCACTGTGACCTTGACTGTCACATAATACCATTATGGTCCCTGCCATTGACAAAATATACTCACTATGTCATCTGATGCTCTCAAATATATTTACAATTTTCATGTATATTCATATATTTATTCAGAATAGCCCCTGTGTTTGAAATTTTTTTTCTAACTGTGGCTTCTGATATTTAAAAAATATCTTCTCATTTACAAAATGTCTTTCACATATTACACTCATTGCCATATGAGTTCCTCACATAATACACTTAGTGTGACATCAAATAATCATATAAAACTATACTGTGGTCTCTTACACAGAATGTCCTCAATCGGTCTCTGACACTTACAGAATTCCTTCTTTGTTACCACTGACACATTATATCCCCATTGTGATCTTAGACACTCACATAATACCAAAATTTTGGCTTCCTACACACATATTGTTCTCAGTGAGGTCTTTGAATCTTACATAATACCTTAAATGTGGCCTATGACATTGACATAATATCCTCACTTGGTGTCTGACATTGAAATATCATTCTAAATTTAAACTCATATAACTCAATCACTGTGGTCTCTGACTCTCATACAATTTGCTCACTGTTATCTCTGACACTCATATATTACCATGCTGTAACTTCTGATACAAAAACCATCAAAGTGACCTGTAAAACATAAAATATCCTCTCTCTCCCTGCTGCCTGAACCCCCTCAGCAACTTGGCCTCTGATACTGATATAATATTCTCCCTGTGACCTCTGATCCTCACATATTATACTCTGTGACCTCTGTCACATAATTACCTCAGTATGACCACATAATGTCCTCAGTGTGACCTCAATCACACAAATAATACCCTAAGTATAACCATCATCAATGATAAAATATCCTAATGTGACCTCTGACTCTCAAAAAATGCAATCACTTTGATTTCTCACACTCATATAATATCCTCAGTGTAACTTCAGATACTAATATAACACCTGCATGTGCTCTCTGACAAATAATACCAAAAATGTGGCCTCTGAAACTCAGAATATTCTCATTGGGGCTTCTGACACTCACCTAATATCTTCACTGTGCCTATTGTCCATCACATAATACCTTCATTCTACCCTCTGACAATTACAAAATATTTTCAATTTGAAGTCTCCCAAAAGTTTCACCAGACCTCTGACATTATATAATTTTCTTACTGTGACTCATACACTCCCACAAATACCTTCGTGTGGCCTCTGGAATTCACATAATATCCTCACTTGTCCTCTGATACTGACATAATATTCTTACTGTTCTTGTGTTACCCACATAATACCTTTACTCTGGACTCTGCTCACACACAAAAAATAAAATTCTCACTATGGTCTTGAGCATTCATATATCATTGTCATATGACCTACGTCACCCACAAAATATCTTCACTTTGTCCTCTGACATGAACACAAGATAGTCAGTATGATCTCAGACATATAGTAGTCTCCTGTGGCCACTGACACTCCCATAATACCCTCATTTTATCCTATGCCATTCACATAATATCTTCATTTGACTGCTGACACTCACATAATACCCTACTGTTTTCTCTGACATTCACATAACATACTCATTTTGACCTCTGACACTGACATAATACCATCACAGTGACAGGTCTCACTCATAATATTTCTTTAGTGTGACCTGAGACTCAAATGTGATAACCGCAATGTGTCTCTAATTGACATCATATTCTCACTGTGGCTTCTGATGCTCATATAATTACCTCAGAGTGCCCTCAGACATGAAAATAATACACTCACAGCACCCCCTGACACATAATATCTTACCTGGGGCAACTGACACTGCAATGAAACCCTCACTGTGGCTTCTGGCACTCACATAAATCCCTCACTCTGGTCTCTGAAACTCACATAATAGCATAACAGTGGCCCCTGACACTATTACAATAACTCACTGGGCTCTGACACTATATAATGTTTTAGCATGGCCTGTTAAACTAACATAATGTACTTACTATGACACCAAACACTCTTTTACTATCCTCACTGTGTCATATGACACTGACATAATACCCCATTCTGTCCACTTACATTCATTTAATAATATGAATATGACATTGGACACTAAAATAGTATTCTCAATTTGGCCTCTCCTCTGATACTCACATAATACCCTCACTGTTGCCTGTGACACACATTATAGCCTCACTTGATCTCTGATGTTTATATGATAACTTCCATGTGGCCTCTGACATTCACACAATGTCCTCACTTGGCCTGTGACTCTAACAGAATACCCTCACCAAAACCTGTTACAGTCATAAAATATCCACACTATGGCCCCTGAGGTTGAAAATATTTTCTCATTATAAACTCTGATATGTAATATTCTCACTTTTACTGTGTAACTCACATAACACTCTGTGTGACCTCTGATACTCAATATTACCCTACCATGAACTCTTACACTCAAATGATACTCTTACTATGACCTTTGATACTGACTTAATACCTCAACTGTGACTTCAGAATATATCCTAAGTGTGACCATGACACTCACATGATACACTCACTGTGGCCTGTGATGTTCACATAGTACCCTCAGCATGAATTATGACTCTTGCATTATAACCTCATTGTTACCTCAGATGCTGATATAATATCCTCACTGTGGTCTCAGACACTCACATAATAACTTCTCTGGGACCTCTGACACTTATAATACTCTTAGTGTGACCTCTGCCACTCACATAATAACCTCACTGTGACCTTTGATTCAGATATAATATCCTTTCTGTGACTTCTGACTCTCACACAATACCCACAAAATGGCCTCTGACACTCACACAACACCTTCACTTTGTTTTCTGACACTCAAATATTATCCTCAATTTGCACTGTCACTCACATAATAACTCACTGTGAGCCTGAAGCTCACATTATACCATTAACATGGACTCTTACACTCACCTATTGCCCCCATATTGATGTCTGACACTGAAAACATATCTTTCTTGTGACCTCTGTCACTCAAAAAATACCTTCAATGTGACTTCAGGAATAATCATGATACTTCTACTGTGTCCTCTGAAACTGAAATAACCTCAATTTTTTCTCTGATACTCATATCTCCTCATAGTGGCTTCTGAAATTCACATAAAGCTCTAAGAGTGACATAGCAACCTCGCTGTGACCCCTGACACTGACATAATATAATTATTGCTTCCTATGATACTCACTTTACTTCCCTATGGCGTGCGATACTCAAAGAATATCTTCACTGTGACTGTGAGAGTCACAAACTAGCCTGACTTGACTTTTGACACTCAATATACTCACTCTGACATCTCACACTCACAAAATAAGCTCATTGTCACTTCTGACATTCAAAAATATCCTCACTTGTCCTTTGATACTAATGTCATAACCTCAATGTGACATTTGACACATTATACCCTCACTATGACCTCTGACACAAATGTCCTCCATTGGCCTCTATCACTGACATGATACCCTCATCTAACATTTCACACTCATAGATTACCCTCACTGTGATTACTAACCCTTACATATTACCCTCACTGTGGTCTATGACACTCATAAAATATACTCACTGTGGTCTCTGAAAGAGACATAATACTCTTGCACACATAATATCCTTACATGGCCTGAGTAACTCACAGAATACCCTCAATGTGTCCTTTGGCTCTCACAAAGTTACCCTTCTGAGCTCTGTGACATTGAAATAATATTCTCATTGTTCTTTTTTTAGAAACTGACATAATACCTCTCTGTGGCCACTCATAGTCACATTATGTCCTCATTGAGACCTTTGACACCCATTATATTCTGAAAAAACTTTGGACACTTTCATTTATCTTCACTGGTGCCTCTGATACTCACCTAATTTCCTCAATTCTCATGTGACTCTCACATGATATCCTCACTGTGGATCTGATAGTCACATAATATCCTCACATGACCTTTGACATGTAATGTACTCACTGTGACCTCTTACAATCACAATATAAACTCACTCTGACCTCTGTTACTTGTGTAATACCCTCACTTTGGATTGTGACATTCACAATATATCCTCACTTGACCTCTGACACTAATGTAATATTCTCACTTTGACAACTGACACTCAAATAATAACCTCACTGTGATCTCACTCATATTATGCACTCAATTTGACCTCTGACACAGACATTATATCCTTAATTGACCTCTGACACATAATATCACAAATGTTACCTCTGACACATAATAACTACACTTTGATCTCTGGCACTCACATAATACCCTCACTGTACCCTCTGACATGCACATAAATCCCCAATTCTAATCTCTGACAATCGCAAAACACACACATTTTGACCTCAGACACAGACCACTACCACTCTGATCTCTGTCACTCACATAATATCACACTGTATCCTCTGAAAGCCACGTAAGTATTATCACTAGGTCCTCTGACACACAGAAAATATCCTCACTTTGATCTCTGACATTGACATAATGCCTTCATTGTGATGTTTGAAACTGATATAATCTCCTTTCTGTGAATTCTTGAACTCATAATGTCATCATTTTGGTCTCTGATACTGATATAGTATCCTTATTCTAACCTGTGATACTAACAGAATACCCACAGATTGACCTCCTATACTCACATATTACATTCAGTATGACTTGTCATGCACATAGTACCTTTTTGTGACCTGAGACACTCACATCATACTTGTAATGTAGCTTCTGGCACTTATATAATATCCCCATCTAGCCTCTGATAATCATATAATAAATTCTGGCCTCTGATATACATGATATTCTAAATGTGAGCTCTGTCACTCACTTAATATACTCACTTTTGTTCCTGATATTCACATAATATCCTCTCATGGGATCTGATACTCACAAAATGCCATCGCTATTATCTTGACACTCATATAATACTGTCAATGTGACCTCTAATACTCACCAAATACCTTCAATGTGGCCTTGTACACTCACATAATATAATTGTCACTTCTTTCACTAATATAATACACTCACTATGGTTCAAGACAGTCACTGTGACTTGGAATACTCATAATATTTTCAAGCTGACTCCTGATGTAAAAAGATACCCTCACTGTGGCCACTGACACCCACATAATTTCCACAATGTTGTCCCTGTGATTGACAGTATATTTCAACTGAAGCCTCTGACACTCATACAATATCCTTTCTGGGACAGTTGCCACTCACCTAATATCCTCAGTTGGTTCTGAAACTCATATAATACCATCACTGTGGCCTCTGACACTTACATAATAAACACAATTAAAATTCTGACATTTATTTAATAGCCTCACTCTGGCCTCTGAAACTCACAAAATAGCATTATAGTGGCCTCTGACATTTACATAATAGCCTCAATGTGACCTCTGATATTAATATAATACCATCAGTGTGGCCAATAAGATTCACATAATTCCCTCACTGTAGCCTCTGACACTCACATAATATTATCACTCTTACCACTGACACATAATATTCTCCATGTGACCACTGTGACCACTGTCACTCATTGAGTATCTTTCCTGAGACCTCTGACATTCAATAAACATTGTCTGGCCTCTGACACTCATATAATGTCATCAGTGTGACCTCAAACATTTATATAAAATCCTCACTGTTCCTTCTGACACACAATAATCTCACTATGGTCTTTGACTCTCACATAATATCCTGTGTCCTCTGACACTCATATAATACACTCACTGTTGCCATGACAATCACATAATAATTTCCCTTGGTCTGACTCAAAAGCTTCCCCTACTCTTACCTTTATACTCATATAAAACCCTGATTTTGGCCTCTAACACTCACATATAAACCTCCATGTGGCCTTTGACTTTCACATAGTATCTCCACTGTGACCTCTGTAACTCACATAATAACATGTAACCTCTCACACTCATATAATACCCTCACTTTTGTCTCTGACATTCACATAATATTCTCACTATGAATAATTACATGCACATAATGTCCATACTGTGACCTCTGACTCTTACATAATACTCCTCCTCTGGTCTCTGACACACATTAAATATCATCCATGTGGCCTCTTAAACTCACATTGCACCCTCACTATACCATCTGACACTCACAAAGTCCTTATGTGGCCTTTGACATTCATATAAAATCCTTACTATGGCCTCATATTCTTACAAAATATTCTCACTGACCATTAACCTTCACAAACTGTCCTCACTTTAGCCACTGAGACCCAGATATTACCCTCACTCTGACCTATGACACATAATATCTTCACTCTGAAAGTTTACATTCACATAATATATTTAATCTGCCTACCAACACTGACATAATACCTTCATGATGTCTCTGACACTCTGGTAATTACCTCAGTATAGTCACTGACACAGAATATCCTTATGCAGTCTGTGACACTTACTGATCCTCATTCTGGTCCCCTTTACATAATATTCTCCCTTGACCTCTAACACTTACCTAATATCTTCACTGTGGCCTAAAATACTCACAAAATATTTGCCCTATGGACTCTCACATTCATATACAATCCACACTTGATCACTTTTTTAAAAAAATGGCATTTTTTAAAGGTTAACATGTAAATTACAGAAAAAAATAAAAATACAAGAAAAGAAAAAAGTTTTAAATTTGCAAGCAGCTTACTTGGACATGCCTTCCAGGTCATGAGTATACATACACAACATCACATTTTATGTGATTGAGATGATTGTATCATGCTTTTCCACACATGAATATTCACCAAAACAAAATCTAATACTCACTTTATTTGATAACTTACATCCACATAATATCATAACTCTGGCAGAAGAAACTCAAATAAATATCCTCACTCTGGCCTCTGACACTCATATAATGTTTACACTTGACCTCTGAAACTAACATAATATCTTCACTGTAGATCGTGATTCTCACATAATACACTCACTGTAACTAAAGACACTAATACCCTTAATGTGACTGCTGACATTCACATAATATCCTTAATATGCACTGTATCCTTTAGTATTAACATAATATTAATAAATTAGAATTTATAACTAATTTAGTAGTCCTTTGACTTTTAATGCCAACATATTATCAATCATTTTACATCCAAAATTCATAGTTTCCCTGAGTATTTTTAAATTTTTGTAATATGGAACATGTGGCCTCTTAAACTCATATAAAAACTGTCCTTTGGTGCTGGGTTTGTGGCTTACTGTTAGAGCATTTGACTAGCACAAGTGGTGAACTGGGTTCAATTCTGAGCAACACATAAAAAATTAATAAAATTAAATTAAAAAAAGAATTGTTATTTTTTAAACTGTCCCTTGTTCTTTCTTTACTGATATCATATTCATAATATAGCATTAAAACTGCTGTAATCACTAGCCTCTGGCTGTTAATACTAACATGATTTCCATTCCATAAAATCTAAACCTAACAGAATAGCTGCCTGACTTGGTGCCCTTAATATAAATGTGATAAATTTGTTGTACCCCCTAAAACTAATAGCTGCCATGTGGTCTTTAATTCTAAAGAAATATTCTTACAATTCCACATTAAACTAACATAGGAGATTCCCTGGGACCCTAAAGATGATTATAATATCCATAGTGACCATCTAAAACACATATAATAACTCCCCTGTAGACTTCAATAATAATACAATATTCCTATTATGGCGATTCCATGTCCTTTCTTAAACAGCATATGCATACAATAGCATGGAAAACTATACAAGAGCTGTTATGTCCTTAATATTAATACAATTTGTCTGTTAATAAAACATCAGAAATGGATACCACAGCCATTCAGAGTACTCAAATACTAATATAATATCCAAACTAGAGTATCAAATATGAATATAGAAGCTGTGCTGTGGCCTCTCAATCTAATATGTTATTCATAGCCTAGCATCTAAAATAAATATACTACCTCCACCTACCTTTAAATACTAATATGACATCCATATTATCACCTAAAAAACCAGTGAAATATTTGTCCTGTAGCCTTCAATATTACCATATGCTAGCTTTTCCATAAACCCTGAAACAAATATAATAACTTACTTGTGGATTTTACTATTCATTTAATATCATTGATATAACATCTAAAACGAGTAAACATGGGTTCTGTAGCATTTGACATTAGCATATTTGTATTATACAACTTTATGCTAATAAAACATCTGCATTTTGGGCATTAAATAGTTTTAATGAGTTATTAAAATTAATATATTAACTACCATGTTGATTTTAATCCTAAAATGATATGCATGTTTGCATTTCTAAAAATGACCTAAAGGTTTATTTGTGGATTTAATAATAATATGACAAACATACTAAGACATATCAAACTGATATGATAGCTGCCTTTAATATTGATGTAATATTCATACTACATGAAGTACAACTAATATAATAATGGTCCTGAGGTTTTAATACTATTACATTATCCATAGTATAACACTTAATATTAAGATAGTAGCTTCTATAGACATTGGATATTTCTAAAAGTCATGTGCGATCACTACCATAACAAATATAATAGCTCTTATGTAGTCTATTATGCAAAAATAATATCATAACAAAACACCACAAGATAATGCAATATCTGTCCTTAGTTATTAATAGTAATACCAATACTACACCATCCAAAAGTGATATAATATCTGTCCTGTGGATTGTAGTCCTATTATATAATCCACACTATTATAAAATTCTCATGACTAGGGCTGCTTTTCGTGAGCTTCACTGGCAGTAAGCAGAGAGGTAAGACAGAGAACTAACTGGAACCAGAATGCAAGTTCTCAAAAGGCTCCATTAGAAGTAAACCATGCCCATTAACTGAAATAGTTCAGAAAACAGCTGATCAAGCCACAGGAAATGTATCATCTTTGTCCAAATTCTCTGGCAGGAACATGTCACCAATAATGCAACTGCAATGAAACATCCCTCAGTCATACACAGGGTTCCATGACACCTGGGATTTGACCCTTCAGATCTGAGTTGTAGTCTTGCACTTGAGACAAACCAGGTGACATGTAAGTTCCATGGTCTCTTTATCAGGATCACCATACCCTGAGTATACAGCTGCAGATGTGAGGATGTGAGGAGGGACATATGTAACCTGCAATGCCTTGCTGCTCCTTGCTAACACTGGAGCATAGGGCAAAGTGTGTGGGCTGTGTTTCCAGGGTGTCTCAATCTCACACTGACATTGATTTTTCTGGGCATCATGCTGTGCCTTTAATCACTGTATTTACCTAATTTGGATTTCAGTAGATAAGCTGTAGTCATATTACTTTAAAATTTTTATTTTATCTATGGTGGTCTAGCTGTCAGAAAAATCATAATTTTAAAAGAATGTGTGTTCTTGTGATTTTTCTATTGAGAGTTTGGCACACTACACCTTTGTCTTGGATACTCATCTTATAAAGGGAAGAGTGCAGCCCTCAGATCTTGGTGTCTCAGTGTTTGGATCTGGTGATAATGTGCTTCAGAGTGTGAAATTTAGTACTGGGACAACTGTGTACAGATCCATGTTGAGGATATTGGTATAAAGATGTATTAGAGGCAAGTTACTAACCCTCAGGTAGGCTTTACTGATATACTTTTTCGTGGGATTCTTTGTTACGATAGAGAATCTGTTTCCAGTGGAATCAAATCCCTCTGGAACCCAGGATTCATCACCCCTTTTCCTTGATTTTTTTCTCCTGTTTTGGAGAATTAAGCGATGAACCCAGCAAATTAATTTTAGGCATTTTCAAGGATTGGTTAATGAAGAGAAATTATCACTAGCTGGGCTTGTTAGCTTAAAGGCTCTACAGTGACTTAGAAACTGACTGAACTTCTGCAAATTTCATGGTCCTATCAGGTCTTCCAAGGCTCATACAGGGCTCTTTCTCCTTCCTGAAGAAACTTTGTGGATAAGAAATATTATCACATAATGCCATAATGTCATAAGATGAATACCTATAGGAACAGAAGATAAGAAGGGAGAATTTTCCATGACTTATTTTTACCAGCTTAAAAAACAGGGACTATTTTCTTTTTTTCTAATTCACTGGAGCCTCAGGGCTTACCAAACTCAGTTCCATTCAGAGTTGCAGGTCTTCCTTGTGATGATTCTTCCCATTTGTGGTTTCCCAGTAAATTTCAAGGAACACAGAAGCATTCATCAATTCCCTATCCTGGGAGCTCTCTGACAGGGGTGATTGTACATATTAGTATTGATATTCAAGTCTTTCCAAGCCAGTGGTCTATCATCAGACTCTCACCTTTGTGGAAAGGAAATGAGAAGTCAATTAGTTCTGTGTGCACAAGCAAGATGGTTCTAAACCTTTGAGATGGTTTACTAATTTTTGATGTTTCTTGAGAGGAGAAGGAGATCAGTTTTTTCTGTGCATTTAAAAGTGGACATAGGACACTCAGTGAACCTGCATTAGATTAATGACTATCCCCTGAAGAGAGGGGTTACCTAGTCATTTTCCATTTTTCAAAACTGAATTGTCAGTCCTCTGTGCTCCAGTAACCTTATCTAGTGAATAAATATTGACTTCTGAGTTGGTTCTTTGTTCTTCTACTGGGGCCTTCTTTCCAAATTTTAGTTAGAAGAATAGAAAGAAACTGACTTCAATAACACACACAAAAAGAAGTTACCTGCTGTGATCTTGAAAGAGATAATGCAGATATTCCCTAAAGAAATAGAGAAAGGAATTCCACTCCCATAGTTATGACCATGGTATTGAAAAATGTTTTGGCAATTTCACACCATCATTTCTTCTTGATAAAAATTACATTCATGAATTTTATAACCAAAATATTTTCATCTAGGTGAGGCATTTATAAATGGAATCAGAAATGCCAGTTCCTTGCTATTTAATAAGGTCCCTGGAACTTTTTTTTTTTTTTTTTTTTTTGCGGTGCTGGGGATCAAACCCAGTGCCTTGTGCTTGCAAGGCAAGCACTCTACCAACTGAGCTATCTCCCCAGCCCAAGTTCCCTGGAACTTTGCCTGCTGCCACACAAACTTTCCCCAAAAAATCTCTGGAATTATAGCAGTGCTACTGCTATGGGACTATGGAGACAAGGGAATGAGACTTCTGATGACTACATCTTGGAAGTGAAATACCATGGCTCTTCTTGATTTATTTTTCTTTGAAACCATATACTGATGTGGATTCACTTAGATGGGGAAT